>NC_053155.1:239600071-240277571 GCF_016835505.1 Polypterus senegalus
ATGGGCGGACCGAACCGAGAGGTCGTGGATACGAGAGAGGGCATCGGCGTTGGCCTGAAGGCTGCCGCAGCGATAAGTGACCGTGAACTTATAGGGTCGCAAGTCCAGGAACCACCTGGTGACCCGCGGGTTCGACTCTTTATGGATGGACATCCACTGCAATGCAGCGTGGTCAGTCACCAGAGTGAATTCGCGACCCAACAGGTAGTATCGGAGATAAGTCACAGCCCACTTAATAGCCAGGGCTTCCCTCTCCACTGCCGCATACCGGGTCTCCCGGTCCAGCAGTTTCCGGCTCAAGTACATTACTGAGTGTTCCACACCATCGATACTTTGGCTCAACACGGCACCTAGGCCTGTGTCCGAAGCATCGGTCTGGAGGATAAACGGAGCTCCAAAATCAGGAGTCCATAACACAGGTGCGGACGTTAGGGCTTTTTTTTAAGTCACTGAATGCCTGTTCTGCCGTATCGTTCCCTACCACCTTAAGGGGAGCGCCTTTCTTTGTTAAATTAGTCAAGGGAGCTGCCCTCTCGGAGAAACGGGGTACGAACCGGCGGTAATACCCGGCTAGCCCCAAGAAAGCCTGCACCTTTCTCTTGGTAATCGGACGGGGCCATTCTAAGATGTCTTTAACTTTGGAGCATTGTGGTCTCATCTGTCCTTGCCCCACAAGGTAGCCTAAATACTTGGCCTCCTTCAAGCCAAAGAAACATTTACGGGGATTAATACGGAGGCCGGCATTAGCTAGTGTTGTGAGGACAGCTTAGAGCTGCAATAGATGCTCCTCCCAGGTGCCGGAATAGATGACGATGTCATCCAGGTAGGCGGCACTATAGGACTGGTGGGGTTTCAACACTCTATCCACCAGACGCTGAAAGGTTGCTGGGGCCCCGTGCAGCCCAAATGGGAGGACCTTGTATTGCCAATGACCACTAGGGGTTCTAAAGGCTGTTTTCTCTTTCGCGGATGCCGTTAAAGGAATTTGCCAATACCCTTTCGTCATGTCAAGGGTAGTCAAGTACTTAGCGGCACACAACCACTCGAGAAGGTCGTCAATGCGGGGCATCGGGTATGCATCGAACTTGGAGATCTGATTCAGACGTCTAAAGTCGTTACAGAACCTCCAGGAGCCGTCTGGCTTGGAAATAAGGACGATAGGACTGTACCAGGGGCTATGACTTTCCTCAATAATGTCCATATCCAACATCCGTTGCACCTCCAGTTCCACTTCGGCGCGTTTTGCCTCCGGAAATCTGTAGGGCCTCTCCCGGACAATCATTCCAGCTTCCGTGACTATATCGCGTGCTATCAGCGTGGACCTACCGGGTGTCTCGCTCACCACTTCAGGGATGGCGTGAATAGTCTGTGTGATCTCCCGCCGTTGTAAAGGGGTTAGCTCATTTCCGAGGTTATGGGTGGTCGTCCCAGCGAATAGGGAGAGGGACCTGTGAACATTGGGAGACTCTTCCCGTTCTTTCCATGGCTTTAATAAATTGACATGGTAGATCCTCTCAGTCGGTCGACGATTAGGTTGAAGAACTAAATAGTCGACGAGTTCCTTTCTCTCCTTAACCTCATATGGTCCCTGCCAATGAGCAAGCAACTTGAATTGGGAGGTGGGAACGAGAACCATCACACGGTCCCCCGGGCGGAACTCACGGAGGACAGAGTTACGGTTGTAACACCGGGACTGCGCTGCCTGCACACGAGTCACGTGGCCTGGGATACCTCCCGGTATGCAAAAAGGACGAGCGGTAGGAGCTGGTCCCAATTCCTGCCATCGGCGCTGACTACCTTGCGAAGCATCTGTTTCAGCGTCTGATTAAAGCGTTCTACCAGCCCGTCTGTTTGGGGGTGGTAGACAGACGTCTTTAGGTGCTTTATCCGGAGTAATTTGGCAACCTCCTTGAACGTATCCGAGGTGAACGGAGTACCCTGGTCCATGAGGACTTCTTTGGGAATACCCACTCTTGAAAATAAGTTGACTAATTCCCGTGCGATGTTTTTCGTAGTAGTGGAGCGCAAGGGAACTGCCTCTGGGTACCGGGTTGCATAATCAACCATGACTAGTATATATTTGTAGCCACGGTTTGAGGGTTCCAGGGGTCCTACTAAGTCGACCCCTATTCTTTCAAAAGGAATGTCTATTAAGGGAATAGGGACGAGAGGAGCGTGGTCCCTCCTAGGAATCTGGCGAATCTGACACTCCGGACAGGACTGACAGAAACGCCGGACCTCCTCGTTGATCCCGGGCCAGTAAAAGCGGAGTTTGATTCTCTCTAAGGTCTTTTCGGCCCCGAGGTGGGCGCCTAGGAGGTGAGCGTGTGCTAGTTCACACACCTCCCGCCGGAAGGTACACGGTACTAGCAGCAGCTTCTGCACCTCACCCTCATGCGTTGCCACCCGATACAACAGATCATTTTCTAGAACAAAGAAGGGCTCGCGTGGCATGGAACCGTCAACCTGTGTGCTACCAGGAAGAACAACTGCATTCCGGGCAAACCGCAGGGAATCGTCATTCCACTGTTCTCGTTTAAATGACGCAGGCGTGGACCGGAATTGATGGTCCAGGTTACTCAGGGGATCTTGAGAGGGGTTTTGCGGAAGTGTTCCCCGGCTTGTCCCTTTCCCAGCGGAAGTATCTGGGTCAGAGGAGATTGCTCGGGAAACAACTCCCGGCTCCTGCCCCGGCCGGGGACCACAATGTATATATTTGTATATGTGTTGTCACACACGTGTGCATGGGAAGCAGCTGAAGGGCTTAGACAATACTGCTTATACATCTGACCGGGGGGGGCGGGGTACACTGACGCTCTTTCTGAGTTCTCTGCAGGTCTTACCCGGGAAATCCCACCAGCAGCCGCCATTTCCAGTAAGGACACATCACTTCCGGTTCCGGCCCCAAGGATGAGGTCACTTCCGGTTCCGGCCCCAAGGATGATGTCACTTCCAGTTCCGGCCCAGAGGACGACGTCATTTCCGCCCTCTGTGCTATAAAGCTCACTGCCTTGGCTTAGGCAGGCAGTTCTGTTTTGGACTCTGTTGTGTAACAACTGTTTAAAATGCCTCAAAGACTTTTGCAGCCGGGAAACCGCATTAAACAGGTGGCTGCCGCAAACCTTTCTACGTCTCTGGTCTCCTCTTATTACAGTGTATATATGTATATATGTATATATATGTATATATATATACAGTATATATGTGTATATATATATGTTTATATGTGTGTGTGTGTATATATATATATATATATATATACTATATATATATATATATGCCAGCAACATTCATGACAATGACAAAACAATTAAATTGTCAATCATGTTACGTTGTTATTAAAATGTTTCCTTTTCTCTTTCATTACTTCTTTAACACACTACTTCTCCGCTGCGAAGCGCGGGTATTTTGCTAGTCTATATATATAATTCACTAAGGGCACGCAAGACGCATGTAAGACAGAGAGCGCATGCAAGACAGAGAGCCACACCCACCAACTCATAGAGCCCTGCCAGCCAACTCTAACAGAACCGCGCCCACCAACTGTAAGACCATGGGATACTATGGGATACGCACGACAGGGCCAGGCCCGCCAACTCTAAGACCATGGGGTACACGCGACAGAGCCCCGACCGCTCACTCTAACCCTCCTCCCACGTCATGGGGAACAAGCCCCGCCCGCTGTTCACTAAGGGCACACAAGACACATGCAAGACAGAGAGCCACACCTGCCAACTCACAGAACCCCGCCCGCCAACTGTAAGACCATGGAATACCATGGGATACGCACAACAGGGCCAGGCCTGCCAACTCCTCTGATGGCCAATGAAGTGCATTGCAAGAAGTACATACTGCGGTAGGTAGGCCAATGTTATGTTCTTGGATGGGAATGGCGGTATCTTCTTGAAAAGCAGCGTAAAACTGAATGCGATGACTGTGCATGGGATTTGCGAGTTGACACTGAAAGGAATTGGAATGAGTTTGTAAGTGCTTCTTGAGAGCACGAGTTGTTTTGAAGCATTGCTGGCAATGTTCACATTGCATATTTCGTTCAGTGGAGTGTGATTTTAAATGTGCGTTGAGATATCTCTGTAGTCGGAACATTTTCAAACAAATAGTGCATTGAAAAACCTGTGTGGAATGCGTTTGTTCAGTGGAGTGTGTCTTTATATGTGCTTTGAGGTATTTCTGGCGCGTGAACGTTTTTGAACAAATGTTGCATTGAAATTCTGGTGTGAAATGCGTTTGTAAATGTTGTTCAGTAAGAGGACAGTGAGAAGGTGACATCACATCATCATGTCTGCAGACAAATGTTTGTGTTGAATGCATTTGCACATGGTTGAGGAGATCCATATCTGTAATGGCACTTTCTGTTACCAGCATTCACACGCATTTTACATGCAGACAATTTCCTGTTAGATGGGCGTTTGCAATGACAATTAATAAGGCATAGGGCCAAACTTTCAAAAAGATATGCCTGTATCTGCCAAAACCTGTTTTCAGTCACAGACAATTATATGTTGCTCTCTCCAGAGTTCCATCTTTTCATTCACTGACAGTTGTATCCTCAAACCCTCCCCATTTGGACAACTGTGTCTTTCAGGAAGTGTTCACACATCAATAAATAATTATGCAGCGTATGGTACGCCGCGGGTTGGCTAGTACTTAAATAAATCACAATAACAATAATCAATACAATCCACAATAATTAATCCTCCACATTTCCCAGCAGCTCAGTCACCCTTCCTCCCAACTCAGCCCTCTGCTGGGATCTCCCACAGTCTTTTTAAAGTCCTTGACCCGGAAATGTTTCTCTCTCTGTCCATGTGACTTTATAACACTTCCGGGTCGGGTAAAACTAGTTTTCTTAAGCCCAGAAGTACGTCATTTCCTCTGCCCCCTCGACTGGGAAGTATTTCCGGGCTGTAAGGCAAATAGAAGTCCCTGGGCCTCCCGGCAGGGTCCCCAGGCGGTCCCCATGTTATCCAGCAGGGCTGTGAAGAAAGACCCCATGTCCATGATGCCCTGCTGGAATTCGGGGCACCTCAATATTGCAGGGAGGGCTCCATCTGGCGGCTTGGGGGTATTGGCTGGGAGAAGCTGCTGGCCATATTCCACACCATTTATAAGATAAAAAAGTGAAGGAACCCTGTGATTAGACTTAGCAATCTGTTTGGAAATAATTCAATAAATTGGCTGCCAACCACATAAGATGAGTACTCAAGAGTGTGCAAGAATTTCTGAGCCTATGCAATAAAATGGTGTGATCATAAATTATGGTTGCTGAATTTAATTTAAATTTGTGATGCTATTTTTTAATTAGAAACATTTTTGTAATTAGGGGAAGTAGGATAATCACATTTGAATATGAGTTTTTCCCATGTTACAGTATATTTGAGTTTAATATTTTAATAAAGGACATTAGTAATTAATTGTGATATTTACTTGTTTGTGCCACTTGTTTTTGTAATGATAAGGTAAAAAAATCACTGTCTAATGTTCAGTTGAATTATTTTTTTTTATGAATTTGTCAAAATCCCCCTATTTAGGCTACTGCATGCAGGTCTAAGAAGAGTTTATTTTTATCTATTATAGCAACAATATCCAACACAGTGTACCCTTGTATTTTGATCAGGGTTCATTGTACTATGCCTGACAGTCCAGCTTTAGACTTAAAATTATCCATCAATCTATGTATTTTTAGAGCTTACTTTATCTGTTATCAGATTTTGTAGAACATGAATCTTTCATGAAGCAAAATATTATCACCTGGACGGGGCGTCAGTCCATTACAAAGCACAGTTACATGCACCTTCATTCAAGTACTGTGCAGTGGAAAGACTACCTGTTGTGTCACAATGTTTCCCATTAGCTAAATGCAAATCTCCATAGAGCCTCCCATACCTCCCATGCTTCCAGCTTATTCCCATTTACTGACTTTATTGCCCGTTTAAAAGAATTATATTGTCTTGAGCTAGATTACCCATCTCATTCTGTGGGATTTGTTTCTTGGAAGTGTTTATGTTTTGTTTTTGAAATGTTCCCTATTTAATTGACTATTTTTTTTTTTATCAATTTCATTTTTTGTCTCTCAATTGCCTTTGCAGATTAAAAAAATGGATAAATCAATGTTAACTTCCATCTTATTGAGATACTTATACACTTATACACACAACTACACTCAAAATATTCTGGGCCAATTTAATGCCACCAATTAACCTAAAATTATGTCTTTGGTCAATGGGTGGGAGCTTGAATTCCAGGGAGAAATTCATGAGAATGAAAAAAGAGAATAAGTACTGTTTGTTGTTTTACTTAACTGGCAATGGTGGCATTACCAAGAAGTCAATCATCATAAACACAGCATGATCCTGAAGTCTACTTCTCACACTACTGTTTGATAAAAGTAAAGGAAATGTAGATTCAGCCAGGCCACAGACATATCAGACAAATTTCAGCATCACTTATTAATTATAGTAAACAGGAAATTCATTCTGTGGTGATGCTTTATCACAACAAGTGTGCAGTCAATTGCACAGATTACATTAGGAAAATCAGCAATTACTTTAAATTGATTTTTGAACTTAGCCTGCTTACCCTGACCATATGGAAACTGAATGTATCTAGGTAGCATCTTAATTATACCATACTATACAGATGGCAAGGCACAGCTCAAGGCAAGATTCCTGATTGGTCAACCTATATCTACAGTTGTTAAAACCTGTAACAAAACATGGATCACATGATTTCTCTGTTATGGTCTTTATAATATAGACTACATTTCAGCACACAAAGGTTTACAGCATCGTGATGGCTTGCGCAGTACCACACATAATAGCACAGAAACATGGATTTCCTCTTCCACGTGAGATATGCCAGGATGAACTCATGGATGAGCAGACATTATCCTTCACTAATTACCAATGCAATTGTGATTCAAAGATGTTTGGATGTTGTACATTGAAATCAAACAGACTTGGATGTATTTTCAACATTGACATTTACTTGGAAAAATAATTAAATTTTTTTACAATTTCAGTAAGAATGCTCTTAGTATCTCACAGTTTTGTACATACAGCCTGCATCAATTCGCGTGGTGTTTCTTTTTGTGTCTACAGCACCTTGTCAGCCAACACACGTCACGTGGGTCCCACAGAGCTGGCAGTGAGCTGTGTACTGCATGATGGCATATTGCTATTGCTGTCTCCTCTCTGTTGTCACTTGCTTCCACTTTAATTTTCTTCTTCTATTTGTGACTTCCATATAGAGGACAGCAAAATCTCCACTTCAATCAGTAAAAGCTTAACTTTTGTTTTCTACCTTTTTTCCTGTTCTCTCATGTTCTGTTGTAAAGATGTCATTCAGGTACATTGGCAAAGTTATACGGTGATTAGATTATGAATATTCAAAAAAGACATTTTTCACCCATATGTGGTTACTGGCAGCTGGGAGTAGCTAAAAGCTGAGGCACAAGTGAATAATTTTAAGCTTATTTTAGATATGTAAAAGAACTTGCTATGGCATGCAGCATAAACATGGTTTTATAAATACTGTTTTTGCCTTTTCATGCATAAGCAAAATTTTAGTATGGAATCTAAATTTTAGTAAGGCCCTTGCAGAACGTTCAGAGGTGCAATGATCACAAGGACATTTTGGCTTGGTGGTCCTAGGACTTTATAGTAGCTGCGCTTTAAGTGCGGAATGAATCAGACAAAAGTGACACCGATATGGAAACCAACAAAACAGTGTATCGTTGTGAAGAACTCTGGGTGCAAGCTGTTGAATTAGAAAAGGAAGAAAGGACAAAGTGGACAAAGAGAGAAGTCTAGAGAAATGGGAGGCGAGACAAGGGATTATTTAGTGATATGTTGGTTAAGCAGAGGATGAATCATCCGATCTGAGGAGTCACGGAGGCAAGACCAGTATAGGTCAGAGAGTCTGTAGTGTTTCATTTTATAATCATTGTTTTTTATTGGTGTAGATAGATAGATAGATAGATAGATAGATAGATAGATAGATAGATAGATAGATAGATAGATAGATAGATAGATAGATAGATAGATAGATAGATAGATAGATAGATAGATAGATAGATACTTTATTAATCCCAAGGGGAAATTCACAAAAAACAACAATCACATGTCCAAACTCTCTGGGCAAGTAATAGGGGCACAAACTTACGGCCAACAGTTCGATGTCCCTGCAGCAAGTACAGGTATTTGCGTCTCTGTCCACTCTAACTGTGCTAAACCCGGGTAGCTCCACGTTAGCATCTGGGATGGTAGTTGTTAGCCACGTTTCACTAAAACACAGCAAGCTGCATTCTCTGTAGGTTCTGACATTTTCACCAGCACATCCAGTTCATCGATCTTATTTGGTAGTGAGTTCACATTTCCCAGGATCACAGAAGGCACCGATGGTTTATAGCGCCATTTTCTCACAAGCTGATTGGCTTTTATCTTATCTTTTATCTTAGCGCTGGCTCGGCTGCCCCAATATCGTCTTCTTACCTCGTCAGGTAAATAGGGAACCACACCAGCGTGGGCATTTCTTCTCAGTGCTTTAAGTTGACTACTTGAATAGGCGAGTCTCGGCGTGTAAAAATCCATGTCAAGTAGTAAAAATAGTTTAAAAGTGTCCAGGGAGCAATCCCACATAAAAGAAAGTGGTAGAAGTGATCAGTGAAATAGAGAAAAAAAGGTTTAAAAAGGTAAAAAGATAAAGTCATACATGGAGCTGCTGGAATGGCTGCCACTTGCAGCGGCGCCGGATATATGACACTACAGAGCACTGTCACTCCTCTAACCCGACAGACATACGCTCAGGACACCAGATAAAAGTTCTAAGAAGTATTTTAATTATTTTCTTCTTTTATAAATAGTGCCCCTAAGCACCACAGCCACCATACACAGGCAAGTATATACAATAATAATCACGCACAATTCTCTCTCTATCTCCTCCACACCTCCCAGCAAGCGTTGTCTACTACCTCCTGACTCTGGCTCACATGCTGGGTTCACAGCAGTCTTTTATATAGTTAGTGTGGGGCACAACAAGATTGGCAGAATCAGAGGACCTTAGTGGGCAGGCAGGCACATAGTGATGGACAAGGTCACTGATGTAGTTTGGCGCGAGGTTATTTAAGGCTTTGTAGGTTATTAGTAGGATTTTATATTCGATTCTGTAAGACACAGGGAGCCAGTGAAGATGGAGCAGGATGGGTGTGATGTGCTCGCTGCTGCTGGTGCGAGTAAAGACTCTTGCAGCCGAGTTTTGAATAAGCTGGAGCTGTGATATAAGATTAGAAGGAGCACCTGCCAGCAGCGAGTTACATAATCGATGCGGGATGTGATAAAAGCATGGACAAGTTTCTCAGCATTAGAAAAGGAGAGGAAGGAGTAAACACGGAATATGTTACAGAAGTGAAAGTAAGAAAGTTTCTTAATGTGATTTATGTGGGTGGAATAAGAGAGGGAGGAATCAAAAATGACACCAAGATTCTTTGCAGTAGAGGCAGGTCTGATGAGATCACCTCCAAGATGGTCTGGGAAGGAGCTCATTTTATTAAGTTGCATTTTAGTCCCAATATGCAGGAGTCCAGTTTTGTTGCAATTTAATTTTAAAGAGTTCTGCTTCATCCAGGTTTTAATTTCACTAAGGCAGGTTGTGAGCTGAGAAAGCTCTGATGAAGTTCCACTTTTAACATTGAAGTAGAGTTGAGTATCATCTGCATAAAAATGATAGCCCAGTCCATAGCTACGAATAATGTGGCCAAGAGGAAGCATATAGATACAGAAGAGAAGAGGGCCGGGGACAGAGCCCTGAGGAACTCCTTGTGTGACTGGCGACAAGCAGGATCTGTTGTTGCCAAGACTAACAAACTCTTGCCTATTAGTTAGATAGCACTTGAACCACTGGAGGGCAGTGCCAGAGATACCCAGCATGTTCTCCAATTTGGACAGTAGAATGTCATGTCTGACAGTGTCAAATGCTGCACTGAGGTCTAATAGAATTAATATGCTGGTTTGTCCAGAGTCTGCTGCCATAAGCAAATCATTGTTTACCTGTAGCAGAGCAGTTTCACAGCTGTGCCACGCCCTGATCCAAGTGACTTGCTAGGACTACCAGGTCAGATGGAGAACTTGAATTTTCTTCAGCCCGGAAGTACTTCGGAGCTTCCGTCCTCGTGACTTGGGAGTACTTCCAGGCTAAGGATGAGACATGACTCCCCCGGTTCTCTTGCGCCGTCCCCTGATGGCACCCATGGTACCCAGCAGAGCTGTGTTGCCAAATTCCATGTCCCATAGTGCCCTGCAGGAATCCGGGGCACTGCAACACTGCAGGGAAGCTGCCATCTAATGTCCTGGGGGAAGTAGTGTCCCAAAGAGGTTGCCTTCCCCCATCCTTCCACTCTGTGGGCATGTGGTATAGCGGGTCCACAGCTCATGTCAAAAGCCACTTTTTTAAAATATATAATCGGTGCACTTGTGGCTTAGAAAGGGGGCGTGGTAGTGTTGCTGAGCGGTTCCCAGGGGATTTATGATGCAGGCATTTCTCACTTAAGTGCACAGGTGAGGATTCGTCCGCATTCGTAATTGTTCCACATCCCCATGATATAAAGAAGTGCGAGATGGCTAGTAGGGGAGGAAAAGAAAAGAAAAAAGAGAGATGGAGGTTGCAGGAGAAGAAGATGGCAGGAATTAGGGAGGAGAAAGCCGGTGCGTGCGTGCGAGTGAGAGAGAGATCGAGAGCGTGCGTAAGTGAGCGAAGGCTCACGTGCAGCTGGACTGTGAGCTCTAATGGGGTGTTTGGTCGACACCTAGGGCAGTTGGTAGTTGTCGCTCCCGCTGAGCATTTTATGGAGGAGTGGGAGTGACCAGAAGAAGGACGGCTGGCCACGTAAGGCTGAAAAGGCAACGGGAGTCGGGAGGCTTGGGTGATGGATTCCCCAACGTGAGCGTCCTGGCTGTTGAGGGGAAGCCAAGTCTCGGTCTTGAGGGAGCTGAATCAAAGCCAGGGATCGGGAAGCCTCCAGACCAATCGAGTGGAGAGAAGGTCAGCTGCAGGAAGGTCAGCTTGATGGGAGAAGCAGGGGAGTCCGCCAGGTAAAAGAAGGCACAGGCTTTGTTTTTAAGGACAGCTTCCAGCCGTTGTTTTAACCTCATTGTTTTTTTTTCTATTGGAGTTTAACCTTCACTTCACAACAGTTTTATTGGATTATTTATTTAAGGAATTAATGCATTGCACTTATTTATTTGAACACTTTGACTTTGTGTTTTTTTTTGTTGCTGTTTTTAATAAAATCACTTCACACTTTTGCACCTTCCCCTTGCTTTGTTGTGCCTCACTGCTAAGCTGCTCGGTGACACTACCGACAGCGTAGGGTTCAAGGGCTCCCAGAAGCGAGATGGGACCATGGAGCAAACCCGCATCGTCACAGGATGTCGCGGCAATTTGAGCTGCCGGCCATCTATCACATTGGTTTATTATTGGTTCATCCTTTTCTTATATTATTTTATTTAGGTGAATACTATTTTGCAGTACTTTGCAGTCCTTAGTATTTATTTGTGGTTAGGTATATTACAGGAGTGCTCCTTATTATTCATATCTGTTATTGGGGTTTAGTGGGTTAAAAAAATATCAAAAATATCTTGGTGGGTGAGTGAAAAAAGTAAAGATCAGAAACTGTGTTGAAAATGAGAAATATTACTTCCAATAAAGGAATTAATAATTGTGAAAATATATATAAATAGATAGCAACTTGCGACACAAAAATGTTGATCTGTTATGCATCTTCTCTGCCTTAAGGTATTCTGTCTTGTTGTTTGGCAGAGCTACTCCTTTTAATATTAATTAAAATGAAAGTGGGAAAGCAAGACAAATTTAAGGTTAATATAAACTTGGACAACTCAAAATAAAGTTTGTACCAAAAGAATTTGATACAGTTACTATAGGGTCCTTAAGGTGGAGCCTCAGTCCACAAACCAAAAAGAAAGCCTTTAAAATGAGTTTGTGTGAGTCTGGGTTGTTTTATTTTATTGAGTTGCATTAATGAATTACAGGTTATTATTTACTGCTCCACTGAATTATTGCTTGCTAGAGCATTCAGTTTATAAATTTTAGGCCTGGTTCATGCTAATATGATCATTTTGTAAGTGTTGGGAAGGTCTGGAAATGCATAAAATTTACTGACCTAAATCTATGTTTAAGATTGGTGAAAATGGATTTATTCTCATTCCATTTGTCTGATTATTATATAGAAAAGATTTTGGATTCAGAAGGGATTAGCATGGTTAGTTGAGATACTGTAGTTAAGATCTGGTGTAAATCAATTCTTCATCAGTTTGTAGCTAATTCATATATAAAATTCCATTATACTGGTAATAATTCTGATAGATATTAATAAGCATTTTTTGACAGTTTTATTACCTTTTCCTGTACTCATTGTTTATTATAGTACACATTAAGGGTACCAAATAGCTGCAGGTTGAGTTCATTCTAACCAGTTTCTCAAATAACACATACAAACATACTGTAACACTGAACTAGCTGCTTTGTTTTTAATACTGAGTGTCATTTGCACCTGTATTTGACTGCTTGTCTCTATTTATCAGTATTTGGATACAATTAAAAGAGCAAATGCCACAGAAAATGGTGAATTAAAAATAAAATGGTAAATGAAATTGAAGCATTTAAAGTTATTTCAACAATAAAAATTTTCTATACTTTTTTGTCCATGTAAATATCATTCTAGAACATTTTTATGAATGAAAAAAAAAAACAAAACTGGTGATAAAAGGCTATCTAATTAAATAAGGTCAATTAGAAGTGTGATCAATTGATTTGCGAAAATAATTGAAAACGAGTAGCCACAATTGCACCCAAGGACTGAACTTGAGAACTCTAGCTACACATTATGCAGTTTTTTTCTGGCTTCATTCTTAATGTTGTTAAGCTGGAATTTGATATCCAAAGTTATGTCATTGAATGTGATTGATTAGGAAAAAAGTTTAGTTTATGTTTTTTTTAATAACTTAATTCCAGCAATATATTGAGACTGAATGACCATGAAAGAAGAGTGAAAAAATAGCTTTTAATAAAATTGTATTTTTAATTAACACTCCTATTTCACCCATTACACTAATGGAAAGTGGTCCTAAAAACCACATGCTTTTTTTCTTTTCTACTAAGATGACCCAGAGTACGTCGTGTGCCTTCTTTTTGTGCCAGATAAATCCTAAGAAGTTCAGAATAGGATGGAGAAAAATTGTCATTGAGAAAAATAAAACTGCAGGTCTGGGAGTACTCACTCCCTAAAAAAATGTGCAGGTTGGGGTACTACAGTCTATAAAGAATACGCTCTTTAGAAGTAGCCATAGGTACTTGCAAAATCCTCCCATGCATGTATCTCAGAATAAGTGGCAGAAGGGCAAAAACACCTGATCACACAGAGAAATATAGGACTCAGCTTGATTTTATTGCTGGTTTAACTTTTTAAAACCATCTACAGGTATTTAAAGGGAACAAAAAGGTAACACATCTTTAGAGCTGGAACAACAGGATTATGGATGGTTTTTGCATGGTATTAAGTTCTTGGGTACAACTGCTTCTAGATGATTTGTTTAGCGAACACTGTATTGTTCAATGAATTTCAGGTTTTGAAGCATTGTGATAGATAAATACAGTATATACAGTAACTGGTAGCAGGTTGTTTTGTTGTCCTTTTCATCATTTAATTCAGTTATTGTTTAGATAAATTAGCCCTATAAAGATGTAATTTCTCTGAAAGCAAGCCCCTTCCTAAAGATGTTTCTCTATGTAAAAAGGAAAATCTTGGAAGTCCTTGGCTATATGAAAAGTGTGTTCTTGATTTTCTGCTCTGTCTTATTTTGTAGTTTGTCTTTAGAGGTCTGTTCATCAAAAGTACCTTGTGTTACTGTTCATATAACATTTAGTATTCCTAATATAAGATACATACTATTTATAAATGTGATATAACAGCAAGCTAAATCTTTGTGTAAATATAGCAAAAATGCAGCATATATCTGTAAAACCAATTAACAAATAAATCATAGTAACATTTCAGTCATTTGTCACTGCATATTACAAACTCTGTTACACAAAGGTACATACAAGATTTGCAAAATGACAAATACTGAAGTTAAAGGAGGCTCAAGATTAAGCACCATTTATCAGTAATAATTGCCTTAAATTTAATTTTAAATTAGGAAAAAGAAAATAACAATGCAAAATCAGTTGCAAATATAATGAGTGCATTGATACACTGTATTGAAATATGACAGCCAAGGTCCTGGAAGTCAATGGATACTTCTGACTCTAGTGTTCATGCTCTTGAACAGTATTCACCTCCCACCTTCTGCTTATGTCTACCTCTAACCAAGTTGTCTCTGTTAAGCCCCATTACATATGTAGGATGCACACTACCTTTTCTCAGAATACATATGGACAAATTATTTTAATTTCTACTGTAAAAAAGACCAACAGTGATTACAAGAAGTTCTGAGACTTTGACTTCAAGAAGCTGTCACTACTGTAATAAGACTGCCATTGTAAAAGATTTTTTATTTAAAGCTGGAGGGTAACCTTTAAAAAAATCAGTGAGAATGCAATGTTATTGCCCCTGAATATGAATCCTTGACCTATGCATTGCCTCTTTCTAATGAGAATTAAATTCTCAGAACTCCCTCAAGCAGCTGTCTGACAATTCTGTGCTGCTTTTGAAAACCCAGCACCATGGAAACTCACCCACTCACACAAATACTTTGCACCTGTACAGCTGTGAAAGCAACAAAAAAGTCTACTAACATAAATATAAGCATTTACAATCTGTGCACATAATCAAGTTTCAAGAGTAAATATCACAAATGGAACAAAACATTACAGAAACACGAAGTGCCAAACAGCATACAATCGGACACAACACTGTAACATATTGTAGTAAGATCAGCATATAATTTTTGCTCATTACGGTATGACATAGGGTACTAAAGCCACTCAACACCCCTTAATTTGTGCTGACAAGCCCACATTCATATAATCTCTATCATATTAATTTTAAGTTTAAATCATTAATGACAATGACATAAGGCTGGGCAATATGGCAAAAAAATAAAACTTCTTTGTAATATTTATAGATGGTTTACGATTTATGTATGATTTATCTAAATATTTTAACACAAATCACGTTATTAACACACATATACACACAATGTGAAAGTTGTCCTAATTTTTGCAAACTTAAAATACAACTGCTTTGTTTATAGAAATACAAAATCTTGTAAATGTCTTTCTGTGCAGTCTTTTCTGTACTTTTTTTTTGTAATTTAAGACCTGTGGCCTCCACATTCCTTTCACGTCATTTACAAGGACATTTCCTTATATTTTCTGCAGTTTTCTTAACAACTTTTTTCTTTTTTTGCAGCCTTTATTGCTGTTCCCTATACCTAAAACACGCCTTTACCTAAAGTGATTTTTCTGTTTTTTTTTTCTTTTTTTAAACAAACAGTTTAGCTTTCACCGCATATCAGCCAGCTTCTTGTCTACTTTAACTACTGGTCTTTGGTGGTGGCCATCTGTAGAGGAGACTCTTCCTCTTAAGTGCTTTGTGATAGCCCTCTGATCACCTGTTGTAGTATACCTGCTCGTTCTGCTCCCCATTGTTGCTGGCTAAGCTGGCGTTTTCTTCCCCTGGCCCCAGACAAGGCACGTTCTACACTTGAAATGTTTAGTCTCAAGCAGAGGAGACTGCATTGGGATTGAATCCAGGTCTTCAAAATTCTCAGTGGCATTAATAAAATAGATCCAGCAGAATTCTTTCAACTTAAACAGTAAATCACATACTTTCGACACTAATGAAAATTATGAAAAGTGCATGTAGGACTAAAACCAGGAAACACCTCTTTACTCAAAAAACTTTGGGAACTTGAACTAAACTACTGAGACAAATAATTGAAGCAAAAACCTTGGAAATATTTTTAAGATTTATTTAGATAAGATATTGGGATATCTTAGTTATTAGCTAAACAAAACAAACCTGATGGACTGAATGGTTTCCTTTCATTTGTCAAGTTTGTTTTGATTTTTTGTGTCCAGCTAGGAAAAGGCTGCCATTGGAAATTTACTGCCAAGGAGGCAAAGAGAACAGAGCTTGCAGCCAATCTTGAAAAAGGACTGTATCATGCTGGCAGGAAGAGAACAAATCTGTGTAGCACAGTGGCACGAGAAGGTCTGCTGGGAGATGATACATGATATGTGGATGTCCCAGAAAATATATATGTAGAGGCACCAGAACAGAAGAAAGAGAAAGAGAGTAAGAGAAATGTAGTAGTGCCTGTTAAGGGATTCAGTGGCATTAAAGATTCAGGTATATTAGTTTGATTTCCCTGTAGCCAAAGAAAGACCACACCTGCAGTAATTCTAAGACCTGGCCAGAAATTACCCCAGGAGATGGTTTAAGGCCACTTCATACCAGATGGCCATGTGACGAGAGTTGGCAGTTGGAATAAAGGTACACTGGTAACAGGAAGAAGTCGACTTTTATAAGAGAGGCAGAAAGAAAGAGAAGGGGGAGGGGAGAAAGTAGTGTTTTTCTATTTGAGCAAGAAAACATAATAGACTGAGGCCACCAGCCATGTAGGTAGGCATATGCAAAGACATGGCCTGTTTTATTACTTATTCCTTTGTAAATTGTACAGTGCTTTTGTTAGTCTCTCTTTCTCCCTTTTACATTTTTACAGAAATACCTGTAGACACAGGGATTATTGATACCTGTGGTTCCCTCGTCATTTTTCCAGTTTTTTGTGATTAGACGTTGACAGCTTCTGATACACATTTTCCATTGCCTTGTGGTCCATACTTCTACTAGGGAATTTTCAACACCATGGTAATTTTCTACTTATTATGTATTAATTATAGGTTTTTGCTTATTTTCTTCAAATGATGTTTTGTCTTCATTATGTAGTATTTGTAAGGACAATTTTCTAAATAACTGTAGGACTTCCCAGAAATACAAGCACTTAACCTGAACTAAAGTGAAATAAATTAATTATTCAAAAGTAAACTCCATTCAGCTAACTTTGAGATGTTTATGACAACTTGCTGTGCACAAGTGTATATAAGCCGGAGCAATGGTGTTGCTTAACTGTCAAATGAACAGTTTTTTTAAAATTTTTTTTCTATAACTGATTTAGAAGTGTTGAGACTCATGTTGTAACATAATAGATAGCTACCTATTTTCTGATTGTTTATTTATAGACATATTTAATGTCCTTTTTAAGTATTTTCTGCTTTCTTATTATTTTGATCTCTTCATTGACTCATACACTCTAGAAGACTGGTTCACGATCCTTGCCCAGTCACTATCTGTGAAAAATGTTTTAACTCTTTGAGGGCTGAATATTTTTTCAAAAAACACTTTCTGAAAAGCAATAGTTTCACACAGAAGTCAAGATAAAACGTCTGTTGCTGCATGCTGTGGCAGCCATTTTGACAAGAATGTGCGGCAGGCTTGCTGTCAGGCTGTCTTCATGTGGCTGAGGCAGCAGCAGCAGCGATCATGGTGGCAGGGCATTGCAATCTAGTTTCTACCTCTTATCATTAAGTGGCACTCCTCCCTGGTGAACACTGCTGTAGGCGTATCAGCTACATGAACCCGTTCAGCACCACGACTAGCTGGGGACCAGTCAACTGAAGCTGGAACCTCACATTCGTTTTCAGTCACTTGTATCAAAATCAGAGTCTGACAAGTCATAGTCCAGTTCAGAGATAATGGGCAGAACATCATCCACACAGTAGTTTGCTTTATGTAATCATTTTGATCTCTCGCCAGCTGTCAGTGCCATTTTTGCTGTTGTTTGTGCCTTGCTACTCACATGAGCGCAAGAAATCTTGGTCAAAGCAATGAATCTCACTTTTCTTCAAGCAACAAGAGTCCAACTAAAACATAACAGTTGGTTTTGTCACATTTTTACAGTCAATTACCATCAACTCCTCCTTTTGACAAAAGTCGACATCAGCCCCGAAAGAGTTAAATAAGTAGAAACTGGAGTAGTACTTCAATGTAATTCAAAGACTATCAGGTAAAAACTAAGGAGTACATTATTGTTGAATATGTGAAAGATGACTTCATTTTTAAAGTGCTGCAGAAAATGATAAATTATGTCTTCTGTAATAATGTACCATTTAAGACCAGGTAGAATTCAATTTACTCGGCTGGAAAATGTCCAATAATATGTTAAAGCATAGACTAAATTTGTAAAATGCAAGGAGATGCCAAAGGAAAATGTCAGCCTAATCTACATCTGTATTATTATGTAAAAATGAATAGGTTTTTTATAAAGATGACATGAGGCTTTGTTCCACTTGTATAGTAAATTCATATCCAATACATTACGTATGCTTACAATAAGGTACACACTTAAAAAATAATCAATACACTTATACATACAGTCAATACACATATACAAACACATTTAAATAGGGTAACAACACACAAATAAATAATAATGTACAGTATCTAATATTTTGAATGGTTAAACATAAATAATTTGAGAATAATTTTAATGCTATATTTTCTGTGATACAGTATATTATATCTTGTAACAGCCTAGTCCATAACATACTGCCTGGATATTTGGACAAGTAAAGGCCAAAAAACAAAGGACACAAAATATAAGGCTTATACTAAGACAAATAAGGTAATATTTATGTATAATAGATCAAACACACCTAAACAAAATCACAACTTCTTCACATTTTTGGGTTTGTCTTCACATGTGCTGATAATCCATTCTGTTTGTGTGTGCTGTTTTCCTGCTTTCCCCACAGGTATACCTTCCTCTCACCTTCCCCCATATTTTTCACTGTCTCATGTAACTGCATTCTTCTTGGCTCTTCCTCTCAAGAGATGTGGCAGGAAGCAGCTTTTTAAATGTGAAAGGTAATCAAAATCCTTGGAGAATACCAACAAGAACCACAGCATAATCATGCAAAGTCCTCAAGTAAAAATACTGCAGCCAGCAAGTGACTTGGGGTGCCGTGAGGCAGTAATACGATGTGCAGACTTTCAAAACAAAAAATAGCCAAGCAAAATAATTTTCAGTCAATTAGAAAGTAACTGCTAGGTGGCAGTAGAAAAGAAAGAAACATTAACCACACAAACAACTCTCAAATAATGGAAAAAGGTTCTTGTATTAATTCCGTGTTCGGCAGCCTAGACCAGCTGATCACCCAGCTTCTTTCTGGACATCCTAACAGAAAATTTAAAGGTTTGTTTAATCAATGTGATTTTTTTATTGTTATACTTTGAAGATACAGTAGATATGTTTTTTGAATGTGTGTTTCTGTGGCAGCAAATGTTTTCTGATTAGCATCTTACTTGCTTATTAAGTATTCTGGTATGTATTTATTTATTCTTGTACTCCTTTCTACATACTGTATTGTTAAATGAATGATGGGTCAGATCTCAAGCTCCATCTATTTTTAAGCTAGGGAGAAACTATAGTCTAAAAAAGTTTTAGACTACAAAAATATTTACTGGACAATATAATCAGAGTTATCTGCTTCAGATCTAACTCAAATTTGTGCTAGGCAAGTCTAAACTAGAATAGGCTGCTTGTTGTTTAAACAGGCCACAGTGCACTATGTTTTAAGTACTTAAAAAGCATGATGATATTCAGCTATAACTGGTTAGGAGCACACTTTGCTACAAAATTGTACATTAGTTTTTTGCAGCCAATTAATAATGTCAAATATAGCTGTTCAGTGGGATCAATGTTATAAAAGTGCAACAGCAATGACACAGGATAGGAAAGTTTTAGATTAAAAAATAATGAAAATTGATTAACATAATGTTCAAGCTCTAAAATGTACTGATACTACATTTGACGTACAGGAGGCAATTCTGATTGCCACTTTTGAAAAAAGACACAGTAGCACCAGAAGTAGTATAGGAAAAAGCAACCATCTATGTCCCTAGTCTAAAGAGCATGTCCTCTCTAAATTAACCTGTTTAGCCCTGGACAGAGAAGTCTACTTGTGGATCGAATCCCCATCTCCAAAATTATAAATGGGTAATCTCAAACTAGTTGGTTAGAAACTGAATTCTGAAACACACTCCTTTGCAAATGTGATTTAAGGAGAAGTACAGTCAAGGCTAGGTATGTGCTTATTCAGACAAAGGAAAGTAAAACTCTATAATAAAATGCAGGACCTTTATAGATGATAGCTTCATAGCTTTAAAGTCTAAGTTCAGTGTGTGCAGCTGTTATCCAACCAAATGAGCTTCATTAAATAAACTGTCTTATCTACTGTAGTTTGAATATCTTCTTATGCTACTATTCTTGTCCATGAGTTTGCCTGATGCTTCTAATCATTTCAGCTATGATTATTCTTGTAATTAAGAAGGATGTGCTTTGTTCATTCACAGTTTGGTCAAAATTAACCAATCTTCTGTTTTCATGTTCCTTTACCCTATCATGTGCATGGGTTTACTGTGGACCTTACAGGTGAGGATTTTAGGGATTGCATAGTGATTCACACATTTTTTGTTTCCCTCCCCAGCCAGGAAATTGATGACAAGGACAAACAACATTGACCCCATTGGAATTTCCTCTACTGCCCACTATTTGTGATCTCTAGATCACAATATATATATATATATATATATATATATATATATATATATATATATATATATATATATATATATATATATATAATACATTTTGCCATCTGGTAATAAACAAGATGTTCAAGGTGACCCCTGAAATGTTTAACATTGGTTTTGTCTAATTTTTTTCACAAGTCTTTAATTGTTTAAATGCTGGACATCATCACATCTGAGGCATGCTGAATGTCGATGAAATTGTTCCAGAGCTGTTCTGTACTGTGCAGAACACTGACATTACATGAAACAGTTCTGTATGTGCAAAGTGCATGAAAATTTGTGTAAATTAACAGGGAAACACAAAAGCAGTACTCAACACAAAACATTGAAATCAATGGTCTAGATAACAGTAATTTCTTGTCCATTAAACAAAAATAAAATAGATTTTTCATGCAAAATATCAAAAGCCATGAAGTCTGGAGCAGTTATCAAAATATGAAAAAAGACATCCAAATCTGAAACATACAAAAACAGGCCAAAATCACAAAACTCTCATATTTCAAAAAGCAAATATTTAATTTAGGCAAATACAAAAAGCTTTTACAAAGACTGTGAGATACAGTGCTACAGCCCTGCTAAAAGGAGTACGTTTCTTTTACTTATAATCTCCCCCATCATTCCATAACTGTCATGTAACAGGGATTGCTGAACAAAAAAATAAGATGAGTTAGCTCACAGGAAAGTATCATTTCAGATGAGGTGCAAGATCTAGCCTTCAGAATATGTCTTCACAATGTTTTCTTTACCACATCATTTTGGCTAATAATTTGGTTACTATTTTATCATATTGGATAGTGCCACTGTGTTCCTCAAACACCCATTTCAAAAATTTACATTTGCAAGTAAACCATTGCTTCTGGACACCTTAATGTAAGTCATAGTATCTTCACAGAGGTGAACAGTAGAAGACTGCCTCTAAAGGGTATCAGCACTACACTAGACCTGAAGAGAAATGAAATTTGTCCTTTTTTTTATTATGTGTTGTCCCATATATTCTGCTTTCTTCAAAAAAATTCTCCAACGTAGAAATGATAGCTTCTCATGCTCATCTACTGCTTTCAATTATACCTACCAATTACTTTAGCTATACTGTATATAGCCATTGAGGATAAAAGGGACACTTAACATCTACTTTATGGAAAGACAAAAAATACAAGAGTAAATGCACTTAAATACAGGGAGTTTTACTGTGAAATTATTTATATAAATTGTAGGGCCTATCTGTCTTTCACAAAAAAACAGTGCACCCTGGCCTTTGGTCTCAATCGACACCTTCTGCTGTAACTCACAAAACCAAAGTATTTTATGATCGGGGCACGGCAGGACAGAAATTGGGTTTTTGTCCCTCTCATGACTGGCTCAGATGTGGCAGCACACCTGTGCGTGCACAGCCTGTGTGACCTGTAGGTGGCATCAGCGAGCCCCCAAACCCTCCAATATACCAACACTAACACAAAATGTGAATGCAAGCGATGGTTTTATTATAACAACAATTAGAACACATAATTTAATAATCACTGGACATAATTCTTCCTTTTCTACATTCCCTTTACTCTCTCTCTCTCTTTTTCTCTCTCTCTCTATCTCCTCCTGACGATCTTTGTCCACTACCATCCAACTCTGACCCCCAGGAACTTTGCCTCTTTTATGCCGGACCCAGGAGTACCTTCTATGTCATGAAACTACCAGGTCAGGTGGAAGTTTTCTGAAGCAAGGACAATATGTCCCAGCAGTTCGCCCTGGTAGCATGGATGTAACCACATAGGGCTGCGCTATCGGACTACATCTCCCAGCCTTCCCTGCAGGCATCCACATAGATACCATCATCCATGAGGACTGCCACCTATTGTGTCAGGGAGGAAAACAGTCTGTGTAATTGTCCCTCTATTCTTCCAACAAACTGGCCTCCCAGCTGGGTAATGGTCCATGAACTATCTTTAGCCAGAATGCCAGCCCACGCTTGATGTCAGTTATACATGACAATATATGCATAGCAGAGCACCTCACTGACACACAACATACCGCTGTGCTACCTGCCACATGGCTGACATGTACAGACTCCCAATCATACCCATGGTCTGACACAAACGCAACCCATATATTAAAGGTGATACTCACAGCCACTGTTTTAAGGATTTGACCAAATATGTATGCCCCTGCGCACCTTATTCTTCTTCTTCTTCTTCTTCTTCTTTTGGCTGCTCCCGTTAGGGGTCATTACAGTGGATCATCTTCTTCCATAACTTTCTGTCCTCTGCATCTTGTTCTGTTACACCCATCACCTGCATGTCCACTCTTGCCACATCCATAAACTTTCACTTAGGCCTTCTTCTTTTCCTCTTCCCTGGCAGCTTTATCCTTAGCATCCTTCTCCCAATATACCCAACATCTCTCCTCTGCACATGTCCAAACCAATGCAATCTCACCTCTCTGACTTTGTCTCCCAACCATCCAACTTGAGCTGACCCTCTAATATGCTCATTTCTAATCCTGTTCTTCCTCATCACACCCAATTCAAATCTTAGCATGTTTAACTCTGCCACCTCCAGCTCTGTCTCCTGCTTTCTGGTCAGTCCCACCATCTCCAAACCATATAACACAGCTGGTCTCACTACCATCCTGTAGACCTTCCCTTTCACTCTTGCTGATACCCGTCTGTCACAAATTACTCCTGACACTCTTCTCCACCCATTCCACCCTGCCTGCACTCTCTTTTTCACCTGTCTTCCACAATCCCCATTACTTTATACTGTTGATGAGTATTTAAACTCATCCACCTTCGCCAGCTCTACTCCCTGCATCCTCACCATTCCACTGACCTCCCTCTCATTTACACAAATGTATTCTGTCTTGTTCCTATTGACCTTCATTCCTCTCCTCTCTAGAGCATATCTCCACCTCTCCAGGGTCTCCTCAACCTGCTCCCTACTATTGCTACAGATCACAATGTCATCAGCAAACATCATAGTCCACAGGGACTCCTGTCTAATCTCATCTGTCAACCTGTCCATCACCATTGCAAATAAGAAAGGGCTCAGAGCCAATCCCTGATGTAGTCCTACCTCCAACTTGAATGCATCCATCACTCCTACCGCAGACCTCACCACTGTCACACTTCTCTCGTACATATCCTGTACAACTGTTACGCAATTCCCTGCCACTCATGACTGCCTCATACAATACCACAGCTCCTCTCGAGGCACCCTGTCATATGCTTTCTCCAGGTCCACAGCTCCTTCTGGCCTTCTCTAAACTTCTCCATCAACATCCTCAGAGCAAACATTGCATCTGTGGTGCTCTTTCTTGGCATGAAACCATACTGCTGCTCACTAATCATCACCTCACTTCTTAACCTAGCTTCCACTACTCTTTCCCATAACTTCATGCTGTGGCTCATCAATTTTATTCCCCTGTAGTTACTGCAGTCCTGCACATCCCCTTATTCTTAAATATCAGCACCAGTACACTTCTTCTCCACTCCTCAGGCATCCTCTCACTTTCCAAGATTCCATTAAACAATCTGGTTAAAAACTCCACTGCCATCTCTCCTAAACACCTCCATGCTTCCATAGGTATGTCATCTGGACCAATGGCCTTTCATTTTTCATCCTCTTCATAGCTGTCCTTACTTCCTCCTTGCTAATCCGTTGCACTTCCTGATTCACTATCTCCACATCATCCAACCTCTTCTCTTTCTCGTTCTCTTCATTCATCAGCCTCTCAAAGTACTCTTTCCATCTGCTCAACACACTCTCCTCGCTTGTGAGTACGTTTCCATCTTTATCCTTTGTCACCCTAACCTGCTGCACATCTTTCCCAGCTCAGTCCCTCTGTCTAGCCAATCGGTATAGTTTTTCTCCCTCCTTTGTGTCCATACTGTCATACAACTCATCATACGCCTTTTCTTTAGCCTTCGCCACCTATCTCTTCACCTTTCACCTTATCTCCTTGTACTCTTGTCTACTTTCTGCATCTCTCTGACTATCCCACTTCTTCTTTGCCATCCTCTTCCTCTGTATACTCTCCTGTATTTCCTCATTCCACCACCAGGTTTCCTTTTCCTCCTTCCTCTTTCCAGATGTCACGCCAAGCACCCTTCTTGCTGTCACCCTTACTACATCTGCTGTAGTTTCCCAGCTGTCTGGTATGCTGCCACCCAGTGCCTGTCTCAACTCCTCTCTAAACTCAACCTTGCAGTCTTCCTTTTTCAACTTTCACCATTTGATCCTTGGCTCTGCCCTCACTCTCTTCTTGATCTCCAACATCATCCTACAGACCACCATCCTATGCTGCTTAACTACACTTTCCCCTGCCACCACTTTGCAGTCTTCAATCTCCTTCAGATCAGCTCTTCTGCATAGGATGTAATCTACCTGTGTGCATCTTCCTCCACTCTTGTATGTACCCCTATGTTCCTCCCACTTCTTAAAATACGTATTCACCACAGCCATGTCCATCCTTTTGGCAAAATCCACTATCCTCTGACCTTCTTCATTCCTCTCCTTGATACCATACCTAGCCATCACCTCCTCATCTCCACTGTTCCCTTCACCAACATGCCAATTGAAATCCACTCCAATCACCACTTTCTGTCCCTTGGGTACACTGTTCATCATTCATCCAACTCACTCCAAAAATCTTCTTCTTCACCCATTGCACACCCAACTTGCGGTGCATATGCACTAACAACATTCATCATCACACCTCCAATTTCCAGCTTCATAATCATTACTCTGTCTGACACTCTTTTCACCTCCAAAACACTCTTGACATACTGTTCCTTCAGAATAACCCCTACTCCATTTCTCCTCCCATCCACACCATGATAGAACAATTTGAATCCACCTCCAATCCACCTGGCCTTACTCCCTTCCATTTAGTCTTTTGCAAGAACAATATATCACCCTTCCTTCTCTCCATCATATCTGCTAACTCTCTCCCTTTACCAGTCAAACTGCCAACATTCAAAGTTCCTACCCTCAGTTCCACTCTCTTTACTTTCCTCCTCTCCTCCTGCCTCTGGACACATCTCCCCCCCTCTTCTTCTCCTTCTTCTTCTTCGGCCAACAGTAGACCAATTTCCGCCAGCACCCTGTTGGCTAACACTACTGGTACTGGTGGCGGTCGTTGCTAACCCGGGGCTCGATCGATCCAGTATGGAAATTTGTATTGTTGTCCGCATATTGATTTCGCAAAATTTTACACCGGATGCCCTTCCTGACGTAACCCTCCCCATTTATCCGGGCTTGGGACCGGTACAAAGAAACACACTGGTTTCTGCATCCCCTGTGGCTGGTTTATGCCCCTGCACACCATTGATAGGTAAAGCCAATGGAGCACAACATGACAGCGTGAAATGCTTTGAAACGTCAACTATGACCAAGCAATCAAGCCACTGATCTGACATGAAACCAACACTGGCAACAGAACGGTATTACATTCATCTTAGTGGAGTGATTGGAAGTGCTCTGCTTCATAAGGGAATGCGTTCACACCACATACCTGAGAGGAAATTTAGTAAACTTTATTGATGTGCCAGAAATTCCAGCAAACCTCAATTCACATGAAAATTTAGAATTTGGCTTTACAAAAAGAATCAGTAGACTATGAAAAGGAATCTAATATATGTAAACTCCCTCTTAGCTCTCCCCAGATATTCATCTCATTAGCAACTTAGTGGTAATTACAATTCTCATCAAAAACTGTGCCAGGCGACCACAAAGTTTAAATAGCAGCATTGTCAAAAGCAGGATGTCATCAAAGATAACAGCTTGTTTTTTTTTTTTTTGTCTGCAATTACTTTGGATTAACAGCTAATTTTAAATTGGCTTATATAGTGCTGCCAAATCTTTATGGAGCTGATCCTTTCTATCTAACAAGGGAGAGAAGAACGTTAAGAAACTCCCAAATAATTTTCAATGAGTTTCACTATTGCAAAATTGCACACAAAATGTAATATATTCGAAAGGAAAAGCAGTTGTTTTGCTTAGCACTATTATGATGTTCTATTTGGCATAATCAACAAAGCACAATTTGGGCTGGCGTGATACATTTAAGTTTTACTGTGTACACCACATTTGACAACATAGTTAAAATAAACTGATTGTACTACATTTTATTGTTATCAATGCAAATACTTGCATTTTTGAAAAAGCCAGCACATTCTGTTGCCTTCCTGCATATCACTACAATATCAATAAACAACCAAAATTATGTGCTTTTTGAAGTACAACAAATATAAAGAAACTAAAACACACACACACACACATTAAGCAATGCACCTAAGCCACAATAACACAGAATAAATCACAATTTTTTCTATAGCTGACAGAGATGCAGTTTTTTTAGAATGTGATAGAAAGAGAACAACATAGTTTTTTCAGTGAGTAAAAGTATTTATTAGCTATGACTGTTTTTTATTGGTAGACATGTATTCAAACCCACTATGTGATGAGGCAGTGCTAATTTTATAATTTAATACTAATGCAAAGTCAATATTTTTAGAAGTTTTTAGCTTTGAATGAATCCATTTTAAAATGTTTTTAAAACATTACCAAATTCTGCTATTGGAGATGTCCTGTAATACACAGTTCTGCTACAATTTTTTTCACCCCCCTTCTGTAGATGCTTTCCACTGTCCATCCTCATGTGAGTGTGACCCTAAACCTTAACAAAATGACCACCTTTCACTCATGAAAAACAAGACCATAACAGACCATGAGACAACAAGACACTGCTGTGCATGCCAGACAAAGATGTACAGTATGCCTGAATATACTCTGATTTCTACATTTTTCATTCTTTTATATGAAGACCAGAGTTTCAACAGCTCCTCATCCTTGACTTCCATGACAGCATCCATTCATAACCCCTGGCATATTGTGCCTACATGTTTGAAATTCATAATCATTATGTTGGTGGACTTCACCTCTTTCAGTTCTGTTTTATTTTGGGACTGTAGGTCAGCATGTTCACTAGTAAGCAAATACTAGAACAATGGTGACGACAACAGGCCATTCAGCCCCACAAAAACGTCAATTCTATTCATCAAGATTCTCCAAAATAGTATCAAGTTGAGAATCCTACTGTCTACCACACTACTTGGTAATTTATTCCATGTGTCTATTGTTCTTTATGTGAAGAAAAAACTTGTGTGTGAAATGTGCCCTTGGCAAGCTTCTAAACATGTACTTATGTTCTTGATTAACTCATTTTAAAGAAACAGCTAGGAGCCACTGTATTATTTCCCATCATACTTTAAACACTTCAAATGTGCCACTTCCTAATCTTCTTTTGCTTGAAGATTTGCTTAAATAGTTTATTGTATTTATTGGTATTCTGGTGATTAAAATGATCCTAGGAATGTACTTACACCAAAGAACAATTAATATTAAAAAGAAAGTTAACCTTTATCTGTATTTGAGCTTGTCATTATACTAAAACGTATATGAATAGCCCAGACTGTTTTTATATGTTTTGCTTGTACAAAAAGGCATACATACGATATCCCCAACTTCTCACGGAATAAATCATGCATCATGGTATTATTTTTCCAAATGATATATTTGGCACAGCAAAATCAGTCATATTTTCTGTTGTTAACATTTTCAATTATAGGAAGTAAGTAAATTGCAAAAGACTGAAAACTGTGATCCTGATGAGTTACACTCTGGAGAGATCGATCTATCTGTTTTCTTGAAGACAAAAGCTAATCGTTAAAAAAGATATGTTAGATATTTGCTGGCAAGAACGGGTCTTTGTATTTACTCATTCACAACTCATTTACAACTTATTTTTTAATCAGAGCCTAAATTCTAATAATAATTGGACTCTAATATTAGCCTCGCAGCTTGTATGTTTATTTAGAATAAACCAGAGGCATGAAACTTAGCAAAGCTTATGTACTAATGACAAACTGGTCCACATGGGTGTATTTACTATATTATTTCTTTATGGTTTGGCTGTTTCAGGTGCAATTGACAATGAACATGTTGTAGTTTAAGTTCATAATCAATAAGACACACAACTTAGCTTCTAACAGGACTAAATTATATCAAGCACTCATATTTTTTTCTTCTTTTCTTCAGGAATCTGAAAGCAATGACATCAATACAATATACAGTAGTTGGAAAAGGCAAATTGAAGATAGAAGGGCAATAATACTTTTCATGTACATGGTCCCAGACATTTTTGGAATAGCATGATCATATAATTTTTAGGTTTACTACCTTACATCTCAAGGGAGACCAGACATTGAATTTCTAAAGTTTGAACATTCTCCCCATGTCTGTTTGAAATGTATCTTTTTAGTTATTATTCCTTGCACAAAACATGCATGTTTGTTTGTCCTGGGGCAGACATAAAGTTAAAATACTCAGAGGTAGACAGGGTTTTGTCCAGAATTAAATTCTGCCTTGCACCTGATGCTGCGGGGATTGACTCTGATGAACTGATGGACATACAAATGGGCTATACTTGTGTTTCCTATTTAATGCTAAAGAGGTGTGATGAAGTATTTGATGTGGATTCACACTTTTTATGTCAGTTCTTTGCCACCTTTCTTTCTTGGAACCTTTGGGCATATACCACAAAAAGCATACAGGGATTTGACTGCTCATTATTGGGCAACCAATATGGATGTAAGTACCTCTTCTCCCATATACTGTATATAATATATATTTTAACATTCAGAAAGGCCTTATTTGCATTGTTTTATATATGATACCCAAATGGACTGTTACATTGTTTGGTTAAGCCAATACTACAGCTCTTTATTGAATTACTGTGTACACCGAGGATTTGTTTTTTTATTCCAAATAAAGTACTGAATCAGTTTAATAAATCTAGATAATCAATTCTGCTTTCTTTGAGATTGTTTGTACTCAACCAAGTGGTGTGACAACAGAGCAGATAGTGCTGCTGCCTCATAGTGTCCTAGGTTTTTACCATGTCTGTTGTTATTCTCTGCATGGAGTATACATATTCTCCAAATGTTTGTGTTTTTTCTATTCCCACAACCCTAACGATATGAAGATTCAGTAAACTAAACTAAAACTAAACATGCTAAGCAATAAACCTTTGGAATACCATTCTACTGCAAGACATTCCCCTGTATGAACATTGTCACTCTCACATATGCCAGTGTGTGACAGAAAATGGGAAGAAAACACAAGTGCTACACTGCAGATATCCAGTGCCTGGAATCAAGCTAGTGTCCACACATTGTGAATCATCACTCTGCCACTTAGTTACTCATGTCATTTTTCAGTCATATGCAATATTAAATAATTGTAAGTGTGTTCTTGTATGAAGTATTAAACCCAATTAATGCCGGTAAATGTCAAATTCCAGCAGATAAAAACCAGCCTTGAAATTGCTGCCAAGTAGTTCATAGAGTTCAGTTTCACACACATGAGATAAACATACAGTCGTAACTTAAACACACACCTCTTTGGGATGTGTATGTCCAAGTTAGATTATGAGACTAAATCGCCCCCATTCTAGTGAGTATGGTTGTGTATGAGCATGAGCCCTGTGATGGACAGGCCTACCAGAGTTCCCTCTAATGTAAATTAAACAGTGGGTTACAAAATTGGTGTAAGCATAGATGGATGTATAGATAGATGGAATTTGGTAAACTAAACTGGAAAATTTCTACAGAAAAATGTCAGGGTATCAGTTTGTGTGCTGAAGACTGATAAAAAACATATTAACGACTTTACACATTGTAGTACCTTTACAGTAGAATGACTGAAGGATAAGAAACTTAACATTTTAAAATGGATACATCAAAATCTTGACTTTTAACCCAGTGATGTGTTGTGGTAAGACATGAAGCAAGTAGTTTGTGTAATACAGGGATGAAGTAAATATGGGAATACTTCTAAGATAAACAGGATTGTTCAACAGGTCCAGCAAACATTTGGCCGAGGTCATTACTGCTTAAGGAGATTCCACAAGTTACCAAAGGTTCACACACTTTTTACATCAGTGAAAGTTTGATCACTGAGCTTAAAAGACATAAATGTGCAATGTGTTTATTGTAATACTGAATTACTATCTTTTTTTCTATCATATGCCTTGATTGGTATTTTCCAAGAACTTTATCTTATACATAAATGGAATGTTCATTAGTCTTCATGGTGTAGTACTATTTTGGAACTGCTCTGACTATGGAAGCTAACAAATAAAGGTGTACATATGATGAAAGCACATGTTAAACATCAACTGTATACAGATAGATTCCAGTCAAGTAATTTATGCAATTTGGAAAAACAATTTTGCTACTTAAGAGATAATTCAAGTGTGCCAGAGCAAAGGTTTGACTACAAATACTTGTGCCATTAAATTGCTTTTTTATTTTCAATTAATTTACAACAATGTCTGTTTTTTTAACTTTGACATTACAGAGTACTGTGTGTTGATGTGGCAAAAATATCAGTTAAGTACATCACAATTGCATGTAGGAACACAACAAAAAAGTAGAATAAGTCTAAGTGGGAGCATACTGTATTTTTTAAACCAGAGTAATTCAGATGGGCGTACAGACTTCTCTGTCAGTGCAAGTGAGAGAAAACGCTGAGTCAGTTTTCCAGCAATCATTAGTTTAGGAAGAAATTAACACTATCTTTTCTGCTGCAGACCACAAAACTAATTTATTGCATGAAGCATACCAGTTGTTGTGTGGTTGTATGTGCCTTTTGCAGAGAAAGCATGAACAGAAATTCAGACTCATTTTTAACAACAAAATATCGAAAAAAGATTTCTGTGAAGATTGCTCTACATAAAAGTTGAACTGGAGTTTGTGCTATTCAACCATCACAGTTTTTTTTTTATTAAATGCAACATGCTTTTAAGGCAACAATTATAAAACTTCTGATGTTCATGTGACAGCTCCAATCATTCATTTCTTGAAATTGCATATTATAATACATGGCCACAGGCACTGAAGCCTTTCCTGGCATCCTCAGCAAACCATGGGTATAGCACTGGTGTGATACAAAACAAAATTACTTACACAGAAGTGGCCAGAAATTTTGGCAGTAACACAAATGTATTTTGCAAAATGTGTGGCTTCAGTTTTTGTGGTGGCAATTCACATTGTTTTTTATGTTATTGCGCAGAGTGGTCTGAGGCATGTTAATTCATTGGAAAGAGCTTTATTAGCATAAAAAGTTAACTTTATCACACAAATAAAACATTTTCACATATTTTGTCCCTGGCACAAAATAATCAGCTGAAAGTGTTGAGCAAGCACCAGGACCATCTCCTCCTGAGGAATCAGCTACAGAGTCATGTTGCTACCAGTGCAGAGCTTGCTCAGTATTGGCAGCAGGTGGGAGTGAGTGCATCTGCATGCACATTAAGGTGAAGACCTTTGGACAAGGGCAGCAAAGAAGCCACATCTTTCCAAGAAAAATATCAAGGACAGAATGAAATTCTGCAGGAAGTACAAGGACTGGACAGCAGAAGAGTGGTGCAAAGTTATTTTTTCAGATGAATCCTCCTTCTGACTCTTTGGGACATCTAGAAAATCAACTGTCCAGAGAAGGAAAAGGTGAATGCTACCATGAGTACTGTGTCATACCAACAGTGAAGCATCCTGAGACAATCCAAGTGTGGGGTTGCTTCTCATCCAAGGGAGTGGGCCTACTCACAATTCTGCCCAGGAACACTGCCATAAGTAAAGAATGGTATCAACACATCCTCTAAGAGCAACTTCTCCAAACAATCCAAACAGAATTTGGTGATGATGTGCGTATCTTCCAGCATGATGGAGCACCATGTCTCAAGGCAAAAGTGATAATGAAGTGGCTCAGAGATCATGACATTGAAAGTTTGGACCCGTGGCCAGGAAACTCCCCAGATCGTAATTTCATTGAGAACTTGTGGTCAGTTCCCAAAAAGACAGTGGACGTGCAGAAGCCACTGCTGTAGTGATCAACTCCAAGCACTAAAAAGTAAAGAATGGATCACCATAAGTCAGGATTTGGCCCAAAAGCTGATATCCAGCATACCAGAGCGAAATGCAGAAGTTATGAAGAAAGAGGGTCAACATGGTAAATATTGACTCTTTGACATAGTAAATTCATCATTAGATATGGGGGTCTTCCCAGACTGTCTTAAGACTGCTGTTGTTAAACCTCTACTCAAGAAAAAATGATCTTGACTCCTCTGCTTTTGAAAATTTTAGACCTATTTCTCATCTGCCTTTCTCATAGAAAAGGCAGTCATTATGCAGCTAAATGATCACCTGAATAAACATTCTGTTCTTGACAAGTTTCAGTCAGGTTTTAGAACAAATCAAAGAACAGAAACTGCGCTAATTAAAGTAGTAAATAACTTGTGGGTAAATGCAGACAGAGGCCTTTTATCTGTTCTTATCCTCTTAGATCTGAGTGCCGCATTTGATACCATTGATCACAATATTCTTAGAAATCACCTTATTCAATGGGTAGGCCTTTCTGGCAGTATCTTAAATTGGTTTGAGTCTTATACTTCAAAGATACATGATATTCTATATTTTGTTCAACAAGGATCTATCCTGGGTCTGCTGCTCTTTTCAATCTACAGTATATGCTTCCATTAGGTCAGATTATCTCAAAGCATAACGTGAGCTACCACAGCTATGCTGATGACACACAATTGTATTTATTAATAGCACCTGATGACCCGACTCTCTTGGTTCACTGACATAATGTCTTGCATTTCTGAATGGATAAGTAGTAATTTTCTCAAACTAAATTAGGAGAAAACATTAAATCTTAGTGATTGGCAAAAATGGATATAATGATGAGGATATTAGAAATAAACTTGATCCGTTAGGCCTAAAAGTCAAGACAGAGGTAAAGAATTTAGGGATAATTATTGACTCTGGCCTAAATTTTAAATCATATATTAATCAGATTACTAGGACAGCATTTTTTCACTTAAGAAATATAGCAAAAATTAGATCCCTTATCACTAAGATGCTGAAAAATTGCTTCACGCTTTTGTTTTTAATCAGCTAGATTACTGTAAAGCACTCCTCTCAGGACAACCCAAAAAAGACATCAATCGATTGCAACTTGTGCAGAATGCAGCTGCTAGAATCTTAACTGGGAAAAGAAAATCTGAGCACATCTCTCCAGTTTTGATGTCAATATATTGGTTACCCGTGTCATTTACAGTAGAACTGACTTTAAAATACTGCTTATGGTTTACAAAGCCTTAAATAATCTCGCTCCATCCTATATTTCAGAATGCCTCTCACCTTACACTCCAAATCGTAACCTTAGATCTTCAAATGAGTGTCTGCTTATAATTCTGAACTTAAAAGAAGTGGTGAGGCAGCCTTCTGCTGTTATGCACATAACATCCGGAATAGTTTACTGATAGAAATTCGCAAGGCTAATACAGTGGAGCACTTTATTATTTCAATATGGCTTTCTTATAGCATCATTTTAGTTTAACATCGATATTCTGTATATGCATTTAATTATCATTTTTTCATGGCTCCGGAATCTGCACTAACCCCTACTTTCTCTGCTGTTCTTTTTCCGGTTTTCTGTGGTGGCAATCTGTGCCACGACCACCCGATCAAAGCACCGTGCAGTCCCTACTTTAAAGGATTGAAGGCCAGAGGTCCACATGACGATCATCATCTAATTCTTCCATGTGGAGCCTGAAAACCATGAGGACTGATTGAGATCATTTGTTAGGCAGAATGCCTAGAGGAGGCTGGACGGTCTCTTGGCCTGGAACCCCTGCTGATTTTGTTTTTGTTTTTTTTTCTCCAGTGGTCCAGAGTTTTTTTTTTTTTGTTTTTTCTGTTCTCCCTGGCCATCGGACCTTACTTTTATTCCATGTTAATTAGTATTGTCTAATTTTATTTTTATATTTTTTCTTTTTTTCTTTCTTCATCCTGTAAAGTACTTTGAGATACATAATTTGTATGAAAATATGCTATATAAATAAATGTTGTTTACATAAATTTAATGTATTTCCCAACAAATCCATTGAAACTTATGAAACTTTATAATTGTTCTTCAGAATACCATAGAAACATGTAAAAATGAATAATAATCTTAAAATGCTGAAGCAGCAAAATTTGCAAAACACAGCTTTTGTGCCACTGCCAAAACTTTTGGCCACTACTGTACAATATACAATTAGACCTCCGTGTCGATCTACCCCTTGCATCATCTGGATGTGGTAGGAAGAATGCATGAGGAAAACACATGGAGAAAATGTAAAAACAGCTCAATATAAACACTGAACTGTGAGGCAGCAGCATTAACCATTGTACCACCATATTGTCAGATTTAAATACTATGCAACGACAGAAACATGTATGTTCTGAAAACAGTGCCAAAAAAGGTTGTGTCAGTGTTTTTCTTTTTTAATTCGTGAATTTCAAGTGACTGGCCCTAGCTGCCAGGGGTTCTTACAGTGGATTGCTTCTTACTGTAACTACAATCCTAGCAAATATCCAGTACACGATTTAATTGCATGCATATAAGCATATTTATGTTGGTCCATGCCAACTGTTTGTCGCTGAGATCACCTTAGAGCTTGATTCCCTCCCCTTGTCTGTTTGAATTGGAGGACAACAAGTCCAACAGCTTCCACTACATGTGAACGTTTAAGTTTACTTATGTCTGCAGCTGAACGCTTCACAAGCCGAAAGAGAATGGGCTGAAGCCCTCTTTCCGACACGCCCCCGCGCAAAAACGTCACAAAGCACCTCCGCCTTTTTTTCCTTTTGGTCTACCGACTTCTATTTGTAAACGATACGATTCGGCTTCCCTCTCTCTGAGGAATGGTAGCTAGAAGAGTTTTCCTAATGAAAGCTAGAATACGAGGGGTAGACAGAGTCCTGAATAAACGTGAATAATTTTTGAGAGGGCGTTAAAGAGTGGAGGTGGTGGAGAAACTGCATCGTCTTCTGTCGTTGCTGCTTTTTTGTTTGAGCGAGAGTCTGTCAAGATGGAACATCAGGCAGTCAGCAGATATCAGACGGTAAGAAATCTGGCGCTTTACTAGTGTTCTATTTTGCTGGTTTAATTCGGTCATTTCTTGCTTCAGGGAAGTACGTGATAAACAACTCGAGAGATTAACGTATGTATTTATGTAATTTTAAAAGCGTGTCGACTTGTTATATTACACACTAGGGGCTCAACTATTGGGAGATATAAACATTTACGATTTTAGTTTGGACACATTTTAACGAGAAACGAAACCTATTTATTTGTCATTTCGTAAAGACGACTGGTAACTTCCTGTTAAGGAAGTGACCGTAAGTCTTTTTCCTCATTTGTTGGCCTTCTTCGGTTTGTCTTGTTTATTTAACGTTCTTGATCATTTTTGTGGATGAAATTTCGACTTTGGCAGGACGTATTTCCTTTCGATTCGGGACTGTATGGTAAAAAAAAAGCTTTGCTTCCGTTACCACGAACTCCTAATGCTACATTGTTTCAATGTCACGTGGGCGCGCGGGGCTGGCTTTCTTTATGGACTGTCACCTCAGTGACAAGTTTTGCTGACGTTTATTACGTGACCCGAAATGATAAAGTTCACTCTTCGGCCTCTTTATTATTTGCTCTCCGTTAATGCCGATACCTATTTGTAATTTTCGAGCTGATCAAGCTAGAGCAACAAAGGAACTAACAGAAATATTTAAAGATTCATTCCAATGAGTATTCACATTCTGTCTTGTATGTCATATGTGACATTGTAGTTGTGTTTTGAGGATGTCATCCAAATGTTTTATGAAAGACAGCTGATTTTTACTTCTCTGCCTGTTTAAGTATATTTTCTGTCCAAATATCTTGAAAACACACACATGTATGTATAGCGGACCAGTATAGCTAACACCCTTTTGTCTTGCTTCTTGTTTGCATCATTTAATTTTTAATTGGTAATTGACTGACACTGGTGGTTTTGAAGTGAACATTTTAGTGGGACCACAGAGACCTGGGAGAGATTTTCAGAAGGGGTTGAACCATCCCGAGAAGCCCCGCAGAGGGTAAATGGTTGAGAGAGAGAGATGATCAAGTACCTAAAGAGCACAATCTTTAAGGACTTTGTGTTCAGGTTAAATCCATTGGCAAGGATATGTGGATACTGGCAAACCTCAGGTGGGAGGGATCCTGGCATGGATTGGAAATTGAGTGTGGTTCGTTTTGCCTCAGACCCCAAATAAACTGTGTGAGATGGAGACTGACTTCGTGGCAAGAATGTATGAGAAGTAAAAAAAGATCTTTGGAGCTGTGGAAGATTGGAACAGCAGTGGTGTTAAAATTGGCAAAGAAAGGAGATGGCCTCCAGTAGTCCTCCTGTGAGCAAGCAAAATAGAGATACAATGTTTCAAAATGTGTTAAGGTGCCAGCAAGTGCTGGAAAAATGGCAACCAAAAAACTTAAAAAAATGAAAATCTATCACATATTATATTATCACAAGATACAGTTATTAAAGGACAGTATTCAAAGGTTTCTCAATATATGAGAACTCAACAACAGCAGAGATGAAGATGAATAATTATACATTTCCTTGTTTTGTTTATTGGGCAAAGTGTATATACTTGGAAACACGATAGCAGCACCAGGAATAGAATGAAATTCATGTAATCCAAAATAAAAATTTTCTAGATAATAAATTGCATTGGGCATATCGTGGAAAATTGAGAAACTTTGATTATGATACAAAGTTGACCTTGCAGCAAGCATTTTAACAATACTTTAAATTATTAAGATGAGTTTACTATTTGTTTAATTTTTGCAAAACGGTTCCATCTGCAGGAAGATTGGGAAGCAATGCTTCACCTGACCTTAAAGCAAAGATGCCACTGAAGGCTGATTAGGAAAACTGTTCAGTTAATAATTGTGGTTTTTAGCAGTTTAAGTGTTAAAGAGGAAAGGCAGAGTTCTTGATAATAATAAGTGGTTGGATTAAACATTAAGCCTATAAAGGTGTGTTCTGCAGTGACCCCTTTTATAGAGTAATGGCGAATGTAGGGAGATAACTATCTTCTCCGATGAAGTCCACACAATGTAATGACTTTTTGTCGCTGGAAATCCTGCCATTTTCCAATCCATTTTCTAGTTGAGGGATGAGGAAGACTTGTGGCTATTATGGCAGCAATAGTCACAAGGCAGAATAATAACTCCGAGCACACTGACAAACTCACACTTACTGGGCTAGTTTAGAGTTGCCATTTAATGTAACCTTTGAAAAGAGTGAGAAAATCCTACACAGATATAAGAAGAATTTGCAAGCTGCACACATGGGCTGGCTGAATTAGGATTCATGCCTAGGAGTCTGTTGTCACCCATCCTAATACTGGCTCAGTCATGGTCTGCAGATTGAATCCGTTTGTGTTTTATAAATCACTATTTGTTGCAGAGGTAAAAATTATTCATATTTTTAATAAGTAGATATACACTTCAGGTGTGGGTACCATTTTAATATAAATCCTGTTTTGGCTAATAGTATCCTGGTCCTTTAAGCTGTGCACTGAAGTTATGCTGATTGTGCTGTGCATATACATTATGGAAAATGGATTGAAAGAAAGTTATATAACATACTCAAAGTCGCTAAAGCTAATTCAGGGTCATGGAGGGGAGCAGAGTAACTGGCAGCGCCAGGCATGAGCCAGGAACTACTGATTGGTGCTCAGGCAACTGCAGGTATTTCAGTCTTCCTGCATTGTTTTGCAATACTAATGCAGTTTTTTGAAGTTAAAACATAATCGAACTGTTCCATTAAATGTATTCTTTGCTTTGTTTTTCCTGAAGATTCCTGGATTAACTTGTGAAAAATTACAACTCACAGTTGCTGTTGCTCAGTCTTGGCATCTTTTGTTACTATTGGTGCAAGTACAATCACCAAGGTGTTTTTTTTTAATATACAAGTGACAAAGAAATCAATCGACTAATTACATTAATAATGTCACTTGAAGGAATTGCATGTACGTATGCTTATTTCTTCATTTCATCACAAGGAAGATATGGAGGATCGATAATTTTGCTACTGTTAAAGTAATTTGTTTTATATCTAAAAATAATTGTATTTATGAATGTTGCATAACATTTGTCTAGTAGCTTACAACATAAGCTGTGGATGGGCTTTAGAAACAAAGTATTCAAATAGTCATTTGTAAATAAGTACTCAGAAAGAAAAAGTAGGCGGTGGTTTGCAGTGACTGAATGCTGCAGTCATTCCATTTGTGTATCTCAGTGAGAGCTGTTATGTGTGATAGGTGTTATGTAATATTTTAGGCTAAACACTTTTTTTTTTTAATTTCATTTTTGCATTTCACAAGACACATTCAGAGCTTGTACTCGGGTGGTGTATTGCGTCATATAGTAAGTTCTGGTTGGCCTTAACCAGTTTTTATGTGCCCTGTGGGTTTTCACTTGATTTTGCCTTTCTTTTGGGAGAAGTGGGCAAAGATACTATTAAAAGCATTTTGTCCCAAATTTGTGTTTGAGAAGAGTGTGCAGTCTACATGTTTATACAAATTATGGATCTGGTACATGTGAAACAGGATTGAAGTAGCATCCATCCACTTTGTGGGCCCATATTCTTTGCATACATTCAGTTGTTCTTTAAAGTTTGCCTAGGTTCTGGATGGGTTTGAATGCATGCATAGTTTCATTTACAGCTTAAATTGTACTAAATGCATAATTAATTTGTGCAAGTACTAGTAGGATGTAAATATTTATTTGTGTGTTTAAGTTGTAAATAGCTGTACAGTATTACAAAAAAAAGAATATGGAGAGCTGCCTCTTTTTACCACATCAAGTCCAAATGTAATGGCTCATTAATAAGCCAGGGACTTGCTATCACTAAACTGCCTTAAGTTTTACTAAAATGTTAGCCAGCCAATGTCAGTCAGAACCTCAAGCATTGATGTGTCAAAACTGCTAGCCAATTAGTTAGCTGGGAACAGTGTGTGCACATGCTGTAAGCAATTTTTGTTTGAGATGTTGATTACCACCTCTTTCACCTAAGATTAAAAATTGGTAAATGTTCCACAAACTCATTTTTCATCTTTGAAACTCTTGTGGGAATCCCACAAATGACAAGTTGAGATATTCAGATACTACTTTGCACCTCAATTAAATAAATACTATAGGGTCTTACTTATCCAACCTTCGCTTATCCAACATTCTGTATTATCCGATGTCCCACCCCAGACGCATCAATCGGCAACAAGAACTGCAAGTTGCGAGCGTAGTCTATTTTTAGTTGCTAAGTTCATTTTTTCAGTTACATTTTTCTGTTTTGTTGTAAAACATGATTACAGTGGATTATGTGGCCAGCCCTCTCTGGCGTGTGTGTGTGTGCACGTGTGACTCTCGCTCGCATGTGTGTGTGCCTGTGTCTCTCTCACTCTTGTGTGTGTGTGCACCTGTGTCTCTCTCGCACCAGTGTGTCTCTCTCTCTCTCATGCGTGTGTGTGTGCTCGTGCGTGTCTCGCTCGCACGTGGGTGTGTACGCGTGTCTCTTTCTCTCTCGCGTGCGTGCGTGCGTGTGTGTGCACACCTGTATGTGTCTCTCTCTCGCACACGTGTGTGTGTGTGTCTGCGTGCGTGTGTGTCTTGCTTGCGCGTGGGTGTGTACGCGTGTTTCTCTTTCTCTCGTGTGTGCATGTGTCTCTCTCTCTCGCTGCACAGGGAATGCACAGGGAGAGACTGAACATGTGCGGAAATCATCGGTGCGCACAAACCGAAAGGGAAACTGGCTCGTTCGTATACCTAGTGTGTGGTCGTGAACAGATGCAAAAGTTTGGCGAACTTTTTGGTCATAACCCGATTTGTATGTGTCCAGAGATGTTCGTGAACCGAGGTTCCACTGTATTATGTTGGTAATGTGTAAAATGATAACATAGTTTAACGTTTAATAGGCTTTTTCTTAACACCTCCCATTATCCAACATTTTCGCTTATCTGAAGTTCTGCCGGCCCGCTTATGTCAGATAAGCAAGACTCTACTGTAATATGTTTTCTCCAGGTAGCATTTTAGTTTATGGTGTTTTGTTTGTGATAACCTACATTTTACAGCTAATTCTATATTCATGCTGTTGACCCTGAATTTATCCTCAGGATAGAGTTGTGCAAATGGATGACAATATTGCCTATAGCCATGTTAGAACATTAGAATACTTTTGGCCATTCAGCCCAACAAACTCGCCAATTGGTTTACATAGTTTCTCCAAATGACAATGAGTTAATATTTACAGGTGGTAATTTATTGCATGTGTCTATGGCTTCCTCTGTGCCTAAAACTTGACTGTAACAAATTTATAACCATGGAACCATTGCAAGAAAGCACAGGATGAAAATAAATCATGTCCCAAACTACCAGCTTCAATTTGTTTTTTGCCCTGCTTCAGAATGTAAGGCACACTTCCCATTGTATATCCTGTATGTCAGCGTGATTATGTTGGGAACAGAGCATACTTTGTCTTGGATCAGAGGAGAAATACACCTTCTAATCCTGCCATTGAGGACAGCCTATGGTGGGGGAGAAGAATAAGGGAATTGTTAAAAACTGGTAGTGGGAGGGCTATTAGCGCACACTTGGACAAAGTGACTTCTTTATAGGCAGGTCACTCTGGAGACCTGTAGTCATCACCACTCTGCAGCTTAGACGACCCAGGTAATTGCCCAGGGCCATGAGGATCATTTTGGCTCACATTGGCTACATTATTTTGTTTTCTTCGTATGTCATTGAATTATGTTTAGGCCATAAGGTGCCACAGGTGGGAGGAACTCTAAAAGTGATTATATTTAAATGGGAGTTGTTTGATTGGTTCACTCTTATAGATTTATTCTTTGTAGGTAGTTTATCTGTTCATTATGTGTTGGTGGGTGGGTGTCAACATTCATCTATGATACCTGATTGACAGCTAGTGGCACCTGTTTACGTTTCTGAGAGAAAACGCTACGATAAAATATAAAGCACACAAACTTGGATGGCAGGGCCAGATTAATATCTTTCTATGGTTGGCTAAATATTAAAATAGTTTGTTATGTAATCCACACAAGGGATTTCTCAACACCACGGAATACTCCATGAGAAAAGCAGCATCTCATTTTACACGGAAGGGAAATGATTTGCAAATTATTTACTAAATAATTAACTGTAAATCTCCACAAGGGGGACATCTTGTCGCATGTGAGAAACAAAACAAGGCTAAGAATGCTAATACTTGTATCTCATTAAAATAATAATAATAAAAGATTGTTCCCCTATTGTCATATATGTGAAATCTGTTACATTTTCCCTAGCAGCTGGCTTTTTGTGTTCAGTTAATCTAATCATAGTTTGGCTCAAGAAAAAGGCATTTATGAAACAAAAAATAGAACACTTAGAGAGTGGCACCAACACCCACACAAGCTACCTTGGCACAGAAAATCAAAATGAACCTATTAATTCTATAAGTGAAAAGGTAATTGAGCATATAGTGAGTGACATCAAGCAGTTCAAATTTGCTTCATTTTTCTGGATTGCACACCTGATGCTAGTCATGAGGAGCAAACGGCACTAATAAGAACTGTCACACTGGGGGATGTACCCAGGATTAAAGAGCACTTCATGGGATTCCTTCAAGCTACAGAGACAACAGGAGAAATTTTGTCTTCTCTCTTGTAAACTTTACAGTACACGTTTGCATTGTACTAGTCAGGATCCCCAGCTAAACCTTGCCTCTGGCCCCAAAATGATTAGGGCTGGCCCTACTTGTAGTTACAATAAACATAAGAAGCTGGCTGGCGTGCCTTGGTGTGGAAGAAAAAAAGAAAAGTAAGGTTTGTAGGACATATAGGGAAGAACAGTAAGGGCTGCAAAAAATGAAGAAAATTTAAAGAAAATGTATGAAAACTGCAGAGTTCAAAGAAAGGTCCCTGTAAATGATATGAAAGGCCATGACAGGTCACAGAACTCCATATCTCATGCACAATTACTCAGATTGTTTCCAGACAGATGTTTTTATTTAAAGAAAATAGCTCCTACAGTTTGTTTTCCTAAAATACAATGCAGTCTCAAGATATACATGTATATACACAGGAAGGCACACGTAAAAGCATCCATGCACACACACACACATAAAGAAATTTGAGTGAACATAGCTGACTGCTTATTTATTTAATGTACTTGATAGAATATTATTGTACAGTACAATATATTGTATTGTAAAACCTTCTGTTTAGTGATTTCCTACTCTATCACTAAAACATAATTTACATGGAAGTACTGTATGGACCTTTTTTTTGTAATACGGACACCAGAACTTGTACATTGTACTCCAGGTGAGACCTCATTAATGCATTGTATAGCTTACGCATAATGCCCCTTAATCTGCACTCCAGACTACATGCTATATAACCTGACATCTCTTCTGCAGTAATGAGTCCACTATGATTCCTAGATACTTCTCAATTTTCAAATCTCCCATTGTGTATTTACATGTAACATTTCATAAGCTGCAGTTTCTTTCAGACTTCTTTTATTTCCTTTGGTATTATTATCGTATCTTTCTATCTGCCCGCCTGCCATCTTACATTTGCTTACATTAAATTTCATCTATGAAAAATCAGCCCAATCTTGTATGCTGTCCTGGTCCTTCTGTAAAAGTGTAACTGATTCTGCATTATTTGCACTTCCACCTAGATTGGGATCATCTGCAACCTTAACCAGCTTGTTGTTTATGTTTTTGTTCAGAGTCTCTTTCTATTAAAGACAGCCATGGCCCCAGCACTGATCCCTGAGGGACACCATTTTTAACATTACCTAATTCTGGAAAAATCCCTGTCATCATAATCCTATGGTGTATTAATGAAATACGCCTTCCCTGTATGAACACCTGCTGAATATATGCTGCTACATCTGTTCTTAAAATGTGCTGTTTTATTTTTTCCTTAATTGCTCCCATTTATTTACCTGTGGTGCACGTTAACTTTACTGTCCTGTAGTTACAGTTTTTATGCAATAGGATAATATTTGCTAGCTTCCAGTCTTTGGTAACTTCCTTAGTGTGCAGTGATTATCAAAAAATAAACATCAAGGTTTATATAAGAACTTTATATAAGCAGCACTTCTCCCTCTATGAACTCTAAATCCTCAAGTACTTCCTTTTTGGTCCCTACTACTTTTAAAAGGTTGCCTACGTGTTCATGAACTGCAGAAAGATGCACTATCACAGTATTTACTATTTCAATGTCTGGATATTCTAGCTTACTAATACTATTCTCCTCCTCATCCTTGAACATACCTTTCCTACTAGAATACCTGTATTTCCAGAGTTATGTATTTAACAATATTTTTTAATGATGTGATTGTGCAAATAGAATGACAGACCTCAGTTCTTATAAAAATCGAATTTGTGCTTAAAATTAGCGTGACCTCTTTTGAATTAAGAACCCATTTTAGCAACTTTGAAATATCAACAATTCAACACCACTGCACTAGATTGGATAATGAAGTATTTTGCCATGCTTTAATCAGGTATGTGTTTGACTGCTGTTCTCTTTTTAATTGACTTTCTGTACAAAGTAGCAACTGAATATATAGCAGGAATAGCAGCAGCCATAGCAGTAGCTAGTGAAAACCATTAACAAATATCATTGATAATGTTCTCTAAAGGATTGTATAATCAATGAGATACAGTAAACATTATTGATTATATTCCATAAGGAGAAAAACAGCACTTTATATTAAAGGTTATGATGAGAAAATTAATAGATTAGGCAACAGCGGAAAGAGTCTGCAGCAGTAACAATGCATTTTATAGATTTGAAAGTATTTGAAGGCTTTGCTTTCCTCTAAGCAGTAAACATAATAACAGTAGTCACTAAGTTGCAGCTGTATAATACACCATATCAGAAATATGACCGGCCATTAGAAGTGGTTAGTAGTTGATGTCGACAACAAAACTGACCTTGAACAATTTGGTACAAATCTGTACTTAATATTACCCAGATCCTCCATTATATCATCCATCTAGCCTTTCATCCTGTTTATTAAGTATGCTGAAGCTAATTTTTATCCTTCTGGAAGATGTAGCCCATTCCTGCAGCATCTGGTACAAGGAGAAAGCTATCTCTGGATAGGGCACTGCTCCATTACAGCCTATTACAGTATCCACAAGGCATATTTGTATTATGTGAAGAAAATTAAGGGCTAGGGGAGAATGTGTGTGTAGCAAAAAAAAAAAAAAAATCTTTCCCTTAGGTAGTTCACTGTTGTCTTTGCTTATTGTATTTATCTAATTTTGTTGTTGTGGTTTTTGTGATTCAACAAATTTTTGTTTTATGTTTAATCAAAGTAAAACACTAGTTACTATTTTGATGGAAAAGTGCTAAATGAAATTACAAATTAATACTTTAGAGTATTTGATTTTTATTGATGCTAGCTGATGCTGTAGGTAGCAATATTACAGGTGCCTGATAATAAGATGAATTGTTGTATTCTCTATGTAATGCAGTATGATTTGACAAACACAATTTCTGAAGAAGTTGCATGAAATTTGATGTGGCTTAAGTTACAGAGGAATGGTAGGTATGGCAACATGCTATATCAGTGCATGTTCCCAACCTTACAGAGGCTTGGATGTACAGTATTGCATCTCAGAGACTACTTATACTGCTCATCCAATAAACTGATGCACTGTAATATATTGTGCAGATCTAATAGGTGTGTGCTGAATTAATTTACTGTGATATGCACTTTACAAAAGAAGATGCACAGTTCATTTGGTGCATCTGTTTCGAGTTATGATGCAGTTTCTCCAAAAGTCTGGTTCATATAAGTAGAATTGGAGATGTGCCTCTCACGTTCATTTACTGGTCAAAGACCATGTATTTAGTTCAAACACAAAGTATTGTGGAAAAATATCTTTCCTGTTTATTGTTAGCACATAGTGTTCTGGAATTATGTATTAATAGTACTTTAGCATAACATATATGCATCCTCCATGTTCTGAGCATTTGAATGGATAGTGAACATGTAGATTATGCAAAACAATCTACATGAGAATTTATTTTTCAATGGCGTTTTTCTCATCATTTGCCCTTGTCCAGAGTTGGTCATTCTTGGGTCCTGCTCAGTTTGAAAATTAGATAAAATGTTTTTGACTATCACTACAAACTACATGGGGTAACATTTAAAAAAAAAAAACTCTTTTTTTATTTAGTTTTCCTTTAAAAGGACATCTGTAGATGTGCTCGATTCCATCGGAGAACGAATGTGAAGCCTGCATTGTTTTTTAGGGGTTTTGTAAGACACTGTATTTAAAATCAGTCTTCATAAAAAATGATTCATCACACCATTAATTTCGCCCTCTGGTAGATGTCTCCTCTTGCAACTTTTGTGACTCTACAAGTTGAAAGATTATAAATCACACTTGATTTGTCACATAACTGTACTGTCAACACATGCACAAATTTACTTTTGAACTAACTCTGTAATAGGATAAAAGTGTCTGTGTGTGTATGTGTGTGGTTTTTTTTTATAATAGGCATGATTCCAGACATGACTTGTACTGTTTTTTCACTTCCATTTGAAGACAACATTCATCCTATTGACATGCATGTGACACAATTGAAAATGTTATGTAGAACCAAATTTTGAAGCCATATTTGAATGATACATTTATGTTTTGAAGATAATTAATTTTTAGTTGTTTGTTCTAATGATTGCACTGTCCTTTTTGAGAATATGGCTCAAAACAATTTCATTACAAAATGCCACATCTATTTGAGTAGGTATGGGGTTATTACAGTAAGCGTAGGTGTAATCTGAAATCTTTACAAGTTGTTTTATGCAAAATAAAAAAGCTTGTCACAGATAGGAGACCATAGCTAGAAAGAAAGTAGTATACTGTCTTCACATGGTAAGTTATATAAAAGTATTTACTGGGGGACTTTGTAATCAACAAGATTGATGTCAAATGATATAAATCTGTAAAGGTATCCCTTATTTTTTAAATATATGAACATTGTTTTGATAGTAGTGTTTCTTATTTTATGTTCAAAGTCCTGTAAAGATCTGGAATGTTAAGTTTGAGGCTTGGATTGCTAATTTCAAATGCAGCAGCCATGCTTAGTTATTTGGTTAGATCAAGTCTTTTTATTATAAAAAATGAGAATATGTGTGATTGAGGACAAAATGAGAGATTAATTTGAGAAACTTAGAAAGTGAAGTTGTTTGTGAACAAATGTGAGCTCAGTAAATGGAATTTAGGTCATTACTCCTCTTAATTGTGACCTGTATTATTTACTCTGTGGCCTAGCTGAGGGATCAAAGCAGAAAAACAAAGTAAACAAATCTGAAGTGTGTCAGAGCTTGCTTTGGTTGAGCAACAAATACTAATATCTGTTTGCATGTCTGCAATTGCACAGTCTAAAAGTTATGCATTAGTGAACCACAAATGATGTACAGCGAACCCTCGTTTATCATGGTTAATCCGTTCCAGACTGTACCGTGATAAATGAATTTTCGCGAAGTAGGATTCTTTATTTATAAATCGAATATTTTCGCAGTTAGAGTATAGAAAACCTGTTTACAACCTTCTAAATACATTCTTTAACATTATTAGAGCCCTCTAGACATGAAATAACACCTTTTAGTCACCATTACACTCGTATTAGACAAAATAAGAGAAAATAAGACATAATAGACATTACAAATATATTACTAGGCGCACTCGCCTTTTAAGGCGACCAACTTTTATCCTCAATTTTTGTGCGCTCCATGTGTACATCAGGCATGTAAGTGTAGAGAATGAGAACATCAAAGTGCCCATTCATAACATCTCCTGAAAACCTACGTTTTTTTTTTATCCCCTCAAGTCCCTGTCCAAAGTCGTACAATGTCAGACCGAATCTGTACAGCTAAAGACGGAGTTTCAGGCACTAAATAAGCTATAGATGAGAATAAGCAAGCACCATCTCCCCTGATATTTACTATGCGGTGAGGCATTTGTACTCCATCAACATTAATTATTTCCAGAGACATAATTTTGTCTATTTTTCCAGCGCATCGCGCACAAAAGCAAGGGAACGATGAGAGTACTAGAACTCTGCTCACATCGCGTCGCTTCGTACAGACTTTTATCCTCAATTTTTGTGCGCTCCATGTGTACATCAGGCATGTAAGTGTAGGGAATGAGAACATCAAAGTGCCCATTCATAACATCTCCCGAAAACCTAAGTTTTTTTTTTATCCCCTCAAGTGCCTGTCCAAAGTCGTACAATGTCAGCCCGAATCTGTACCGCCAAAGACGGAGTTTCATGCACAAAATAAGCTATAGATGAGAATAAGCAAGCACCATCTCCCCTGATATTTACTACACGGTGAGGCATTTGTACTCCATCAACATTAATTATTTCCAGAGACATAATTTTGTCTAGCATCGCGCACAAAAGCAAGGGAATGATGACAGCACCAGAACTCTGCTCACATCGCGTCGCTTCGTACCTCAAGCCGCAAGTAGTAAGTCTGTAATAAGCGGAATACCGCTACGCTTTGCACTCACGGGACGGAAGGACAATCCCAAATGCTTTTTTATAGTAGATTATTGTACTGTACATTTAATTGCACACAACCACTAACCTATGAAGGTACGACCTCAGTAGGAGAGTCTTCAGAGGTGGTGCAGTATCTTCAGCAGGTGCGTTGTTGTCTTCAGTGAAGAAGTACTAGGCAGTGGGTGTCTGCATACAAGGCTGAAGAACGTCTTGATAGGCAGTTGCTGGCGCTGTCTTTTCATATGCGTGAGGAGGCTTTTGTAGGGTATTGCCATTTTTAATCATATCCAAGAGTTTCACCTTCTCCTGGATAGTAAGCATCTTCCTCCGGCGCTTAGTTTTATTGTCAGAAGGATTAGAAAAGCAGCACGCTTTAGGAGCCATCGTAGGGCTTAGATAAAAGTTCTCAGAAAGCGCATGCGTAGTGACGTAAGCGTGTATGAGAAAAAAATCACGATAGAGTGAAGCCACGAAAGTCGAAGCGTGATATAGCGAGGGATCACTGTATACTGTTTTCATCCTCAGCACAAACGGCTGAAGAGAAGGCAAGAACTGAGGTGTAAGGAGTAGTGTTAGCCAATGGGTCTGATTGTAGCCTTACAAGGCAAATAAAAAAAGAACACTTTCTGAATACCAGTTTAGTTTAAATGGTCCAGCTTTGCAATAGTCACAACCTATCAAAATTAAAAAGATGAATGTTGGATTTAATTTACAAAAGAATATTTTATATTTTCATGTACAGTATGTCTTGTAAATTGTATTTTTCATGTAATACTGAACAGTATATCTATTGTTGGTCCATACAGAACAAGGGAGAGTTAGGCAGGTTTGGAGGATGAATAGGGTGGTGGCTGTATTTCCTGCGTAAGTTTGATGATGTTATGCAAAATTTTCTCCCATGAGTTTAAAAAAGAGGAATACAGAATTATCGGACAGTGACCATCTTCAATAATGTGACCATTTTTTGTAGTCGGTAGTTGTTGGGACAACTCACCAAAAGACATGGGGCATAGGTGATAGATTCTACTTCATGATATGGTTTATGTGTTTTTAGGTTTCATTATGTAGCTATCCAGTTTGTACTAAGCATTTTTGTTTTGCCACAGAAAGACTTGAAGTTTTATCATGAATAATGATATTAAGATACTTTTCAAAGTCCTAGCTAGAAGGATGGAGAAGGTGCTGCCTTCTGTAATATCACAAGACCAAACAGGATTTGTTAAAGGTAGACACTTGGCTTCCAATCTTCGACGGCTGTTTAATGTAATAACTTCACCCACAAAGTCAAACATTCCGGAGATGATATTATCATTGGATGTAGAAAAAGCATTTGACATGGTTGAATGGAACTACCTTTTCACTACATTGCAGAAATTTGGGTTTGTCCCGAACGTTTGTGCATGGATCAAACTACTGTATACCAATCCAGAAGCTTCAGTTTGTATTAACAACATTAATTCAGACTATTTAAACTAGAGTGGTACCAAACAAGGATGCCCCTTGTCACCACTGCTTTTTGCAATTGCCACTGGCCACTGGCAATTCATTGTCAAAATGCTATTGAGATAAAGGGGAATATCAGAGAAGGACTGGAACAGAAAGTTTCTCTATGTGCAGATGATATGGTACTGTATATATCAGATCCACAAAATACTGTGCCTGCAATCCTAACGGCACTAACAGAATTTCAAAAGATTTCTGGTCTCAGAATCAATTTGAATAAAAGTGTGCTCTTCCCAGTGAATTCTCAAGCATAAAATATTAGATTGGACACCTTCCCTTTTATCATCGCAGATCAGTTTAAATTCCTAAGGGTAAACATCATAAGTAAACATAAAGCACTTTATCAACAAAATTTTGGTGTCTGTATGGAAGAAATTAAGCAACACTTGCGTAGATGGTCAACCCTTCATCTCACTTTAGCTGGAAGACTTAACATTGCTAATATGATCACAGTATCCTTCCTAAGCTTCTCTTTATATTTCAAAATTTTCCAATATACACCAATAGATCATTTTTTAAGAAATTAGATTTAACCATAACCTTATTTATTTGGAATTCAAAACATCCACTTATCCAAAGGGCAACCCTACAAAGACCTAAGGCGGAAGGTGGCATGGTTCTACCTAATTTTCAGTTTTATTACTGGGCAGTAAACATACAAACTATAAAAACATGGACACAAATAGATGAACATACACAGACTTGATCCACAATAGAAATAAAATCCTGCAGTACTTCTTTATAGTCCCTGCTTTGCACCCCAGTACATACAAGTTATTGGCAACAAACTAACAACCCAATTGTTCTTCACTCAATCATAATATGGAACCAATGTAGGAAGTATTTTAAGATAGAGAAGCTTTTATCTGTGGCACCTCTGCACGCGAACAACCTTTTTCCACCCTCGCAAACATGTGCAGTTTTTAACGCTTGGAAAACATTCAGGATTAAATCACTTAGAGATCTGTACACAGACAACGTCTTTGCATCCTTTTGAACAATTACATTCCAAATGTAACTTTCCCACAACGCATTTTTTTCACTACCTTCAAATTCAAAACTTTGTTAAACAAAACCTGCCCAATTTTCCTCACCTCCCACCTACCTATATGCCAGAAAAAATACTGCACACTCTTAAGGACTCGGACAGCATTTCTGTAGTATATAAAACTATTTTTCAGTTGCTTCCTTTCAAAGATCCAAGAGAACAGTGGGAAAAGGATCTATCACTCATCAGTTCAGAAAAGGAATGGAAAGTAGCAATGCACAGAATTCACTCGAACTCCATATGCACACAAAGCATAGAATTATTCAACTCTAAATATATATCGATCGCATCTCCCTCTTTTAAAATTGTCCAAAATGTTTCCAGGTCAAGATCCAACCTGTGAACACTGCAATCAAGTTCCGGCCTCACTGGGCCACATGTTTTGGGTGTGCACCAAATTAACATCATTCTGGACGAAAATCTTTAAATGCTTTTCAGACAGTCTTGGTGTCACAATCCCTCCTAATCCACTAACAGCTGTGTTTGGTGTACTTCTAGATGGACTTGAAGTGGAGAAGGACAAACAAACTGTGATTGCTTTTACTACACTACTGGCACATAGACTTATCTTGCTCAACTGGAAGAATCCTAGCTCCCCTATTCTTAGTCAGTGGGTAACTGATGTTATATACTAGTTGAAACAAGAAAAAATCTAATTCTCACTTAGAGGATCTGTACAAAACTTCTTCAAAACCTGACAGGATCTAATCAATAACATTTTAGAATAAGCATTTAAATTGGTGAAGCAGGTTCTCTCCCCTCTTTTACTCCATTTATCTGTATTCATTTATTCATTTATCTATTTACTTATTTTTACTAACAAAGTTTTAAACTGCTTGCCTAGCTCTCCTTTGCCTGGGGTGGGGGTTGATTTGTTTTGAATCTTTTTTTTTTTTTTTTTTGTAAAACTTGAGTTATGTGTATGGAATGTTATTTGATTTTAATAAAATCAATAAAATTAAAAATAATAATAAAAAATAAGTTGCATCATGTTGATTTTGTTGATTTGATTGAATACATACTGAAATTTTTATCTTTTGAGCAGAACTAGTCACAAGTCAAAAGTCAACTAAAAGTATATCCAATATATGCAAATGTGTTATAAGCAAACAAGCAAATGCAGTTATGCTAGCTGGAAGAATACGAAGATTCAGTGCTGTAGCTATGTTGTTTATAGTAATGGTAATTGGTAAATGAGTAGTCAAATGCCCATTTATATTTAAAAATACTGTTAAGAAAGGAAGTGTGCATTAAAAAGAAGACCACAATTGTTGAAATTATTCCACTCCACCCTTTCTGTTAAAGAAAACTAGATAACCCCCAAAAAAGCTTACCCGTGTTCATTTACATTTTGGCATTCCATTTTGCTTTGTCAGATAGAAATGTTTAAATAGTAGCTTGAGTGTATGTTGGTGGAATCCATGTGCCTCCATATATACAGCCACTAAACTGCATGTTGATTTTTTTTTCCTCTATGAAATGTGCATGCATGCACCCAGAGCCAGTGTAGGACATGCTTTTTTAGGGAGAAATTTGTGTTATCCCTGACTAAAATCCAGGGGTATTTTATAATCGACTAGCTTCATTAATCAGGTGTATAAGAAGGGCTAATATAAGTATCAGTGCTGCTGACACTGTGTAACCATGAGCAAGTCACTTCACCTGCCTATGTTCCAACTGGAAAAACAAAATGCATGTAGCCAACTGTATCTTAAATGTTTTAAGTCCCCATGTATAATTGGTCAGAAAATAATAATGATATTATTAAGTCACTGGAGCTGCTTACTTTTGAACATGCTATATACAATTGCTTAGGAGTACAAACATTTCTGCATTAGATCAAATCCTATATTTCCTAGAGACATAAGCTTTTGTTGATGGTTATTGCAAAACACACTTTTTTACAGGAAACTTTATCCTTTTAAATTGAAATGGGTAATCGGTAGGTAATATGATATTTGAGTATATATTATTATCATTATTAGTTGTGTATGGTATTCATTCATTTACATTGTTTACTCACATATTTCTTTTTGTGTTTATCATCAGTTATATTCGGTTCCACTTTAAAGTCCGCTGATGCAAATGTATATGTAAAAAGGTTTGGCGCGCGGGAGGGTGGGGCATCCCCATTCAATGTAAGCAGACAGTCATGTAAATGATTTCAAAAGCTGGAGATGGGAGAGTCCCCTTTCAATGTCCTATGATGCAAATGTATATTATAATAGAGTAGCTCATGGGGGACCAGTTAAATTTAAATTGAAGATGTTCGCCCTAGCTTCCCTAGGTTCCTCTACTTTTGTCTTCCTCCCTTTTTGTTTCTACCAAACTAACACCTATGCTCATAGCCAGAGCGCCTAACACCATCACTGGAGCTTTATGGTGTGCTTGCTAACCACTGAGCTTTGCATCTTCCTTAGTTTTTCCCTTCCATGTCATGACTGATTGTGCACACCAAATGTTTGTCTCTTTTTTCCTTTCAATGACACTGTCCGTTTTTCACTCATTGTTTTGTTACGGGAAAATGGTTCCAGGGATATGAACATAAGTAGGCAAAGAATCAGAGAGAAGAGGTCCAATACTTCTATTTTATTTACTTAATCAATTATAATAATCAAACACATCTAATGCAATATAATGCAGACATACAAAAGCAAAACAATACTTACAAACATATGAAAAGGCACAGAGCCATCATCCCAGACCAGTAGACTAAGGGGGCCCGCTTGTCAGTCTTGTCAGAGGATCAACTTATTATTTGCCCTTCCAATTTACCGGGCGGTGCGCGCTGTCCCCACGGTTGAGCCTCCAAAGAAACTGAGGGCGGAACCTTCCCTTATATACTAATTGAGCGTCCTTGCCCAAAGCGGCTTACGTGTAAGCAGTGTATACAGAAGTGATCAGTTTCAGTACACACCCTTTCACGGGACGCGGTGTTGTTTTGCACTTGGTCTTGATGGAGACGGCACCTGGTACCAAGAGGCACACAAAAATAAGGGCTGTATAATAAAAAGCCCCTCAAAGTGAAAAACAAGTGAAAAACAAGTCAGCATGACCCTTTGGCCATATTCCCAGTACTTTTCCTTCTTGAAGCTGGTTTTTGCACTGAGCGACCAGCGCCCATCTGCTCTCTTGATCCCCCCCCCCTCTCTTTAGAAAAATCCTTCCATTACATTCGGTCCCTCGCTCAGCGCAAAACCAGCGCTCTTGCCCTTCTCGTTTTGATTACAATTCTTTGTAAAGTACAAAATATATAACAGTTGAATATAGTCATTAAAGCAATGAAAATGATGATAATTACCAAGTGGTGGATGAGAATTGACAATACCGTGGATGCTTTTTGTGACCAACCTGTAAAGACTGACCACCACGCATTTACAGATTCACCTTCAATTTTGGTCCCTAAAATTTGTAATTGGGACGTCGTCATGACCGTCTGCACAGTAAGTGCATCTACATATTTGTGATGTTTATCGGCCAGCTCTCCTAATTGCTGGGAGCTATTTAACAGGCGTTCAGCTATAGCCAGTGAAATTGAAGTCGGAGCGTGCCAGACTTGCCACTGGACTTTAGTAAGGTGTGTTTCAGTTGTGTAATTATTCAGATAGTAAGTATTATTCCCTATTTGCCATACATATACATTATCAAGACACCCAGAAAACGGAACCCCTGGCAGCCGCCGAGTAGCGATGGCAGTGGTGACACAGATTCGATGAGGTCCTACTTCGTACAAAGTGGTATTTTGATTAACTAATCTCCAGTTGCAGGTTGTTGTTTTACCTGTAATACATAGGTTTTCCTGTCCTGACATCAATCCACAGAACAGACCAATATTGGTATTTTCACAATTTCGTAAATCATACGTTTTGTTCGTCTTAGGTTCTAACCACTCACCATCCAATCGTAGCTGCCAGAAGTGTCCGTGTGCAATAACAGGTAAAACGTGATATTTACACAAAGTTATCATAGTGGTAACATTATTTTGTAACCAGTACCCATTACATACTGTATCATTACACTTAGTATATTCAGGTTTAACTGTTAACCATAAACTACTGCTAATATTCCATATATCTTGCCATATTTGCATATTGTTAGTTCTTAGAGCCATTTGCATGTTATTTCTTTGTATTTGTGCTTGCAATATGTTAAAAGTGCATGCAGTCCAGTTCATAAAGGTTGAAACATTCATTCACCGAGTGTCATTACTAATCATGATTATCCAATCCAAAGCGTGTTGTTCCCAGTCTACTGTTTGTTGATGAGAAACCATAGACTGGGGTAACCACCTAGCCACTTGATCTGCCACTTTATGAGTATGACGTCCCACATGCCCGAGCTTGTTCGCATTTATTTCATTGTTTACGGTGTTTAAAGTTCCAAGGGTAGTACCAACTCCTCCTAGGAAGGTGTCGTACCATGCCCGTTTAAAGCGCTTACACTGTGGCAACAGTGGGAACGTCACTTGCCATGTGACTTTGGTCCTTTGTGCTGTCGTGGAAACAAGCGTACATGTATCAATTATTGGTTCCACGTGTGATTGTCTTACTTTAGGAGTTCTTGTCCATACAATCATTGCCAGCATGATAGTACGATTTGTAATACAGGTTCCGTTCCACCATGCTAAAATACCTGTCTCGTTAGTAGTGAACACACCGGAGGTCATGTTTGTCTTACAGGAGGTTGTGTTCTTCCATGGCCAAGAATTGGTGTCTGTCCAAAGTTCCACACACCAGTGAATCTCGGATGTCCAGTTAACTGTTAAATCTTCGGAGCACTCGACTATAACATTGACATTGCCTTTTTTATTTGTTCCTGGCAACTTTAACGAGGTAGAGTAACCTGTACAACCTCCCGTAGTGGTGATGTTGAGCACATTACAAGGAACGTTTGCGGCACACGTCATGTTCTCCTGTTGTCTGGGTTTAGTGGAATTCTTCCACCACCATCGGATTTCGGATGTTTCTTCCGCTTCGCCCCCTAGTATAGTGGCTCCTACTTCATTCAGGACACCCCCGACCCTGTAAGACAAAACATATAACAGGTTGCGCATTCACACCTCATTCTCTCCTGTAACAATGTTCTAAGGGAACATTCACCCATGCTTCTTCGCCATTGTATAGTACAGTCACAATTAAATCCTGTCCCATTGCAATAATTTCTGCCGGGCGGGGTGGTCCATGGGGTTGTTTAACCCACACCTTCGCACCATTAACTAATTTCAGAGCGTTCGTTGACCCAAATCCCCCCACATTCCGGCCAGTCTTAACTACTGGTGCAGTGCTTCGTTGCACCTCTCCCATGTGGACTGGTATTATTAGCAACTGCGCTATTCGGTCTCCTTTAGTCAATTTGATTGGATCCCCCATTGAGGATTGTAATAGGACCTTAACGGTCCCTTGGTAATCTGCATCAATTATACGTGCTAACACAGTGACCCCCTTTAACGCTAGACTTGATCTCGGACATATGTGACCATAGTGTCCCTTCGGGATCTTCACCCCTATCCCTGTATCCATTAAAGTTACTCGTTCGGTGATTGTCTCATCCTGTATTGCATAGAGATCTAAACCTGCTGCCCCTTCGCTACCTCTAAGGGGTAATTTAGCATCTGGATGTTCTGTCCAGATCTGGATTGGCCCCTCTGTGTCTATTTTGCAAATCTGAAATTTCATTCTCTGTAACGGAGTCAAACCCGTGGTTAATGGACGGTTATTAAGTGCGCAGACCGCATCTACTAAATGTTCCTTCCAGTTTTGGAGTGTTCCCCCTCCTCTCTTACGTAATTGAGATTTTAATAATCCATTAACTCGCTCTACTAATCCCGCGGCCTGTGGATGATAAGTAACATGATATACCCATTCTACTTGTCTTTCTTTCGCCCAGCGCTTTACCTTCCATCCCGTAAAGTGCGTCCCGTTATCTGATTGAATCTGTAATGGGAGGCCATATGCCAATTCTACCTTTTGGAGGGCTGATAGGGTAGCTTCCTGATTGGCACGTAGACAGGGGTGTACCACCAAGACCCCTGAATATGTGTCCACCACCGTGCATGCATATTCACACCCTTTGGACCTAGGCATAGGCCCAATAAAATCAATTTGCCAAATTTGTCCTGGTTCTCGCCCCCTGTTAATATGTCCCATTACTGGTTGTAGTACCGGTAGCTTCTGCTGATGCTGACACGTTTCACAATTTAATCCTACCTCCCTTGCTTTATTTAAAGTCAGGGCCACCCCTCTCTCTGCCGCCCACCTTACAGTGGCAGCCGCTCCAAGGTGACCCCCTTTTTCGTGCGCCCACCTTGCCATATCTGCCTCGTGTTCCATGATTTTTACTGTCGCGGTTTTGGTTTGGGCGTCCGCCACCGCGTTAAACAGGGTCTCTGCATCTGTCCCCTTTGTATGTGCGTCTACATGCGACACCGTGATGTCAGGATTATTAATGGCGATTTCCCAAATCTGTTCCCACATTTCTCTCCCCCAGACATCCCTTCCTTTTATTGTCCACTGGTTTTTCTTCCATATGGGCATCCACATCCCCAACCCATTCGCTACGGACCATGAGTCAGTGTAAATGTGACAGGGACTCAGCTTTTCCTGCTGTAGTATCATCGCTACGGCCTGAAGTTCGGCCCACTGGCTGCTCTTTCCTTCCCCTCTCCCTTCTAACATTTTTCCAGTGTGAGGATTATACGCTACCGCTTTCCAGCAGCGCCGCCCCCCCACTACTCTGCAGCTCCCGTCAGTGAACCAGGCGTGCTGTTTTTGCTCCTCTGTTAGGGTATCGTATAACATGCCCCATTTTACCGGCGACTCCTCCTCGTAGGTGACCATTACTATTTCTTGTCCTTCTTCTGGTACCTCCGCCACTTTCTCGTGTAATACAGATACACCGGTCACACCGGGTTTTGCCCGGTCAGCTATGTACCATTTCCATTTGATTATGGTGTTTTCTTGAGCTGCCCCCACCCTATGAGTTTTGGGGTTACTCATCACCCATGTCATAATCGGTATTTGTGGTCGCAAAAGGACTTCGTGTCCTAATGTCAGTTGCTCTGTGTCTATGAGTGCAAGGTAACACGCCTGCAATTGTCGTTCAAAAGGAGTGTAGCGTGAACATGCATCGGCTAGTTTTTTAGACCAAAACCCTAAAGGTTTACGTGTCCCATTCTGCTTTTGCCACAAACTCCAGTTGGCATAGCACTCGGTTGAAGACACCTGTAATTCTAGAGGCCCATCCTCCACCTTTGCTAGGCTCCCTGCCTGTACTATCGCTTCTTTTGCTAGCGCGAAAGCCACTTGTGCTTCCGATGTCCATTCAAACGTGTTCTTTTTGCGTGTGATTTTGTACAGTGGTCCTAGAATTTGCCCCATGTGCGGTATATGTTGTCGCCAGTATCCAAATAACCCCACAAATTTCTGCACATCTTGCTTGGTTTTGGGGGTTGCAAAATGAACAACTTTGTTACGTGCTTTTTCTACTATCTCCGTTTCCCCTTTGTTCCATTGAATCCCCAGAAACTGAACTACGTGGGAGGGTCCTTGTATCTTCTGTGGATTAATTTCCCATCCCTTCTTTTTCATATGTTCTACTAACGAGGTTATCGCCTCTCCTACCTGCTCCTCTGTCTCACCCTGTATTATGTCATCGATATAGTGAGTGATAGTGAGGTCCGCCGACCTCTTCCACTCATCCAAATGTTCTGCCACCAGCCGGTGACAAATGGTTGGGGAGTGTACATACCCTTGTGGCAGGCGTGTAAAAGTGTACTGTCTTCCCAGCCATGTAAATGCAAACTGATCCTGCTTATCCTCAGGGATGGGGATTGTGAAAAAGGCATTTGCCAAGTCTATTACTCCGTAATATGTTCCCTTACTTGCCTGTATTTTCTCTATCAATGTAATAGTATCAGGCACCGCCTCTGTCAGAGGAGGCGTGTGCTTATTTAGTTCTCGGTAATCTACCGTCATTCGCAAAGTACCGTCTGACTTTTTGACAGGCCAGATTGGGTTATTCCACTTAGTGGTTGTTCCCCTCAATACTCCTACGTCCAGGTAATCTTTTATTGCAGCCTGAATTTCCTCCTGCCCTCTTGGAATCCTATACTGCTTTTGACACACTACCTTTCGGGCGATTGGGATGGGAAATGGCGGCATTTTCAATTTTCCTACTGTCACTGCCCTGACTTTCTTTGGACCCCCAAAGGAGAACGTCCCCTCATTGGGGAGATGGAGAGTCATCCCCCGTAAAATGTCCATCCCTATTATATATTCTTTGACTGGGGTGATTAATACGGAGTAAGGTCTCGCAGGCAACTGACCAATTTGTAACATCACTGTCACCTGAGTGGCAGGGATGTCTGTTCCCCCTATCCCCTGCACTGTCAATCGTTTCCCTTTAAATTTAGATGGATTCCCATATATTAATGTGGCCTCCGCACCCGTATCAATGAGAGCCTTGACTATTTGTTTATTTTTAGTTTCCCAATGGATGGTTACAGATACAAAAGGTCGAATATCTGCATCATGCCAGTTTAAGGCTCTCACCTGTGCTTGGCCTCCTCCCTAACAATTTTGTGCTGCATATTCTAATTCTTCGACAGGGTATAAGGTCCTGCCTTTATTTTTTCCCTTCCCTTTGCCCTTGGCTTTCTTTCCTTCTTTTTTATGCCTACTCTTGCACTGATGTTTCTTTTTCCCCCCCCTCCTCTGAGGAACTTTCCGAAGATGAAGAGGAACTAATTTCCAATTTTTACCATCGCGTTTCTTACTCAATTTTTTCCACTCATCAAAGGTAAGAAATGAGGAATTTTCCGAAGACAAAGGGGAATTAATTTCCTCATTTTTACCATCGAATTTCTTACTCAATTTTTCCCACCCAGCAAAGGTGAGGAATGATTGTACTCCCGCCTTCGCCACTCGCTTCTTTAATTTACCGAACTTATCTATGAGTCCTTTTTTCTTAGCCATGTCTAAAAGTACCCCCATAGGTTGTCCATCTATGTCGCCCCTTGGGACATTAGCACTAATTAACGCTCCCCATAACTCCCTTCTAATCACTCCCCCTATCTTTTGTGCGCTGTCCCTCAATACAGTCCTAGTGGGTTGTGTTACAGCTGTCCCCGGCGGGGCTCCTCCCCAATCTCCTAAATCACCTAAATCCCGTAATTTAGCCACAACCTCCCCTGTTTCTGTTCCTACTTCATTCAGCAGGAGAGTCATGACTATTCCTTTCAAATTAACAGGGGACGTTCTTATCAAAATACTCCTGGCCATAGACGTGAATGGGAACACATCTAACTGATCCGCCTGGCCCGCTACTATAGCGTCCCTCATTGCCAATTCTCTAACCACTCGCATCGCCTGCTGTAGAGTCGTCCACGGTTTTACTTCAGGCCAATTCGGTGGGTGCGGGTATATTTCAAATGCTGCATTCGCCGCCAGCGCCAACAGCGTACTATCCCCTTCCCCTAACTTACTCAATTCCTGTCTCATTGCCTGTTTGAACCGGGGATCGACGGCATAATCTGTAAATTCGGTACCATCTGCCCCATCCAGCTTCACATGCCCTGCCCCTGCATCATGCATTCGTACGAGCCATGTATCTACTGGCTCATTTCGCCCCTGGGCATAACGTAATCTAAATCCTTCCCTTTCTTGGGCCGTATAATCTTCAAACACATCTCCCCTCTGAACATTACCGTGTGCGTCAGCATAAAGTCTGCGGCGCACCACCGGTTTAGCTTGTAAACTTGGGGGATTAAGGTCTGGCTGATCATCTACATCATAATCATCATCCCAGATGTCACCGTCCCATTTTTCAGGATCCCACTCATGGACGTTAGCTGCGGCTACAAATGCTCTGACCTTCGCAACATCCGGTCTACGCTTCTTTTTCGCATTCACCTTGGCTACGCAAAAGGCTGCCTTCTCCGCCATCCCTTCGGCCCGCTGTACCCGCGGCAATAATACAGCTACCTGGGATTCAGCCATTAAGGCCCGCCCTAACGCATCCACCAAGTCCTTTTGCAACTTGCTAATCTCCCTTTCCTTTTCGCTTACCAAGCCGTCTAAATTCTTAACCGCAGTTAACAAAACCCACCCCCGCGTCTGCAAGCCCGTTATGGGTTCTTTTTCAGACACCTGACATTTCTTGAGCGCAGCTCGTACATTCACTGGTGTTGGGGGATTCAACTTTTGCCAATATTGTGCTGATCCCCCACATCTCAATTCTCTGGCGCAGTCTTCCCACACCGTTTCCTCCCAGCCGGGAAGAGGTAAAGGAGCTGCCTCAGGGTCTTTATTCTTCTTCTTAAGCATCTCTGATTTCCTTTGCCTCACCTAACAGTTCAATATTTTACCAGATTCCCCAAAATCCTGCAAGTGACGCCAAAATGTTTTGTTACGGGAAAATGGTTCCAGGGATATGAACATAAGTAGGCAAAGAATCAGAGAGAAGAGGTCCAATACTTCTATTTTATTTACTTAATCAATTATAATAATCAAACACATCTAATGCAATATAATGCAGACATACAAAAGCAAAACAATACTTACAAACATATGAAAAGGCACAGAGCCATCATCCCAGACCAGTAGACTGAGGGGGCCCGCTTGTCAGTCTTGTCAGAGGATCAACTTATTATTTGCCCTTCCAATTTACCGGGCGGTGCGCGCTGTCCCCACGGTTGAGCCTCCAAAGAAACTGAGGGCGGAACCTTCCCTTATATACTAATTGAGCGTCCTTGCCCAAAGCGGCTTACGTGTAAGCAGTGTATACAGAAGTGATCAGTTTCAGTACACACCCTTTCACGGGACGCGGTGTTGTTTTGCACTTGGTCTTGATGGAGACGGCACCTGGTACCAAGAGGCACACAAAAATAAGGGCTGTATAATAAAAAGCCCCTCAAAGTGAAAAACAAGTCAGCATGACCCTTTGGCCATATTCCCAGTACTTTTCCTTCTTGAAGCTGGTTTTTGCACTGAGCGACCAGCGCCCATCTGCTCTCTTGATCCCCCCCCCTCTCTTTAGAAAAATCCTTCCATTACACTCATCTATCCACCCTGGTTAGCGATGCTGCTCGTGTGGTCTGTCTGTTGCTTCAGCTGCATCCTTCTTTTGCATATAATATTAATAAATATCAATAAATAAATTTTCAGCAAATAAAAAGCCCAGGTCACATAATTTTTTTTGTATAATGCCATCAAATTTCAATCAAATAAGTCAAAAGTTTTGAAATTTTGGATTATTTAGTTTTTTGATTATAGGGTGGGTGTTTACCCCTAAATACTGATTTAGTGAATACCTGCTACTGCAGATGTGCAGTCCAGCCAAATTTCAGCATTTTAACTAAACAAAAATAGTATTTTTGTTGAGGAGCCAGTCAGCTTTGCATTTTATATATATTTTATGTATATAGGTTAGAGGCATTTTGTGAAATTTACAGAATAACCTTTTACAATATCAGAATAGTGAATAGAGAATTGTTTATTTAAATAAATACAAATAAGGCAGTTAACAAATTCCCTTTTCTTTTTGTTTTATTTAAAAAATTTCTAAACCATAAGCTATCTATTAATTGAATTAAAAGAAGACAATGTTCCATGTACAGATGGATTATACAAGTGTACATTTCAACCATGAGAGAGTTTGCTGTGTTCCCTACAAGAATAAGAACATTTTTAAAAAGGAGAATATATTATAACAGCAGTATAGTGGGTCTACTGATTCTCCATTCAGCTGCTGATCGAGATTGGCCAGTTTTTGCCCCAAATGACTCAATTAGTGATCAGTAAACTAGCCAAATTCAAAAAATATTTTTTCAGAACTTTCATTTCCAAGCTTTACGGTAATTTAGTTGTCATGGTCCGCTGGGCATGATGATATGGAAAAGTTATTGTTAAGTTATTGCCAAACTTTCTTTAAACTGAAAGCTGAGAGTCAAACTTTTGGAGAGAGAGAAGGCAGGAATATTGGCTTGTACATTAAAGAAAATTAAGTAATAAATAGAGAAAAGGAAATCTGTGGAGTTATGTTGTGCATGGACAGAAACAGCAGAGTATAAGAAAAGAGAAGCACATCTTCAGCCGAGAATAAGTTCAGACCTTTTCATCATCCCCTGTAATTAAAACCCTCTTAGTCTGAGTGTGGTCTGTGAGCAAGCTTGCATTTCGAATAGCAGCTGATATTTTTAATTAGATAAAGAAACAGATAAAGAAGAATTAAAACTTGATGCTTATTAAACAATAGGCTTTTTAACTTATGTGCCTGTTTTATGTGTAAATGTGTTATGCACGTTTGCCATGTATCTTATTGTTAAACATGAACATTGTATTATAATTATGGCTTGTAATAATGACTTTATTTTCTTTTATTGCATGTGTATTATGGAAAAGTATTTTTGTGCATGTTAGTTTAAAAAAGTATGTTTTAAGGGGATTTTACTTATTTTTATAGTAAATGAACAATACGCATACAGAATTTCATTTTATTAATAAAAAAATTAATAAACACTAATGACCAATTGTCCAACCAACAGGGGGTTTCTACATGGCTGGTTATGCAGGAACATGGTGGAAAAAGTAACTTGAAATCTGTGATAAAAACCTAATCGAAGCTCCCTATTAAGGACTTGCTATTAAGATATGTTCATCGTCATCATCTCAATTGCCACCAATGTTACTATAATGTTTTAGCTTACCTTAGCCAGTTTGTTGCAAGCCAATTATATGCATTCATTAACCATCATCAAAAAGATTAACCTTTGCTCCTTATAACTTGTGTCACAGACGGCTGGGGTTCTTACCCGGCCGGGACGCCTAAAAGGACCGGAAGGTGACAATAATAGCTTCCGGGTCAAGAGAGGGCAACCGCCCTGGATAAAAAGAGGACCATGGGAAGGGGACAAAAAGATTTTAACCCGTTGGGACCCGCGGCCACCGCCAGGGGGCGCCTTAAGTCTAAACAGACCAGAAGAATTGTCACTTCCGCCACACCAGGCAGGATGGCGGCTGAACCTGCCAGAAACGCCCGGAGTGCTTCCGGGGCAAAGGGCAGCACTTCCGCCACACCAGGAAGTGCTGCCAGAAGATTGTTTCCAGCCACCTGGAATGCATCCGGGCGGGATTAAAGGGCCGCCTCCTAACAGTCGGAGAGCTAGAGTCGGGAGTGGGAGCTGGACGAAGCTCCCCTGGAGGAGACAGGCGGCCAAGGACTGAGAGAGAGAAGCCCATAGAGTAGTGATTATTGCTGTGAGCATTGTGTACTGTGTTTTGGACTGTTTCTGTATTTGGAGGTGTGTAATAAAAGTGTGACTTTTATAAAGATGTTGTCTCTGACTGGTGGTGTCCGGGCAAGTCTCACACATGCCATAACTTCTTTGATTGGTACCAGAAAGTAGTATATTTTTTCTGTTGTTGTTGCTGTTTAAAAAATCATCAGTGGCAGTGCTGGTTAAGCTTATGCTCAGATGCTTATGTGAGGGAAGGCTTTGCAAACCTTATGGTACAGTTTGATGTATTCTGACAACCTGAAATTCTGCTTTAGGTCAAATGAATGTCTATCTTTCAGTGGTTGGTAGATTGGCCCATTGAATACTGTAATGATGAGCTGCTGTGCTGGTGATAGTGTACCGTATATCTTCCAATAGTAGCCCCGGCGTTTATTCAAAAAATTATTCGGACGGCCCGGCGTTTAAAAGAGACTGGCGGTTGTTGGAGACCGGCTATTATTCGCCTCGCAGACAGAATGGTGATGGGTAAACGGGGTTGATTTGGCAGTAAAATATGGTATGGTACCGTATTTACGATCACAAAAAGTAGGCAACAACACCGGATGAACATTTCAGGATTTAATGAAATTATCAGTACAGCAGTACGGTCTTATTAAAGCAGTATACAGTACGGTACTACCGTAAGCATGAAAAACAGGTACGGTAGATGTCAACTTTCTTGCCAATGATGCCACCAGCACTGGCCTGCACCAGTCCGAATTTCGCACGAAAGCGCTCATCAGCCCGACAAGTCCCGACAAGCGGAACATAAGGAAATGCAATAAGCTCCAAACTCGCGCATATACGTATACATTACGACATGAGACTGGATAAGATACAATAAAGTACAGTACTTATCATCTACTCGTCGTCTGAATAGGTAATGATTGCTTCGTTATTTGCGAGTTCTTCTTCCTCTTCTTGTGATGGCAATACAGGTACTCCCATTGCTTGTCGCGCAGTAATCAGTTTTATCAGGATTAACGTGTCGAAGATGGCATTTTCATGTTCTTCCCGCCATCTCTGCCCTCCCTGTGGGGTTATGATTGACGTGGAGACGAAAGGGCAAAATGTACACAAAGAAATTTCTTTTTGACTTTCTCGCTTCCTAGATAGCATACGACGAGAAAACATTTTTGACACGAAAAGGTACTTACCGTATGATTCACTGCAGGAGGGCGGTAGCCCAGGTGGTACGAAAAGAGGATTAGCGTACGAAAAAGGCGGTGGGTCATTGGAGATCGGGGTTTACTACAGACCGGCGCTTAAAGGAGACCGGCTACTATTAGAGACCGGCTTCTATTTGTCGCGACATCTCTTCAAACCCGGCATTTATTGGAAACGGGCGTCAATAAGAAGCCGGCCACTACTAGAAAATATATGGAATTGTCTTTTATATTTGGAGGATGTTTTACAGTAGCTGTTTGTACAATAAGATGGTTTCTTTTATAAGAGAGAATTATTCTGAGTCATGAGATGGAAATGATTTTTGGGACCAATTTGTGAGCATCAAGTATAAAGTCATGGAAAAAGCTCAGTGATTTCAGGATAAACTGAACTTCACTGATAGATCCAGTAATCTGTTGATAGGCATGCCAAAAGTCTGAGAGGGAACATTAGGTACATAAAGCTGAATGGAAGATGTGATAAAATGACTGGATTTTTTTTAGAATAAATACATCTTCTCCTTTCATTGTTTCATAGAATTTTGATGCTTCAGTCACATATAGATGAAGCTTCTTCATAATCAGTATGGTCCCATTGTACAATTTTGGAGGACCTGATCTTCAAAGCAGCATGACAGAATATCCAGTGTTCAGCATCGCATTGTCAGGTGCAACACCCTATGGATGCAATGTTCAGGGATTCCACTGGGTATTGGACAGCATCAATATTGTCATCACCTTTATCAGTACTTTTGAAATGTTTTTCTTATACATTTTTGGAGCCGGTGTTACTCTTTCACTAAGCCAATCTGATTTTGTATCATTCAGCGATGCCTCTTTAGATGAAACAGTGATGTACCTGGGAAGAGTTTACAGGCTGTCTTTGTCAGAATCTAAGGGCTCTACTAAAAGTTTTTAGCACATATTAAGCAAAAGATGTAGCATCCCTATTCTTAAACATAGTTGCCAAACTTTTAATGTATAAATGTAGTTCATAAGTTTCCACAAATGTGAAGTTTGAGTCACTGGGACACCATTTGGACCTGCTACTTTGCCTTTGTTCCCTTGGTTGAATTTGGCTACCTGCTTTTGCTTGTGAGGCAGAATTAAAGGACCTGCACATTGATTGGTTTGTTGGGGAATTTTGAAGTCTATGTTTATTGAAAAATTGTTTTTATTTTAAAATAGTTTAATACTCAGTATTTTTTAGTTTTCGTTTTTGGGACAAACACAAATTCAGTTATTGAACATGGAATATAAAGTTGACTGTGAGAAAAGCAAAGTTTCTTTTAATCCAGCAACGTTAGGAGATTGTCCTTTTGCTGAAGTTGGATCTGCCTCTGTTACAGAGTCTCAGTTGCTCAGGAAGCTGTCATTCTATTCATAGCAGATGTATTTCTGCCTAGACAGGCTCTTCATTTTAGTGCCATATTGCAGTGTTTGTTACATGATTGTTGTGACAGGCTGATGTTGGACTGATGTTATTTTCACAAAATGCAGTCATTCACCTCTTTCTGGATGAGGATGTTATTACTGAAAAGTTGCATTGTATTTGCTCATATTATATCCAAATGTACATAAAACGAATAGACAAAAAGCGGAGATTGAACTTTATTGATGCAGAAATTATGTTTAAATTTGGGGGCATTTTAGTCATATGTATCTGTTTTAAGAGACAAAACTGTTTTAATATATAGGCACTATTGTCCTTGGCTCTGATTATTTCCAGTGCTGATTTTTGGCACAGATTGCACTCCCAAAATCCAATTGTGATTGAGTACTTAGTAAAGCAAATAAATTAATATATCAGTTTATCTTTTCCTGCTAAGCCTCTCAGAACAATGTGTATCAGTAAATTGCTTATCTCTACATTTTATTCCACCCACCCTATGTACTGCAAATTCACGTTTGATATAGTAACATAGTAATAAGGCTCTCCTCCTAGTAAAAAGGCTAGAAATTTGCACCTTTTCAGTGGATATCCTAGATTAGTTTAAGTAGAGATGGATAAAGGTGGTTTTAATAACAGATCTGCGTTGGACTTTAAGAACATTAGTTTACATGCTGATTTAAATTAATTTTTAATTTATTAAATAGTATAATACATCTTGTTCCCATTGCAATTTAGAAGAAAGATTAGGATTCTTCAATTTAAGCAAAATGAGATTGAAAGCTAGTATTGTAGTGAAGGGTAGAACACTAAAGTGCTTTTAACGCTTTGGTGTTTTATCAGGCATTGAAAGAGGGCAGTTAGAGGGCGAGGACCTAAAGCAACCCCAAAGGTGTTTGATAAGTAGGCATATATAATAATCCAATAGTGTGTAAGCCAAAGACATATTGAGAATATATGTCCTAGGGAGACAGGCGCTGGAAAACATTTCCTATTTGTAGAGTTGAATTCTAGATAGGTTGTTTTCAGTCTAGAGTAAAGAAAGATGTTTTCAGTGAACAATTTTGATCTGAAGTAGCCTGTATCTGGCACAATAATTGGGTGTGTTTAATTTATAATTGACTTTGTTCATTGTCTTGAAAACTGATTGTGTCCACAGCTTTTTCAGGTTGTCTGTAGGAGTAGTGGTGTTCACTTGTATAATCTTAACATATATATTTTAAATAAGCAGCTCTGTGAAGATTTTAATGACTTGTCATGTATTGAATTGTAGATATTTTAATGATGGTGTACAAGGCTAATAATAATACTAAGAGAAGACCGAGGTGTAAGCCCATGACACACCGAAGTAGAATTTTAAAATGCTGGAGTATTCCATTTGTGCGTATGTAATTAAGTGCTCCTCTAATTCTGTTTGGTACCAGCAGTGTTTTAAACTTTATTACTTGAAACTTTTGTCATTCATTTTTTGATAGATTGAAATGAAAGATATTTGATGTTTATGTAGCTTCAAAGAGCAGTGATAGAGGGATATAAAAGAATCGCATCAACTCCAAATGATTGTTTGTGATTGGCTAGAATGAAAAGGAGGTCATATTTGTGTGGATTGAATACTGTTAATTTTTACATATTTAGATAGGTTAGCTAGCATAATGACCTCAAAAGAAATGCTCTGTATTTCTTTTGCCAACAAATTAAATGCTTCTTTCTGGAGTCCCTAATTAACATATCTAAAACATAATCTATTCTAGCTTGTTGGTAATATCAATATGCTAATACTCTGCTTTTTAAAAGAATTGATAGAAAATTACCATCTTGTTCTTTAATTTGTAAAACAACCAACAGTGTTTATTTGCCTCTTGGCTGCAGCAGAGCCTCTTGGTGCCCATCAAATGCAAAATAGTTATTTTATGGGATCTGCTAGGTTAGTTGACATTGGGACTTTTCCTAAATGTTAAATGGGTTATCTGCATAAGGATGAAAATATGTTTGAAGTAAAGGCAGTAGGCATACTGAGCAAGTGGATCAAGCATTATGCCATCCTTTGATCTTCACTTAACAAGCAAGAAATAAAGCTGGGACTGGAGTGACTTAAAAAAAACAAAAAAAACGTTAAAAGTTTGGTCGATTCAAGGATAAAAGGTTACTACCTAAGCTCCACCCTGTCCAATACTTGCCCCCAAACACAGTGTGCTTCACAGAGAACATAAAATGTCTGCATAGCCTCCTTGTCAAATTGTACAACTAAGTCAAATCTAGTGTAATAACAAAGAAACTTCTGATGGGCCCAGGTAAAATGGGTTTTAGATCCCTTCCTTGCTGGTCCTCCTTATTTTGTTCTCTCTGAAGATGTGTATGAGCAATACTTATAAATACAGCAAGTGCTCCCACTCTGGCAGTTACACGTTATATAACACAGACAAAGAAGCAACAGTGAGGTTATAATCCAGCAGTGAGCAAACAAAGTAGAGAAAAAGCATAATTTAATGTTCAGATTAAGAAAAGAAAAGAAGAAAAGTCAGAACTTTCTCGACTTCGGGACATAATATGGCCAGAACAATACGCAGTGTTTATCATCATTTATAACAGTTGTCAGTGTCATTGAGTTCTTGCTTCTTTAACCATTATAAGCATTGATAGTGTTGCTCACAGATGGACTGGCTATTCTGCTTACACATGTGTTTGATAGGCTTGTTGTGTGAAGAGTGATGTGTTGTTCAGCATTTTAGTTTTCATAAAATAAACTTATGCCAGTTTCTAAAATACTGCCTATAAAACCGATAGGTTTGAGCTCTTACTTAAACCTGTTCTTACTGGAGCGGCAACGTGTCCATGACTTTCCCACTGTACTGTAGTGCTTTTTGTATTGTTTTGGAACTTCATTTTAAATGTTCACTTTCATAATTTAAAGACTTATCGTCACTGCAGTCACTGCTGTTTTAAATGTGTTGTACTGACACTGACGAATGCATCTCTATTTCAGAATACTGTATGTAGAATCCCTCGGCAATGGAATGACCAATATTTCGAAGTATAGTTTCCTTACTTCTTTGCATTTGTTTTATGTTGTACTCTTCATTGCATAAGCAGGTCATACCTTAGCTGGACAATTCAGCTGTCATTTTAACTTGTATGGTTATTAGGAAATTTGTCTTACAAATGAGTGGACAAGTGAATATAACACTGAGGTAATTACTTCCCTTTGGCATTCAGTGTTGTCAGCTTATAGATACAACTAGGGGAGCAAACTCTATAGAAATGATTGAAATGAAAAGAAAATTACAAATGAAACTTACTCATTTTAAAATTAATTGGCAAAAATACAGATATTTTAGAATTTCTTACAATAAGAGAATAAAAAGAACAACACATTAATCAATGAAGTCAATTTGCATGATTGTTGCATTGATTGTAGAATGGTATAGGAACAAAAAACCTTAGATATACTGTGGTATAGTGGGTCAGCAGGCTCAAAAATATTTGTTATTTTAATAAATAAATATTGAAGTTGCTCTCACTGGGGAGTGGAGCAGGTGTGAGCGGTCTGCCATGAGGACGCCCCATCTTCGAATTGGTGCATGGTGGTCAGCCATCCGTGCAATGCCTACAGGTGGCAATCAGGTGATCGTACCTGCAGCAGCTCCCCAGTATGTAAAAGGAGTTGACACGTGTCGGATGAGATTTTTGTCTGCATCTGCTGGTTGTTGAGTCTCTGGGCTTCAAGGTCCGAATAGGATAAGCCAGAAAGGCGTCCATTTTAAAGGAAGGCACCAGTGCTTATGGATTTTAAATGAGTTTCCTGCACTGCATTGTTTTAATCTTGTTTTAATGGATTTTTCTATTTATTGATTTTAACCTCCACAGAACACTTCTTTTTATGGATTATTTATTTATTGACAGTTTGGAGCACTGCACTTTAGACACTATTTGGATTTTTTTTTTAAAAGCACTGAGCACTTTGCACCTTCCCCTTGCTTCAGGTGCGTTTTGTCCTCATATGCCACACTCATCTCGGCTACAGTACTGACAGCGTTGAGTTCAAGAGGTTCCCATTATAGAAGAGGGAGCAAGAAGCCGATCCATATCGTCACACATAGTGGACCATTAGGGTTGACCTTAGGAGTATTTTCACATATTTATAATATATTGGTGCACAACTACGAGTACCTGGAGGGTTCACATAAACAACAAACATGACTGGTTTGACAACATACTGCTGCTCTATAAGATGGACCACCTCAGACTGCAGTTCCAGTGGAGACTCGGGTCTTTTGATCTATGCAGAAAGCTGCTGGAAATGCTCTACCAGTGCACAATAGCCAGTTTGTTGTTATACTCTCTAGTCTCCTGGAGAAGCATATTGAGTTCAAATGACAGAGAATTTCTGGACAAACTCATCAGGGAAGTCTGCTCCATCACAGGGCTTACCCTGGACACACTATAAGCTGTTGTAGAAAAGGGATAGTGGCAAAAGTAGATGCCATCATGAAAAATTTCCATCTCTAGGTGGCGCTGTCTTGGAGCACTTGTAGTCAAAGGTTCATTCCTCCATGATGTGCTAAGAAGTGCCTCTGGGGAGCTTTTCATCCTGCTGCTATCATGCAATTCAATGGTTCCTCCCGACATCCCAAACTAAGTTCTTATACTGTTTAATTTCATTTTGCAATTTCTTCACAATATATTTATGTATCTATTGACTGATTGCATTATTTGTCTTATGAATTTGCTTATTTGTTGTGTGTGTTTCCGGTGCTGTAATGTAAATTTCCCTTTGGGATTAAGAAAGTTTACCTAATCTAATATTCTGTTAACACACATATTCTAAATACTTTTTCTGTACAGTTTTTAAAGTTAAATTCAGTGTTGAGAACACTTATACAAATCATAAGTGATTAATGAAGTTGGGAGGCCATAACCTAAGAAAACAAATGGATATATATGTTTTGATGATTTTTGAAACATAGATCAACCACAGAATTTTCTTGAAACAAATATGAAAAACATAAAAAGCTAAATGAGAACATATCTTTTAAAAGGAAGGAGACATTATGTTAAGAATGATATTTACAGTTTTACAGAACACTTCAGGGTTGAAGGTGATAAAAATGTCTTCTCTTTCAGGGACAACAGTTTTCTTTAAACAAACTCTAATATACAGGGTGAGCCAAAATGAAGTACTACATTTCTCAAGGTCATTGAGTAAAGTAGAGGCAGCTGAGTGGGGTGGGGAAGGGGGTCCGTTGATAGGCAATCCCTTGTAGTTTTCAGTCGGCAACATGTCTTGGTCTGATGTGCACCAAGCTTTCGCTGTCGAAACATTCTTCAAAAACAATGAATCCATCATTGCTATTCATCGAGCCTTACGAACGCACTTCAACATTCCTCCTAATGGTGACGTCCCAAATCAGAAAACAATTCTTTAGTGGGTGACTAAATTTTAGACAGACGGATACAACATTGAAGAGAAAATCTCCAGGCCACCCTCGGACTGTACGAACGCCTGAAAACATCCAAGCTGTAAGGGCATCAATTTTGCAGTCTCGCAGACATTCAGTGTGCAAACATGCTTCTGCCTTAGGTATTTCCAACACGTCTTTGAGGAGGATTTTGCATGAGGACCGTAATTTCCACCCATACAAAATGATGTTAGTGCAGGAACTTGCAGAGGGAGACTGGGAGAGCCATAGAGAGTTGTGCGCAAACATTTTACAAACCGTTCATCAAAATGCTATCATCATGTGCGGCGACGAGACACATTTCCATTTGAATGGTTGCGTAAATAAGCATAAATTTTGCTATTGGGCTGAAACCAACCTTCGTGAATGTCATCAGTGACCCCTGTGAGCATGTTACAGTTTGGTTGACCACTGCAGAATTTGGCATTGTAGGCATTCTCACTAGGTCTGCTTTAGGTTTCCTTCGGATTCTGTTGTTTTCCTGTCACATACCTAAAGATGTGAAGGTTCAGCTATTTCTCAATACTGGATTAACCCCATAAAGGAGTTTGTGAGTGTGAACCCTGTCATGATCTGGTGCCCCATTCATGGTTGGTTCCTTCCTTCTGCCTAGTGCTGCTAGGATAAGCTGTAGTAGCACCCACCCCCAAAATCTGAATTGGATCAAGCAAATCTGAGAATATTATGTTCGTAAATTACATAGTATACTATAAATAATGTGAGTCATGAAAGTGTATGACCAGCTCTGAATACCATTGGAAAATGTAGAGAAAAAGTTTGATTTGGGCTGCTTAAATGAAACCTACTATATGTGTACTGAGCCAAGCAGATGGCATGTTCACCAAACTTATGCTGTAACATTAAGAAACATAGATACCAAAGTGACTCTTCCAGAATGTAATCAACTCTAAATGCATAACATGCTAGAGTTATTTTTACCATGGTGTATGATATGATAGGATTGAAAGAACTATAATTGTGAAGTTCATCTGCAGAATTTAACAAGAAAAACAGAATGAGAAGTCAAAATGCTGTACACATTTTTCTTTGCTTACATGTTAATCATTTTCTTATGTTTACAAATCTCTTGCAAAGATTGCAAGTTACCCCACTGATAAGGTTCCTTTCAACTGTAAAATAAAGCCATCATGCAAAAACACAATTAGTTTTTACGAGCTTTCTTGAGATATTCATTAGTTGGTCATTTTTCAAAAGTGCTTTATTACACATTTATAGGTTTTAAATGCCCACAATGTGAAAATGGCCTTGTGTTTTCTAACCTTAGTCTGCTGATTTGAAGCCAGTCTGGCAGGAATTCCATAATGCCATCTGACCCTTGGATCAAATTTCTGCAGAACTAAGATTTTAAACTGCAAATGTCGAAAGCATTGCCAAATCAGTTAAAAGAGCCATCCACCTACAGTGTTAAAAAATAAAGTTTTGCCCTTGGGTTCACATAGTTAATATGCAACATATATGTTCTACAATAATAACTACAGCCCTGTTTTTTAATTTAACAAGAAGTAAAGCAATATTTGATTGAGCTTTATGAGAATCTTACACATGTGAAAAGTCCTTGTGACATTCTGAAAAATGAGCCGCAGTGTTTTGCTGAGTTAGGTTTAATATTAGTACCATGTGGCCTAATGAAGTAAACAGAAAAAAAAACTGCAAGGTTTGTTTAGAAAGAGTGAGGTCTGTGCTGATATTGTTGAACAGTATTTTGATACAGTATATGGAAGAGTAATGGTTTTATTTGTTGTAAATGACAAATGACATTATCTGCATGGACTTATACTTTTTCTAAAAATGTTATTAGACTTTTAACTTAAAAATTAAACTTTTTAATTCACATGTGACATCAGTGTATGAAATATGTCTGTTAGTCATACTGTACTTTTTACAGCTTTGAATTTAAGCCTAGAATTATGGAAATCATGTCTATCATTTAAAAACCTGGCATGTAGAAAATTTAAGGCAAATAAAGATTTTGTTACAGTTTTATCACATATGGATTTAGCTGTGAGCTGCAATTGTTTTTTTTTATAGCATCACACATTTGAATGAGGGTGTTAAAAATGATTGTAAGGTTAATGGCCTTTTAAAACTGTACCATACATAGCCTCAAGAAAGGAATACAATAGACATGACTGTAGTTGTCCTTTCGACCATCCTTCCGTTTTCTAACTGTCTTGTCCAGCTATGTGTCATAGGAACCAGGTAGAGGTAGGAACCAACATTACATGAGGTGCCACACTTGCACACATCCTTTCTTATTGAATGGGGCCAATATAGAGTGAATTGATCTGTCCTGCATGTCTCTGGGATTTGGGAAGAGAACCAGAACATTTGGAGGATTGTCCACATAGGTAATGCAAGCTACAGTTGTAACAAGTAAAAATTGAGGCAAGTTTGTTGTAAAATTTGGACAGAAATTTGTGTGGCTTTACATATAATGCTTAGAAGCACAAGGCAAATTTCTGTAATTATGCAACATGCAGTGCAATAACGAAAGCTCATAATCACGCACAATTAGTGGTGCTGCTGAAACAGAATACTTCATAGCAGCAGACAAACTGCTACACTAACCAAATTTGCGTTGTAAGTTGTGTTTTTGAAGCCAAGGGTAATATTCAATACTGTAGTATAGCAACTAAAATGTGCGGAATATAGCGAAAGCAGGAATTCTGAAATAACTGTCTAATGTTCTTGAGAAGTTGAATTTCACAAAGGCAGCCTTAATGTTGGGACACATGTTTTAAAATAAAATATTTTTTTTTAGAAAATTAAAGCATCAGAAGTTTATGACATTTGACATTTAAATTAATTTCACTTGTCTATTACTTTTTGGTGAGTGTGTTAACCAGTTCATGTTTCCCCAAAATGCTTATTCAAACAGAAGTCTCACAACACCCAATGTCACAAACCTGAGAAACTTCTTTTTTAATAAACATGATTTGAAAGGTATGTTGTTGAAAAGACAGTTTTAACAAGTTTGTGTAAATAAAAATATCCAGATAATCTTGGTGTTTAGTAATTCATATGTCAATGAAATAATGTTTACATTTATGTTTTTTAGTATTTTAAGCAGCATGTTTCGAATTCCTGAGTATAAAGTGTCAGTAAATAAATTTAGTTTGTGCTCATGAATAGATAAGATAGTTTATGATGATCATGTCATTCTTTATAGACCATATGCAACCCTGCTATTTATCATCACAATATGTAGAGCTCCCCTCTGTCTCAAATTAAATTTATACCCTGTTAAATATTAATTACACCCTTTTTTGCATGTACGTGTAGTTTGTAGCAAGATATAACTAATAATGATTTAGATTAATTTAAGGGCTTGGTAAAAACTAACTTTAGCTGACAGACAACACAAGTGATTTTTTTCATTTTTAGACATTTGTTTTTAATTTTTCTTTCTGTTTATATGTTTAAAAAAAAAAAAAAGTACACTAGGCATATATAAAAGTATACCCGGTGTGATGGGAACCGGGGCAATCAATCTCCCCCAAACCCCAACACAAACAGACAAAGAGTCCTAGGTTCAAATAAAGGATTGTTTATTAACCAAATTCCTTCAAAAGTAACAAAAAGCACAGGTTTCTCTCTCTATCTCCACAATTATCGCTTCTCCTTTCCTTCCACAATACTCTCTCTCTCACTACCTCAGTGCCCTCCTCTAGTTGAGTGCTGGTCTTCGTCCACCCAGCTCTGACTTGCCTGGACAAGGGAGTGCGTCCCTCTTATTAATGACCGTGAGTACTTCTGGTGTCAGGGCCAATACCCGATGGAAGTCCCATTTTAGGGAGTGCATCTCCCAACAGCGCCCCCTTGTGGCACCCATGGTCCCCAGCAGGGCTGTGTTGCTCAACTACATCTCTCTGCATTCCCTACTGGTTCCCAAATTGCTGCTGATATAGAAGGCTGCTGCCATCTCCAGTTCTGGGGGAATAAAAAGTCCCTAGCAATATCTTCCACTTCCGGTGAACTGTCTGCCCATCTCCTCCAGCCATCACTTTCAGGTCTGGCTCCTTCCTTTCCCTTGTTCGGGATGCCCATCTGCCTATTCAGACCCTCCTGTCCGGAGAAACTATCCCCTTCTCTGGTCGGGATGCTCGTCCAGCCCATGTAGGATTTACACTGGTGATTCTGTAGCTTGTAGAACCATAATTAGAAGCTTTAACGTGAAGTAACTGTTTTCTGAATGAGTGCATCAGTCTCCTTGGTGATATTAGAGGATTTTTGGCTCACTGTTCCTTCCAAATTTGCTTTAATTCTGTGACAATTGAGAGCATTTGTTCATGCACAACTCTGTTAGGTTTCATAACAATATTATTATTTGGACACTACAAGAATTGATTCTTTTTCATCTGTTCACTTGTCCTGTTGCATTGTCCAGTTTTAGGTAAGCTTTATCAGTTAGGAAATGAACTCACTGTTTTTCTCTAGAAAATTGTAGTGTAAAGAGGATTTTATGATAGAGTTAATGATTTAGAGATTGACACTCTTTTTTCCAAAATGCTTAAAGACTGGTGTAATGTTCTTGTGGTGATATAAAACCAAACGTATCAGATTTTGATGGCATTGTGCATACTGAGTGAATTATTTCACTTTTGTCTTGTGTGTCAATAGGGTATTATTTTAAAGATCTTGTGGTTTGTTTAGATGAAACTTTGTTTACCAAAGCCATGCTGCAAGTATGTGATACAGTGATCCCTCGCTATATCACGCTTCGACTTTCCCGGCTTCACTCCATCGCGGATTTTAAATGTAAGCATATCTAAATATATATCACAGAGTTTTCGCTTGTTCACGGATTTTTGCGGACAATGGGTCTTTCAATTTATGGTACATGCTTCCTCAGTTTGCTTGCCCAGTTGATTTCATACAAGGAACGCTATTGGCGGATGGCTGAGAAGTTACCCAATCAGAGCACATATTATGTATTAAATAAAACTCCTCTGATATATGCTTCCCGTGCGGTGCTTCGCACACTTAAAAGCTCTAACAACCCGTATTGATTTTTGATTGTTTGCTTTTCTCTGTCTCTCTCACTCTCTCTGACATTATCTGCTCCTGACGGAGGGGGTGTTTGCACAGTGGCTGTTTGCTTAGAATATACGCTCCTCTAAAAAATGCTGAAAGGCTACCTTCACATTGATCCCTTCATTGCTTCGCTTTATCGCGGTGCTTGCATACTTTAAAGCACAACAGCCCTATTGATTTTTGATTGTTTACTTTACTCTCTGTCTCTGACATTCTCAGCTCCTGACGCGCACATTGAAGAGGAAGATATGTTTGCATTCTTTTAATTGTGAGAAAGAACTGTCATCTCTGTCTTGTCATGGAGCACAGCTTAAACTTTTGACTAAAGGGTGTTATTTCATGTCTATAGGACTCTAATAATGTTAAAAAAACGTATTTAGAAGGTTGTAAACATGTTTTCAGTGCTCTACTGCAAAAATATTAGATTTATAAATAAAGAATCCAACTTCGTGGAAATTAATTTATCTTGTCTGGAGCGGATTAACCGTAATAAACGAGGGTTTAATGTATACCTGTGCGGAGAATATTTATAAACCGTGTGGGAGAGTTTCTAAGGGCTTAAAATATATAAAAATAACCATACAAACATATGGTTTCTACTTCGCGGATTTTCACCTATCGCGGGGGGTTCTGGAACGCAACCCCCGCGATCAAGGAGGGAAGGGATTACTGTAGTATCACTTCTAGGTCACTAGCAGCATTTGGCTTTAATTACCTCCTAAAATAATATGGAAGAAGTAAAGGTGTGGTTACTTACTCACACATATCTTCTGGATATTGGATTATTTTGTGTTGTGACAGAAGTCTGTTACTGTATGTTTTTTTTTTGTGTTATCTCAGGTTCAAATTATCTTATTTTAGGTTTTGGTCAGGACTAAATGATTGTTTGTCACGTCCTAACCTTTAAAAGCACACTTCACATGGTGCAGTCACTTCAGTTCTGTTTTACTTGTTGTACAGGCAGTAGACAATATACTTCAAACTGTGTTTGAAAGATAAATGACATTTTCTTATACTCAACCACTCTATAGTCAGTAAAGTTTAAGTTTTTAAATCATTTTAAACCAGTAGAGTACCATGACATAAGTAACCACCTTCTGTATTTTATCAGCATTAAGCTATTAGTTTCATAGGTTTTTGCTTAATTCTTAAACTGTAACGTCCTGCATCCCCATCCCATTTTATGGTACTGCACAAAGCATCACTTTTTTACACATAAAGTATTTTGAAACATTATGCTATATTGTTAGTTGTCGAAGGTAGTCTATGCTGCCTAGCCTAGCTGTTATTAATGTTGAGTAGCTTATATCTGATGGGTTTTAGTAAGTCTGCTGACAAGGCTGAAGTAAACAGAGGCAGTGAGTTAGGCACTGCAGAAATGTTGCAAAAAGTCTTGCAAGCGTGGAGAAGATTAGTAAGCTATGGAGATTTTTTTCATATATTTTAAAGCAGGCTCCAAATTTGCACCATTGATTAACAAAAAGCTTCCAAAGACAGAATTGGGGCAAACGGAGAGACTGCTGAAGATGCACTTGGAGCGAGATCTTGTTCTGCATCCAGGTGTCTTTTACATAACTCCCTCTAACAGACAATAAATCTAGATTTTATGCAGTACTATTCACACAGCACATTCACTCAGTGTGGTTCATCCTGTAGTATAAGAAATAGAGAAATATGATGTATCACTGTATTTTTTTTCTAAGGCTAATTCAAAATGACCATTATGTTCAAGCTAACCATGCACTGCTTAAAGACAGATTTGATTTGAAAAGATTTTTCAGATGGAGCTAAAGTCATCAAAGCAGCTTTACTTCCAGCCGGGGAGATAATAATACCCATTGACTTTTTCAGAACAAACTTTGATAAGGTTGCAATGTTTGAGAGCTGCCTTCTGTTACTTTTCAGTTTCTCACTCTTTCTTCTCCCTCCTAATGTACAATCCCAAAGTGTTTTACAAATGGGATTTAACTAGTCTTTCACTAGCACTCATTCAGATGTTGACTGTTTTCTTTTTCTAACCTACATGTGTTAAATTAAAATTGTTTTTTATTTGCCTGAGTAGTACATGTGTGAAAAATCTGTATATATATATGAAGATTGTCTATATATTATGAAATCATTAACTCGCTTTCATTGAATTATGTTAGTACTTTGTTGATATTCTGTTCAAAAGTTGAATGATAATTGAAAAGTACATTTTTGTGACTTTTAGCTGTATAGTAGTCGCGGACCATGGAAAGCATCTCCATTGGGGGTGTGTTTGGTGTGGGGTTAGTGGTGTGCTACAGGTCTCCATATTACAGCACCAGTAGCAGTACTGTATTCAGTAGTGTTATAAAAATTATTCATATTGAATTCGTTCAACATTGATTTTAAAATTGCTATAAATAATGACTCAGTATTGGCATCAAAGCCTAACGCTGAACAGCCTCATCAAAAACAGATTTTAATAAATCTCTACTAATAATAAACATTAGGTGTTACTAATTACAAAAATGACATTTCCATTTCTTTTCTCTTCACTGTCTTCTTAACAAGAGCAAATTGGTGTAAAGGATTTAAAACAAAATCCACTCCAGCCCTAATTTCAAACACAACCAGTGTAAGATCACCCAGTAATACAATTTAGCAACAGTTTTGCTGCCAGTGCATTCTTGCATTATCTAAAGGCGTACTCCAAAGTACAAAGGCATGCACTATAGAGAAAAACAGTTCATTCTGTTTCATTGTGACCTTGGACAATAATGTTGCCTTTTTCAAAAATACATGGCTTTGCTTTGATAAAATATGTAATCTGTTTCTTTGAAATTAATTTTCAAGGAAAGTACAAGGATATTCCTATTTGTGCATTTGATCGACACATTATGCTATCATAGTCCTTATTAAGTAGAATGAATCTGTCACTATAGGTTATGTCAAATGTAATGACACAAAATGTATTTGATCATGATGATTCCGAATGCCCCTTTAGCAAACAGTTTTATACATAATAAAACTTATTTTACAATTGTTAAACTCAAATAAAAACAGTATTTTTTGGGGGTTTTTTTGTTTGGTATGGAAGGAAAAGAACAATAATCTCTCACTGTTGTACCTATTTTTAGATCCATACATTTCTCACAAATGGGACTAGATGAAAATAAACAGGGGGAAATACAACATGGGTAAACAAACTCCACAACAACACAAAAAGTACTCTTAGCCAAAAGCTGTAATTCAGTCAAACAATCAAGATTTTTGTCCAAAATGGTTGCAAGAGGAACAAAAATGTTGTAACTGAGGTCTTTGAGATGCGACTTTTGACAGTACTGCTCATATTTAAGCTTTGTATAGGATTATGAAGGCTTCCTCCCATCATACCTAGCTCACTCCTCCTCACTCCCCACAGCGGCCATGGAAGAAAGATTTTTAACTAAACAAACAATTCTCTTACCAGTGTGAATCTAACTGGACATGTGACAGGATGAACCCACTCTCCCCAGTTCTGTTGTCAGTTATAGTATTCCTGAATTCTTTGGATTGCTTATTTACACTGAAACTCCAACCTGATGAATTATTTACAACTGATATTAAAATAGCAATACTTATACATTTCTATATTTCATTTTTTTTTTAATTTAGCTCCATAATGAGGATGATGGTGACTCTCCTGAGCCTTCTGTGAGTGGAGAGTCCTCCAGTTCAATGCAGAACACAACCACTTCAGAAACCGTTGTCCATCTTGACAGCAATGTTCCACCTCCTCCCTACAGCAGTCTTGCAGCAAGTGCATCTTCTGGTAAGTGAATACTGTTTAATAATATTTATTTATGCAGTACATTTTTATACATAATTATATCTCAATGTGCTTTATAAGTAGTACAAGAAAATCTGAAGTTATTAAAAAGGTAAAAACAAAGAATCTATAGTTTGAAAGTCACTAATGCTTAAAATGGTAAAGGTCAATACCTTATTAGATAACATGCACTATGGTGAGATAGTCAAAGTGGAGAGGATAATGAAAACTCCAAATGGCAAGAATGTTGGAGAAAATAAATCTCTCTAAGGCCAAAAGCCCCTTAGCTCCATCTGGTCATTCTACACTAAAATTTGTACTTCTGTTCTATACTCTCGTTGACCAAGGTGAATTTGTATTAGTGCTGGGCGGTATGACCAAAATTCTATATCAAGGTATTTTTCTAAATTATACCGGTTTCACTGTATTTAACGGTATTTTTTTTCCCATGCATGAGTGGATGTTAACCACATTTTCCACTGCAATTACTGCAGTAGATTGGATAAGAATAACCTATTCCACTGTCATGAGAATTGTACACTGTACAAAAAAAAATTTAATTTGCACACAACTATTTCGACATTTCCACTTTATTCTCACTGTTTATATTGTAATTAAAGTAGAATGTCGTAAACTAAACTTCATCCTAAAATCAATGTTTAATTTACTAGATTTTCTCAAACCCCGTCATAAGTTAATGTAGCACGTTAAATGCTTTGTGTTGTGTTCCCCGACCCAGTTTTTAATCACTATGCGCTTCTTAAACTGACATCCTCCACACTAAGAGGAGGCGCCGGCAGCAATCACCACACAGAATACATTCACTTCATAATATTCCTGTTCTCTGAAAAATTAGAATGCTAAGATATATACTTGGTATCATTTTCAGGATGAAATGCATTAAAGCAGGTATTAAACATGCATATGAAGTTCAACTTTATTACCTGAGAATGTTGCAAAGCAATGCTGTTAGTGCAGACATTTACCAATAAATAAGATACTTCATTGTCAGACAGGATGCCCAATTTAACCTTCCTTAGGAATCATTTATATTTAAATGCTGGATTATCATAGTTTGAAATTCTAGCATGCATTACATTATTTACTCTTTGTTCTTCTCATCTTCGACAGATGTGCTGTTGAGCCTTGTATCTATTCTGGGTCTGAATTGGTGATCGGGATAAAGAGAGACTAAATTTTAACCCACTCACCCTGTGGCTGAATTGGTGCTGCTGATTTTGGCTGTGTACTAGCTATAGTGAGGCCTGGAGAGACAGAAGCCAAATCACAAGTGACTGACTTTTCTGTACACACCAACTCAATGCAGTTTTTGGTTTGCCTAATCATTATCAGGTTCCTAATGCAATCATCCTAAGTGCATTGTTTTTCCCACCAACTCTAAACTTCACAATTGTTTGGCAGGTGGAACTGCCACAATATGTAAACATGCCCTTGACAGGCAGAAAACATATTGAACTTACTGGTTCGGTGTAGCACTGAGTTAATCTTTATCTTTTTGTTTTCAGTAATTCAGTTCAGCTGATTGCCTGTGAGACACTTTCATTTAGGCTTTCACTGCAGGCTGGGTGACTGACTTTTACTCCAACTGAATTTTCTTTTTGTTTTTCGGTTTAAATTAATGTTCCGCTCCTAGTAAGTTATCATTTATGCTTCTCTGATACTGTAAAACACTCTGTTCTTGCATGTCCAGCTACAATTTAACCTTCCATACATGACAAATTACATCTCTTTTCTGACTTAGGCATACTGTATCTAACAGTGAATAACCTCTGTAAATAAAACACTTGCTCAGAATATTTAAGTCTGAGAACCTTGAATCATAGGTTGAGAATACAGAAAATGAGACAAAGATGATATTGGCATGTATTGAAAAAGAAAGAATTTACCTCATTGGAGATATTGTTTACTTGTAGATTACCCCCCCCCCTCCCCCATCATTTTTAAGTGAGGTGTTAATTTTGATAGAAATGGCATTAACGAAAATCTAAGATACTTTATTGATACTAATCAAAATTAGGTAGATTTTGCTGTACTGTATTTCAACCTATTTCATGTAAATGGATGAATGTAAAACAAAGTTGAAACATTTAATCCTTTTTCTGTAAAATATTTTGTATCAGTATTGTATTAAATTAGAAATATATTGATAAAATGTTTAAGTTATTGCGTAAAATGCTTAATCAGTAATAAGATGCATATTGTCTTTCTGCAGAAAGTGAATTTCAGAATAATACCTACCCAGTGCCACCTCCATACAGTGTTGCTACCTCATTGCCTACTTATGATGAAGCTGAAAAGGCCAAAGCAGCAGCATTGGCAGCTGCAGGAGCTGAGGCTACCCCAAGGGTAAGTCACTTCCTGTTAAATTTCCACATAAAAACTACAATTTTGTTAGATGTAAGACACAAGCTGACTTGCTAAATAACAACACTAAAACTTCATCAGCATAGTTGGTGACATGACACTAGAAAAAGTCTTTACAGTAGTATGCAAAGCCATGATCTTCTAATCCAAATGCATAAAAATATTTGACCTTTAGGCAGACTGTGTAAATGAAATCAAGATACACATAATGCAAAACATACTGTTCTTTGCAGAAGTATAGCAAACCATTGTAAAATAGAAATGACATAGTCTTGTTTCTCTGTGGCAGTACACGCTTTTTTAACAAACAGTGGTTCACTATCATCCTATATATAATTTTAGTATGCACACCTTTCATTTTAGCAGTCCAGCTATACATAAATTCTACCTTTGCTCATACTGCCAAACTTGAAAACTTTTGAAGAGTTCATCCAGAATGGAGCCAACTCACTTCATGATGTTATTTAACCTTGGGAGGAGATGCAAAGAACAGTGTGTTGTTGTATACAACATACTAAGGCTCCACTTAGTACTTGATATTGTAGTTTATTTGTGTAACTGCAGAGGAGGGTCTTCTCATCCCTTAGTACCACCTTTAGTTATGTCAGAGTTGCCATTCAGTCCCATTAGGTTAGACACTTTTAACTATAGAGTTGGTAAACCTGAATGGAGTGCACCTCTTACCTTACACTAATGTCCAACCATAACCCTCTTTTCTCTACCCTTCTGGATTAAAGTCTCCTTTTGCTCCACTCCAGGAGTGCAATCTTTTTAAAAGACAATGGGCAAGTTCATACAATTCTTTTTTCCAACCAAAGATAATTAACTTCAGTACTGAAGGTGCTGGATTAAATGGCACTGGTCACAGAGATAGATCTCTTACAATCAGGCATCCTAAAAGTCCGTCATCGTACAAGACTGATATTGCATTGTCCTCATTGTTATATTTGTGAAACTGTTTACCGTAGATCCTGGAATACAAGCCGACTCGGTATATTAGCCGACCCCCTTCTCTACCTACTAAATTACATGTATTTGCCGATGACTGGTATTTAAGCCGACCCCCATCTTCAAGCAAAATTTTCTAAATTTCCTTAAAAGTGTCTCTTCAGGTATATTTATCATGTTTATCGGCGAGAATTTGAGACTGCCGGCATTTTTGATGGAAACCAGTAAGTGATTGCGGAGAAGTTTGGTAAAATGAAACATTTGTGTTGAAACTATATAAGCAAATACAGTACATCGGTGGGTGGATTTCCGGAGACTCGTTATAAATTTGATTAACTTAAATACGCAATACAGTGGACCCTTGACTTACGAACTTAATTCTTTCGCAAAGGCTAACCCATAATGCATTCCGAACCTCCCACTGCAACACTTACTTAACCTTTTCATAATAAAAAAGGGTTGTATAATGTGTATAATTTACCAAAACAGCAATCATTTTTCTAATGTGCTAACCAAAAAGTTATATAAAGTGCCTAGCCTACCAGAAGTAGGCTAGATTAAGCTAGGAGCATGGGGGCGTGCATGGTCGCAGCAGCTCTGGGCTCTCCTTTTCAGTGCACTTTTTTGTACTTTTTTTTTTTCCTTGTTTGTACACGATCGGTTCGGCGAACATCCGCTTCACCCGTCAGAACCTTATAGACATCGGTGTCCAGAGCCAGACATCTGTTTCGAGTGTTTTTCATCACACGCACAACATCCCAGACAAAATAGCGAGACCAGCGGGCTCTCCGTGGATTGTTGTCAGGTCTAGGAGACGACACAGACGGAGGAGGGAAAGAAAACAGCGGGGCTGCAGATCCGGTGTTATGCTAAGGCTAAAAAAAAACAACCATACAAGCCCTATACAGAACTTTTTTTTTGCACTGAAGGAGCTGCTTTTAATCTCATTGTAGATGTGTATAGTGACAATAAAAGGCATTCTATTCTAGAAACAACAATTTCTCACAACTTAATTTGACATCTTTGGGCTGCAGGAAGGGAAGAGGAGGAGAATGAAACGGAAGGTGGTTATTGTTTAGAAGGAGACTCCTTATGCAAATCTTTTCTTTGTAAAATTGTCAAGATGGTGGATTTCGACATGCTGTACATATTAGCGAGATCGGTCACACGAACAGCACTCTCTTATTTCCACACAATTTCCATCTTCGTTTTGATTGTGATCACTTTCTTTACCTTCTCTTCCTTCCTTAGCAATTATGTGTCTTGCTTACATGGTCTTAATGAATTATATATATAGGCAGATCACTGCAATGACCGAAATTACATCCACAAACACATGTATCTGGACTCCGACTGACTACTAACGCTCTCGGTTGTTTGTTTACAATCGTGCAAGCGGATACACGTGACCGCATCCGGGTCGCAACGCAAGATGTTGAACGTAAATCAAAACAAAAATTTTTATTTTAAACTTCCCGATAATTTATTACAAATTTTATTAATAAAATCAACAACTAAAACACTTTTTTGAATAAATTTTTATTTAATTTAAAGTACCGGCATGCAAAGTTACTTCTTCGTCTGAAAGATGGCTCTGTGGTTTCGTCATTATTTACTTCCGTATTCATCGGCAAAACCGGCATTGCGCTGGAAATCTTGAATCTGAAACGATACTCGTTGTATAAACCGACCCCCAAACTCCAAGCCAAAAATCTAGGACAAAATTCTCGGCTTATTTAACGGGATCTACGTTAATACATTTTAAGTATATACACCAGTCAGCCACAACATTAAAACTACCACAAAAACAGCTCAGATTCATCGAGACATGGACTCCACAAGACCTCTGAAGGTGTCCTATAGATGTTAGCAGCAGATCCTTTAAGTCCTGCAACTTGCAAGTTGGGGTCTTCATGGCTTATGACTTGTTTTTTCAACGCATTCCTCAAATTTATGATCAAATTGAAATCTGGAAAGTTGGAGGCCTAGTCAACATCTTGAACTTATTGTCATGGTTCCTCAAACAATTCCTGAGCAATTTTGCAATGTAACAGGGCATATTATCCTGCTGAAAGAATCCACTGCCACCAGGAAATACTGTTGCCTTGAAGGGGTTATGTGGTCTGCAGCAATCTTTAGGTAAGTGGTGTATATCAAAGTAACGTCAAAATGAATGCCAAGACCCAAGGTTTCCCAGTGGAACATTTCCCAAATTATTGAACTGCCTCCACCATCTTGCCTTCTATCCATAGTTTATCCTGCTGCCGTTTAATCCCCAGGTAAACAACACACACTCGGCTGGCTGTCCACATGATCTAAAAGAAAACGTGATTCACCAGACCAGGCCACCTTTTTTCATTGTTCCATGGTCCAGTTGTGATGCTTTCATGCTCATTGTTGGCACTTTCATTGGTGGACAGGGGTCAACATGGGCACTCTGAATGGTATGCGGCTTAGAAGACCCCATTCATAGCAAGCTGTATTTTACATATTCAGACACTTACCTGACATGGAAAGAATTTTTCAGAACGTTTTTCAGAGATTTATGCTACAATAGTTCTTCTGTGGTGTATTCAATTAACTGCTAAGAAAATAAATGGTTGTATCATCTGTTAATAATGCTATCAAATGTCTTATCTTTTACCCTGCTGCGACTTGCACATTTTTACAGGTTGCTGTGTGACTGTAATTATAGCCAAGTAATATTTCAATTGCCTTTAGTCCTTCATCCGCTTTCTTATGTTTCTTTTTTTATTTTCCCTCATGTTTCTGCCTGCTTCTCTATATGATTGTGTCTTTTAATGCTGGCCTGCCATTTTGCTTCCTACCCTTTTCTTTCTTTCCAAATGCCATTACTTACACTTCTGTTTATTTATTAGAATGTGTACTTTACCTTTCCTGTCTGGCTTGAGTGTTGATTTCCATAGTATTATTTTTCATTTCTTGTCTTTTCTTATAAATTATACACAAGCCCCTTCATTGAGTTCTGCTTTCCTTCACATGCTTAATGATGCTCCATTGCAGCTTAGAAAAAAATGCAGAAAAAACTTCTAAGGAGTTAATGTCAATCAAGGAGTTAATGTCAATCAAGATTTAGGAGCAAAAACTGCACATAGAATTCAACTTTGTGCACAGATGAAAACAAGTGCAATTACAGCCTTTTCATAATCACCAAAAAACATGATCTTGGTACACAGCAAACACTCTATCTATAAAGTAAAGGTGCTCTGTCTAGCACACTGTAAGCAGGTTCTACTGAACGCAACAAAGTACTATATTTGAGCCAGAGCCTCTCCTTTTACCCTGCCAGGTATTAAGAGTGCTTTTTGTGAGTTTGGGCAACACTTTTTTATATGTTTACTGATGAACCTAGATGGGGCCAAGGTATAATTTTTTTCCAGGTCAGTTTTAGCTGCTGCCACCTTATTCTCATCTCTATAAGCACAGCAGAATAGTCACATACTTAAGACAATCTTTTAACAATGCACAACATTGAAGAATTTTAATTTAATGTTAATGTTTGTAAATAATACAGACATATTGTAGGAAGCATTCATCTGTTACTCCAAATTTTTACATTGTAAATACAGGGTCATTATTGTTATGTGTACTGTATATACAGTGAAATTCTTACTTATATAAGCTATTCAACATGCAACATTTGAAAAATCTAAGAACATATTTATCACCAGTACTATTACTGTGGCAATCTGGAAATGTAAAAAAAAAAATGTATATTAAATTTGTTTCATTTAAGTTTGTTTTTGTAGGCTCTGTTAAAGCCTTTTATCACTTCTTAGCTAAGAAGAACCCTTATCCTAGAAGTAATCCAAACTACTGTTAAATATATGGTAAAATGGTGTGCATGTGTGTGTTTTTCATTGCCTTCAGCTTGCAGAAGAATTTCTGCACTAAGGGTTTATTTTGATTCTCATTGTGAAATTTGCACACTGAGTTAAAACACTGTCTTCTCTTTTATGTGAAATCAATTTTTTTATTTTTTATTTATATTGCAAAGCATTTACTTGTTTGCTATCTTCAAACCAACAGTTTCTCTTAATCACTCTTGAAATTTGATGCTAGTAAACAAATAAACCAGTTAAAAATTTTGGTATGAATTTGCATTGTTTTGATTCTTTTTGTTTTTTTATTTCTTTCCTCTTTATAGGTACAGGAAGAAGAGTTTACACCAAGAGATGATTTCAGTGATGCAGATCAGCTGAGAGTTGGCAATGATGGAGTATTTCTTTTGGCTTTTTTTAGTAGGTTTGCAAAGGTTTATACATTTTTATACAGAATTGTCCTTTACTATCAGGAAAAAAACAAACTTTTGTTTGCTTATAGTCATTTTTTTATACCAAACTTTCATTTGTAAATTAAATATTTAAAAAGAATGGTTTAAAACATGAAAATATAGCAATGTACAACTTTATTTTAAAACAGACCATTTTCAAATTTGATTTTTTTTTTTGTTATTAATATGTAATTATTCCTAAACCAATCTTTTCCTGTCCACCTGCTTTATTGGCTCTGCAGACTTTTAATGAATTCTACCATTTAGAGTTTTAATGTATTACATAAAAAAGCTTTGCCACAAAGAAACATTCAGTAAAGACCCAGTTTTCTTAAAAATTTTGATGTAAACCTTTGCAGAGAAAAGGAAATTGTGCTAGCTTGCTACAAAATGTTATGCTTTTCACCATTTCAGTTCAGGCCTGGTGTATTAAGAACAGACATCTGTTTTTTTTTTATTTAGTTAATCAGTGAGAGTAGCACTATAACGTCTCTATTACAATTTGTGAATGTAAGAGCTTTCAGATAAACTTTGCTTGGGCAAAGTACAATCTATAGAGTACAAACTTTTTAGCTCATGTTAAATTTGAGTAAATGTACAGTTTGCTTTTAAATGGTGTCTGATAAATATGATTAAACAAAATTTAATCTAATTTAAAGATATTCAGGGCAGGATTTCTTTAAATGGCAGTGGCACTGCAGCTAAAAACATTTGGCAATTAGAATTCTGGAGCCATACCATACTCTTAAGTGTGTGCCAGCAACGTATATAAATTAATATGTCTCTTTGTGTAAAGTGCTTTGTATGTGTGCACCTTTATCTCAAACTTACTATACTTACAGTCAACATTCTGTGTTTTAGACAATCCACTGTTTATAAGTACTACACCTTTATCCATAAAATATTTTGCTCACAATCAAAATTCAGTGATTTTTAGATGCATCATTCTTTTAGTTAATTCAACTTATGAAGAATTTTGTAATTATCATTAAAATATTCCATATATAATTTCTGGCACACTTATCAAAAGAAACATCCTTAGACACCTGCATGTAATGCATAATTTAGACAACCCTGTGATGAAAATAATAAAAAAAAAAAAATAAACAAAATAATTGACCAAAGTGCGTTCAGATGTCAATGACTGTGAAAATACAATTGAGTTCAGTGCCCTGTCTATTGTATGTAGTAAATCATTCACTTTAAAACGCTAATAAAATTATTGTGACTGCAAATACCACCACAGGACATTAAGAAAAAAGTAATGGGAAGGTAATGGTCCAGTTATAGTGACTACCACAGTTATTGAAATGCTGTCTGAATAACCTCACCACCTGCACTAACAAAGTTATGGTAAAATATTGAATTCAGGGTTAATCTGAATTCTGAAACAGATAGTTTATCACTAATATTAGCAGCTATATCTGCAATTATCTGCTGAATACCTCATAGTAAAGAAAGGTTTGTTCACTTGTGTTAAGGGAATGTCACTTCTTACAGTTAACAAAAGCAGCTTCATTCTCGCAAAGTATCCTTATTGCAATATGAGTGCAGTATAAGACTATGATTACGTTTTAAAAACAGATGCTGTTTCAAGTTGCCTTTTTATGTTTGGTTTTCGTTGTTTTATAGATCTACAACAGTAACATGCAAAAACTTAATGTAGTGCCCCATCTGTTGGTTTATGGTTTTCACCACAGCAGGCAAGATGGAGTGATTGTTTAGTTAAGATATTCTTGACCTATCGGCCAGCTCCCTGAGAAGTGACAACAGGTAGCTTATATAAAACCAGGAAAAAAGTTCTTTAGAGCAAATATATAATATCAGCCCTCTATCAAGGCAACTATAATAGAACCTGTACATCATATTCATTACTTTTGAGATTTAATGTTTTTCACATCAATGCACATTATTATAACAGCTCAGTGATAAGAATAATTTCACGTGCAAGTCGCCATTTAGCGGGTTTGATGACATGTGTCCCCAAGATATATCATATCTCATTATGTATATAAAAATATTTCAAAATCAAAAAATATCTAAGCTACCTTTTGTCCCAGGGATTTTGGATTAGGGATACTCAACCTGTAATTATCCATCCATTATCCAACCAGTAATTAATATTTTTTTTAAAGATGCAAAAGTTACATCATGAATGTTAATATGTGTGGTAGTTATAGGCAACATATGACTATGAAGGGAACTTTCTCAATTTGCTAACACCTTGCTGAATCAATTGAGGATAGAAAACTTGACAAATGTGTCTGTTTTCACATCTATATGAATATGAAATTTATGAAACAAGATTATCATATTTAAAAGCTATTAAGTATAAGAGGTTACTAAACTGTTTTTTCATACATCTATTTTCAGTACTTAACTGACTTAATTCCATTTTAGGATAATGAGAGTTGGAGCCTTTGTAGCACACCTGGAAAGGGTGACGATCATCAGAGGGCACACTCCCACCCACTGCATCTTTTTAGAACTGCCAGTTTACTACATCTTTTGATATTGAGGAATACCCACCCTTGACACCAATATTTTTGATCTTGGCAAAGAGAGAAATCTTCCATTGTTCCTCTAATAGTCATATTTAGTAACCTTTCTGTTGTTCACAATGATGTTGGGAAATTTGTAATTTAAACACCGTGCTGATGTCTCTTTATTATAAAAAAAATCCTGGAAAGGAAATGCAGGGTGACGAGACGTGATCTTCTCAGAAGTTCTCAGAAGACACTTAAAAGACCCACGAGATGCAAACGATGTCAAATAAGAGCACAGCCAGCAAAACACTCAGGCACGTAGCACACACAGGTCCTGTGCTGGCAGCACATATAAAGAATACAAGGACAATACATTCTAGATGAAACGTCAACAACTAAGTAAAGAAGAAAGAGCAGCGTGGAGAAAAGAGACCCAAAAGCGTTGGAGAGAAAAAAGGCACATAAGAGATTATGAAAGCAGTGGAATTCAAAAGGCTCAAACAAACGACGGTGCGATACACATGCAGAGAAAGGTAAAGAATATGAAAGCAGTAAAATTTGAAAGTATTGTAGCATCCCAGCCAGGTTGAAGCCTTTTTTGTTTTAAGTGACTGTTAGGTCCGATTGAGGGAGAGCAGAGTACAGCATGGAAGACTGATAGCGGGGTATTGATTGATGCGGTAAAGGGGGTGGTGGTGAGACCCAGGGGATGAGGGTTTGGAGAAGATGCTAGAAAGTTGTGTTTGGGGTTACGAAGTTGGCGATTGTTCAAGTAAAACTTTTGTGACACTTTATTACATCAGTCGCTACAGTTTAAAAAAAAAAAAAAAGATAGTAAAGATCGCATTAGCGCAAACAAAAGGGAATTAATCATTAGGACCCGTTGTAATTGAAAAAATAGCAGGACAAAGCGAGGTCAGAAATAAAAGGCAAAGAGCAGTCTTTTCGCCTTCGCATCATTCAGTGCACAAAACGTTGATTTACACAATAATGGACCATACGCTATGAGAATCTGTGGTCCCGCAACAGTCAAAGCAACGACAACTTTAATTTCAAAGAAAACACAGTTCGGTCAGTTGTATATTTATGATCACAGAGAAGCGATTTTAACAGGCGACAAGAAAGGTAATGTATATGTTCCGCGAATAACTTTAGACACCAAAGAAGATCTTGATATGCCATTCGTAATAAAATGTTTACAGTTTCCCGTGAGAATAGCTTTTGCTATGACAATTAACAAATCACACGGATTATTTATTAGAGTAACAGAAACAATATTCACTCAAGGGCAGTTATACGTTGCATTGTCACAATGTGTCTCCAAAAACGGAATCAAAATTCAATGCAATCTTGAAGAAAAGGTAATTCCAAATTTTTAATGAAGCTTTAAAGTAAAAGTGCAAATATGGAAATTGAAACAATTCCAAAGAAAAAAAAAGCTTTTGAAATTGTATATCCGATTGCCCACGAGAGACACTTTAACTTGCTCCCAGCTCTTAAAACAAAGACAAGCGACAAGCAAAACATTAAGCTCGCAGTAGATGATCTGACCACTTCTCCTTGCGTGCGTTCAGCCACCCTAAACCCCCCTCTTCACAACGCGAGCAGCAGAGACATGAAGTGGCAAAAAGGACAGCGGCTGTACAGGCTTTAAAATGATTGATGGGCAGCGCGATAGCAGCTGCCCCACCTTCACAACGTGAGCAGCGTTATATGTCCTGCGAGAAAGAGATTTAACCACGCCTGGGGCCGAAATAAAGGACAAGTATTGTTTTTACAATGTCACGCGAGACAAGGCAGTGAGCCATCATTTAAAACAAGTCCACGGACATCTAACCTAGCAGTTGTTGGATTGCTTTTGGCAGACACGCATCATGTGCTCTCAGCTCTTAAAACAACGACATGCAACAAGCAGAACAGGTAGCTCGCCAGCAGCAGAAAGACAGCAGATGATCTGACAGCATCTCCTTAGTGTGCGTTCAGCAGCCCCACCCCTTCACAACGCGAACAGCATTATACGTCCTGTGAGAAAAAAATTTAACCATGACCGGGGCCAGAAATAAAGGACGAGTATTGTTTTTACAAAAGTTTTTAAAGTAAAAGTGAAAATAATGAATATGTAACATAACAATGTCTTTAAATTGTATATCCGGTAAATCAAACACGGGGGTGGGCAAGCAGGGGGCAGAGTCCCCTAGTTATTAAAAAGATAAAACAATGTTTTTTAAATAATGCAATATACAGTATATGTAAACTGTTACCTTGGAACGGCCAACCAGTATGTTTAAGCAGTTTACAAAGTATGCAAGTGTTAACTTGAACAACTTGTCAGAAACATGGAAAGAGAGATGTGACCTTTTTGGATTATTTAATAAAAAAAAAAAAAAAAAGATGGAAAATGGAGCAGCTTTCATGTGTATCCGGCAACTTTATCTGATTTGAAAGTTGGAGCATTTTAAACTTTTAGTTCATTTAAGAGTCAGTTGTCACATTTTGTTGATGAAATATTTTTGTAACAATGAATCATGTACAAAATTAATAGTGATAATAGAATACAATTACATGTATTAGTAGACTACATTAAATACATGTTTTTAACAGTACTTAACGATGTCAAGTGGTTAAAAATGTAGCCCAGATAGGCTTACGGTGGCTCAATACTTTTCACAAACAGCAGGTTTCAACCAAGTGATGTACAAATGGCATTGATTGATGTCCAATTGTTGTTGGCCATGGAGGGTCTATGACTAATTGTAGTTCATATTTCTTAAACATAATATTTTTGAACGACATACCCAATGGGAAGTTAACATTTCTGTTGGTGTCTGAATGTAAAGCTGTTGGCTGCATCAAACGATGATGGAGAGCTAGTTTGAGGCTTTGCTGATAAATCTTAGTATCAGAGAAATACTGAATCCTTATAATGTACAGATAATACAGTCATGAAGTTTTTAGTGTAATGTCAATATTAAGTACATATGTGTTCATTCTGTGCCTATGATTTTTATTTATAGTTTAATAATATGAAATACATTGTAAGAAAATGTTGGTGCAACCACATTTGTGGTTAAACCAATAAAACAAATTGGATATTTTACTTATTACCAGACACGGTTTTTCTAGCACAGTATATAGTCTGAGCATAATATTCCTTGTTTTATATTCATCAGTTGTTATTGTACAGCCTTTTATTTGCCTTTATAACAATTCCTGTACATTGCTTAGATGATGAAAATGTTGCATCAGCATAAACACCTATTTCCTTTTCCGGGCTGTGGGGCAGCTGGAGCTTTTCTCAGCAATCATAAGGAGCAAGGCAGAAACAACATCTGTAGAGTAATAATATTGTAATAATAATAATAATAACAATCATCATCATAATATTTGTCCTCAGTATCTCCCTTCCATTAATATATTCATATATTTTCCACAATAATAATAATAATACTAAAAAAAATTCCATCAATCTTCTTAACTGTCTTATCCAGGGCAGGGTCACGGGACAAGTGGAGCCTATCCCAACAAGCATCAAACGCAAGGCAAAAACAAAACCCAGAAAGGGTGTCAGTCCATCGCAGTCTGAACACACACACACAGTCCAATTTAGCAATGCCAGTTCACCCAAGTTTAATCTGGTTGATGTATATGAAGTTTAGTACAGGAATTTTAGCATAGGCAGAGTGGTAGCAGAGAGCTGCTAGGTTTGCCTCACAGTGCCAGGTTCTATATAGAGTCTGCATGTCTCCCTTTGTGTTAACGGTTTGATTGGTATTTGTGAATGTGATTTTTCATTCAAAAAATTGTGTTTAGTTCTTTTATTATCATATGATCAGCAAAAGTGACCCATCATGCATTAGACTAGTTTCTGGTACTTCAATCTACTCTGTCTTACACTAGGCCTTTTTCATTTTTTTGAGTTTTTTATTGTGCCATTAATTTCATGTAAAACACTCACTGCGAGTAGAGAAGCAAGCAAGATGCATCATTACTTTGAGTAAATAGTACCAATAATCTGTGATAAAATATATTCTTTCCAGTTTAATTTCGTTGCCATAAGCATGCCTCAAAAATGTAGATGTTACATTTTATTAAATTGAAACTTTTGCTACTTCAAAGTTGAAATATACAATAACATTTAAGTCTTTTCTTCACAGAGGGACTCCGGTACCTATTAGTTCCATTATAAAATGCAAGAGTGGGATAGTTACTCTTTAAAATGTATAAAATTTGCTTCACTTTTGGATGCAGATTCATGTGGCAAACTAATATATAAAATGACTGCAAATATCTTTGACATGAAAAATATTAAATTTATCCTTTAATATATTTTATTCTGTATTTTTTGCCATTCATGAAATGTAGAATAGTAAAGACTTTATTTTCTTCTTCACAGTGGCATTTTTGTTCAACTGGATTGGCTTTTGTCTATCTTTTTGCCTAACCAACACTATTGCTGGACGTTATGGTGCAATTTGTGGATTTGGACTTTCATTGATTAAATGGATTCTCATTGTTAGGGTATGTAAAACAAATGTACTGGTTATTGCCTTTGAATGTGTTGAATGTATAAAAGGTAAGTAGTGTGAATTTTTCTTTTCATTGTCATGTTTCTAGAGAGAACATACACTCACCTAAAGGATTATTAGGAACACCATACTAATACAGTGTTTGACCCCCTTTCGCCTTCAGAACTGCCTTAATTCTACGTGGCATTGATTCAACAAGGTGCTGAAAGCATTCTTTAGAAATGTTGGCCCATATTGATAGGATAGCATCTTGCAGTTGATGGAGATTTGTGGGATGCACATCCAGGGCACGAAGCTCCCATTCCACCACATCCCAAAAATGCTCTATTGGGTTGAGATCTGGTGACTGTGGGGGCCATTTTAGTACAGTGAACTCATTGTCATGTTCAAGAAACTAATTTGAAATGATTTGAGCTTTGTGACATGGTGCATTATCCTGCTGGAAGTAGCCATCAGAGGATGGGTACATGGTGGTCATGAAGGGATGGACATGGTCAGAAACAATGCTCAGGTAGCCCGTGGCATTTAAACAATGCCCAATTGGCACTAAGGGTCCTAAAGTGTGCCAAGAAAACATCCCCCACACCATTACACCACCACCACCAGCCTGCACAGTGGTAACAAGGCATGATGGATCCATGTTCTCATTCTGTTTACGCCAAATTTGTCCAATTTTGGTGAGCTCGTGCAAATTGTAGCCTCTTTTTCCTATTTTTAGTGGAGATGAGTGGTACCCGGTGGGGTCTTTTGCTGTTGTAGCCCATCCGCCTCAAGGTTGTGCGTGTTGTGGCTTCACAAATGCTTTGCTGCATACCTCGGTTGTAACGAGTGGTTATTTCAGTCAAAGTTGCTCTTCTATCAGCTTGAATCAGTCGGCCCATTCTCCTCTGACCTCTAGCATCATCAAGGCATTTTTTCCCACAGGACTGCCGCATGCTGGATGTTTTTCCCTTTTCACGCCATTCTTTGTAAACCCTAGAAATGGCTGTGCATGAAAATCCCAGTAACTGAGCAGATTGTGAAATACTCAGACTTGCCTGTCTGGCACCAACAACCATGCCACGCTCAAAATTGCTTAAATCACCTTTCTTTCCCATTCTGACATTCAGTTTGGAGTTCAGGAGATTGTCTTGACCAGGACCACACCCCTAAATGCATTGAAGCAACTGCCATGTGATTGGTTGATTAGATAATTGCATTAATGAGAAACTGAACAGGTGTTACTAATAATCCTTTAGGTGAGTGTATAATGTATATAATAACAATCCATCAACAGAAGTTGGGATACCTGTGCAAATGGTTTGATTTGTTACGTTTGAAAGGCTTAATTTACATTAATTGCCTCAGAATATCTGGAGGCTATAACCTTAGTTGTTCTCTGATAAAGCCCATTTGTAATATTCTGAAATTTCCTTTTTTTCAGTTTTTGCCAAGCTAAACATTACATTTAAACCTCTGGCATTTTGCCTGTTACCTTTTCACCATTTTCAGTGATTCATTGCATTTCAGTAGTGTATAATGCAAGATTAATTGCAGTAGCATTCATGGAAGCATGATATTGAGAAAAAAAAGTTTTATTCTAGAAATGCCATGGTACATTTTTAATTTTGCAAAAACATTTTTTAAAATAATGTTCTCTGGAACAGTGAACCTGAAATTATTCATTCTAGCCAAAGCATCAAAAAGTGTTTTATGGAAATGTAAAATTCTCTTCACCAGTGTAAACACGTTCCCAATCTTGAGCTTAGAGATGAGGGTGTTGACAATTGGAGCTGCTTTTCTGTCCTTGAACCATGATGATTTGTCAAAACTGTGAGGAACAATACATTTCAAGGTCATGTTATAGTATTTTGAAAGAAATTGTCATGCCCTCATTCAGTGATAAGAGTATGTAATTAAGCTGAAAATATGCCTTATAGAACGAAATTTACACTAAACATTACAGTAATTTTACCAAAAATTACATAAGAGGAAGAAAATGCAAGTTTTGTAATGGCAAGTATAAACATTCAGTGGCAAGACGTAAAGCTGACTATTCTGACAAGGTGGCAGACAAACTAGTAACTTAAAATAGGCATGTGGCAGTGCAGGTTGGCGTCACGCTTCTTGTTGATCTCAAGTTCCTCTTGAACCCAACACTGTCGATAGTCATGACTGGGATGAGCTTGGTAGATGAGAACAAAACACACATACATAGCAAGGGTGAAGGTGTAAAATGTGCTGTAGTGCTTTTTTTAAAAATAATTCAAACTGTGTTCAAAAGTGCAGTGCAACAAAATGTCCAATAAACATATCCTCCAATAAAAAGAAAGGTGTCCGTGTGGAGATTAAAAGTCAAGCAATTAAATAATCCATTAAAACAAGGTTTAAAATATGGCAGGAAACTGTCCCCAAAAACATGAATCCTGGTGCAGTCCTTTGTTTATCCCTATAAAGGCAGTTGTAGCCAAGGAGGTGCCGATTCAGCAGTTGAGCCCACTGCTCCTAGGCTCAGGCCCCTGCTGCCATCTGTGGTCCCAGCAGGGCAATAAGCCAAAGCCTCTGACTCCCACTGTCAGGCTTGAACCCCTGTAACCCATGGAAACACCTGCAGGACTCCTTTCTGTGCCTCTCACTCCCCTGAAGCCGCACTGCCTCTCTTTGGAGAGTAACCCAACTAAGCAGCTCCTCCGCATCTCCAGCTGCTGACCATCAGTCCCGAGCACGGTTCACACGCTCCCTCAAGGGACTTCTTCCCAGCTGTCTGCCTTGTCTCTTATGTTCCTGCCTTTCTGCTCTCCCTCCTTTAACCCCTATCTCTCTCTCTCTTTCCATTGTTTTCCTTTTAATATGGTGGGCTGCGGTGATCAGCAGCACCCAGTGCCAATTTGGGTCACTGGCGATCCTGCAGCTGTGCACTAAGTAAAGGGCCGTCCGCTCCTGCCATGTTGCCACGCCCATTCAAAGACACAAGTGCGGCAATTAGATTTTATTTAAAACGCCAACCAGCCGCGTACCTCACTTCACCACAAGGCAAAGTAAAGCAGGTATGAGCAGCTGATCAGCATTTACAGAAAGTTACTTGTAGCTACCCTAGCTGAGAAGGAATGTGTCACTACCTAGTGAAATAAAAGATAAATGTAGTTTTGTGTACTGGCTAATTACCGATTTGTCCCTGTTTACTTCAATTACATGTTTGAAATCCTCTAAACCATGCATAAAATTAGTGGCTAACTGGCTAATAACTGTAACACTAGGCTGTATTTAGTTTACTAGAAACATATAAAGCTCTTAAAATGGGCTCAGTACTAAGTCAGTTAAACTGCCTAACTTTAAAATCACACATCAGTTTTATTACAGTCAGATACATTTGTTTAGAATGAACAAAAAGTCTGAAAACCATCATCTTGTGATGGGATAATTAAGTTCTACATCTTTGTCCTAAATTGTTGATTGTTCCTGGGTGTTTAACATTTTTATATGTATAATTTGTCCACTGCTTTATGTCCCCATATTCATAAGTTGAAGCTGATGTTGCGGTCCCCAAACCCCAGCGCGCCTTCTGCTTGAAATTGAAATAAGTAAATAGGAGCATGCTTATATGTCAGGATTCCTTTATTCTACATAATAACTAAAATGCTTTGACGCTACTTTGCATTTTTGGATGAAATTATTGTTACATGTCACCACTACTTTTTATTTTGTTTCTTAACACTAGAATTCCTGAAGGATAATATGTATATTAGATGCAGTAACTAACTCTTGTGCTCGTCAGCTACATCAAATTACTATCAGTTAGAATAGGTATCTTCCTGCTTATCTTACAATCCTCTGAAACCAAATGATTCAGACTTCTGTCCAAATTTATATCCCCTGTAAAACCCTGTACAAACTGTAATCTTTTAAAGCTAGTCTTGTACAGGGCTAGAAATTAATAGGACCTTGTTGCCATTGGCAAATAGTTCAAGAATATTGGCAACCATTGCTGGGCCTTTAGTTCACATCAGTGGCAGTCACTTAAGTGATTTAGTGGCTTTTCGGCAGTGGATCAGAACTGGGCAGTTTTTGCTGGTTGTGTGTAATCATATAAACTTGGAAATCACCAGTCACTTTTATGGTTTAAATCAAATTTGACTGAACACACACATACTGCACTTGCTGGCTTTCCTTTATGCAGGTAAAGCAAGTTAAAAGGGAGTGTAATGACTGGCCATTGTGCAAGGGTATGTGAGCCAGTTGTGTACATAACCAGAATGCCGACATTTTCCTTAAGCTCTGTGGTAACGCCCCTTTCTTGTAATTGGAGCAACCCGAGTATGTAGTTTACCTGGGAGATGAAATCTGAACGACTTATAAAAAAAATTCCACTGCAATGTCTGCAGTGTGGAAGTCCATTAATGCAGTGGTTCTCAATCAGAGTCAACTTCCAAGGGAACTGCAAGGTTACTTAAAATAATTGCAAAATATCAGTAAAAATTTAAGCCATAGCAGGTGTGTCAGATTTAAGGACCACAGGCATTCTGGCCGCGAGATCTTTTTAAAGTGACCCACTTCATCATTATTCAAATCATGTTACATGTGTCCCGTAATGACTATTAAAGAACACATCCCTAACATAAAATTGATTTTCATACTGTATATAGATAGTATCCGCATATAAGATAGCTATTTTACATTTACAGCTGATATTGAATTGTTTCTCTTGTGATTGCTGAATGTGTTTGAGGCTTTAGATTGTCTCATCTATAGGTAGACTGTTTTGGGTTTGATGGACTCCCCCATATGGGCACAGCAGTTTGGGGTTTAGTGGTCACTCATCAGACTGTGGCTACTTACTTTTAGTTAGAATAGAAATGGGCTGTTCATTATAACCCAACAAGAAAGAGTAAAAAGAAAATAGCCTTAAAGAGTTTTAGTAGAAAATTATTTGACAGTGTCAGGAAGGAGATGTTAGGTTGATTTCACACATGACACTGTGCGAGTGTCAGGGCCGGACTACCCCCTTCCATGGCTTACCTAGTTGCTGCCACCTCACTACATGTTTATTTTGTCTTTTCTGCTGATTTTAGTATTTATTTTATATGGAGAGCAAACACATTTGCATTTCCACTTGTGTTTAAAAATGACTATCGCTGATGGAAAGATCTGCGGTGGGCTGGCACCTTGCCTGGGGTTTGTTTCCTGCCTTGCGCCCTGTGTTGGCTGGCATTGGCTCCAGCAGACCCCATTGACCCTGTAGATAGGATACAGCGGGTTGGATAATGGATGGATTTATGATGGAAAGATTCTTGCCCTGAATGCAGAGGTCAACAGATTTGCTTCTGTAATTAAGATATGAAAAAATGTCAGCAGCGATTTGGGCATTTTAAACATTATTTGACATTTTATTTTTTATTTTATTTTAATGTAAAAAGTAATACTCGGGCCCATAGAGTGGCGAGTGCTCTGTTATTAAAAATATCTGCAGCAACCAGTTCTATGTATTGATAATTATCATGGTCATCATTTATCTCTATAAAATGCCAAATAGTTTTGTGTTATGATTAGGAAATTTAGGTACTAGTAAAAGTAACTTTTATTTAATAAAAATACAAAGGCTGTTTTTGAAATTACAGATTAATTGTGCATTATGCTAAAAAGGCAGTGTAATGGCTCTAGCAACAAATATGAGTTTGTTAAAAAGTTTAAGTTCAAAAGTGCTTTAAAGGTAAATGCCTATAAGCCCTGTGTTTGCAGTTTATTAAGTTTCATGCTCAGAGTTCACAATTGTAAACTCACCAATCAGAATCCATTCTTGCCTAGAGGTGAACATTTCACTGTTTTACTGATAGACTAATAAAGGAATATATTTTTGCCCCATGAAAGCCTGTAGAGAGCAAAAAGATTTTTTAGTATCACTTTTCATGTACTCAATGATAAAAGAAAGAATGTCAGCCGTTAAACCTGAAATGTAGGCAAAACGAACCAGTCAGTAACGCAAGTTTAACTGATGTAATTACATTTCATCCTTTTGTTAGATATCTTTTAAATTAAAATATGCAGATTTATATGCATTTTAATTAATCCAAATGCAGGGTATTAGAAGTGGCAATCAAAAGCTGATGCCTTGTTTCCAAGCCTAGCAAACATTTTTAAAAATTGATGTTTCAAGTCTTTGTGTACTGTGTTTAAAAATGTTTCATTTTAAGGCATCATCTTTTTGACACTTTGAAGCTGATACTGTTCTGCTCCTTATGTCTGAACATTCAAGTCCAATTCAAAAAACACCTTTTCTAGGGCCTTCAAAAAACTAACATTCTTCACTCAATATGTGCCATCTCTTTTTTTGTGTCATAATTTTTTTTCTTTTTTGAAGCACTGTGTATTTGGCTACTGCTCATATTTACTTATTTGTGTTTTTGTTTCTTGGATTGCTTGTGTAAATACTTCACTGATTAAATTTTGCAAAATGGCGTAAATTAACATACTTCGATGTTATTTTTATTTTGCAGTTTTCTGACTACTTTACGGGATATTTCAATGGACAGTACTGGCTGTGGTGGATTTTCCTTGTTCTTGGTGAGTTTTATGATGTGCCTTTATTCCCCTAAAGGTAATTTGTTACACTGTTCACTCTTGAGTCCTTCAAAACCTTTATTTGTGGACAGATATTTAAACCATATTGCATTTTTTTACATTTTAAGATAACATCAAGTGTCTAAATTGGTTTCTTGTATTGCAAAGAGAAACTAATATTATGAAACCATTATTTCTAATCAGTATTTTTGTGACTCCCATATATTCATGTTTAGAGGGTTTCAGGGAGTTCATGTTTTGGGTTACTTCTCTTATGATTATCCTGTACTGCCCTCTAGTGCTGAATTAAATTACAACTGTAATGAAATCTCAAATACTGACAATTTAGGTAATTAGGATATGTAAAACTTCACAAATGCAACTTTAGTTTTATTTCATTTTTAGAAATACCATAGTCTTGTGAAAGAACTTCAGTATTTTAAAATAAATGTTGAGATGTTAAGTACTGTATTACAACCTTTCAGTTTAAACTGATCTAATTTCTGTTATGAATGTTTATTATCAGTGAGAGAGAGAAAATGTGTTTCCTCTTTTGTTTTTCTTGTACCGTAGATCCCGGAATACAAACCGACTCGGTGTATTAGCCGACCCCTTCTCTACCTACTAAATTAGATACATTTGCCGATGACTAGTATTTAAGCCGACCCCCATCTCCAAGCAAAATTTTCTAAATTTCCTTAAAAGTATCTGTTCAGGTATATTTATCAAGTTTATCGGCGAGAATTTGAGACTGCCGGCATTTTTGATGGAAACCAGTAAGTGATTGCGGAGAAGTTTGGTAAAATGAAACCTTTGTGTTGAAACTATATACGCAAATACGGTACATCGGCGGGTGGATTTCCAGAGACTCTTTATAAATTTGATTAACTTAAATATGCAATACAGTGGACCTTTGACTTACGAACTTAATTCGTTTGCGAAGGCTAACCCATAATGCGTTCTGAGCCTCCCACTGCAACATTTACTTAACCTTTTCATAATAAAAAAGGGTTGTATAATGTGCATAATTTACCAAAACACCAATAATTTTTCTAATGTGCTAACCAAAACGTTATAAAAAGTGCCTAGCCTACCAGAAGTAGGCTAGATTAAGCTAGGAGCATGGCGGCGCGCATGGTCGCAGCAGCTCAGGGCTTTCCTTTTCAGTGCACTTTTTTGTATTTTTGTTTTTTCCTTGTTTGTGCACGATCGGTTTGGCGAACATCCGCTACACCTGTCAGAACCTTATAGACATCGGTGTCCAGAGCCAGACATCTGTTCCGAGTGTTTTTCATCACACGCACAACATCCCAGACAAAATAGCGAGACCAGCGAGCTCTCCGTGGATTGTTGTCTGGTCTAGGGTACGACACAGACGGAGGAGGGAAAGAAAGCAGAAGCGAGACCGCAGATCCGGCGTTATGCTAAGGCTAAAAAACAACCATACAAGCCCTATACAGAACTTTTTTTTTGCACTGAAGGAGCTGCTTTTAATCTCATTGTAGATGTGTATAGTGACAATAAAAGGCATTCTATTCTAGAAACAACAATTTCATACTGTACTCGCCATTTAATTTGACATCTTTGGGCTGCAGGAAGGGAGGAGGAGGAGAATGAAACGGAAGGTGGTTATTGTTTAGAAGGAGACTCCTTATGCAAATCTTTTCTTTGTAAAATTGTTGAGATGGTGGATTTCGACATACTGTACATATTAGCGAGATCGGTCACACGAACAGCACTCTCATATTTCCACACAATTTCCATCTTCGTTTCGATTGTGATCGCTTTCTTTACCTTCTCTTCCTTCCTTAGCAATTATGTGTCTTGCTTACATGGTCTTAATGAATTATATATATAGTGTGAAGTATAGCGGCCCAGACACACACAGGCGGACACCGTTTTATCCATCACACCACGATTATTTACACTATTTACAAAGAATATAAAATCCAAGTGCACCGCCACCAAACCCCCCCGGTCTAGTCTCTCAACAGCCACTGTCTTCCCAAGTCCAGGCTCTCACTAGCCACTTTCTTGTCCCACAACATACTCGGGCCTCTCCTCGCCTCCTCTGCCACGACCTCATCCTCCTCCTCACCCGACTCCAGCCTTGATTGCAGGGCGGCGGCTCCTTAAGTAGGTGGCGATTGGTGACCACACCCAGCCACCTGCCAAAATAGGCAAATCACTGCAATGACCGAAATTACATCCACAAACACATGTATCTGGGCTCTGACTGACGCTACTAATGCTCTCGGTTGTTTGTTTACAATCGCGCAAGCGGATACACGTGACCGCATCTGGGTCGTAACGCAAGATGTTGATCGTAAATCAAAACAAAAATTTTTATTTTAAACTTCCTGATAATTTATTATAAATTTTATTAATAAAATCAACAACTAAAACACTTTTTTGAATAAATTCTTTATTTAATTTAAAGTACCGGCATGCAAAGTTACTTCTTCATCTGAAAGATGGCTCTGTGGTTTTGTCATTATTTACTTCCGTATTCATTGGCAAAACCGGCATTGCACTGGAAATCTTGAATCTGAAACGATACTCGTTGTTTAAACCGACCCCCAAACTCCAAACCAAAAATCTAGGACGAAATTCTCGGCTTTTATAACGGGATGTACGGTATTAACACATGATTAAGTATATTTTCTAAATTATTGGATGACCTTTTATTTTCTAATTATATGAAACCATATTAACTTTGCTTCTCTTCTAGGTCTTCTTTTGTTCTTCAGAGGATTTGTGAACTATCTTAAAGTTCGCAATATGTCTGAAAGTATGGCAGCATCTCACAGAACAAGATTTTTATTTTTGTATTAAAGGTAATCAAAATATTTGAGAACATTAAGACAAGTTTTGATTTGGCATACATAAGAAGTTACATGTATAATTAGTACTGCATAAACTCAGAATGAAACAACATATGAAATGAAGTTGTTAACTGTAATTGAATAATATGTATGTTAACGTCCATACAGTATATGATATTTAAAAAGTATGTGGTAAAAGTCATGCAAATATCAATCCTAACTGAGTGTGGGTGGATTCTATCAACTGAGATAAGCCGTAGTTGAAGTTAGAGTTGAAACCTACTGTGATATCTGGTTAACATGTCCGTAGTGTTTTTTAAACCCCCTAACAGGTTGCTACCACTTTAAACTATATTATGATGATTTTTTAGACATAATGCTAATTAAGTGTTGCATATGACGGTAATACTTGAGAGTAAATAAGTTTGTTTTTCATTTGAGTTAAATGTAAATAAGAGTAGTATTTTGCTTACCATGTACGTTTGTTTATGGCAAAAAATCTAAGCAAATTGAGAAGTCAGCGTCCATTTAAAAAAAATGCAAAACACATGAGATTGGAGCTTAAAACCATATGCCTGTTTGCTTTGAATTCTCGGTTCACCGACAAAAATGTGATAGACATATATGCCCCGACAAAACCGCGGCCGACAAAGCCGCTAATTGGTTTTTGACAAATGCGTGCCGACAAAATCGGCGCGAGAGAGGCCAAGAGAGTGGGACGCCCTTGCTGCAATCCTTCCTACATATGCAGGGCGTGATCTTAAGAACTATCTGCGTGCCGTGCTGATGGCATGCCGCATCTCATAATATTGACTTCTAAAATTGATTAATTAAACTAGTAATTCATATTTAATGAAACTTTCGCGATTTTGTCGGTGCGTTTTAATCGGCGCTATTTTGTCGGCGCGCATATGTCTATCACGCAAATGACACAGAATTCTCTGTGTTGATGTGGGGAAGTTGGATGCATACTAAAATCATTAAGTCCTACTCTTTTGCTGTTGATTGTTAATTATCTATACTAATAAAAGGCAAAGCCCTCACTCACTCACTCACTCATCACTAATTCTCCAACTTCCCGTATGGGTGGAAGGCTGAAATTTGGCAGGTTCATTCCTTACAGCTTCCTTACAAAAGTTGGGCAGGTTTCATTCGAAATTCTACGCGTAATGGTCATAACTGGAAGCTGTTTTTCTCCATTTACTGTAATGGAGATGAGCTTGAACGCCGTGGGGTCGGAGTTTCGTGTGACATCATCACGCCTCCCACGTAATCACGCAGTACATAGAAAACCAGGAAGGCCTCCAAAAAGCGCTGAAGAAAACATACATTATATAATTGAGAAGGCAGCGAAACAATAAGAAGCGAGCGAGTGACATATACAACCATATTCATGAGTTCTGCTACTTCGGAAACAAAGCACGATGTAAACCTACACTTTTTAAATTAAGTTCATAGACAGGCTGCGCTGGCGTTTGTAATTTAGTGCCTGCCCATATAAGGCCGTCCGTCAGCGGCAATCCAATAGCAAACTCCACTAAATATTCACGGGTGAAGGACTGTGCTTATGCAGAGGAAGATGAGATGGTCAGGATGGTGTTTGGCACAAACTCAGCGAAACTGCGAGAGAAAGTTTTAAGTGCCAGGACTAAGGTAACATTAAATACAGCCATGGACATAGCACGAGATGGCACCAGCACAGCTGGGAACCTTTGATGCATGTACACAGAGCGGCTCATGTGAACTGGCGCAGTGCACAGATAAAAGCAACAGTTCCAAAGAGCTGAACAAAACCGAATTACACAATTGAAAAGGCAGCAAAAATATGAAGCGTCTGATACATACAAGCATATTCATAAATCCAGCTACTGCAGAAACAAAGCACACGGTGGAAAAAGTCAATGTCCCGCTAAAGGAAGACAGTGTAAAAAACCCGTGCATGCAGTGTGTCAGGTCTCAGATAAAGAAGAAGACGAGCTGTTTATTGATGCAGTAAGAAACGAATCGATGAATGAAACCTGTCATCTTTACAGCGATTGACAAACACGGAATGTAACTTGAACACAACACATCCTACAAATACGAACCTGATTGAAAGAAATAATGATAATCAAATCCTTGATGACAGCAACACTCAGTAACACTCACAAAACAAATACTGTATATTGACAGTCATGTTACGTTATTTTTAAAATGTTCCCTTTTCTTTTCTAGCTTTTTTAACACACTACTTCTCCGCTGCGATACGCGGGTATATATATATATGTATATATATATCCCGATCTACATACTCGAATAATGGATACTTTATTCGCCATCAATGATTGTTTTGGTAAAGCCATACTCAGTGTATTCATTAGATGAACGGTAAAAAGTAAGAGCGAGGGGAGGATGACTTATTGAGGCATGCAGGCTGTAGTGCTCGTCAACTCTATCTGAATTGCGTGATCACATTTGAAAAATATATCTTTTCAAGTTCTATTTAGTCCATATGTGTCAAACTCAAGGGCCGGGCCACATCCGCCCGGCGTAATTATATCCGCCCGAGATCATTTTATATACTGTATTATTGTTATTAATGGCCGGGTATATGAAGCGCTGGTAACACAATAAACTACAGATCCCATAATGCAGCGCTTCAGCTGCCTTGCAACACTTACCGCGTTAATCAAGTCTAGCTTATGATGCTGCAAGTTATTGCGAAGCTAGCTCACACGATGCTGAAGAGAAAAGTTGATTCTGAAAATAGAGCCTTTAAAAACCGATGGGAGGCTGAGTATATGTTTACTGAACCCATGTGTCTCATTTGTGGAGCTAATGTGGCTGTAATTACAGAATTTAATCTAAGACGGCACTATGAGACAAAACATCAGGGAGTTCTGTGTTGTGGAGATTCTCAGGATGGATTGCAGGTGCTCATCAGTGAGGCTGAAAGACCTGAATGCAATGCAGAAGATACAGAAAGCAGAAGAATTAAATAAGAATCTGACACTTCAGCGGACGTTTTTACCCGTGCACAATCACAAAGTGATTTCAAGTGAAGTTGCTTTTATGGGAGACACAAATGCACCAGTGCAACTTTCCCTTTCCCAAGTAATGTTAAACCAAGTCGTCACTACGGTGTTCCCAAATATGCACTTTGCTGATAAACTGAGCGCACTGAGTTTGCACGGCGCTTTGGTGACTTTGAAGAACAAAAAAAGTCCGTCTACATGCGGCTCGAACCTTGTGCATGTTTGGTAGCACATATCTGTGTGAGAAGCTCTTCTCAGTGATAAAGACTAACAAAACAGCACACAGGAGTCGCCTCACTGATGAGCACCTGCAATCCATCCTGAGAATCTCCACAACACAGAACCTCACACCAAACATAAACGAACCTGTTGCCAAAAATAGATGCCAGGCGTCCAGCTCTAAAATGACATATGAGCAAAGACAACTGAATGATTTGATTTGTTATTGCTGAAAGGAACACATTTTATTTATATTTCCAGGTTTTGTTATGCAGCATGTTCATATTTGAATTTGTATAATTTTGACAGGATATATTTTTATGGAGAGCAAAATCTTTTGGGATATTTAAAATCTAAGTTTATTTTTATATAAATTTACATAAGAGTAAAGAAATTTGAATGTTTGTTCTTTTAACGTTTACTTTATTTCTAACTTGTATAATTTAGACAGGATATATTTTTATGGAGAGCAAAATATTATAATTTATTTAAGGTTTGAGTTGATTTATTCACGAATAATATTCCTGTCTGTTTTTACCATTCCTACCAAAGATATTTCTGTCGACTAAATAAAAATTCCTTCTGTTTAAAATTTAAATAGAACTTGAACAAATCGATAGTTCATAATATCCACGCAGACTTGCGTAAGAGCGGAGTTATCCGTTTTAACAAGCAGCGTATTGCACTGATCTGAAATAGCTGTGTGTGTATATATGTAGATATGTATGTATATGTATATATATGTTTATATATATGTGTGTGTGTATGTATGTATGTATGGGTGTATGTATATATGTAGATATATATGTATGTATATATGTGTGTGTGTATAGATATGTGTATATGTATAGATATGTAAATATATATATATATATATATATATATATATATATATATATACAGGAGTGCAAATTATTAGGCAAGTTGTATTTTTGAGGATTAATTTTAATATGGAACAAACACAGTGCTATCAGTCAATCCAAAATGTTAATAAACCTGAATGTTTCACAACGGAAATGTGAGTGTGAACATCATCAGGGGAATACATATGTCGCACAATTATTAGGCAACTATTAGTGTGCAGATTTATTATGCAACTAAAGGAAAAATGAAAATTTTCCCATCTCATTTGTTTATTTTCATCTGTTATAGTGAGAATAATAAACAAACACCTCAAAATTTACAAATAAACATCTCTGACATTTCAAAAAAAGTAAATCAATCAATCAATGACCAATATAGCCACCCTTCTTTCCAATAACAGTCATAAGCCTTTCCATTCATGGAGTCTGTCAGTTTCTTGATCTGTTGATGATCAGCTTTTTTGGAGCAGTGACTACAGCCTCCCAGACACTCTTCAGAGAGGTGTATTGTTTTTCTCCCCCGTAAATCTAGCGTTTAAGAAGTGCCCACAAGTTCTCGATAGGGTTTAGGTCAGATGAGGAAGGGGGGCCATGTCATTATTCCTTCATCTTTAAGGCCTTTACTGGCTGGCCACGCAGTGGAGAACTTCGATGGAGCATTGGCCTGCATAAAAATCATGGTCTTTTTCCTGTATCACAGTTTGAAGAAAGTGTCTTGAAAAACTGGCAGTAGGTTTGGGAGTTGATTTTGAGTTCATCTTCAATGCAAAAGGTCCAACTAGCTCATCTTTAAAAATACCAGCTCATACCAGTACCCCACCTCCACGTTGGAGTGGAGCTCTGTGCCATTACTGATCCACAGGTCCATCCATCTGGTCCATCAAGAGTCACTCTCATCTCATCGGTCCATAAAACCTTTGAAAAAATCTGTCTTCAGATATTTCTTGGCCCAGTTTTGACGCTTTCAGCTTATGTTTCTTGTTCAGTGGGGTTGGGTTTCAGCCCTCCTTACCTTGGCCATGTCTTTGAGTACTGAACACCTTGTACTTCTGGGCACTCCAGGTAGGTTGCAGCTCTGGAATATGAAAGTACTGGAGGATAATGGGTTCCTGGTAGCTTCACGTTTGATTCTTCTCAAATCTTTGGCAGCTAATTTGCGTCTTTTGTTCTCAACACGTTTCTTGTGACCCTGTTGACTATTTGCAACAAAATGTTTGATGGTTCTGTGATCACACACCAATATCTTAGCAATTCCAAAAGTGCTGCATCCCTCTGAAAGACTTTTTACAATTTTTGACTTTTCAGACTCAGTTAAATCTCTTTTTTGGCCCATCTTGCCTGAGGAAAACTAGCTGCCTAATAATTCTGCACACCTTGATATAGGGTGTTGATCTCCTTAGGCCACACCCTCCCTCATTACACAAATACACATCACCTGACGTGCTTAAATCCAATAAGCATTCAAGTTAATACAGCTTGGAGTTGGAATATACGCATTAAAAATGATGATATGGTCAAAATACTCACTTGCCTAATAATTGTGCACACAGTGTGTGTATATATATATATATATATATATATGTATATATATATATATGACAGCAACACTCATCACTCACAACAGTGACAAAACAATTACATTGACAATCATGTTACGTTATTTTCAAAATGTTTCCTTTTCTTTTCATTGCTTCTTTAACACACTACTTCTCCGCTGCGAAGTGCGGGTATTTTGCTAGTCTATACGAATAAAAGGCGAAACTCTCACTCACTCATCACTAATTCTCCAACTTTCTGTGTAGGTTGAAGGCTGAAATTTGGCAGGCTTATTCCTTACAGCTTACTTGCAAAAGTTAGGCAGGTTTCATTTCGAAATTATACACGTAATGGTCATAATGGTCGATAACAGTCGACAACGTCCTCCATTGTTGAACTTTCTTATTTATGGCTCCATCTTCACGAAATTTGGTAGGTGGCTTCCCTGCGCTAACCAAAACCGATATACGTACTTATTTCGGTGGTATGGCCTGTCGGCCGCCATATTGAACTTTCCAACGTCACTAATTCTCCAACTTCCCGTGTAGGTAGAAGGCTGAAATTTGGCAGGCTCATTCCTTAACAGCTTACTTACAAAAATTAAGCAGGTTTCATTTCTAAATTCTATGCGTAACGGTCATAACGGTCAACAACATCCGCCATGTTGAACTTTCTTATTCATGCCCCCATCTTTACAAAATTTGGTAGGCGGCTTCCCTGCACTAACCGAAACCAATGTACTCATTTCGGTAGTATGACGCCACTGTCAGCCGCCATATTGAACTTTCCAACGTCACTAATTCTCCAACTTCCCATGTAGGTAGAAGGCTGAAATTTGGTACTTATTTCGGTGGTATCATGCCACTGTTGGCTGCCATATTGAACTTTTCAACGGTCTTTGTTACTTATTGGCTCATCTTCAAGAAATTTGGTACGCGGGTTCCCAACGCTAACTGAATCCTACTTACATACATATATACGTCCATAGCCTGCAGCTTGGTCACCGTGTGAGGTGGCGTTGGGTCCCCCATCCCAACACCTCCCATGTTGTTGGCTGCCTGCCTATATAAGGCCGTCCGTCGCTCCAGTCGACATTCCTTTTCTTGCTTCGCCACGGGATTCACGTCTCCCTGCTGATAACTACAGCCTTTTTATTTAATCCACGGCTTCTCCGCTGTTTTATTGTTCATTTATTGTGATTATAGTTATTGTGTAGGTATTTTAGACTTACTTTACATTGTTCAGGTACCCATTTCCTTTATCATTCCAACTGTACCCCCATTAACATGTCTATCGAGGTGATCACCATCGATCAAAGAACTGTCACTAACCGAGTGGTTTCCATGCCCGGACATGGCACCTACCTTTTCCATTCTCTTTGTTATATATTGCACGGCCATATCTGGCTCACTCTTGATATCCGGAGGAACATTGTGTCTTATGTATTGAATGACTGGGACAGGTTCAAGATGTGGACTGATGACCGTACAGGAGATAATTATTCTACACAGGAGCACTAGAAGAGTGAAATGCTTAAGCCCTTTACCTATGCATCTGCATGTGAGTTGATGGCTGCCGGTGAATTGTTCGGTTGTCGCTTTCAAGTGCACCGAAATGGCCAAATATTTTACACCTTTTGACAACCACCAATGCCTCTTAAACATCTTAAATTGACAGGTGACGATTTCAGTAGTGGACACTTTGATGTTTATGAATGTTTAAACTCTCAAAAGCTGGATGTGAAGTTATCGATGAAACCGGTTGTATACTTACAACGCTTGACAGATGCTGAATGTCTCTTCAACACAAGTCCTACAAATACTGTCGTAATTGAAACAAACCATGAAACTCAAACCGATTATGACAGCAGCAATCCAAGCTGTGAGTTTTGAAACAAGATTACTGTTCACATGGCCAACTGTACGTTGCATGCTCAAGAGTAAGCTCAGCGCACAGCTTGGTCATATTAAAACCGGAGGGCCGAACTCACAATGTGGTATACAAAGAGATCCATAACAAATAATTATTGGTATATTTTCCCTCAGTTTAAAAAGGTTTAATTTTCTTCTTAATAAAAATTTTAAGGCAGTACTTCGCAGCTGCGAAGCGCGGGTATTTTGCAAGTAAGTAATATATTTAAGTTTGAAATTTACAGTGCATGACTAACCTTAGTTAAGAGATGATCACGCTTGACTTATTTACAATTGAAAGAAAAGTACGAAAACCTTTTGCATTTTTATTATTACATTTTTGGCGGGTTTTTCCCTTCATTGTGAAGTGCAAAATATGCCTGTAGATTGTTAATTGCTTCTCCGTGTGTTGTTTGTCACCTCCTTAAACATTCTATAGTGTGCTTATGCAATTGTTAATTCTGGATGTCCACTTCTAGGGGAGTAGTAACTGCATTGAATTTGGTTAGTCTGTGACTAACTGTATCCTGACGAAGGCCCAGAACTTTTTATTGATTGGCCCATGCTGCCTTTCAACAGATTTCTGTTGTGAAGAGCAGAAACTCATATTTGTACATATTTATTATTATTATTACTACTACAGGGTAGAACAATTCAAACCCACACATGAATGTCATTTGATTAACTAAACGCCTAAATACCTGAGCTGTGTTATTTCTTTCCTAAAGGATGCGTTTTTTTCAGTCCTTAACCATGAAATTTTAAATATGTCCAGTGAAGATATGACAATATACAGTATATCTTGCCTCTTTTTTTGTTCAATCAGACTTTCTCTCTCTTTTTTTATTACTAGATCTAGCCTTGTGCTCATTGTTCTGTGACACCCATCTAGATACAGTATTTCGGTTAGAAAAATGAATGGATGGGTGAAAATCAGATCACATTTTAGGAGTCATTCATACCAGAATCCAGAAAATTCTGAAACATCTCTATATATAATCTTCATTTGGATCTTGATCTTTGTTTGTCCGCGCATGAATTAGAAGAAGAAGTACTAGATGGCAGTAGGGAGACAGCTAAAACATAGGCATTGCATTAAGAATCTCCTCCAGGCTTATACTACTGAAGACTGTAGTACTCCAGTCACACCTCAAAACACAGATATTCAAACTAAAGAAATTGTTGTGCTTTAAATTAATTAAAGAGATCTTCATTTGCATCCCTCTGAAAGACTTTTTACAATTTTTGACTTTTCAGAGTCGGTTAAATCTCTTTTTTGGCCCATCTTGCCTGAGGAAAACTAGCTGCCTAATAATTCTGCACACTTTGAAATAGGGTGTTGATCTCCTTAGGCCACACCCTCCCTCATTACTCCCTCTTTGTTTGTCTGCGAATTCCACACATTTGTAGACCACCTTCCAGTTTAGTACGTTGATGTTACTCACGGGTGTCAACCATGTGCTGGAATAATTGGGTGGTGGACAGTGTTACACTGGTTAGCTCCTGAGGCCTGGTTAGAGAATGAGATTGCCGAAGATAAAAGGTACGTGCCTACGTAACATATGAATGAAAGAAAGACAGTGGGTAAAAATGAATGACAACATAACAGCACGTTCCAGAAATTATTATTTTTACGTTGTAGCTGGCGAGTGCTGCGCGTCTCACAGTTGTACCATGCCTTGCTCACATGTCAGTGAAGTGATCCCTATTTATGCTTTAAAGAGCCTGGATACCTATGTGTCCCCCTTTTATAACCATTGCTCTGTGTATATTGCCTTACTCTGGATTGCCACAAAGCAACCTGCGAGATTGGAGAAAGGTTGAGAAGACATCATGAGAGGAAACGATAGCGTCGTGAAAACGAGACGGACTGTGAACGGACAGAAGCAGAAATGCTCCTACACCACTACATAATTACTGTTCGGACAGTGATTCCAAGTAGGCCGTTCCTATCGAATCAGTGTCCAAGGGTTTTCTTTTGTAATTTTGTTTCCCTTATAAAAAATCATAATGCTGTGCGACGAAGGGCCCAGTTCACAACTGGCAGCCGCGTTTAAACAGGGAGCCCTTCACAGACAACTTTAACGCGGGCAACGTAATTGGGCACACATGGCTAGTTTACAAATATTTGTTCACAGTCATATGTACAAATGGTATCATTGCCCAGAATACCGCAACACATTGCAAAATTCTGATCTTGTTTAGTTTCTCTCTCTCTCTCTGTCTGTCTGTCTGTCTGTCTGTCTGTCTGTAAATATTTACAAGAGCAATGCACACTCATTGTTTCTTTGCACACCATGAATGGTGCTATGGGAGCCACAAATACAATAAAAAGTACGTGTTTTCTGTTAGGTGTTAGGTGTTAGTGTGGCTGTCCTGTTTACAAAGTAAGTCTTGGTCCCATTGCTCATTCCAAATATAGACTCTGCTGTACATGTAGAATGAGGTGACTTTTCAACTCTTCCTTGGGAAGACAAATGGCTAGAATTCACTTTGTTGTGCCCTTTTCACACCCAGCATGCCACATATGACAGGTTGTGCTGTACCAAATGTTACTCTCCTCATAGTTTAATATATAAAATAATGATGCCTCTTCCTGTAAATGTAGGGTAGTGTTTACCTGTAGCCATTCCACATTCTTACTGAGAAATGGACAAAAAACTACTTACAGTTGAATAGTATAATAAATGTAGCTATTAAAGTCTTGTTGTAAACATTGCTAACTATGCTGAATTTTAACATATTAGTTTGCTTTGTCATCGTTTCTTTGATGTTTGGTTAGATTCTGGGCACCTAGGCACCATTTTGTTTGCCTTAATTCAAAACTTACAAACTTCTTCTTTTCAAACAGCAAGCAATTGAGACCAGAATGGACCACTTCTATTGGCATGTAAAATATGCTTGCTTCTAATGTACTGTACCTTTAAATTGATTGAAAAAAGGCTGTGACATTTCTGAATTATAGTACATTAACTAGGTAACCTAACAGACCAAAAGAACAAACTGTTTAAAACAAATTTAAATAAAGATGTACCTGCAGTAGAAGAAACCTTCATGTAAACTATCTAATTCATTTATGTGTCCATATTGTTATTCAAGAGCTATGCTTCCACCATACTAAAAATGTAGAATTAGAATGGTAGCCATTTTCACCGTGAGTGTCACTTGATGTCCTGATTAAGTGTGCACAAATGTGCACAAGTTGCTAATATCTTGTTTCACATTCAGCGTTAGCAAATACATTGCTGTCCAAGTGCGTGTGATTAAAGCACATTGTGGTGTTCTTCATATAAGCTTCAATGTGATAGGAAGGTTGTTTAATACCAGAAAAATAATTAAAACAAACAGCTAGTAGAATGAAGTTTGAATGTACTTTCCAAAAAAAGATACACAATTTAGGTACTGACAAAGTGAATACCACCTGCTTCCTAAAATGTTCAGTCTCTTAAAAACACAAACGTGTAAATGCCAATAGGGAACTTGTCTTATAGTCAGTATCTCATAAAATTGCCAATGACTGTCTAGTTATTTGTTGATTGGCAAATTAGGTGTTTACAGTGAAATTCAGCTGATTTTGGTCACAGCCCAGTGTATTGGTTCATGAGTACTTTTTCTGACCTGTAACGGAGGGGCTCAGCTGAAAATGGCTTTGCTACAAAAAGTTAAAGCATACAGTGGTGCTTGAAAGTTTGTGAACCCTTTAGAATTTTCTATATTTCTGCATAAATATGACCTAAAACATCATCAAATTTTCACTCAAGTCCTAAAAGTAGATAAAGAGAAACCAGTTAAACAAATGAGACAAAAATATTATACTTGGTCATTTATTTATTGAGGAAATTGACCGAATATTACATATTTGTGAGTGGCAAAGTATGTGAACCTCTAGAATTAGTTAGTTTGAAGGTGAAATTAGAGTCGGGTGTTTTCAATCAATGGGATGACAATCAGGTGTGAGTGGCACCCTGTGTTATTTAAAGAACAGGGATCTATCAAAGTCTGCTCGTCACAACACGTTTGTGGAAGTGTATCATGGCACGAACAAAGGAGATTTCTGAGGACCTCAGAAAAAGAGTTGTTGATGTTCATAAGGCTGGAAAAGGTTACAAAACCATCTCTAAAGAGTTTGGACTCCACCAATCCACATTCAGACAGATTGTGCACAAATGGAAGGAATTCATGACCATTGTTACCCTCTCCAGGAGTGGTCGACCAACAAAGATCACTCCAAGAGCAAGGTGTGTAATAGTCGGCGAGGTCACAAAGGTCCCCAGGGTAACTTCTAAGCAACTGAAGGCCTCTCTCACATTGGCTAATGTTCATGTTCATGAGTCCACCATCAGGAGAATGCTGAACAACAATGGTGTGCATAGCAGGGTTGCAAGAAGAAAGCCACTGCTCTCCAAAAAAACATTGCTGCTTGTCTTCAGTTTGCTAAAGATCACGTGGACAAACCAGACGGCTACTGGAAGAATGTTTTGTGGACTGATGAGACCAAAATAGAACTTTTTGGTTTAAATGAAAAGCGTTATGTTTAGAAAAAGGAAAACGCTGCATTCCACCATAAGAACCTTATCCCGTCTGTGGAACAATGAATTCTGAATTATATCAGAGAATTCTATAGGAAAATGTCAGGACATCTGTCCATGAACTGAATCTCAAGAGAAGTTGGGTCATGCAGCAAAACAACGACCCTAAGCACACAAGTTGTTCTACCAAAGAATGGTTAATGAAGAATAAAGTTAATGCTTTGGAATGGCCAAGTCAAAGTCTTGACCTTAATCCAATCGAAATGTTGTGGAGGGACCTGAAGCGAGCAGATAATGTGAGGAAACCCACCAACGTCCCAGAGTTGAAGCTGTTCTGTACAGAGGAATGGGCTAAAATTCCTCCAAGCCAGTGTGCAGGAATGATCAAAAGTTACTGGAAACGTTTAGTTGCAGTTATTGCTGCAAAGGGGGGTCACACCAGATACTGAAAGCAAAGGTTCACATACTTTTGCCACTCACAAATATGTAATATTCAATCATTTTTCTTAATAAATAAATGACCAAGTATAATACTTTTGTCTCATTTGTTTAATTGGTTTCTCTTTATCTACTTTTAGGACTTGAGTGAAAATCTGATGATGTTTTAGGTCATATTAATGCAGAAATATAGAAAATTCTAAAGGGTTCACAAAATTTCAAGCACCACTGTATATGCACAGAAATAAAAGGTGACATTCTGTTTCTCCATCATACTTTAGTTATAGCTTGTATGATTGCCACGGCAGTTATCATTTTGCTATGTAAATATTTACACTTTAGTTGCATTGGGAAGCAAATCAGACTTTTAATTAAATGTTGCTGTTGTGCATGTCTGTGTGCAGAATGGAATTCAAATAACCTGTGAGATTTAAAGGAGGCGGTTAATGATGTTTCAATTAGCTTACTGAGTTTAATTTGAATTCTGTAATGTGTGTTTAAAAATGTGAGATGAGAGAAAGCATACTAGGAACAGAATATTACTATTACAATACATAAATTTAAGAGCACAATCATACAGAGACCAATATTCATACATGAATTCATAATAAGCCTTTATTTGTACTTGTCATAAGTTAGAAATCCAAAATAAGTGTCTCTGGACTTTTAAAATCATTTACCAGTCTGTCTTGATTCTCTGTTGTTAATTCTTCTTTGGCATCTCCTTTTGCAAAGCACCATGCGTGGATAGAAATACTTATGTACAGTTACATTTTTTCATGTCTCTAGTAAATAAAAGTGGTTTATTCAGACATTTCTATAAATAAAATCAAATATTCTTACATTCACTGTTAAAATATTGTTAAAACATTTTCTTTTTCAAAGTTCATTTGTGTGTATTGTTTCTTTATTTCTTAACAGACTGCACTGACCAAACATTCCTACCTAATGTGAAATACCTGGACAGTTGACAGTCTGCTTGGTTAACTGGATACAAAAAAATTTTGGACATCAGCAGAGAAGAAACATGATCAAAATCTTAGTTTTTATTCTATTAACAACATAGCCAAATGCTTGCATTTTTGACTTACAGTTTGCACACTTGCTTCTCAGAATAATTGTGTTGTATTTGATGAACTGATGAGTACAAGTACAAAAAACAATGCCTATGCAAACTGGAATATCAAAAAAACTTTTGATTAAGCTCTACAGTATCTTCGCAAAATATCATAAGGCTCATTGATGTGTTTTTTTTATTCAAACAACATTAATAATGTTTATTATACTCAGTATGTTATGTTTATTTTGTCATCAGAATATAATCAAAATTTATACACCAGTGAAAGGAATGTCAGTTTTTCCAAAATTGTATTATACAATATAAATTAATCTGAATTGGGTCTGACTGAGTTTATCATTTTAAAACTGGAATTTGTATATAACCCTTAATAACAAAAATGCTTTTTTGCACCCATTTCAAATGTGTCACTTTGTTACCATTTTTATGTTTCTTTCCTTAACTTTCTTCATTATTGTTTTTTTCTTTATTGTGAAAGGTTAATATTACATCTAAAAGCAAATATTTTTCATTAAAAAATCAATAAGCTGCATGATTAAATTATTTGTGATATTTGCAGTACTTGCAGATTTATCACTTTCACAGGATTAGTGAAAGCAAATAAAAAGACAGCTTTCTCATAATTTTGAGAAATAATTTGTTATAACAATTTGAATATTTTGTGAGAAATACTTTTAAATAGCTACGTAAAGAAACCTGTATGTTTACCATTTGGATGTCTTAAATAATTGCTAATAAAAGCTTACAATATCTCTTTCATAGACTGGTCTTTCAAATATTTAAAAAAAACTGGAATATGTATATTGTTAGATAACTATTGTAATATGATGAAATAGAGCAATTGTTTTTGTCTTTATATAGTTGGATCAAATTATTTAATCAGAATTAAAAACAAGTGCAATGTACAGTGGTTTGGCCATAGTATGCCAGCTTTGGGGCACGAATGTGTCGGTAGGAACTGCGTGATGCGATCAAGTCAGATTGGACCAAAATTCCTGTCTACAGAATCTTATTGAGTTAGGCCACTGAGTCTGTAGTGACACAAACTACAGTAGTGTAGTGATTTGGATGGGACCTGTTTTAAAGTCTGTGTTACACAAACAAATTAGAAAAAGAGCAGGGACTAGGAAGGAAGTATGTTTTCGTGAAAAATAATGAACATCTAGACAGTTGTGGGCATCAAATCTGACACTAGTAAGTGTTACCTGCATATCAGAAAGGTCCTTAAACAAACTAAAATAAAAAAGCTTCAGTACAGTCAGAATAAGGTGGTGTCTGTTCCACTCCTGCTCCAATACATATCTGAGTTGTCTTTAGACTTACAGCAGGTGCCCAGAAACAGGTCAATATTATTCCTATAGCAAAAACTGCACACTACAAAGCATTAAGTGACTTCAGACTGGTGGTCTTAACTTCTCACATCATGGAATCCTTTGAGAAGTTAATCAAGAAAAAATCACTTAGCAAGGCCAAGGCTTTATCTGGATCTTTACCAATCTGCATACAGACCAAAGTGTGGGATCGAAGACACTACAGCAACACATCTAAATTTACCATGAGCAATTTGAAGGACCAAAAATCCATCCAAGAAGAAAGAAGCACCTTTTATATAGATCTTTTGTCATTATTATTATTTCATGGGGTCTGAATCTTACGTGAGGAAAGGCTCCTTTAAGGCTTGTTTTGACTAGGGAGTTGTATGGTACATGTCTAATTATGCTTGCAAATTAGCCATGCTGTGCTGAGCTGTCAGCTTATAGGGATCAGTGTTGTGTCTGTTCTGTTAGCACTACTAATATTCTTATTATGGTCAGCTAATGTACCTCTCAAATGAAAACACTGCAAGTTTTGTTTTTTTAATTTTAAACACATACGTTGTGGGGAACCAACTAGAGTACTGATCAAGTCCTGACATTGCACAAGCACAAAGCAGATTGGTGATAATCTTACATGCATGAAAGTTCTGTACACGGCTGCTACAGCTGTATGATGTCACACGGGCCTCACAAAGCATCTTGGAGCAATGGGAAAAAATGTTTGTCTAAGCCAGTCCCACAACAAATTTCCAGGAAAATAAGGTTACTGGTGAACACCACATATTCGCTGCAAAGCAGGCTGTGGTGTCCATCGTGTTATTGAAAGCTAGCACAGTACATGGCTCAGTGACTTTCTGACATGGCCATTTAGAGTTGCAACATTGTCAGCAGTGCTTATGGGATTACATCTTGCTTGTTTTTCCACTTGATCACTGTCCTTTTGCCTTTTTCTCATGTAACTATTTGCACCACGCTGAACCAGGCATATCACAGTGGTTTGGGGTCCAATATAAAAGGAACCCATTACCTCACCTTGAGGAGTCAGAGACAGGAGGCAGCGGGCAACACTCCTCTGCTCTGATGGTGGAAGGAGAAGAAAAGGTTTGTCGTTGGTATGGTTTTGATGGTGTTTCGTTGTGTTTAGTGCTTGGTGGATTAAACATATCCATTGTTTGAACCTGTGAATGTGTTTGACATTATTGGGTCTGGGGTTTGTGGCTCAGTGGTGCCCCATACTGGCTACACAGTTTTGCAAACGTTTATTTGAATTAAAAGTTCAGTTTAACTTGTCACTACTTGTTATGGTATGATTTTAAAGGAATGCTCCTCCCAAAAATGTTATTTCTTTATACTGGCACTTACTGCATGTTGTTTATAGTTTTCATCTGAATCATGTATTTAAAAACCTCAGTCTTACTTGAACACACTCCAATTTCGCTCTGGAGGATTTTCCAGAAATAGATTGTTTAGGAGTACTTTAACCAAAATACATATATTTGTAATTTTATGATGAAAGACCTGATACCTGAAATGTAGATTAGATAACATGAGTAATTTGATTCTGACATTTTACATTGTTGTTCAAGCTGGTTCTCCACTGAAGTGCATGGTATCAGGAATTTTTATTATCTCTGTTCTCCATGAAAAGATGAGAACTTGGTGATCACCACAAACAATGTGAGGTAAGTAATGGATGAAGAAAAACACTACTGGGTGGGGTATTCCTTTTAGCTTAACACATTTTAAATGAAAAAAATGCAGTGAAAATTGTTTGATTACATAATGTGACATCAAAGTAATTGGTAGCTTCACGATTCAGCCTGTACCATCACAACACCAAACTATCTTATTTTACTTCAGTTTGTCAGCTTTTACTTATAAAATTATAAAATGTGGAGCGTGGGAAAGTGGTGATATGGCCTTCTTCAGCAAAACACCTTTGGCCCCCCCACAAGGTTTATTTGGTTTCTCTCCTCCATTGTCACCTCAATTTTTTGGCTAACAGAAATTTATATTAACATGATTTTGTTAGGTTTATCTGTTGTTTCACTGTTGATTAACTTGATATCCTGAATACATTTCATAGAGTTTTTCATTTTACTGCTATCACCAGTAAAGTTGTAAATAACTGACATTGTTCTCAGTGAATTGTACTGTATAAGATTAAAAGAATTTGAACCTAGTGTGCAACTTTGCAGCGTGTTGGTGCCAAAGTATCAAAGTGGTGGTATTTGTAAAGTAAACCCCCCATCAGTTCTATGGCCACATTTCACACTTCTGTTCCCATCATCTCACCTTGTTTTATTATATACTGTACATAATATATTGTGGAATACCAGGGGCGTACAGCTCCCTAAACCCAGGCACAGACACGCACAGAGACACAAGTCCAAAAGCAACACACAGTTTATATCTTCGCAGCTCTATTCCTCGCTCCCCACTACAGTACACAGTACATCATCACCCACAGAAATAATTCTCAGTCCCTTCTCTCTTTCTCTCTCTCTCTCTTCTTCTTTCTTTCTCTCTTTTTCTCTGCTGCCTCCTCTCCTCTCCCAGCAAGCTTTGTCCTCTACTTCCCAACTCTTGGTCCTCGAACAGAGTGAGGCTCTTTTATAGGGCACCAGGAAGTGCTGCAGGTGCTCCCAGATCCTCTTCCGGCAGCACTTCTGGGTGAGGCAGTTCAGGGTTCCGAAACTGTCCTTATGTTCTGGGGGAGTTATATCCCTGAATATGTCCTCTCCCCCAGTCCTTCCATTCCTTTTTACTAATCTCTATACTAATAAAAGGCAAAGCCCTCACTCACTCACTCACTCACTGACTCATCACTAATTCTCCAACTTCCCGTGTAGGTAGAAGGCTGAAATTTGGCAGGCTCATTCCTTACAGCTTACTTACAAAAGTTGGGCAGGTTTCATTTCGAAATTCTATGCCTAATGGTCATAACTGGAAGGTATTTTTCTCCATTAACTGTAATGGAGTTGAGCTGCAATGACGTGGGGGTCGGAGTTTCGTGTGACATCATCACGCCTCCCACGTAATCACGTGAACTGACTGTCAACGCGTGCGTGAAAACCAGGAAGACCTCCAAAAAGCGCTTAAGAAAACATGCATTATATAATTGAGAAGGCAGCAAAACAATAAGAAGCGAGCGAGTTACATATACTACCATATTCATGAGTGCTGCTACCTCGGAAAGAAAGCAAGGTGTAAACCTAAACTTTAAAGTAAGTTCATAGACAGGCTACCGCTGGCTTTTCACATGCCCACAGGTAATGCTGGATACAAGTTTAATGAGAGGACGCAGGATATAAACGAGAGTTTTGATCACTTTGTAACTAAGTTAAAGTTGTAGGTGAAGGGGTGTTCTTATGCAAAATCCGAGACTGTGTTTGTGGGGGATTGACAGTTAAGGCGGGTTGGGGAGTCACGTCATCATCTCCCCTCCCATTTACCTCATTTAGCTCTGAGCTAAGCTCTGCGGCTAACGCCGTTTTCCGAAGCAACTTCGTCACACTAAAACCAAATACTCACAGAAAAATCCACAAGTTAATACACACGCTGTCTCTAGAGTTTCTAAACACTTAATCCTCCAGGCACTACTTACAAAAGGTTACATTGACAATCGTGTTACGTTATTTTTAAAATCTTTCCTTTTCTTAGCACAAGCACAGCTGAGAAGCTTCGATGCATGTGCTCCATAACGCGTTAAAAATAATGCATTTAATCACACTTTGCATTACAAGCAAAGGGGAGCTTTTGTCAACGCATGATTTCTTGGTACACTGATTACATTGATCAGCGCACCCCGATTCATTTTACCCTCGCACCACCTTAGTTTGAGAAGAAGTATGAAAAAATATGAGGTTAACACAGAAAAACAGATCACCAATTCAAGCTTTATGAATAATCGATTCGCCATCAATAATTGTTTTGGTAAAGCCATCCTCCTTCCATTTTATAATTTTTCCGCCACTAGCCATGATTAAATGAACGGTAAAAAGTAAGAGCGAAGCGAGGGTGACTTATTTAGGCAGGAATATATATGACAGCAACACTCATGACAATGTCAATCATGTTACGTTATTATTAAAATGTTTCCTTTTCTTTTTCATTACTTCTTTAACACACTACTTCTCCGTTGCAAAGCGCGGGTATTTTGCTAGTTCCCTTATAATTTGAAAGATGATCCAGTTGTCAGTGCCAGATGAATGAAAAAAGCTTTCATTTCTGTGGAATGGCACAGGTCATTGACCCTCAATGGCGGGAGTCAGTGAACAACTCCTGCTTTCATTGGTTGATACTGGAGAGGCAAGAGATGTGGGTGGAGCTAGCGAGCAAGAGCTTTTAAAATCTGCTTTAGAGGGAAAAGGATGCAGGAGGCATCAGGGTGGCACGCATCAGTAGACTTCAAGAGAGGGGCTGGGTGGCAGGAATGCCAAGAGACAGTTTGAATGTCGCTTGCCATACAAGGAAGTATTTGCAAATTGATTCTGTCTGTGGTATGGGGACACTCCATCTTTAGTCTTATCACTGCGCATGACGTTAATCTAAGGAGAGCCTTCTCTCTACACCCAGGCTATAATTTCTTATTGGAGATGTTTGGGTGCCACAAGCATCTATGAGAGCCTTGAGAAGAAGCTGGCCAGAGGGTTACTTTCCTTTTTGTCATTTTTTGTCAATTTGAAGTAACAGGAGTATTGTCATGTTTACAGAGTAAAGTGAACTTTTTACTTGCCTGTCCAACCAACATGCAACACATCAGTACTCTCTGATACCACGATAAATAGGAATGCATTAAAATAGAGAAGTTCAATTTAATTATTACTTGACTTCTTGTGCTTTTAAAAAATGTTTTCGTACATACAATATAGTTCAATGGAAATGGTTCTTTAATGTATTGTCAAGAGTCATTGATATTATATTTGTCCTAATAAAGTCACAGTAGTTTGACAACTATCTAGTTGTCTCGTTATTGCTCACTGGATTGTGGCAGAGGTAGACATAGTTGTGGGCAGGAGGATTAATTTTACATTTTCCTTAATTTATGCAGTTCAAGTCCATAATCAGACCTTGAAGTTAAGCAGAAAGAAATAGAATATTGGAACAATCTAGACAAGAACAGGCCATTTAGCACAACAAAGCTCACCCGTCCTCTTCACTTAATTCTTCTTTAAAACATTACATCCTCGTTTTGAAAGTCCCAAAAGTCTTATTGTCTACGACACTACTTGGTAGCTTTTTCCAAGTGGCTATGGTTCTCTGTGTAAAGAAAAACTTCCAAATGTTTGTGCAAAATTTTCCCTTAACAAGTTTCCAGCTGTGTCTCCATGTTCTAGATGAACTCATTTTAAAATAACAGTCGTGATCCACTGTACTAATTCCCTTCAGAATATCAATTAGTGGACGTAAAATGAACAGTGAACACAAACAAGATGACGGCCATCCTGTTAATGGTGGCTAGCAGTTCAGACAAAACAGAAATATAGCTTCCCTGCCTCTACATAAATGATCTTGGTAGAGACGAGCGAACTGCTGCCTTAATTGAAGGATCAGCTAACTGTATATTCAAACGGAAACAAGGCAGCCTTCATTTATGTTGATGGCTGGCAGCTACATGGCCAAAGCAGAAGCAATGCCATCTTGGGAAGGTAGCCAGCCAGATTAAAGAATGAGTAAATTGAACAGAAACAAAACTGTCAGACAAATGGAAAACTGCTTCTGGCTGATGAGCTTAATGGCAATATGGCTGAGCTGCCTCTTAGTGTGAGGTGGATGGCATCTTCAAACAGTACTTCATCCTTGCCACTCCTACAATGGTAATGATGTGGTGACTTATCTCCCATATATTTGTCCTATAGAGAGTGTATTATATTGGTTACATTGGGTATGTGGCATTGGCTTTACAACGTCTTGATCTAGAGATGCTATAACGATGAGCTTTCTTGTTCATCCCTTGATTGCAAGCTTCCTTGTGCTTCTTGGGTCGGTTAGAAGCTGAAGGTGTGGAGTTAACTTTTCAATCAGCCCAGGTTACACGACTATAAAAGTAAACAAGAGGAACACAAAGACACTTAGAACTTGTATAGCATATGACTTGTGCCCACACCTGCCCACTTTTAATCACTATGTGCCCAGAATTACTCACCAAAGAGCCCGAACTCGGCTTCATTTGAATGAGATGAGATTTGTTTTTGAGAAAAGTTCCTCATGGCCGACTAAACAAAGGCTCACTTTAAGTCAGGATCCAGCTGTGTAAGGATGCTCATAGAGCTCTGCCTGTCTGCACATACTGTATTGCTCGACGAAGGCATGTGTTAAATGTGCCCTGGCATGGTGCCTTCATCTGTGTGGGGCACCCATAACATGAGATGCAAAGGCTTACATTCCAAACATTTTTCTCCAGTATAATTATTACATTGTGGAATTGCACTGGGAGTTTTAAAAAAAATAGAAGTAAACGGAATGACTTACAAAAAAAAAGTGGGAGCTGTGAGTAGAATTCTCCTTTTTGTTCTTTGTGTTTTTAAAAACAGAGATGTTTTGTTTATAGTTTGAAATGCAGCTAGCGTTCCTGCCTTCTTTCCAAAGAAATGTCTCAAGGCTCCAGGGCACCATTATCTGACTCTTGACTGTTTGTGGACTGTGGATGAGCATAGTCGTGTTTACTTCTGTGCACTGATAAATAAAATTGGAATTTTACCAATAAAAAATCAATCGGAATAAAGTTGTTGTAGGACATTCATGCTTTGGTAATTGAGAAAAAATGGAGACAGAAAAAGTGGTTGATGGTTTGGTCATTGAGACAACATGGCGATGGCCAAGTGACTGATGTTGTTTTGTCATATAGTAACCGTCTCAGCATCGGAACAAATGAAAGACCTTTTAGCCAATCACATTATAAAAGTGTCAAACCTTAAAAGAACAGTACAAGTCTGACATACAAGAGGACACCATTCAGTCCATTAAGCTCATTTCGTTAGGGAATAGCAAATCTTTCACCCAATACCTTATCCAGATACTTTTTTAAAAGTTAAAATTCCTGTCACATTAACAGAATTCACAAAATTATTACTTGCATGTGTAACCAACATCCAACACTCTGCCACTCTCTGGTGTCATGTTCAGCAACTTAATAACTAATAAAATGTAGATTTTAGAGGGAATAAGGAAGAAGCATTTATTGGTGAAAAATAATGAATATCTAGACAATTGTGGGCATCACATCTGACACTAGTAAGTGTGACCTGCATTGAAGCCTCACAAGTCTCCATGTGATTTAAGAACATCCGTTAACTTGGATTCCACACACTGTACGGTGTTACACAACATCCAAATTCCTTTTGTACACCATCTGATTATTTTCAGTGTGAAAAAACTTTAGTTAGCTTGTCACAATTTGTTTTCTAGTGTCTCATTTGCTTGCCAAATATGGTTTTATTTATTTTTAATTGTTTTTTTTAATCGTGATGCTTGGTATTGTGATTACGACACTAAGTTGTTTTCCAGATGCTGTCATGCTGTTGTTCTGAATTTCAAGAGAAGGAAACTCTAAAACAGTCCTGAAAATTCAAAGTAGGTCTATCCCTGAACTCCAAAAGCGGGTATAATTCTGAAACCTCAAAAAGTCCAAGGCCAATAAATCCCAAACTGGAGCGAGGAATGTTTAAGCAAAATATGTTTTTCTTATAATAACAATAAAATTTATTCAATACCAAACCAGTGATTTCAAAAAAAATGGTCAAGGAGTTTTCAAACTTTTGCCTCCATGAGGCAATCCAAAAGTACATCAGAATCCAAACCAAAACACAAAATGATAAGCCAAAGACAGAGCAAAATATACAAAAACCAAAAGAAGTAAAACAAAAACTTATAAGCAAAGGTAACCCATGAAAGGAGAACCAAACAACACAAGCAGCAGCTAATGCCTCAGCACAGGCTTGAGGCCTCTCTTGCCTTTAAATAGGTTGCCTGCAGCCATAGTATCATCATCAGTGTTCTGCTACATGTAAAAACTGGCAGTGTAAGAACAGAACAGAAGCTCCAGGAGACGAGTTGAAGTCAATACCATACATAATGGTATCAGATCTTGTCTGTAAGACTAAGCCATCCACCTGTCAACTGGACCCCCTCCCTACAGTTCTGGTCAAAGCCTGCCTCCCCTCACTGGTCCCCCTTATCTCTGCTATAATCTACTGTTCTCTCACTACTGGTACTGTTTCTTCACCTATTAAAATTGCTGCAATAACCCCAATACTGAAAAAACCTGGTGCTGATCTGACTAATTTCAGTAATTTTTGTCCTATTTCTAATCTACCCTTCATTTCCAAAATCTTGAAAAAATAGTGGGTATTCAACTTCATTCTCATTTATCTTAAAATAATCTGTATGAACAGTTCCAGTCTGGTTTTCTTCCCCTCCACAGTACAGAAACGGCACTTATAAAAATTACTAATGACCTCTTTATGGCAGCTAATTCTGGTTTATTTACCATTCTCATCCTCCCTGATCTGAGTGCAGCCTTTGACACTATTTGTCACACAACTCTTCTCAATAGATTATCTTCGATTGGCATTATTCACACTCCACTAGATTGTTTCAGATCCTACCTCTCAGGCCGCACTTTTTTCAGCTTAAAACTTTCACATCCCAACCCACTGCTGTTACTTCAGGTGTGTTCCAGGGCTCTGGCCTGGGGCGCCTCCTTTTCATTATTTGTCTCCTTCCCCTTGATAATATCTTTCGCAAACATTAGCTTCCACTGATATGCTGATGATACCCAGCTCTATCTCACTAGCGAACCTACTGCTTATTTCCACCCTCCTCACTTACTGATTGCAAAGCAGAAATCAAATCCTGGTTTTCTTCAAATTTTCTTAAGTTAAATAATGACAAAACTGAGGTTCTCCTCATTGGTACAGAATCAACATTATCCAAAACTGATCATTTTTCATTTGTTATTGATAATTCCTCTTTCTCCCTTTCCCCACAGGTTAAGAGTCTGGGTGTCATCCTTGACAGTACTTTATCCTTTCAGTCCCACGTCAATAACATTTCCCAGTCTGCATATTTCCACCTGTGTAACATTAATCATATTCACCCCTCCCTCACTCCCCACAACACTGCTATCCTTGTTCATAGCCTTGTTACTTCTCGTCTAGATTATTGCAATTCCCTGTTCTTTGGTCTTTCTCGCAAATCTCTTTATAAGCTTTAACTGGTCCAGAATTCAGCTGCCCGCATCATTACTAGAACCCCCTCTATTCACCATATCACTCCTGTTTGGCAGCAGCTTCATTAGCTTCCAGTTCAGTTCCCAATTCAATTCAAAATTCTCCTACTAACTTTTAAGGCTATCCACAACCTTGTTCCTCCATATCTGTCCGACCTCCTCCATTCCCTCCTGCACCCTCAGATCCTCTTCCTCCATCCACTCGACTGTCCCCTTCGTCCGTCTTACCACTATAGTGCTCTGCTCCCCAGCTTTGGAACTCACTACCACCTGAGCTTAGAAATACTGAGTTATTTTCACTTTTCAAATCTAAACTTAAAACTCACTTGTTTAAGATTGCTTTTTCTCTTTGATTACAATTGCTCTGTCTGATTTTAAATTCTGTATTTTACTTTTGTTTATAATCTGTGTTTTGTCTATTGTTCGGTGTCCTTGAGTGTTTAGAAAGGCGCCTACAAATAAATAAAATGTATTATTATTCTAATTTTATGGAATCAAAATGGCACTCCCCCATATGGAAGCCAAAGTCCTTTGTCGAATAAACAAAGCAAAGCTGCTGATTACCAGAAGTTCAAATTAATTGGAAAGCCAGAGATATGTTTAGATAAGTTATCCATAAACTTGGACAAGGAAGGAGACCATGATGTTTGTTTAAATGAAATTGCGCCATCATATAATGCTACTTCTGGAACAAGAAACACCAGCTAAAGAACTAATATAAATTACAATATCATAATACTTTGAAAAACAAAACACATTATATGAAAATAACAAAATATAGAAGGGTTTAACAAAAACAGTAACATACAAAAAAGACCAAGGACAGAGCCATGGTAAAACCATAATAGTTGTGCTTGTTTTGCATGACTACGGCCATGTTGTTTTTATTGTTAATATGCCTGTTTCACATCACACAACATGCAAGTCAAGTGACAGATTGTATCATCATGTCAATGTCCATTTATTTATACAGCAGATTTTAAACATCAGTAATGCTATAGCCAAAGTCCTTTACAGTAAAATATACCAGCAGTAAATTGAAATTAACAAATGACTAAGAAGAGGGATACCATCAGTATTACTGAAGGCCATGGAAAGCCACAGAATAGAAATGTGTCTTTAATCTCGTTTTAAACAGTTCAGTTGACGGTGACTCCTTAATGTAATGAGGTAAAGAGTTCCACAGACGAGGTGCAGCAGCTGCAAAAGCCCTGTCCCCCTTAGTTTTGCACTTAGTACAACAACTGACCGGTAGATCTTAGCTCTCTGGATGGCTGGTGTAAAACACACAATTCAGATAAATAAATGGACCATACCCATGTATTGATTTAAAAAGCAGCAGCAAAATTTTTAAATCAATTCTGAAACTAACAGATAGCCAGAGTAAAGAGTCTAAAATTGGAGATACAGAATCAAACTTTCTTGCCCCGACCAAAACACGAGCAGCAGCATTCCGAATCAACTGAAACCTGCAGTTCAGGGATTTGTTGATCCCAGAATACAACAAGTTGCAGCAATCAAGCTGAGAAAAGATAACAGCATCCTTAGGAGATGAAAAAAGGCTTAACCTTGGCTAAAAGATAAAGCCGGAAAAATCATGGCACGCCTATACAAGATGGTAGAGCTGGTGCTATAAATAATGCCACCTGAGACAACAGACATAATTCTAATATAATACATATTCTAACAATGGGCAAAATAATGAATATTAAAATAATAAATAATTGATATTATTTTGGGCAAAATGTTAAACAATGAAATAGTTGGAATAAGTTGTTTTGTAATTGCAGTGTTTTAAGTAACCCGAAACTATATAGATCTAATATTAAAAGTCGATACCTCTCCCATAGTGATACGGCAATTAAGAAATCACATAAGAGAAAATAACTTTGTTTTCTTTAATGACGATTTACGTGGCATTACAAATGAAGAAGCCATAGCAAGACTTTTATCAAGGTGGGATCTTAATGTATACAGTCTGCCATTTTTTCGCCGCTGCGCTGGAAGGATTCTCAGGACAGATGACGTCATCAACCATCCGTCTGTCAACTTTGAGGTGTTTGGCTGCTGTCCAAGTCTTTTATACTGGTTCCTCCACGTGCAGGCCCTTACTTAGGTTCCAAACAAGGCAAGGAGAGGATTCAGTGTTATCTCTAACATAAACAGATAGTACAATGCCCGTTTTCATAGTTGTCCCCTTCTCTCTTCAAGTTCTTGCCTAGCAGTTCTAAATGCTGAGAGCCCCTGTGTGCTAACTTTGGCCTGGCCTGTACATGTGAGTGGATTTATGGAATAATTTTTGTACAGAGCACAGTGACATTAAACTTATATTCTGATTACAGCTTTAAAATTAACAAAGAAAATAGGCATTGAAAACAATTGATCACCAGGGGCCTCATGTATAACGCCATGATGTAGAATTTGCATTATAACATGGTGTAAGCACAAAAGCCGAAATGTGCTTACGCACAGAAAAATCCAGATGCAGGAATCTGTGCATACTCCAACTTCCACGTTCTTCCGTTACATAAATCCCGGTCAGCATGAAAACTAACGCTCGTGCACGCACTTCATGGAACGCCCCAACTCCTCCCAGAATTACGCCTATTTGAATATGTAAATCAATATAAATTGCCCTTAAGCTCAGCCTTCTGTGAAAAGACAATGGGAAAAGCACGGGGGAAAATATAAGAATTTCAGCGAATACCAAGTGGAGGCAAAGGAAAAACATACTATTTGTTCAAATAAACCGTGGTATAATCAACAAAATGAAGTTGATCGAGTGACATAGCGTGCTGGAGAAACTTGAAAGCTCACATTCACAAAGTTGCACAGTGCCGGAAATAAGAAGTCACATATCAAAGTCGCCGTGAAAAGGCGAGATGTAACCCACTGTCTGAGTGTCATATGAAAAGTTATTAGGGTACAGAGAAAAAAAAGGCACACAGTGGGGAAAAAGCACGAAATGTCAACTTCAATCTCGAAATGTCCATTTTAATCACGTAGTTTATTTTGTCATTAAATTAGAACATCATAAACTTCATCTTAAAATTGTTTAATTAACCAGTTTCTCAAATCACATCGTAATTAAAGTATAGCACGTTAAATTCTTTGTTTTGTATGTGATCTTCAATGTGCTCTATGTGTGTGAGTCACTACTTGCTTCTTAAACCGGCTCTCTTCCTCCAACTGGACACAGAATCCATTACATTCGTGATATTACAGCTCTCTGAATAACTAAAATACTGAGATGTATACGTGATATCATTTTCATGATGATAGTAATTAAAGCACATTATTAAACATGGGTTTCATGGCACAATGATTGTGTGCGACCTTCGATGAAATTATTTATTGCAGCAGTACTCATGAGCGGCTCTAGGCTTGTGGCGGCCCTGGGCAGAGGAAGAATAGGTGGCCCCTTTGCCCGCCAATGTCAATATGGTATCTTATTCATGGTGGATGGCCACGTCCGTTGTGGACACTGCATAGCCGCCTCATGCTCATGACACAAGCGTTTAACTTTTGTCGAAATTTGCCGCTGCGTTTTTAGCTGTGTCGTTATTTTCTCTTTCTGTTTTATATTTAATATATATTGGTGTGGCCAACCCTACAGTCCTTGCTTTTCTTTCTCCAAGTAACCGATCGCCAAACAATCAGCTCTGTAATAGACGTTAAGCCATCTGTAAGCTTAGAGCAACGATTTCCTCAAAACGTTTAAGGAACATTGAAATATCTTCATAGTACATGTTTAATTATTCTATCCTTCACGACAGTCCCAGTGAAGAATATAGATTATTTAAATGAAGTTAAAGTTTTATCTGTATAATATAATCAACATATTTTGCTGCATTTCATCTTAAAAATGATATCGTCATCATATGTAAATACGCGCTTTATAAAGTGGCGCAGGTTGTACGATATTATAACTGTAGTACAAGTTTACAGTGGGGTGATTGTACTTATAAGTACAAACAGTTCTACAAGGAGCAATTGAATGAGTGCATTTATAGTTCTTGGGATGAAACCGTTTCTGAACCACGAGGTCCGTACAGGAAAGGCTTTGAAACGTTTTGCTGTGGCTGAGGTAGCATGTGCTTGAAGCTGTATGCCGATAATTCTCTTTCCATTCAGCTGCTGCCGTGATTCACACTCAGATACAGTGATATAAATACTCCGAGTGGTGCAGTGAGAGTAATATGGAAAAAGATGATCCGCTGTGGCAACTCCTAACGGGAGCAGCTGAAAGAAGAAGGTGCAGTTAGAGTAACAACGCTAAAGCAGTTATGGTAGTTGGAATATTATGGCTATTCCCTGGATCATTATATTGTTATAAATTAATTGTATTTATAAAGCCGTGTCAGGAAAATAAGGAGTAACCACACAGGAACAGTAGCAGTGCTGGGTGCTGCAAAACCGAGCGGAGAACTTGCGTACGACAAGGTATGAGGTACTGTGGAAAAGTGCGTGGCTTTATGCCAAGTGTAAGTTTTATACATCGCGATTTGAACGTGGAAAATTTCTTACGCAACATTTCTGTGCGTACGCACCGTTTATACATGAGGCCTCAGGGTCCCCCAATTATTTTTATTAGGTTTTGTGATTTCAAAATTAATGTGAAATTAAATGTGTGTTTTGCTCATTCTGGGTGTTTTTCTAAATAACTTGACTAAAAGGCCCCTGCACTCTTTAACTGAACATGTGATGCAAACTTAAGAGACTCTATACAGACATTCAACATATGACAGCCACCCGAGTAACATTACAGAAATGAACAAAAGTCTGCACATTATATGACAAGTGACATGATGACATCATTAACGGCAATATCGCAAATTGACCTGTAGTTTTTTTTTTTTCATTGCTCGTGGTGTTTCAAGGTGTTATGTGAAATTTAAAAATTCTAAAAAATTTAAAATGAACTTTTTTTCTCACAATTTTTTGAGGTAGTATTTAATTAAGACACTTAAACGTTATGTAATTCTTAAGACTCATACATAACATAATTTTTTTCATATCATTGTTTTGTGATATTAAACAAATAATGTTGCATGAAAATGCCACCCTTACCAAAATGCTGCCTCACTTCACATGCTAGCCGTGCATTATGGGAAAGTGCATGTCTTAGAATCCTTGCCTTTGAATAAATTATTTGGTTTGCGACTTTCCTAAGTGATAGAGAGTAGTTAAAAGGTTTTTCCATGGAAGAATTTAAAATTGGGATTTTGTTTTTTATGTTATTTTTTTTCCACTTTGTCAGCTCTTTGCATGATACATTTTTTAATCAGTTGTTTTGTCTGCTTGTCTGTAACTTCCAATCTGCCTTCTGACTCTGATTCTGCCATCATTTTATCTCCCAGTTCATTTCTAAAATTCTATAGGGCACTTCTTCACAAATCATGTCCTTTCCAATTGCATTAAACTATTATTTATTTGAGTCTTAATTTTATACTCACAATTTGAAATGATTTTTCTGATTCTACACTAGCAATCAAACTTAGAAAACAAATTACATTTTTGTAATTTGCTAAGTCACTGCTTATCCAAATCAAACGTTATCTGAACATGGATAGTAGAGACATATTGTAATCATATTTCACCAGTGAAAACTATCCCACATCACAAAGAAAAAGATTTTAAAAAGATAACTCAGGAGAAGCTCAGAGATCAAAATCAGAGAACAAGTTGTACGAGTTGTACTAGTTAACGGCTGGTTCTAATCTGGCCACGTCCTGAAATACCAGGCAACACCAACCGATTAGTCAACATTGATAGGCATTTTGCAACATGGTGGGCAGCTATAAGGTAACTGAAACGCTGTGATGTCAGGTTGTTCAGATGAAGGCTGATGGGATGACCCTGTTAGCCATTGGAAAAGAAGCTGGTCACTCCAATAATATAATTTCTCAAATATTGAAGCTATGTAAAGAAAGAAAGTCATTCAAGTCCCAAAAAAAGGCCGATCTCCTTGTAAAATAAAAAAGGCCAGAGAAGGGTGACTACACTTATGAATATTATACATTTTTTTAAGAATAGTAGTTTTAGTAAAAATTAAACAATAGTACCAATAGCAAGTTGGACCAATGCTAGCTTTAGCGCTAATTAGTGGGTTATCTTCTCCTAGTTTAGAGAAGGCCAGAAGGAGTTGCATTACATCTTTGTGGACCTGGAGAAAGCATACGACAGGGTAACTCGAGAGGAGCTGTGGTATTGTATGAGAGAGTGCAGAGAAGTACATAAGAGTTGTACAGGATATGTACGAGGGAAGTGTGACAGTGGTGAGGTCTGCAGTAAGAGTGACAGATGCATTCAAGTTGGAGGTGGGATTACATCAGGGATCGGCTCTGAGCCCCTTTCTTATTTGCAATGCTGATGGACAGGTTGACAGATGAGATTAGACAGGAGTCCCTGTGGACTGTGATGTTTGCTGCTGACATTGTGATCTGTAGCGATAGTAGGGAGCAGGTTGAGGAGACCCTGGAGAGGTGGAGATATGCTCTAGAGAGGAGAGGAATGAAGGTCAGTAGGAACAAGACAGAATACATTTGTGTAAATGAGAGGGAAGTCAGTGGAATTGTGAGGGTTCAAGGAGTAGAGTTGACGAAGGTGGATGAGTTTAAATACTGGGGACCAACAGTACAGAGTAATGGGGATTGTGGAAGAGAGGTGAAGAAGAGAGTGCAGGCAGGGTGGAATGGGTGGAGAAGAGTGTCAGGAGTAATTGGTGACAGACAGGTATCAGCAAGAGTGAGATGGAAGGTCTATGTAGTGGAGGATGGAGTGGTGTGGTAGTGGAGTGAAGGATGGTAGTGAGACCAGCTATGTTATATGGGTTGGAGACGATGGCACTGACCAGAAAGCAGGAAACAGAGCTGGAGGTAGCAGAGTTAAACATGCTAAGATTTGCACTGGGTGTGACAAGGATGGATAGGATTAGAAATGAGTACATCAGAGGGTCAGATCAAGTTGGACGGTTAGGAGACAAAATCATGAGAGGCGAGATTGCATTGATTTGGACATGTGCAGAGGAAGATGTTGGGTATATTTGGAGAAGGATACTAAGGATAGAGCTGCCAGGGAAGAGGAAAAGAGGAAGGCTTATGGATGTGGTGAGAAAGGACATGCAGGTGATGGGTGTAACAGAACAAGATGCAGAGGACAGAAAGATTTGAAAGAAGATAATCCTCTGTGGCGACCCCTAATGGGAGCAGCCAAAAGAAGAAGAAAAAGAAGTGGGTTATCTTCTCCTCTTGTAATGGCACTTGCATGGTTAGGAGGTCCCCCATGAAGTTTTGCATAGTCAAAGAGAAGGGGAAGGGGTGTCCCCTGTGAAATGAACTGGTTTGACACACACAAAACAGTTTGGGGCAGTCACCCATGGCTGCAAAAGGGTTTTGAAATAGCACTCATGTGCATCGAATTGAGTCCGGAGCTGAACTGGCATTAAGCAGGAAAGATGACGGTTTTAAAGGACTCCGGACCGGAAGTGGCGTCATCTTGCTGCTCAAACCAGAAGTGACATCGTCCTTAGCGCCTGAACCGGAAGTGATGTTGTCCTTGGCGCCGGTTCCAGAAGTGACATCACCGATGTGGAATCAGACGGGATTTCCCGTGTTTGGTCTGCAGAGATAATAGAAATAAATTTAGTGTACCCCGCCATCCACTGCCCTGGTGTGGAATTACCTTCACGTGGTCGTTTCAGCTCCCTCCTAGTCGCGTGTGTGTGACACCCACCGGAGTTTTGTACGAAAGCAAACATTAATTACATAAACATTACTTGGGGTTAATTGATGGCTAATTAATTAAGGCAAGGCTAATTAAAACATGAATTCATTACAGCAAACAGGATGCACCTGAATACAGTCTGAAATGCCACAGTAAAGGATCTGAATATTTACATGAAGGAGAGATTTGTTTTTGATCTTTAATAAACTTGCAAACCTTTCTGAAAATGTTTTCACTTTGTCATTATGGGTTGTTGAGTGTAGATTGATGGGCCAAAATGGCAAATTTTAAAATTAAAAAACACAACAATGCGTGCCAAACGTGAATGGATCTGAATACTTTCTAAGTCCACTGTAGGTTCAAGAAAATGAAATGAAAACAGCTACCTACCACATTTCAGTAAGCTTGTCAAACTTTTCAACAAAGAACAAGCTACTGCATATACATGATGACAAAGAAAATAATCTAATGGTCAAGGTTGGTTTGATTCAGGTCTTGTTTTAATGTTCTTTTACACATTCAGCCCTCTGTTACAGTTACCTATCGCTCATTTCTAAATAAAACCAATACAAGTCGTCACACTGCCAGGTATTCTTTGCCGACCTCCACATTGCCCTACGCCCAACACTGGGTCAAAGGCAATACATTAAGGGCTTGTCTTCTGGCTTCAACCATCACACAACAGAATGTGCCTTTGGAAGATTGGCATGGATAAAAGGTGAAGAAAAACAGACTTCTAATTCCTGAATTATTTCTCTTCAATTTAAGTATCCCTGGAGCATATTGTAAAAATCTGAAGAAATAACATAAAAAGCAATTCTAATTCTAGCTTTGGTGTTATATTCCCTATGTTTATTCTGTGATGCGGTAGGAGAATACAATTTACTGGTCTTTTTTTTCCCCAACAAAGAGCTAAAATAAAAAAAAACTGGAATGTTTCCTGTGAGGCTTTGGGTGTTCGGTGTTATGAGGGCAAACACAGCCTACTGCTTGACAGCATTGCCCACCCAGAAGGCTTTAATAAAATGCTCTCCTCCTGCCCATGCCATATTCTGTCTTCCTGAAGTCTGCTGTGTAAACTTTTAACAGCTAGTGACCTGTTTGTGTAACTCTTTTCCGGCTGGCAGATGCTTGTTGTTATTACGCTTTTAACAACTCATCGCTTGCAATCTTGTTTCAACCTTTCCAATCCCTCCCCATCCCTTGAGTCAAAAACCCAGCCAGAGCCAAGGCCGCAGATATAAACTCAATGGCACTGGAAAAGAACAGCGCTGACATTAGCTGTCGGCAGATTTGGAGGAGAAATTAAATGAAGTAGGCTGTTAGACATGTCAGACTGCAGGCTACTCATCCCATGCTGGAAGATCTGAGCTGGATAGAATAGTACCTTTGTGAGGTAGAGGAATAGAGGAATAGCCTTTTTCCTACCAACCCTTCCCTGAGTAGCACCGAGGAATTGAGAAGACTGTCATATTTAATGGCAGACAGTGCCAACGTGTCTTTTATATTAGAGCAAGCCCTCCTGCCCTTCTGTGTTGAAGATGCTTCATTTCCTAGGAGAAACAGACAAAAGTTGTGGAAAGGGATGGAAATGGGGAAGGCTCAATTAAATGGATATCCTTATTTAAATAAGGTAGATGTACCCATTTGCTACAGTTGCTTAATATGCACATTTTCTCTCTTAGACACCTGGCCGATGACAAATGCCTAAAACATTACACTTCTGATTATTACAATACTAAAATAGTCATAACTGTAGCTCTTAGTTTCTTCTCAAGCTTTGAATAGTTCCCTCATGTTTTGGACCTTTGGTTGACACTGATTAATTTTTACTAACTTATGTTTTTAATCACTTACGAAAGTTGTTCTCCATGACTTCATCAAACATCACGCATACACTTTGGCCACTGCTGTAACTGACAACTTTTTGGTCCTCTAGTACCTCTCCATCAGATCTTGAGATCCTCCAGCTAACACTACATGGAGCTCTATTTCGTTAACTGGACAGCTTCCCTTACTTCTGGTGTCCACTTACAGGTCCTAATGTTGCCACCATGACATTAATCACTGCTGCTATTACTGGCTTCATGAACAGGATCCATTTAGACTCCATGTTCTTGGCCTCTTGTAGTGGAAGAGCTTTTCTGAAAATTAGATTCAAACTCAGCCCACAGAGACATGTTTGCTACTTTCTTTTGGCATACACCATTAATCCTGGGTGTACACCATCTCTCTGATCCAACTCAACACCATCAGTTGACAACTCATAACTTTTCTTACTTGAGCGTCCAGTACTTATGGTCTCTAATGGGGTGATATTATTGATCACTGGCCTTTGGTTCAAGGTAGTCTTGTGCCAGGTACCCTTTTTCGCAAATATTATGTTTGTCATGTCTAGTCTATGGCTTACTAGAAATTTAGTAAGAATATACTATTCAGATTAACATTACATTCTTAAAGGTATCTCTTTGATTGCTAGCATGAAAGACTCTCAGGATTATTCAGTACATACTCTTCTGAGCATGAAATGCAATATCTCAAAAGAAGATGATTAATCTGAGTAGCTAATGGGTGCATGCATTTAAACAAAAGGGTTCTCCTCTACAATTTGAAGTCTCTTTGAGACATCCTTTTCATCCAGCTAAACAAACTCTAGTTGCAAGGCACCTAATGGGGGTCTGTGAGTGACCACACCCTCACCAGAGGCCTCCCCCACAGGGCACCTGTAGAATAGGAGAAGGTTCATCCTTGACTCAAGGAGTCTGCTGAATGATCCAACCTCCAGTTCCATCCCTACCAGGACATTTACTCTTTACTTCCCAAAAGGCCAGTTTCCATTGTCAAGGTATAGTATGCCTGGATCAAAAAGAAGACAAGATGGTATGTTTTGTTGTAGGCACACTGAGTCTCAGGAAGGCAGCAGAATTAAGCTTTTTTGCGTGATGCATACACAGACCCAAATCAACTGAAATGAGTGCCCAAAATTTGGCAAACCATACTTTTATTACAATTCTTATCATATAACTCATTACTCATCCTCAGCTGAGTCCCAATCATCTTGTAGCTCTAGACCTGCCTCTAATTAGTTCCACCAATACCTTCAGCTTAATGAGAATAGTGCTTTGTCCTGTTCATCATGTCCACTTGGCTGGTCTTTACCATTACCTAATGTCCATCAGCTTACCCTATGTTCATCATCTGATCGAAACACTCCAACACCTGTCCTTATCCTATCCTGTGCAGGTGTCCAAAACCTATTTATTAATCGATTCCCACCAGTAAGTCGGAATCAGGCGAACCCAGACATAAGATACTGGGCTAGAGGTTTGGGCAGCTGTGCCCCTAAAACAATAACACTGTTTCTTCTAAACTACATTTTCCTTGGCTTGTCATCACCAGTCCAGGCAGGCAGACAGGGAGGCAGAGGCCCAGCCACTACAAGTGGAAGCAAGCGGCCTATCTGTTTTTTTTTTCTCATGCATTTCTTAAAACAATGGCCTGTTTAGCCCAAAATACACACTGTCCTTGACTAAAGTTTTTAAGTTTAGCAGCAAGATATTGGTGGTTTACAACTGCAAAGAAGAAAATAATAAAATATGCAGGCGAGGGCTTTTTATAGTTTAACCCTTACTATACTAGCATGCATTAGGATATGATACTTATTTTCATATATGCTTATGTTCTCTTTGAATATATGCAGATCACGAGTTTAAAGAATATTCTTTTCTACAGTTTAAGTTATAAAAAGATCATACTCTTAAGCCTCCTTTTTAAGGGTAATTAATTGAAGAGTCTGTCTGATAGGTGAACCTCAGATGCAGGAGAAGCAATGTAGACTCAATTTCCTCCCTGGAACATTGAGATATACTTTGTCCTTGTGCAGCTACTTGGGGGGTCATAAACATGTGCTAATTCGGTCAATATGTGCTTAACAGACTTAAAAAAAGAGTATGATTGTGTACTCTGTGGATGATGCTACATGATGCACTCTACTGTATGCCATTCTTTTACTTTATTTGCAGAGTGAGACCTGTGCTTACACAGTTGGGATTACTGCAAGTTGAGTTCTTTCAATGTAGGTGTTAAACTCTGCCAAGGGTTCAACTTGTCTCCTCTTCTCTCCTATTCTCTGTTATTCAGGAACTCCATCAAAGGTGTATCTTGTCACTTCACCCGTTCTTGATTTTCATGGACAAAATATCAAGCCACAGTCAAGATACACCATATAATACATAGATGGTTGCTGATATGTTTTGGTCAGAATTTGTTCATTGGCTCATGTTTGGTGTCTTTTGTTGTCACTAAAATATTATTGTAATGTGTTTTTGTTAATATTTTTATTTCTTTAGTATTTATGTGGTTTACGTATGTTCCCTGTGCTCAATGGATGGAACCCCAAGGTGCAGAGTTACCATTATATCAATGGTGATGGACCACTCTCTGCCATTGTATTTTATATTGTGGGGCAGGTTTCTCAGAGTTTCATTGAGAGTTTTTGTAATGATTGTTACTGTGATTGTTATTGTATTTGATTTTCTGATTTATTGTGGAGTTTTGCTTGGGTTTTGATTCTGATTGCTGGATTATGAACTGGACTTGTTTGCCTCAGGTTGCATTTTTGACATACCCATTCTACCTTATTTCTTGATATTTTTTTACATTTTGTGCTTCTTTGTTTATTACAAATAAATTCTTTATAAAGACTCATCATTTGCCTTGATGCCTTCTTAAGCCAGGAGTTTTACAGTTATCCCCTCACTTGAAGGGAGTTTCTATGTAGTTTTGAGTATTTTGAGTATTTTTGAGTATTTTTTTCAAGTTTGGGGTCAGGCTGTCTGAGGTGAGGTCTGTTTCTGAGGCTAATCAGTGAGGTCTGGCTCAAATTTTTGTATATTTAGAGGCCTGTTCTCCCCCTTTCTTGTAATACTAATTGCAACAGATACTAGTTATGACAAATGCGGTTTTAGATTTTCAGTAAAGGAAGAGAGAAGTTTCAAGGTAAGGTTATTTTACTCACTAATCATGGCAACATAAGGCATACTGATTAGCAAATGTAAGTAAGAATGTCCCTATATTCTGTACACAAGACACCAATGACCCTATCAACCTATTTAAAGGGCATCCAGTAAGGAGAAGCTAAGAGTTACAACTCTGATGCTTGTGGAAGATGTTGTCCTCTATACCTGATCAGACTATTAGAAGTCTGATGAGGTCAAAAGGATAACACTGGAATGGTTTGCACCAAAGTGTGGTTTTGTTGGAATGTGAATTTGAATCTCCAAATCTGAGGTCATGGTCCACTCCCAGAAAAGAGAGTATTGTTCTCAGCAGGTAAGTCAGGAACATCCGCTCTTAGTGAAGTGGAACAAACACTTTCAATCAGCCTTTTTGCTCTACCTTCCCTTGCCAATTAGGACAACTGTTAACTCTCGGCCTGCCCTGTGTGTGCATGAGTCCAATGACCTGTATCCCATCTATGCCTGATTGCAGGTGGTGGGTGTGACAGAGCAAGAAGTAGAGGACAGGAAGATATGGAACAAGATGATCCGCTGTGGTGACCCCTAACAGGAGCAGCTGAAAGAAGAAGAAGAAGGAGCTCATTGACAGGTTCCAGCTGCTTGAAACTCAGAAATGAATATTCAGAAAATAGACGAAGATCTAACTTGGTCAGATACTTTAATTTCAATTGATGACTGGACTGGATGAATGCCCAGAGCCATTGGTGTAGGCCTTTGCTGTCTGTTTTCTGTTATATTTCTTCTCTAGTTGCTTCCAGAGTTTCTTTCGCTGATGCTTTGTATATTGTAAGACCTCATTTAAAGTTTCAATATTTTTCTTTCTTGAACTAGCAAACTTAACTAGCATCAACCCTGTAGAGAACCATCTTTTGGCTGTGGCCAAAATATTTTGGGTGTGCTTAGCTCAAGATGTTTCCAGTGGTCAGCTGGGCTTGATCTGTTTTAGTAATAAGTTGTCCTTTGTGTGGCCTCAGTAGTGTAAGATGCATTAATCACCTCAAAGCACACAGTTCAAACACACCAATTTTGCTTTGCTCTGATTTCTTGAAGGTCATGTGCTACTCCTAGACATTGCTTTAATTCATTGTCAGTAACTGCAATGGCTCACAGAAAATTGATAATAAGAAAGTCTCCATGTGAAATGAACTCTTTCCTAGAAATCTTTTGTAGTCAGTAACTAACGATGTTATGAACAGACAATTTTGATGTATACTATGTGGCGGGCGGACGGCCGGCAACCCATCCTGGCTGGGATGCCCCTGTGATGGAAGGATGGGGGAAGGCAGCTTTTTCAGGACACTGCCTCCCCTAAAACACTAGATGGCAGCTCCCCTGAAGTGTAGCAGTGCCTTGGATTCCCGCAGGGCATACTGGGACTTGGAGTCCAATTTCTCAGCCCTGTTGGGTGCCGTGGGTGCCACCAGGGGGGAATATGAAAGTCATGCTTCCCTTGCAGCCCGGAAGTGCTTGGAAGTCATGAGGATGGAAGCCCCACAGTACTTCCTGGCCGATTAAAAAGTTGGGATCCTCCATCTGACCCGGAAGTGCTGGCAAGTCACAGGGATGGAAGAACGGAAGCACTTCATGGTCAAGAACTGTTGGATACCCAGCAAGCGACCCAGAGTTGGGAGGGAGTGTGACAGAGCTTGCTGGGAGGTGGAGGAGAGTATTGTGTTCAATATTGTGAATTTGTGTTTAATGTGGCTGGGGTGCTTTGGAGGCACTATATCAGAGGAAAGAAGAAATTAAATTACTTCTTAGTGCTTTTAACTTCTGTCCAGTGTGTTTGTCTGTTGGGGAAAAGGTGAGCAATAGTGCCACCAAGCGTCCACTCATTTACAACTATAAATTTCGAGCAGACTGTTTAATCACATGCAACTAACCTGATTTTCAAATTGTGCAGTTTTGAACAAAGAACTTTAAACCTTAATATTACATAAAACAGGACATCTACTAGAGCTGTGCAGCTGTTGCTAAATGACATTCCACAATTCATAAGGTTATAGCCCCTATTGTTCACTACAATGCAGATGTCCAACTGCCATATGCATCGTGTTATTCACATTAAACCGTTGTGGAAAATTAGGGTTAAAGAGCATTGCTATCTGCTGCATAATATGCCTGTGACCCCAATAAAAATGCTTCTGTATTTAATTCATGATCCTAATTATTCACAGTATGATGGACTGAGACGATAATATAACAGTTGGCAAGTGGAGGCAGCATGTATTCTCCATTTAAATCACACATCCTTTCAAAATAATTTTTTTTTAATTAACCATATATATATATATATCTATATATATATATATATATATATATATATATATATATAGTGAAGCAAGGCTTAGTGAAGCTTGGCAACCTGTCTGGGGTGGTTAGCAGATAGAGGAAGGACAGGAACATGTGTTCCCCTCAGCCTCAGAGTAACGGTACCTTCCTCCAGTTTCTCTGGAGTGGGCTCTTGCAGGGTTGTCTGGGAATTGTAGTTCTAGTGCATAGTCCTGTCAGGGACTCCTTCGCTGCAGTGGAGATCTTGGGGAACGGAACATTCCTGTTTGTCAAGGACTCTGCCTGACCCAGACGAGTGTTCTGAATGTGCTAGGTGTGTGCTGGAAATAATCCCAGTTTGAGCTTTAAAAGTACTCAGCTACAAGTGTTTGAAGTTAGGACTGGAGCTGTGATATCTAGACTGAGGGAGTATACAGTCCAGGACAAAACAGTATTGAAAAGTCAAGGTGGGATTAAAAAGGATTAAAAAGGAATAGTAGGTGATGCACCTGAATGAAGCTAGTTCTCTTAAGTATTGTGCTTTCCTCCTTCTGTTTAGTCTATGTTAGTTGTTACCCTCCCTAACCTTAATATGTCAACATTTTATATGTACTTTGATGGTGCATATGTATTCTTTTGTTTTGGGGGCTTGTTCAAGAATGCCTCCCGAGGTTCACATTAGTAAAATATCTTCAAAGTAGAGTGAAATGGCAGTGCACTGCTTAGCTCCCCTGCCCCACAGCTTCTGACTACTGGATGTTAGTCGTGAGGGATTATCTCAAGATGTTTACTTACAGTAACTCAGCAGTGACGTTAATGTCTATGGTGACTCTGTCAGTAGACGGATTGGGAGAGCATTTTGGGTCATGAGGTCTCTGGAAAAGGGTGTGTGGCGCTCCCGATATCTATGCAAAAGGACAAAGGTCCAAGTCTTTAGTGTCCTGGTGCTTCCTGTTTTGTTATATGGTTGCAAGACATGGACTTTATCCAGCGACCTGAGACGAACACCAGGCTCCTTCAATACTGCACCTCTTCTGAAAATCCTTGGGTACTGCCGGTTTGACTTTGTGTTGAATGAGTGGTTGCTCATGGAGTCCTGAATGAGGCACATTTTCTGATTGTGAGGGAGTGTCAGTTACAGCAGTACGGCCATGTGAAGGATCTAGTGGCTGGACTAGGCCAAGGGGATGCCCACATAACACCTGAAAGATAGACGGTCATTTCTGGGGGTGGGGCTGGAGAGCGTGTCTGCCTGGGGGGTTGCCAACCAGGATACCGACCTGTTTCGTCGTATTGTGGGTGTGGTAACACACTGTAGCAGTGCATGCTCCCCAACCTGACCTGACCTGACCTCTCTCTTTCACCTTGCACCTCATTTAATTCTAGGGTTGCATCTCTCTCCATGACACCCATAGAAGTCGTCACCACCAGCCTTATAGCACAAAGGTGCTCGCTGTTGTAGTCTGCCCAAAATGTCTGTTTTATTCCTCCCAATTTTAGGGTTAGAGTTGCGTGTGGTGATTTTTTTTTTCCACTGGAGATCTTTTGTTAAATACTATATGACAGGTAGACACATGTGGAATTAATGGATGAAAATGCTTCCAGACAGGAACTAAACACCTTCTTTCTTATGTGAATGGCACAAATTTTGCTGAAGCAAAAGTCTATTTTTTGGCAAAGCAAAACACTACGTTTGATGCAAATTAAATTTTGTGCAATTTTCTTTTTCTCATCATAGAGATTCCAAGGAAATTCCAGATAAAACATTCATTAGGCATACCTTAGGAAATGAGAGCAAAATAGTGTTAGTGTTTATCAGGGAGTTAAGGATCTTCCTTAGTATTAAAGAAAAGAAAGCTGCACTACACCACCTACCTACAAATGGACATCTGTCAAAATTAAGTATCAGGCAAGTTGACTTTTAAAGAAAGATGGAAAAGCCTTCAAACTGCAGAGAAATAAAGATGCGTTAGTAAGCATTATTAAGAGCTTTACATAATGGAAATGAAAGGTCGTGAGAAAAAAGCCATCACTTGGAAAGATGAAAATGTTTGGAGCACCAGACCAGAAATTATTGGAATGGAGCCTGATTCTGTCGGTTAAAAAAAAATAAGTGAAGCTTGGGAAGAGAACTTCAGTAATATGCCAAAAACAAAGCCAAAACAACAATTAGTTCCTCAAGATTTAAAAGGCGAAGGTTCATGAGGAGCCAAGTCAATGTCTTTTCCTCAACCTTATGGGGAAGCTTATGTCATGTTTTATAAATTGCTTTATTTGAGAACCTTCAATCTTCAATCATCAACGAAAAATTGACATAGACCAGTGTATAAAGATGGTTGAAGTCCATCCCAAGCTGTAATTGCTGCCAATGGTCTCACATCCAGATGTGGAATATTTATACTGATACAATTAGCTAATTTCAAGCTTTGAGAAAAAGTCAGCATGTGAGAATGAAGGTACATATTGAATTAAAAAGCACAAGTGACGGCTTGTACAGCAGGAACTGGTCTCAGATACTCTTCTTTGTACTTCTCTTTATAGAGGTGGATGGAGGCACAGAGTTTGGTACTGCTGCTGCCTTTTAAGTCCAAGTACTTGAGAATGTGTTTTCACATTCACTTTCCTCCCCTTATCCTGTCTGGACCTCACTTAAAGGAGGAGACCCCTGCCTACAGGTGCAGTCAACCTTCAAATCCCAGCTCAGGTCTCCATTGCTCGGCCTCCAGCAATCCTGGGGCACTATACTGAACCACATACATCTCCCACCACCATTCCCTTGGCATCCATGGGGTCGCCGCATATTAGGTTGCTCCTACTCCCAGGAAAACACTCAGTAGTGAGTGCCCCTTCCACAGCCTCTGACTCCTACTGCCCTGAGACTCACACCCAACCACCTGCCCCACTCAGCTCAGCATGGGCTCTCTCTTTTTCCATCCCTGACTTTCTATTTCTTTCCACTTCGTTTAACCTCCTGCATGTCTCTTCTCCCTTAATTGTTGATTGCCAGTCTATCCTACCTCCTCTCATCTTTTTCCTCATGCCGGCTCTCCCTTATATGCCTCCTTGGGCACAGCATCTCAATCATCCACTGTAGAAAGACAATTAAGCAACTGAGACAGACCGCACCCTCACATGCAGGTGGGTCTTGCCCCAATTACTTCACCAACCTCCTACAGATGCGCAAGCATGCACTCCCACGGAGATCGAGCCAGCCAATTAATTATTTATCTACGAGGGGCGTTCAAAAAGTCTTAGCACTGTTATTGACTCTATTTATTATGAATTTCAAAAACAAATGACATCATTCTACTTCATAGTCACCTTCGTTTACGATGCAATTTTCTTAGCATCGTACCAACTCTTTAATGCCCAATTACTAGTCCTCCCGACGTCACCGTTTCCAACAAAAATATAAAAGTGTGGAAACTTTTTGAATGTCTCTTGAATTAAAATGGGCTCCTGATTGCTAAGCCTCTTTAAAATTAAATTGCAACAAAACTGAACTCCTGCAAATTGGGACTAAAGTGCAACTTAATAAAATGAGCTCTTTCCCAGTCCATCTTGGCAGTGATCTCATCCTCCCTGTCTTATTCCGTCCACATAAATCACATTAAGAAACTTTCTTACTTTACCTCCGTAACATATCCCATGTTCGCTCCTTCTTCTCCTTCTCAAATGCTGAGAAACTTGTCCATGCTTTTATCACATCCCGCATCAATTATTGTAATTCCCTACTGGCAGGTACTCCTTCTAATCTTATATCACAGCTTATTCAAAACTCGGCTGCAAGAGTCTTTACTCGCACCAGCAGCAGCAAGAGCATCACACCCATCCTGCTCCGTCTTCACTGGCTCCCTGTGTCTTACAGAATCGAATATAAAATCCTACTAATAACCTACAAAGTCTTAAATAACCTCGTGCCAAACTACATCAGTGACCTTGTCCATCTCTATGTGCCTGCCTGCCCACTAAGGTCCTCTGATTCTGCCAATCTTGTTGTGCCCCACACTAATCTACACTCCATGGGTGACAGGGCCTTCAGCTGTATAGCGCCCAGACTCTGGAATGTCCTACCGAAATTAATTAAATCAGCTGACTCCATGAATTCTTTAAAGAAAACAACTCAAAACTCATCTGTTCAGGAAGGCTTTTAGCTCTACTTGACTTTATTCCTCTTCTCTCAGTTTACCTCTCTGTCAAGATGCTCATGTAACCTGTGTGTGATAGACCATCAATTATATTGTCTGTTAGGCTTTTTCTCTGAATTTACTGTCTTAATTTTCTTTATTTATTTATCTGGTTTACTACTGTATACTGTATACCCTGCCGTTCTTTCTTAAACTCTGTGAAGTACCTTAAGCATGGGAAAGGCACTATATAAATAAAATGTATTAAAATTATTATTATTAAGCCACAGACCTGCTATACCACACTAACCTCTCTTTCAATTCTCTCTTGTGTTTTGTTCGCTGGTTACCTCTATCCTTCTGACCTTTGCCTGTCCCTCATTACGAGTTGGCCTGACATGACATCTTCTGGTCTCCTGGGGCCTCATGTATAAACGGTGTGTATGCACAGAAATGATGCGTAAGAACATTTCCATGTTCAAATCGCGATGTATAAAACCTACACTTGGCGTAAAGCCACGCACTTTTCCACGATACCTCATACCCTGTCGTACGCAAGTTCTCCACTCGGTTTTGCAGACTGGCGGCACCCAGCGTCAAAGCAGTGCTACTGTTCCTGTGTGGTTACTCTTTATTTCTTAGATCCACATTCCTGCTGCGGCGTTATAAATACACTGAAACTAACTGCATATTGTTTATCAGTGTAATGCATCTGATTGTAATTAACTTGTAACAATATAATAGTCCAGGGAATAGCCATAGTATTCCAAATACCATAACTGCTTTAGCGTTGTTACTCTCACTGCACCTTCTTTTTCTTCTTTCAGTTGCTTCCGTTAAGGGTTGCCACAGCAGATCATCATATTACTCTCACTGCACCACTCGGAGTATTTATATCACTGTATCTGAGTGGGGAATCACAGCAGCAGCTGATTGGAAAGAGAATTATCGGGATACAGCATCAAGCACATGCTTGCTTTGCATGGCAAAACATTTCAAAGCCTTTCCTGCACGGACCTCGTGGTTCAGAAACAGTTTCATCCCAAGAACTATAAACGCACTCAACCAATTGCTCCTTGTAGAACTGTTTGTACTTATTAGTACAATCACCTCACTGTAAACTTGCACTACAGTTATAATATCGCACAACCTGAGCCACTTTATAAAGTGCGTATTTACATATGATGACGATATCATTTTTAAGATGAAATGCAGCAAAATATGTTGATTATATTATATAGATAAAACTTTAACTTAATTTAACTAATCTGTATTGTTCAAAATTAAACATGTGAGGACACGGTTCTGCAGTGCTAGCTAGTTCAGGGATTGTGCCTGCCTCGTGCTGTATATTTGCTGGGGCTGACGTGACACTGGAAGAATAGATGGATAGAATAATTAAATACGTACAATGAAGATATTCCAATGTTCCTTAAAAGTTTTCAAGAATCGTCGTAAGCTTACAGTTGGCATAACGTCTATTACAGAGCTGATTGTGTGGTGATTGGGTATTTGGAGAAAGAAAAGTAAGCACAGGAATTGGAGATTAGTACGTTTGAAAGAGACAGTACTGCTACAATAATTTCATTGAAGGTCGCGCACAATCACGCACCGTGTTCCCCTAATTAATAACATGCTCTAACTCTTATCATCATGAAAAAGATATCACGTATACATCTCAGTATTTTAATTATTCAGAGAGCTGTAATATCACGAATGTAATGGATTCTGTGTCCTGTCGGAGAAAGAGAAAGCAGAAACACGTAGTGATTCACACACATAGAGCACAAGATTAAATACAAACCAAAGCATTTAACGTGCTACTTTAATTAATGTGATTTGAGAAACTGGTTAATTAAATGATGTTAAGATTAAGTTTATGATGTTCTACTTTAATGACAAAATAAACTACGTAATTAAAGTGGAAATTTCGAGATTGAAGTTGACATTTCGTGCTTTTTTCCTACTGTGAGCCTTTTTTTTTTTCTGTACCCTAAGCTTTCATATGACACTCAGACAGTGGGCTACAACTCGCCTTTTCATGGTGACTTTGATACGTGACAATTTCTTTTTTATTTTGGGCACTGTGTGACTTTGTGAACTTGAGCTTTCCAGTTTCTCCGACACACTATGTCAGTCGATCAACTTCATTTTGTTGTTTATACCACTGTTTAAATCAACAAGTAGTATGTTTTTCCTTTGCCTACACTTGGTATTCACTGAAATTCTTATATTTTCCCCCGTGCTTTTCCCATTGTCTTTTCACAGAACGCTGAGCTTAAGTGCGATTTATATTGATTTGCATATTCAAAGAGGCGTAATTCTGGGAGGAGTTGGGGCGGGACAGCAGGCGCGTGCATGTGCATTACTTTTCACGCTGACCGGGATTTAGGGAGCGGAAGAACGTGGAAGTTGGAGTACGCACAGATTCTTGCATCTGGATTTTTCTGTGCGTAAGCACATTTTGGCTTTTGTGCTTACGTCATGTTATAGTGTAAATTCTACACATGGCGTTATTCATGAGGCCCCTGGTATCTTACAATAATTTACAATAATTTGTAGAGATGTCGTACTAATCTCAATTCTTTGAGGATCTTGTAGCCTTTCTGTCAGATTCAACTACAAGTGCACAATAATACCAGAAATCCATATCACAGTATAATTACTAATTCTGAAATTCTGTTATGAAGACTTTCTAGTTTTCCAAACAAAAACATCAAATTGAGGCCTATGCCTCAAAGATGGATCCTCAAGTTTTCCTGCTATAATACTGTAATAGCCAGATGAGGTATTGCCTCGTTAATCTAGACCCTTGGAGAAAAATGAAGTCTAGTATCAAAATGTTTTTTTCTACAAACAAAAATACACTAATTAAAAAAAACCCTTAGAAAGTATTACAAAAAAATAGAATGAGGGAGAGGAAACCATTAAAAACCCCTGGCCCAAAATAAATAAACAGTAGTTTTTTGAGTGTTATGATTGCTGTTGTTCACACATTTTTTTACGCTTTATTCTTAATGGATTCTGGCTAATTATAGGTCTCCTCTGGTATTTTGATATGCATACATTCTGATTCTGAAGTCAGGTTTCATGTTTAATGGATTTTTGAGAAACCTTTCATTTATTAATATTTTGCCATGACACTCTTTTGTTTTTCATTGTGTGCTGCCATTTGGTGGATTCTATTGTTATGATGTGCTTGCCCTAGTGCCCTCTAAGGTCTCATATTTAAAGGATCAGTTGTTGAAAGGTTAAAAAGCTGTCTCAATGGCCATTTTGTAACAAAAAACAAAACAAAAATCCCAAACATAAAGCCAAAGCTACATAGGAATGGTTTTAAAACAACAATATTGATGTCCTGGAGTGACCAAGTCAAAGTCAAGATTAGAATAGACAAAGTTTATTAATCTCAAGGGGAAATTAAGACACAGGCTCGTAGGACAAATATTACAATCAATGAATCGATAGATAGATAGATAGATAGATAGATAGATAGATAGATAGATAGATAGATAGATAGATAGATAGATAGTATATTTACAAAGCTCTATTCAATCTTGAAAATGTCTGATGTGCATGTTGCCAGTCTCTGAATCTACAAGTAAATCTTATCCTTGGTTTGGTTATTGAGTTGAAATTAGCTGAAATCAGTTCACGCTTTTGTTTATAGCCGACTAGATTACGATAATGCACTCCTAACAGGACTACCTAAGAAAAACATCAATCGGTTGCAATTAGTGCAGAATGCAGCAGCCAGAATCTTTGATTAGAAAAAGAAAATTTGAGCACATCTCAGCGGTTTTAGTGTTGTTACATTGGTTACCCATGTCATTCAGAATTGACTTTAAAATACTACTAATGGTTTATAAAGCCTTAAATAATCTCGCTCCATCCTATATTTTGGAATGTTGTAAGCTTCGATCTTTGAATGGAGGTCTGCTTATCATTCCAAGAGCTAAACATAAAAGAAGTGGTGAAATATGGAATACTTGACCGACTGAAATTCGCAAGGCTAATACTGTGGAACATTTTAAAAAACTTAATTCTAACTTCATTATTTTAATTTGGCTTTTTCATAGCTACCTTTCAATTTCATTCCTGTTGGACTACATGGGCGTATAATTATCATATTATATATTATCACTTTGAACTAATACTCGCTATCTCATGTGTTTTTTTCTGGTGGCAATCTATGTCACCACCACCTGATCAAGGCACCATGCAGGCCCTGGAGATGATGGAATGAAGGCGGCTGTCTCAGCTGTCCACGAGACCAGCTTCATCAAACCCATCAATGTGAAGCAAGAAAACTAGGAGGTTTGATTTAAGAACATTACGGGGGCTGGATGGACTTTTGGTCTTGGTACCCCTGCAGATTTTGTTTTTCTCTCCAGCCTAACTGGAGTTTTTTTTTTTATTTTGTTTTTTGCAGTCCTCCTGTACATCTGACCTTACCTTGCTTTCTTGTTATTTATTTATTTAATATTATTGCTGAATCTGAATTGTTTTGTTTTCTTTTAACCTTCTTTTTGTCATTTTGTAATGCTGCTGTATGTAAATGTGGTATATAAATAAATGTTGTTGAAAAAATGTCTGCATGTTTGCAAAAATCTGCATTTTAAGAAATACTGTATCTCAGCCGCGCACTGTATACGTTGTACCAATGGGTCATACAACTATGTACTTTACCAGCAGTAAGAGATGTTGGAAACTTTAGGACAGACTGAGTTGGTGGCTCCCAATATCAGGCAAATCTGTGACCTTGACCGATCTTTTGACATTTGGAAGCAGAGTGGTTGTTGATTTTCCAGTACCCATTGCTAATGTTAGCAGAGCTAGCAGTGGATTTTTCACTCATCAAGAAAAAATAATAAGAAAATATATCATGCAGAAATAGCAAAATAAACTTAAAGAGCACAAGCATTTAGTCTGTGACAGTGGGAGTAAACATTGACTTGCCTGATTTGTAGCTGGACATGACAGTGGCTCTTCATTCAAAATCTCCATGCAACCTGACAAAGCTTGAACAGTTTTGCAAGGAAGAATGGGGAAAAACGGCAGACTCTACAAAGCTGATAGAGACCTGTGCACACAGACCCAATGCTCTTGTGTCTGCCAAAGGTGCATCTCCTTAATGGTAACCTGAGGGGAGTAAATACTAATGTGATCAATTATTTTGGGTTTTGTATTTGTAATTAATTTAATTTACTTTGCAAAGATATGTTTTCATTTGAGGCCTGTGGGGAAGTGCTAAAAAGGCCAAATTAAATCTATTATGGTTCAATGTTGTATAATAATAAATTGTGAACACAATACTTTTTATAGTTACAGTACCTATATTGTCACCAATTTCATAATTGATATATAATAAAATATGAATACTTTCACATTCTAGACTGGTTGGATTATGTTCCTATTAACTTAATCTCCCTTCCCCGTGATTTTTGTACCATTTGCAATTAAAAAAGAAGCATAAATGTTTCTAAACTGTGAAGGATTTAGTGTGTACAAGCTTAAGAGAGACATTTTTTCTACCATTTGGCACCCTGAGTCACAAACAGATGTGCTCTCCTTTTGCCATTCTCGTCTGAAACCCAAGCGTCTCCTCTTTGTTTTGTTTATCGGTTTGTATTTCTGCCAGTTAGTGTCACAGACACTTCCTGGTGTGCCCCTCGCTTGACAAGGTTAAGCTGCCCTGATGATATGCAGTTGTGCTCTGCCTCGTTTTTCATAGATCCCTTCCGATAACCGTAACATGAACTTGGGACCATGTGGATGAGGCTGAAAACATGCAGAGTGTTTTTTATTAGAGCCTCTATTCCCACATTCAGCAACTCTCCAAGGAAATGGAACAAATGTCCGTAGTAATTCTGTGAGGCTTGAATCAAATTTCGGTTTTACAGTTTATCCTCCAGTGATGTTGCAGCAATTCTTTTAGCACGAAGCAAATTGAAAAGTCTTCTGTTTTTTTTTTTTTTGGTGGAAAATGATAAAGAGCTCCTGATTCAAATATGAGCTGATTTTGTTTCTCTAGGCAACGGACTTTAATTAAATCCCACCAGATTAAATACTAACATCAACAGTGTGCCTGGTGGGCTGGGATAGCAAACTTGCCGGTCTGTGAGAGGACCCCATGTCCATAAATAAGAAGTTTTCAATTCCTTTAGGATGATTTCTGCTGTTTAGTGAGAGCAGGAGGTTCTGCATCAGGAAACTGTGGTTTGAATTCTGCCTGAAACTTATTTATGCAATTTGAAGAGTTTATATTGGTTTCTTTTCCAGACTGACTGGCTGTAAAGGCATAATGAAGTCAGCAAATTTCAGTGCTGCTACATCTTTGGGGGCTAACGTTATTTAGGTGTTTCTTTATGTTTTGGAACACAATTGCAGAAATTTTGCTCATGGATTTTGTAAAGGTATGGTGGCCCTGTGATTAACTCCGGGTTTAGCAAATTTGTCTTTTCCAACAGTATAATGTTACAAATATTACAGTTATTAAACTAATAGTGATGGCCCATTTATTACAGTAAATATTTATAATTAAATTATACTGTATCAATATCTATATCAGTTCAGTTCAGTTTATTTTAAGTTAGTGCTCTTCAATAAGTGCTGGTGCAGAGTGCTGTAGTGCCGTGACAATTCTCAGGTAAAATGCACAGTAAAGTACAGTAGATCCCCAATTATCTGAGGTAACATGTTTACCTTACATAACTGAAAACTTGGATAAAAAAACTAATCATATCAAAGATTTTGCCAATTTATATGGTATAGTATCACATTTAAGCCTCTTTTTATACTTTAGTGAATTTAATACTATGTAAAAACAGAGTGAAATACACACCCACATTAATTATTGTAATACATCATTTAATATACAGCTAATACATATAGTAGTTTTAAAAACAAAAATGTTCATTGTTGTAGTTAAACTTTAACATGAATGGTATGTCTGGCATTGAAATTAAAAATAAAATGATAAAAGATGAAAGAAACAGTAGAGTAGGTGTACCGAGGCAGATCTACCATCAGGGTGTTCTGGGTGAGCACTCAGGGGCCATGACGGCAAGGGATCTCTTCAGCAACACCCAACCCCCCAAAGAAATGACAGAGTACCTATGAGTCAAAATGACCAAGAGGGAAAAATAGATGAAACAATTGAGTATCCTCAAGTCTAAACGAAGAAGGGTGATCCCCCCAGCTCAATTAAATGATCAAGTATCCTTGAGTCAATTGATGAAGTGATCAAGTCTCGAACTGAAATCAAGAGTGAGAAAAGCCGTATTGCTTTAAATGACCCGGTGACCACATGCTATATTGTTAAAGTATGATCAGCTCTATGTTAAGGAGCTTAGTGACCTAGGGGCCTGTACACAGTCAGTACAGGTGACACACTGACAATAGCCAAGGGGTGCAGTTGCGGAGGGGTGAGTGTGCCACACCATATTCCCACAGTCATCAGGGGCCTCATGTATAACACCATGTGTAGAATCCACAGTATAACATGACGTAAGCACAAGAAAAATCCAGATGCAGGAATCTGTGCGTTCGCCAACTTCTGCGTTCTTCTGCTACATAAATCACGGTCAGTGTGAAAAGTAACGCTTGTGCATGTGTGTGCTGTCCCACCCCAATTCCTCCCAGAATTACGCCGCTTTGAATATGCAAATCAGTATAAATAGCCCTTAAGCTCAGCCTTCTGTGAAAAGACAATGGGAAAAGCACAGGGGAAAATATAAGAATTTCAGCTAAATACCAAGTGGAGGCAAAGGAAAAACATACTATTTATTGATTTAAACAGTGGTATAATCAACAAAAGGAAGTTGATCAAGTGAAATAGCGTGTTAGAGAAACTTAAAAGCTCAAGTTCACAAAGTTGCACAGTGCCCGAAATAAAAAAGAAGTCACATGTTAAAGTCGCCATGAAAAGGTGAGTTGTAGCCCACCGTCTAAATGTCATATGAAAGCTTATTAGGGTACAGACAAAAAAAATAGGCACACAGTGGGAAAAAAGCACGAAATATCAACTTTAATCTTGAAATTTCCACTTTAATCACGTAGTTTATTTTGTCATTAAAGTAGAACATCATAAACTTCATCTTAAAATCATTTAATTTACTAGTTTCTCAAATCCCATCGTAACTAAAGTAGCACTTTAAATGCTTTGTTTTGTATTTGATCTTCTATGTGCTCTATGTGTGTGAATCATTACGTGCTTCGGTTCTTTCTCTTTCTCTGACAGGACACAGAATTCATTACATTCGTGATATTACAGCTCTCTGAATAATTAAAATGCTGAGATGTATATGTGATATCAATTTCATGATGATTGGAATGAAAGCATGTTATTAAACATGGGAACATGATGGCGCAGTGATTGTTCATGTCTCACACAAGATGCTACCGCGCCATGCGCGATCTTCGATGAAATAATTTATTGTAGCAGTACTGTCTCTTTCAAATGTACTAATCTACAATTCCTGTCCTTACTTTTCTTTCCCCAAATACCCAATCGCCACACAATCAGCTCTGTAATAGACGTTAAGCCATCTGTATGCTTACAACGACGATTCTTCAAAACTTTTAAGGAACATTGAAATATCTTCATAGTACATGTTTAATTATTCTATCTTTCTATCCTTCCAGTGTCGCACCAGCCTCAGTAAATATACAACGCTTCAGCACCATGTCCTCAAATGTTTAATTACTAACAATACAGATTCTTTAAATAAAGTTAAAGTTTTATCTGTATAATATAATAAACATATTTTGCTGCATTTCATCATAAAAATTATATCGTCATCATATGTAAATACGCGCTTTATAAAGTGGCGCAGGTTGTGTAATATTATAACTGTAGTGCAAGTTTACAGTGGGGTGATTGTACTTATAAGTACAAACAGTTCTACAAGGAGCAATTGATTGAGTGCATTTAAAGTTCTTGGGATTAAACTGTTTCTGAACCGCAAGGTCCGTATAGCAAAGGCTTTGAAAAGTTTTGCCGTGGCTGAGGCAGCGCGCGCTTGATGCTATATACCGATAATTCTCTTTCCAATCAGCTGCTGCTGTGATTACCCACTCAGATACAGTGATATAAATACTCCGAGTGGTGCAGTGAGAGTAATATGGAAAAAGATGATCTGCTGTGGCAACCCTTAAAGGGAGCAGCTGAAAGAAGAAGAAGGTGCAGAGAGAGTAACAACGCCTAAGCAGTTATGGTATTTGGAATACTATGGCTATGGAATAATATGGACGATTATATTGTTACAGGTTAATTACAATCAGATGCATTACACTAATAAACAATATACAGTTAATTTCAGTGTATTTATAAAAGTCAGGAAAAGAAAGAATAACCACACAGGAACAGTAGCACTGCTTTGATGCTGGATGCCGCCAGTCTGCAAAACCGAGCAGAGAACTTGCATACGACAGGGTATGAAGTACCGTGGAAATGTGCGTGGCTTTATGCCAAGTGTAGGTTTTATACATCGCGATTTGATTGTGGAAATGTTCTTACGCAACATTTCTGTACATACGCACCATTTATACATGAGGCCTCAGGTCCTTGACTGCTTGCTCAGTATAGTCGAGGTTACAGAATTCTCGGGACAGAATTCATAGCAAAGCCTTTATGATGTATAAGAAAAGTACTGAATTACATTTACAGGTTTGCCTCAGATAATTCAGGACCTCGGTTAAGTGTGGTACGAACAATCAGGGTCTGACTGTATAAATTTTACAAATTATTAAATACAGAATTAACAAACATAAAGAAACAGATTTGTTTAAACACAAAGAAATCAAAGTAGGAACTGACAAATATAAATGGAACTCATTAATTAATTGTTGGACTATGGTCGATTGACAGTCAAGGAAAAGAAAAAAAGCTCAAGTCAGCATCATGTAAGAGTAAGAAAGTGCTTGAAACTGCCTGACTGTTAAACTAAGACAACCTGACGTCATTTGTACCAGCACATTTTAGATAATACTTAATTCGGATGTGTGTTTCTAGGCTAAACCATTTAGTTAAATCTGGTGAAATTTAAAATATATTGAAATGTGTTATGTAAATTAACCTAATAACCTAACCTCACTGAAGAAAGGAAACTTTCTGATAGATTTCTTCAGTCTGCCATGATGCTTTGAAGAAGGCATATGGGGGCCCCACCTATAGATGCCAGTTTCACATATAACGATGGCCGGAGACTACTTCTTAAGTATTTTCCACAGCAATTATCCCTGGAGAAAATAAACCTTGGGGGATCCCAAGTCAGTTATAACAGAGAAAATCAAAGAAAAAGACAGACACTGTCATAGTTCTGGACTCAGTTCTATAGTGGAGTCAGTGCTGGGCCATGCAATTTAATGAGCAAAACTTTCCATCCTGTGGTTCCAATAGTCCTCTGTCTGAAATGACTTTTCCATGATGCAGAGAGCAGTTTGGCAGTAGAGCTGTGGCACCAAGTGCCATAACAGGGTACCAAGTAAAAAAGAAACAGAGTAGACGAGGGTAACCATTTATAAATATTGTATTACTAATATTTTTGTACAAATGATTAACAAACAAAAATGCAATGCACACAGATAATCAGCAGCTCTAGTCAAGGTATGCTAGAATAAAGTAGTGAATCTTTAGCCTGGATTTAAAAGCTGAGACTGAAGGGGCATCTCTTATATTAGTTGGAACATCATTCTTGAGGTTAAGGGCCCTGTAACTAAACACTTGACCTCCCACAGTTATTTTATTAATCCATGGAATGATAATTAGGTTGGCATCTTAAGATCTCAAGTTGCACTCTGAATTGTAAGGAATGATAAGTTCGGATAAGTAAGTAGGGCCTTAGCCATTTAAGGATTTATATATTAAAAGAAGGATTTTGATATCCTAAACCTAACTGGAAGTCATTACAGGAACTGGAGTTATGTGTTTCTACTTCTTAGTTCTTGTGATGATTCTTGCAGCAGAATTTTGAATTAACTGAAGCAGAGGCAAACTTAACTTCAATCAGAACATCAATTGAGCTTTTTATTAGTTAGTTGGGACTGGGTTTAAGGGACAAGTAGTAGGTTTTATTTTTGAAATTTATAATTATGACTTCCTGATCTGTTATCAATATTCAAATTACTAAAGTAATGTATATACAAGGCGAGACAAGGTTTGCCAGTGTAGCATCTAGTGTGCAAGGTGAGACTGAAATTTGGGATCTTATATTGTCAATTTTTTATTAAAGATGTTCATAAAGTCTGCACTGCTGATGGCTGTAGGTATTTTGCAATGTAGTCCACAATTTTCATTTGTTAGATTATTACTGTTATTATCTATTATTCTAGAATAATAGTCTGAGTTGGTCAAAAAGAGAGCTTTTTTACAATTTTTAACACTCTAGGTCCATTCAGTTCAGTAGCAATAACATGATTTCATAAATGGGTTAACCTGTTTTTGTCCCAAGTTGGATTAATGTTATTGTAAAAATGTTAATATAAACATTTTTGAAAATAAGCTGATTTCCTTCCTTTTCATGATATGTACAAGACACTAGCCCATCGCAAGGCACAAACACCCAAATAATATCTGTTATAATTCTGGACAGTAACATTATATAACAGCATACCAACTGATTAGTTTTTAACAATGGTTATGACTAGGATTGCCAGATTAGAAAATTAGAAATATGGGACACTCTTAAAATCTCTCTCTATATTACTATATATATAAATTTATACATGCCTCTACACATCCAGACCAATATTTTATATAAAAGTAGAGACATAAGTTAAAAATATAAAGCAAGGATTTTAATGGGTTATGAGGAAAACAAAAGTAAAATCATTTGAAAATTATTTAATACAAGCTAAACAAAATTCTGTAAAAGTGAAATCATTTGAAAATATTTATTTAATGCAGACAACGGAGAAATATTATTATTATTTAATACAGGCAGTTAGAAAAAAAGTGTGCCGTGGCAATTAGTAACAACACACTTTGTTCACACTGTATGTTGCAATGCTGATACAGAACTGCAGAGCAGCGCATCTGGAGAGCAAAACGGTAAGAGTGTCGCTGTCCTCAGCCAACCAAAGCAAATGAACAAGTTGCAAACAGGCAAATGTTTGCCACTAGTTAGGCACTAGTTTCCTCGTTACATTTGGGTTATTTTCATCAAAAGAATCTGAGAAAAGAAAGTATAATTTCTTATAAAGTTACAACTAAGTACCGTAAGAAGGTAGTAAAAATATATTTTTATTACGAAATTTAAAATGAACTAAATACGGGACATTTGGGTGTCCCAGAAAGGTCAGTATGAGACAGGGGACAAAATAATCAAATATGGGATATGTCCCTGGCAACCCTAGCTATGACATTCCTTGTAGTATATATATATATATATATATATATATATTCACAAAGCACTTTCCCCAAGTTTTAGTTGATGCACATCTTGGACCTTCCTGTGTGTTTCCAGTCTGTGAATCCATGAGAGAAACTATCCTCATTTTGGTTATCACTAAAAATGTCTGCACATTTGCCAAAATTTGCATCTTAAGAAATTCTGTATTTCATCGCTACACTGTTATCTGTTGTACCAAGGGGTCACAAAACTACTTGCCTTACCGGCTATAAGATATGTTGGCAACTTTAGCACAGGCTGAGCTAGAGGCTCTTCAATATCAGGCAATCTTAGCCAATCTTTTGACATTTGGCAGTGGAGTGATTCTTAATTTTCCTGCACCCATCACTAATGTTAGCAGAGCTTTCACTTGTCGTTGGAATTTTACCAGAATTGTAAGTACCAGCATCGGACATTTTGCAGTTTTTTTTGTTTGCTCTTGCTAATTAAACCTAAAAGGTTTGTTTGTTGAGACATCATTCTCACGCATCTTGCCTTGTACACATTTCCCTCCAACAGAAAACATCTACATAATATAATTATAGTAAACTCAGCAAGCTACCAGTTGATTGCCTCCTGTCAATGTTTTATGTGTTTGTGATTAATAAAACTGAAAGTTCATCTTATTATTGACAGGTTGCAATGTGCAGTAAAATCATCCATAAAAAGTATTTAGAAAGCATATATAAGAGTTAAATGAACTCTGACAGTGGTAAAGTGACATTGGCCATATTGCTACAGAATCATAATTAACTGATATTGTAATCAAGTGAAGTGTACATTAAAATACATGTATGCAGAATATATCTATTTTTATTTTTGTTAAAAAAAGCTCCAAAACAGGGTGGGCCATTGAGAAGTGTGGGTGGGCAAAGGCCTTCCCGGGCCCCATACTGGCGCCATGCCTGCTAATTTACTCTCAATAAACCAGGGTGAGTTTCTATGTGCTTTAATCATTTTTGTTTTAAGAAGAGCTACCATATTCAAAGCCTCTTTCAGAGTCACATTATAATTTAATATTAGCTAATCTAATTATTTTCCACATTTTTGATTGAGTTTCTCAAAATATCCACAAATATTAATACAGAGCTACAATATAAATGTCACACTGTCATTGTTTTAATCTGTGACTGAATTAGTAAAGGCAAAAACAAGTCAGATATGATTAAGGAGTGATTAGAAATACCTTCATTTAATGGAGTATTGTTTAAATTTTGAATCTCAGCTCTGCAAGTAATAATTCAAATGAGTGGTAACGACTATGAACTGGCCAAGTTCACAGTCCTGCAAAACCTTAAAGAGTTTAACAAATGAGTAAAACATTTGCTGAAAGTGTCATTGTCCACATCAATGTGTATATTAAAATCTCCCAGGACCATAATTCCAAAGCAGTCTGTGAGGCAACAGCGCCTTATTAATGACGACAAGGCAGTTAATGTGGAAGGTTGGATCAGACTTTAAACTTCAAACCCCATGGCTGCAGATTGAGTTCTCACCCACGACTGACTCACTGTGTGATGCTGACGTCACTCAACCTGCCTGTGCTCCAGTGGTAAAAAAATATGCGTAAGCAGCCTTTGCCTTTAGCGCATAAGCCAACCAAATAAAACATTGATATAAATATCTTTTCAAAATAGTATATAATTTTACACTTATATGAGTAATCTGAGTCATTTCTGTTATAGAAGTATGAAAAAGTGATTTCATTATCTGACTTACTACATGATCAAAATGAGTGAGTTTACACCATTATTCCGAATCCTAATTCACTTAACAAGAGTTTACGTCAAACTAAATCGACTGGGGTTCTTTGTGTAACCTTAGGCATATAAAGTCAGTTTGCATTGCACAGCTTTAGATTTACTGAAATATGTACAGTGGATTCAGACTGTATTCAGGCCCCTTCACCTTCTGCACACTTTACTATATTGTAGACCAGGGGTCAGCAACCTATGAAACACGTGCCAAGCATGGCACACGGAACGATTTTCATTGGCACTCTGATTGAATTAAAATACAGTAAAAAAAATACTTTAATTACAGCGCACACGTTTGCACCCTCATCTGCGTTTTGTGCATGCAACACACATGTAAATGAAAAATCATGTGTTCAGTGCAGGTTGTGGTACATTAAAATAAATCTTTTGTTATCTACTCTCTATATATAAAATCTTAATCCTAAAAGTGCAACAATTTTGTGTAACGGTTTTATGTGACTTTTTTTGTCACAATTTAAATTGGGCTTATTTTAAAACTTAAATATTTCTGTTTGGTATCATTCTTTTCAGGATTTATCTAACTTTAATGTGATGTTGTTAGATTTTCAGATTCGTATTCCGTTTTTAAATTATAAACTAAAAAATATCAAGAACTCGCGTCCTGTGAGACGAGACTTTGTGCCAAGAGATTTAACCATGACCCGGGGCCAGAAATAAAAGACAAAGAGTAGGACAACTGCTGTACAGGCATTTAAATGTTTGAAGCACTGTGCGAGATGCAGATCATGCGGCATGGCAGCAACAGCAGCAAGACAGCAGCTGATCGAGCAAAGAGGAGATAAAAAAACAAACTATTTATTTCCCATTGTATCACCATTGAAGAGGGTGTTTTGGAAGAGTGACCACGTCTCCTTGGGGTACATTCAGCCCCCCTTTTCACAACGCCAGCGGCAGAGTCACGAAGTGGCTGGCATGAGTGCAGGATGGGGGGGTTGGCGAGTGAAGCGAGCAGGGGCCAAACCCCTTAGTTATTAAGTAATGTCTTCTTCTTTCGGCTGCTCCCGTTAGTGGTTGCCGCAGTGGATATTCTTGTTCCATATCATCCTGTCCTCTCCATCTGTCACTGTTAGTTATTATTAAATAATATACTGTCCTACAATGATGTATAAAAAAGACAAAAACTTGATGTTTGCTGTTTTCAAGACTCTTAGACGAATGAATATGGATCGGGTACACAAATGGATCGTGTGGTGTGCGTATTTAGCTGTGAAAGTGTTGCGTGTCATACGTCAAGTGTACAAAGACATGATCAAGCTTAACATCTGTCCACGTTTAAAAACTCTGATGAGAAAAGTGAAGCTATAAAAAGGGCTTTTTCTTGCTTTAAGAAACAAACTACATCTTTTAGTCAAATAATTGGAACTAAAAATAAAGCCACCATATATTGTTATACAATTGCTTTGTATTAATTGATTAATAGTTCTGATTAATAATAAAGAATGATAATCATCCATCCATCTATCCATTATCCAACCTGCTATATCCTAACTACAGGGTCACGGGGGTCTGCTGGAGCCAATCTAAGCCAACACACGGCGCAAGGCAGGAAACAAACCCCGGGCAGGGTGCCAGCCCACCTCAGGGCGCACGCTCACACACACACACACACACACACACACACGGGAAAATTTAGAATCACCAATGCATGTCTTTGAACTGTGGGAGGAAACCCACGCAGACACGGGTAGAACATGCAAACTGCACGTAGGGAGGACCCAGGAAACGAACTTGGTCTCCTAACTGCAAGGCAGCAGCGCTACCCACTGATGCCCAGTGATAATCATATTCTTGATAATTTTTTCTTATTTAAACTATGTATTTTGTATTGAAAAAAATTGTAGGTTTGCAAACTTGTTAAAAACCAAAAATCTCATTCATTTAAGTATTTGGCTCCTTTACTGTGGCACTTCAAATTGCGGTCAGGTGCATCCTGTTTGCTTTAATTAGGGCAGAGATGTGTCTAGATCTTGATTGGAGTACACCTGTGGCAAACTGAACTGATTGGATGTCATTTAGAAAGGCACACACCGGTGTTTATAAGACCCCACTTCGTGTCAGTTGCCAGTCAATCTAATCTCCCTATGTTTGGAATAGCAACCTGTATGAATATACAGAGAAAAACATGGAGAGAACATACAAACTGCACAGACGCATGTCAGGACAAGAGCCAAGCCATGAACTCTCTTTAGACCTTTGTGATCATATTGTGGTGAGGTATAGATGAGAACAAGGGTATAAAAGTAATGATTTGAGTGTTCTGAGGAGAAGAGTGGCCTCAAAAATTGTGAAATGGAATGAATTTGTAACCACCTGCACTCTTACCAGAGCTGACTGTCCGGACAAGCTGAGTAACTGGCAAGAAGGTCCTTGGTCAGGGAGATGGTAAATCTAACAGAGCTTCAGAAGTCCTCTGCTGAGACAGAGGGATCTATCAGAAGAATGACCATCTCGGCAGCACTCCATTCATCAGTCATTCATGGTCCACTGGATAACTTATGCTTGGAGTTTGTCAAACAGTATTTAAGGGACTCATACACCATGAGGGAAAAAGATTCCCTGTTCTGATGAGACAAACATTGAACGTCTTGGACAAGCAGTATGTCTGGTGAAGCCCAAGCACTGCTCATCACCTTCCTAATACCATCTCTACAATGAAGCATGATGATGGCAGCATCAAGCTGTAGGGTTGCTTCTCAGTGTCAGGAACAGGGAGACTGGTCAGCATTGAGGGATGGCTGAATTCAGCTAAATACAGAGAGGTTCTTGAAGAAAACCTGGTATAGAGCACACAAAACTGTAGAATTACCCGATATTTCACCTTCAGCACAACAATGACTTGAAACAAATATCCAAGACAATACTGGAGTGGCTTTGGATGGATAGATAGATAGATAGATAGATACTTTATTAATCCTAAGGGGAAATTCACATAATCCAGCAGCAGTATACTGATACAAAAACAATATTAAATTAAAGAGTAATAAAAATACATGTAAAAGCAGACAATAACTTTGAGTAATGTTAGCATTTACTCCCCCGGGTGGAATTGAAGAGTCGCATAGTGTGGGGAGGAACGATCTCCTCAGTCTGTCAGTGGAGCAAGACAGTGACAAAAGTCTGGAGATGATCCTGTTCAGTGGATGCAGTGGATTCTTCATGATTGACAGGAGTTTGCTTAATGCCCGTCGCTCTGCCACAGATGTTTAACTGTCCAACTTTACTCCTACAATAGAGCCTGCCTTCTTAACAAGTTTGTCCAGGCATGAGATGTCCTTCTTCTTTATGCTGCCTCCCCAGCACACCACCACATAGAAGAGGGCACTCGCCACAACCGTCTGGTAGAACATCTGCAGCATCTTATTGCAGATGTTGAAGGACGCCAACCTTCTAAGAAAGTATAGTCGGCTCTGACCTTTCTTACACAGAGCATCAGTATTGGCAGTCCAGTCCAATTTGTCATCTAGCTGCACTTCCACTGTCCTTGAGTGGTCCAGCCAAAGCCCAGACTGAAACACCATCAAACAGTTGTGTTAAGACCTGAAAATGGCAGTTTACAGATTTTTCCCATCCGATCTGATTGAGTTGGAGAGAATGTGCCAGGAACAATGAGAGTAACCGACCACATCCAGGTGTACAAAGCTTGTAGAGACTTACCCAAAAGACCCAAAGCTGGAATTGCCACCACAGGGTCTTTTACAAAGTACTGAATGAAGGGTCTGGAATATTTACATGAATTAGAGATATGAATTTTTGATTTTTAAGAAATGTGCAACCCTTCCAGAAAACATGTTTTCATTTTGTGATTATTAATCATTGACTGTTTGTTGGTGAGCGAAAATAGCAGTTTCATCCACTTATAATTAAATCTACAACACAATAAAGTGCTTAGAAAGTAAAGGGTCTGAATTCCTTCCGGTGGCACTGTATTGTATGTGTCATCTACTTTATTAATACCAACACTATTACCTCTAGTAGCCCCCAAGTACTACTTATTCCTGGATGTCTGCAAAAGAAATTAAATGAAACCATTCACAAAATTCTTGTAGTGTGATAGGCAGGACTGCTCTAATTAAAACGAAGCCCCTTTTCAAGTTGATATCGAGCTTTGTGTGCCGATGCTAAGGTTTAAATTCAATTTGCCGAGAAGAAGTCTGTTTGGAGCAGGTTACATAGTGAATAAACCGATCCAGCTGTTAGCTGTTGCTATGGAAATGAGAACACAATATTTTTGCTAGAATTTGTACTGGTCACCTGATACACGCACCCCACTGCTCAGCAGAGACGGATGCCCGTAACTTCTGGTGTGTGTGCTCCAAATAAAACACTCCATGATCTCTTAATCGTGCAAGGAGCTAGAAATAATTTCATAATAATTAAAAGTGTTTGAGAAATTTGTACAGAATTTCTTATATTTTGTAATTAATATTGCATTACTGGGAAGATCCCTAATAAATCACTACTACAAGATAACATACTGTAATCGTTAAAAACGTAATTAGCTGGAGAACACCCTTCGACATATTAGACATTGCCTGAGTGTTTTAGCTCACATGTTCACTTTCCATTCATGTACATCAGAGGTCAGCGTATGCTTCTTGGGGCCGATTGTTTTTTTTCTGGTAGACATTTGAAAAGCACGTCAATACGTTTGTTCATTCCTGTTTACCAGACATTCACACATTAGGGTGTAACAGCCTGCCCTACAGGGACACACTGAATAAATGTATTGACTATTTCACTCCAATGTGATAAAACTCCAAAGTTCATCACCATTATTATCTTTTTGAAGCATTTTCAGGTTATTGTACCCTTTTATTTATAGAGGCCTTCTTTGTATTATTATATTTCATTGTGCTTTTTTTTGGATGTCATACTTCAGCTTCTATATCATTCGCCTCCCACACTCCATCTGTATGATTTCTGGTAACAAATTTGTTCTTTTGTTTGCTATGGAAAATATCAAATAGTTTGATTTGATTTAAGATTGTACTACTAATTTGTTCATTTTCTAAAGCCACTTACTCCACCCAGAAAGAATAAGCCATGAGAAAATCACCAAACCAGGATGGGACCCCATTCCACCATGAGGCAAATTCACAAATGGAGTGCCAATTTAAACATGCCAGTTTATCTAATTTGGGTATCTTTGGGATGTATAAATGATAAATGCACCAACTCAGCACAGCTGCAACCAACCAAAACCTTTAAGAGGTGGCTTGCATAACAAAAACACGCAGAAGTTAGCCTAATAAGTTGTTACCCTGACTGTGGTCCTCAACTGTTCCTCATTGACTCTCTGTGGGTCCTTAGGTAAAGCATCAGCACATCCCACAGAGTATAAAATAGTCTGAGTAGGAGAAATGGAGAGGTTCGAAAAAGGAGAAGTAGGAAGGAACAAGGATTAGGGTCAGGAGTGTTGATCGAGGAACAACTGACTTTTACACAAGAAGGCAATACAGCTATTGAGATAGAAAAACCTCCTGCATCTTTGTATTGTACGACCGAGTCACTCATTTTTGGAGAAAATTTTGGACATCATCATTATTTGGGTGCAGTTCTAGTTGAGAAAATGACTTTTATTTTCTATGACAAATAAATCACATGACTCCGGGATAACAACCATATTAGAAGAGTATGCGTCATCATATTAAAAATGTCTCTTTGAGAACAAACCAGAAGAGCCTGACATTTCAACTCAACATGTCTTGTCCTCCCTCATCTGGTCTCTCTCAATTAAATAGCCTCCAATCTAGGACATCTCTGGTGTAGGAGTTTTTAATGAATATTAATCAATAAGATGGCCACCCAGGAGGACACCATAATAATGTGGGATTTGAAAAATAGATTTTTAACTTGGTTAATTAATTATTAGTTTTTACCTTTTGCAATAACAGTAATTAATCCAATAATTCGGCAAGGTTCCTACTTTATTTACCTTACCTTTCTCTGTTGTAGAAGGCAGGTCTCGGGCCCTTAGACTTATATCAAAGTAACTGAATCACACTGGTTTTAAGAAACAGAATACTACAATTTATTATTAAAGACAAGAATTATAGATGCGTAATAAATGCATATATATGGCAGACTAAACAGACAAACATATAACATATAGGTTGGCTGATTATGGGTATTTAGAGTTCTGCTTTATCTTGGCACAGATAAATAGGTTTACGATGCCAAGTCTTTGAGTGATGTCTGATGTTGTGTGGAGTTGTTGCTTTGTTGTTGTTCTGGAATCAATTGGAAGATTCTTCATGTGTTGGAGGGCACTCTTTCTCTTTGCCGCATGTGCCTTGTCAGAGCTGTGCTGCTGCTTCCTTAGGTTGTCTTCTGAGTTTAGATGCTGAAGTTCCCTTCTTGAAGTAATGGCCGCTGTTAAGCAGACACGGCTCAGTGCTTAGCTTAGCAGACTGGATCTCAGCTCTCAGGAGTTTCACCTTTTCAGGTCCTCATGATGAGGGCAGCTCATAACTTTTAGGTTCTGAGATCAGGATTCAGATGTTTTCAGTCATTTTGGAGAGAATCTAACAGAGGGTGCCCAGAGGGAATCCCTGAACTTCTCTTAACTTGCCATTCTCATGTCTCCTCTCACTTACTTTGAGAGATGGGGTGAATGTGGTTTTAAAGATAGTTCAGTCTTCTCCTGATTGGATTAAAGTCACTTCAGTTGCAAACTCAGTGTCTTTTAATAGACGATGTCTTCTGTTCATCTTAGTTTTCATCCCTTGAATTATAAGTCTTTGTCCTTGCTTGAGTCCATTTTTGTGCCTTCTGGCTCATGAGGTCTTCAGAGGGGCCTCTGAAGAGATGTCAGTGCAGCTCTGATTTGCATCTTATCAGATTATGTCCAGGCAGATCCTGGTATAAGCTGGAGTTCAGTCACTTAGTTTGCAATGCAAGTGGAAGATTTGTGCAGCTGATAAATCTGCTTTTTTAATAGGCCTGGTGTGCCAGGAAAGTCTAGCGGAATGGGCAATGCCCACCTTGTCCTACCCTTTTACTTGTATACAAGAGCAACCTCATTTTATTCTTCAACATGAAGAAACACCATTAAAGGGGTCACTCATGGCACCCCACCCCTTTTCACATGTTCTTTGACTTTTTAGTTAGCCTGAATTCCATTTCTTAGTATCTTTTAATTGTTGTCCACATCTCTGTGAATTCCTACAGGCTATCTTCTTTTTTTGGAGGTGGCCATTGGGCCTTTCTAAGGTTTAAAGATTAATTTGACAACATAAGTGAGCAGATCCCTAATAGCTAGATAATTCTGCTGCTTTGATCTCTACTCCATCTACTGGTCGAAGTGCTCCTCTTGTGCTTCATGCTCCTTTTTAAATGCCAGCGTCCAGTATCAGAAATTAGAGAAGAGCTTTGGTGGCCATTAGCTATCAAGATCATGTCAGGAAAGAAAAAATCTGTATGGAATACTAATCAATTGTATTGCACAATAATATGCAGTTACATACATTAACTTATATTTATTATGTACACAAATACACATAGAGTAAATGACATGAACACCTTCAACATTTTTTAAATTGAAACTAAACAAATGAATTGTATCAAGTGAAGTTAACATGGTGCAAAGACAGGTTGGTACGGGGTAGCATAATGCCTCTGAGCAAGCTTTATAGGTCTAGGTGTGTGTGTGTGTGTGTGTGTTTGTGTGTTCATTTCTTTTTCTTCATGATTAATGGGGGAATTAATGAAAGGAATTATTAAGAAAAACATTGAGCAGCACACGGCAAGTACAGGAGTTTTACTGAACAGTCCCATGGGTTCAGAAGAGGGAGGTTGTGTTTTACCAACATGTTGGAATTCTATGAGGAAGCAACAAAAGGGTACGATCAAAGTGGAGCATATATTATTATTTATCTGGACTTTTAAAAAGCATTTGTTGAGAGGCAGGGCAACAAACTAAAAGAAGTGGGAGTTCAGGGTGATGTTTTTAGATGAGTGCAGAATTGGCTCAGACACAGGAAGCAGAGGGTGATGGTGCGAGGAACCGCTTCAGAACTGGCCGATGTTAAGAGTGGTGTTCCACAGGGGTCAGTGCTAGGGCCGCTGCTATTTTTAATATATATAAATGATTTAGATAGGAATATAAGTAACAAGCTGGTTAAGTTTGCAGATGATACCAAGATAGGTGGATTAGCAGATAATTTGGAATCTGTTATATGATTAGAGAAGGACTTGGATAGCATACAGGCTTGGACAGATTTGTGGCAGATGAAATTTAATGTCAGTAAATGTAAAGTATTACACATAGGAAGTAAAAATATTAGGTTTGAATACACAATGGGCGGTCGAAAAATCGAGAGTACACCTTATGAGAAGGATTTAGGAGTCATAGTGGACTCTAAGCTATCAACTTCCCAACAGTGTTCAGAAGCCATTATTAAGAAGGCTAACAGAATGTTAGGTTATATAGCACGATCTGTGGAGTACAAGTCCAAGGAGGTTATGCACAACCTTTATAATGCACTGGTGAGGCCTCATCTCGAGTACTGTGTGCAGTTTTGGTCTCCAGGCTACAAAAAGGACATAGCAGCACTAGAAAAGGTCCAGAGAAGAGCGACTAGGCTGATTCCAGGGCTACAGGGGTTGAATTATGAGGAAAGATTAAAAGAGCTGAACCTTTACAGTTTAAGCAAAAGAAGATTAAGAGGTGACATGATTGAAGTGTTTAAAATTATGAAGAGAATTAGTACAGTGGATTAAGACTGTTATTTAAAATGAGTTCATCAAATACATGGAGACACAGTTGGAAACTTGTTAAGGGTAAATTTCACACAAATATCAGTAGGTTTTTCTTTACACAGAGAACCGTAGACACTTAGAATAAGCTACCAAATAGTGTGGTAGACAATAAGACTTTAGGGTCTTTCAAAACTCAACTTGATGTTATTTTAAAAGAATGAAGTGGATAGGACTGTCGAGCTTTGCTGGGCTGAATGGCCTGTTCTCATTTAAATTGTTTTAATGTCCTAATGATCCAGCATGTGCTCTAGTATGGCAAACAAGACGTCAGCTACCTTTACTTATTAATTTTTTTGAGTGTGCGAGAGCATGTGCCTGTGTCTGTATGTGTGTATGTACTTGTATATTTAAACAAATCAAATTGCTAGCGCAAAAAATTGGTAAATCAGTAGGCCCAGTCTTATTACTTAATGGAGCAGACTGCAAAAATTCCAGTTAAATTAAGTAATTTCTATGGCAGCTATCAGTGGACATAGGTCAGTATTATTTTATATAGGTTTGCACAGATACACACAGACACATCCTAAAATTGACTGTTCTTAATGTTTTGAACATCATTGAATTAGAATCTGAACTTAACTCAATTGCACTATTTTAACCTAATCACCTAAACTTTCATTTAGAAAAAAGTAAAAACTGATGGAATCTAGATTAAAATGTGTCAAACAACAGTATATGAAAAATGCCACCATATGATAAAAATCTAAAGACACTGTAGCACAGATGACCAGGCCAGGATTTAAACCCTACACTCTGGAGTTGCGAGGCACAATCATTAATACAGCAATACTGTACTGTGGGATATTTGAAGTTCCATCTTATTTTCATGGAGAAGGAAGCACAGAGGCATGGCGTTGAGCACTGCTGCCTCATGGTTCAGAGACCTGGCTTTAATTTGTACAGTATATTGAGTTTACTTCATGTTTATTTGGATTTTTTCCCAGGAATTTCAGTCTCCTCCAGCATGCCAAAGACACACATGCTCAAATAACTCAGTGTTTTTGTGTAAACCACAAAGAAACTGCTTCAGTGGAGTCTCACCGTGACTCAAGATATTTATTCAATTAACCTGCTATTTAAACAGTGACCAACAGCTGCCCATTGTCTGGATCACAGGGGTAGGTCCAAAATAATTCAACCGTCATCCTTATTCATCCTTGCTCATTGCCCTTTCCTTCCTCACATTTCCTGGAGCTTTCAAGTTTCTTCACAAACATTGTGATCTTACAAATAATACAAGACAGTAAAGTCCACCTGCTTGATTGACTAAAAGCTAAGTTATCCAAATAGGTCATCCAGATACGTGTTAAAAGCTGCCCAGGTTTCCACTTCAGCTACATGGCTTTAGTTTCAGATACCTAAGACTGGCTGTGTGAAGACATTCGTCGTGGTTTCAGCCTTAAATGCTCTTTGTCTTAATTTCGTCCAATGCCCTTGTGAAAGTGACTCACTGCTTCTTCAAAAGAATTCCATTTTATTAAGTTCATCGATACCTTAAGGATGTTTTATGGCCTGGATTAGGTCCTCACGCAGTCTCCTCGGCTCAAGAGTAAACAGGTTTAGTTCTCTGAGTCTGTCAGAGTACGACATATCCTTAAGTCCTGAGAGGCACTTGGTTGCTCTGTTTGTGTCGGTCGAAGGATTAGTTGTGTCATCTAATTGGCCAAATCCATCATAGTGTTGAGTTAGAAGGTGCAGAATTGAAAAATGAAAAGTTACTTTAACTGAATCCTCACAAGATGATTTTCTGTTAATGCTTATTTCTAATAAGAACCGGCTTTTCAGATTTGTTAAAAGGCTTTCGCTTGCCTGCTCTGTGGAGTCCTCCCCTTTAGTGGGCTTGCTGTTGTTGCGGTCAGTTTCTGGGCAGTTTTTCATGCTGCACGTGAGTGTCTTTTTATTCTCTTTATGCTGCAAAAGGCCAGCAAACATTCAAGTGTGTTGAAACTGGAAAGGGGGAGAGGACAGAAGTTTCAATTTAGTTGTTCTTTCGTTGTTATTTGAGGGTTTTATATGTAATCCATGGGGATGTGTGAAGTGTAGTTAAGGTATTTAGTGTTTTGTCGTAAAGTGATCATAAGGGAGTAGAGTCCCCCTTTTTTCAGAGTGAGTTCATTGCTTTTATGATATTGTGGTGGAAGTGTTATAAAGCTCTTACTCTAGTAGATCAGCGGTCACTGGTGAGGATAGGTGTCGCTGTTGTGTGCAGTTTTTTTGTGTTGTTGACTGTTTAAAAGGAATTTGCCAACCTTGTTAAGCCAGGGTGCCTCCTAGTTTTTGGGAGTGCTTCAGCATTGGTGTGATATATGAATTTTCAGCTACTACAGGGCCATTTGATCGACTTTTTAACGATTATTATTATTTTTTTGTTTGCCAGCTTTGGACTATCTGAATTTTCAGAGCCCTTGCCAGTAACTACAGTAATTGAAATTTGTAATTATTTATTGAATTTTTTCCTTTTTTCTTGGTTTCAACTGTTTTGCTTTTGCTGGATTGCTGCATATTATTTTTATTACATATATTGTTACATTTTTATGGCACCTTCTTGTTCATCTTTTTTGCTCTTTTTCTCACCAACAAATACACGATTATGATTATTCATACAATACATGCCTATAATTTTGTGCTTCATCTTAGTTTTGGGACAACTTGAGTGCCATCCGGCTATGAACTGCTAGTGGGCACTGACACATGCCCGTGTACCGTGACACTCTTCTGCACTGTTTCAAATGCTGCTATGTCTTTTTTGTATTGCGGTGACCAGAACTACACGCAATACTCCAGATGTAGTCTCACTTGTGCATTATACAGTCTGAGCATGACATACTTTCATTTTTACAGTTCTGTGTTAAGTACCCAACAGCCATACTTGATTAAAAAATGGAGATATCTTTCTGGAATGTCACTTAAAATAAAGTAAAAAACTGATAACTGTGTATCTGCTTTAATTGTACTAAAGTATCAAAAGTACAAATAAATGTAGGATCTCTGTTTTATATATAGTCAAAAAAGTTCTTCCACACTTAAATTTATAGAGGTTACCTACTTTTTGCACGGGCGTCTCATTGTAATCACTAAAGTATGAGCCAAGGAACTGCCATTTAAAGAAGTGACTTTAAAAACTAGCATCTTAATCATTGTATCCTAATTGGTGCGGATTCTTATAGAAGAGCCATTGAGGGTTCCCCCTCTTTAACGACGAGCTCATCCATTCCTGAAAATTCCTCCATAAAGTAAATGTTTGCAATTCGAACTCCTGATTCCAATCATTTTAAATTAAAAGCATTTTTAAGAGTTCCAAGGCACCAACAATGACCCGTTTTTGTTTTAATAACAAGCCGAGCTTGTTTATAAAAGTTGAAATAATTAGTTTAATAATAAAATTATTCATCAAAACAAAAGAATTGCACTTTTCATTTTTTTTGTTATGCTAGTGAGGAATAGCAAATATATTTTTTAAGTAGGACTGGATAAAATGTGGTTAAAGGGCAGGAAACCAACAGATCAAAAATCACACATAAGAGCAGTGTGGCCAAAAAATAACAAAGCAAAGGGTTAGTACCATGAGAGCAGTTCTGCGAATTATTATTATTTTTTTTTACATAAATGGGTTTTGTATCCACTAGCTCAGATGAAGTAGTACTCTGAAAGATGAACTTTTAATCGGCTGCCTTTTATACCAGAAGGTAACGACCTCTGAGGACACACCCCTAAAAATACAGGCAGCTGTCCTATCAACGAGAGACATAAAATGGTAGTGAAAGCAATTCCAAATAATACAAAAACCAAAAAGCAAGCTGACTTCAGAAACGGATTCTCTCATTAGACTAAAAAGAAACAAAGGAGTACAAGAACATGCCATTTGGTACAAAAGCACCTAAAAAGAAATGAAGTAATCTATTTTTTGATATTCTTGGGCTTTTCCAACTAGTTCACAATCTGTTTTGGATAATGTAAGAAGACATGTGGGTAACCCACATGATAAAGTGCATGAACCAGAGCAGACAAACGTAGAAGTATCCTTTGCTGCAACCTGTGGATCAGCCCAGTCCTGTTTTGGCAGGCTGATAAAAGAACAGCATCTGAGCACAGCATCAGCTCTGAGAATGACTTAGGCAGGGATTGCAGGTCACCAACATCTAGTCCCGCCCCAAACATCCAACCCCGCCTACATCCATCCCTGGACCTTCCTAGAAGCACTCTGGTCTGCAGCAGTATCTACCTGGCCAATGGTGAGGTGTACCTGGAACGGCTGTTTAGAACTTTGAGTTTTAGCGCTAGCAGCGTACATTTCAAAATTCTTTGTATTTGCAAATTTTCCTAAAGCACGGATGTCTAACTGATTGAGTAAAACATTGTGCACGGTTGGGTTACCCATTTGTTTTCTGGTTTCTTATTGCAGGAATAGAACAACATATCAGAGTAAAAGTAACTAATTGTGTTTGAAAATATAGTGACATACAGTGCATCTGGAAAGTATTCACAGCGCATCACTTTTTCCACATTTTGTTATGTTACAGCCTTATTCCAAAATGGATTAAATAATTTTTTTCCTCATAATTCTACACACAACACCCCATAATGACAACGTGAAAAAAGTTTACTTGAGGTTTTTGCAAATTTATTAAAAATAAAAAAAACTGCAAAATCACATGTACATAAGTATTCACAGCCTTTACTCAATACTTTGTCGACGCACCTTTGGCAGCAGTTACAGCCTCAAGTCTTTTTGAATATGATGCCACAAGCTTGGCACACCTATCCTTGGCCAGTTTCGCTCATTCCTCTTTGCAGCACCTCTCAAGCTCCATCAGGTTAGATGGGAAGCGTTGGTGCACAGCCATTTTAAGATCTCTCCAGAGATGTTCAATCGGACTCAAGTCTGGGCTCTGGCTGGGCCACTCAAGGACATTCACAGAGTTGTCCTGAAGCCACTCCTTTGATATCTTGGCTGTGTGCTTATGGTCGTTGTCCTGCTGAAAGATGAACCGTCGCCCCAGTCTGAGGTCAGGAGTGCTCTGGAGCAGGTTTTCATCCAGGATGTCTCTGTACATTGCTGCAGTCATCTTTCCCTTTATCCTGACTAGTCTCCCAGTTCCTGCCACTGAAAAACATCCCCACAGCACGATGCTGCCACCACCATGCTTCACTGTAGGGATGGTATTGGCCTGGTGATGAGCGGTGCCTGGTTTCCTCCAAACGTGATGCCTGGCATTCACACCAGAGAGTTAAATCTTTGTCACATCCGACCAGAGCGTCCTTCAGTTGCCATTTGGCAAACTCCAGGTGGGCTGCTATGTGCCTTTTACTAAGGAGTGGCTTCCATCTGGCCACCCTACCATATAGGCCTGATTGGTGGACTGCTGCAGAGATTGTTGTCCTTCTGGAAGGTTCTCCTTTCTCCACAGAGGACCTCTGGAGCTCTGACAGAGTGACCATCGGGTTCTTGGTCACCTCCCTGATTAAGGCCCTTCTCCCCCGATCGCTCAGTTTAGATGGCCGGCCAGCTCTAGCAAGAGTCCTGGTGGTTTCAAACTTCTTCCACTTACAGATGATGGAGGCCACTGTGCTCATTGGGACCTTCAAAGCAGCAGAAAAGTTTCTGTAATGTTCCCCAGATTTGTGCCTCGAGACAATCCTGTCTCGGAGGTCTACAGACAATTCCTTTGACTTCATGTTTGGTTTGTGCTCTGACATGAACTGTCAACTGTGGGACCTTATATAGACAGGTGTGTGCCTTTCCAAATCATGTCCAATCAACTGAATTTACCACAGGTGGACTCCAATTAAGCATCTCAAGGATGATCAGGGGAAACAGGATGCACCAGAGCTCAATTATGAGCTTCATGGCAAAGGCTGTGAATACTTATGTACATGTGCTTTCTCAGTTTTTTTATTTTTTCAAGTAAACTTTTTCACATTGTTATTATGGGGTGTTGTGTGTAGAATTCTGAGGAAAAAAATGAATTTAATCCATTTTGGAATAAGGCTGTGACATAACAAAATGTGGAAAAAGTAATGAGCTGTAAATACTTTCCGGATGCACTGTAAAAGTGAAAGTTTGAGTAGAAATAGTCTCCAGTACAATAATGAAGTATTTCTACTCTGATGCTGGGCAACACTAAATTTATATTAAATGTTTTTTACAACAGAGCCTAACATTGCATGTACCTTTTATTGTTTCCCAGTGGTGGCTGATGGGTGACATTGTGGTGTGTCCATATAAAACCCCTAATCCCTCCTGTAGGACACTGTTCCTCTATGTTTTATTTATAATTAATGTTCCCTTTGCCTGCTTGTAGCAATTTACACCTGTTAAACTGTGTTTTCTCAGGGTTGCATTTTTTGGCCAGTTTTGTTTTGTTTTTCCAACCTTTAGACTTATACTTTTGTCGTCATTATAAAGTGTTGACCTCACTGCACGTGGAGCATTCCCATGCTTTTTTATTCCATCTTTGAACTTTTAACCAGAGTTTTCTAAGTTAACTCTGGCCTTTAACTTCTGAACTAGTCTTTAGCATGAACCCATATCAAATTCTTTTTGAAAGTCAAACTAATTATGTCATAATGTTTTGCTTTGTCCACAAATCTAGTTATGTGTTCCAAAAACTTAAACTTAAACAGATTTTCTGGGAAGGACCTTCCTGTCATAGACCCCATATTATTTCAGAATGTTATTTTAATGCAAGTCGTCTTTACATCTTTAGTTCAAGTGAGACAGAGGTTAGGCTCATTGGTCAATACTTATTTTACCCTCCATTTCTTTCTCCACTTTGTACAAACCCCAAAAGGCTGCTGGCGCCAAAGCTCCTCTATTCAACCCTCGACTCTGTCACTCAGCTCTCCCTGGAGGTGCCCTCTGCCCTCATAAGCAAGGCTTCCCTCGGACTCTGTCTCTGCTTTACCTCCCATTTCCCATGGGGCAACAAGAGACGTCACAACATATTAGAAATCATCTTTTCAATAAACAATTTCAAATGTATCTGCAAATCCGAGTCACCTTTTGAATGAAGTTGCATTCATGGACATTATACTTGAACGTTACACACTTTGTAATAGCAACTTCAGAGTGAAAAATTATTTGATAATGTAAATAGAGCTGAATATAAAAATAAAGAACTATAAAGTGATCAAGGTCAGTGCAGTTCTCTTTATATTCAGCCGAGTCCATATCAGTGATGTGCAATTTTGATGAAAGCAATACAGTAAAGCTTGTCTGCAAAGTTAATGAAATGGCTGACGCTAACAGGAGGGAGTTGGAGCAGCCAGGGTTTAATATCTCGGCAGTTAGCACCACGCCAGGTAGACACAGAAACACTGAAGCTGTGTAAAAGTTAGCACCTAAATTATGATTTACCAGGTGACATGCTGAAAAGAATGCTAATTGGAACACATTCTAGAATTTTTGGGAAGATCCTTGGGAATAGTTACCCCCAGAATGGTGAAATAATGGAAGGTTAGTTAGGGACCCAAGAAGAGGAGTCAATGGACGTCTTCCAAGATGATGGGTAGCGTCAGCAGCAGAGTGGTGCTGTACCTGCAGAGGTGCCTGGCCTTTTTAGATTTAAAGAGCCAATGTGTAGTCAGAATGCCTGGGACCACTGAAAAGAACCCTGGCCCTAGGAGTTTTATAATGCTGCTTTAGCCTTGGAAGTGACTTCTAGAATGAACGTCAAGAACATCAGGCCTGGAGCTTAAGAGGACCTGCTGGTGATAGACTAGCGGATGGGAGACAGAAGAGTGACAAGAGAGGCTTTCAAGTTGAAAGGTACGTAGATGGATGTTCTACTAATGGGAAGGTGGACCCAACAGGGCTGGGCAGGGACCACCATGGTTAATGAAAGGCCCAGAGAGGCTTTATTGTTGTTATTAGCGTTACTGGTTCATCAATTCTGTGTTTTGGCAAAAGTAACCATTTTTCTTAACTTATTTGGGCCTCCTTGTCTGTTTCTGGGATAAGGGTTAACTACTGTATAACACCACCACAAGTTACAAAGGGTAGACGTCTAAGCTATTGAATTTTTGGGTAAATTGCACCCAATGATTATATAAGAGCTATTCAATCAGATCTTTAGGGACCATTTCATCAGTCAGTACGTGCAGTCCAATCCATAGTCTGTAACACCTTCAGGGCACATCCAGGAAAAAAATGGGTCATATGAGACGACTGTCATGTAACAAGAATTATTTAACTTAGATATTTATGAATTTAAGCATTTTGACAAGTGCATCCTTTTCAGGCTGATATGCTGTAGCTCATAAATTCCCATCCACCTTTCTAATGAAGAATTATGATTTGAGTGTCTTCCCAAGTAACTACTGTCAAGTTCACTGCCTGATTAACTTGTTTACACCTACAGTTCACAGTTTTTATGAATTTGTTAAGGAAAAGAGTGGGGCGTAGAGAAAAAGAAGTAACATACCTTTAGTGTCTAGTCTAATTGTACTAACTGAGTAATTGAAATGGAAAAGGAAACTGCACAAGATGATCGTGGACACCAGATATATTTTTATGTTTGTTGGCAGTAGCAGGCCACGCCATTCTTAATGCTAGGTTCATAACTGCTTTTGATTTCCCCAGTTAGGAAACAACTTTCAAGTAGCAAAGCGGTAGGCTTGAAACCAACGTTGTAATTTGTGGTAGGAAACGTTCAATCCAAACCAGAGAATGCGGTAATATACCATATTAAAATAATTATATTTGCTATGACTCAATCAAAAATTTCTGTGGTCCCTATATTGTCACTAAGTTACTAATTTAAAAAAAAAAAAAGTTTGTCTAAAGAAAACAAAACATTCATTATTGTTAGCTATCATAGTCTGTGGGTAGTCATTTTAAATTTGGTAATGCAGTTTAAAGCTAGCTGTTAATTGAAAGAACTTAACTTAAAGAAGCCTCTGTTTAAGTCATTCCCATAAATTAAAAGACTATACAAAATGTAAAAATTTTCAGATTTATTTGATGAATTCTAAAACAATGGGTTGCCTGGAATGCCTTGATAAACAAACTCAATGATGTATTTCATTTGTCACAATCTGTGTCTACTTGTGCGGCTAACTGATGTTACTGACTCCCTCATTTTCCCTTTGATACGTTCAGAAAAGCTTGACAAGCTGTCATCCAGACCCAATGACTTTAAATCATCCTGTGCTTTTTAAACATCACAGTGGCCACTTCCATATTCAAAGGTTTATTTTACCTTTAAGCATCAGTTCAGTTAGGCCCCCTTTGCACTACTTGACATTTCCAGTGATTTTCATGCACATAATCTTAGAGAGCCCTCATTCCTGTGAGGGACGGCTATGTAGTGTGACAGCGCCATTGACTTGTAGCGGTCTGTGATGAGCCACGACTGTCACAAGTCATATGGGCAAGCTCTTGTATGTGTGAGAGTTGACAACCAATGAGTCCTCAACTGGAAGTGCAATGAATACAATTTCTAGGAACAGAGATGAGTGCATTTAACTCTACAGAGGAAAAATAAGAACAGGGAAGAGCAATTGTGGCCTCAACAAATGAAGTTTTTTTTAAACAGTTTGGAGCCAACACAACTACAGTATGTATTTGACTTCTCATTTTCAATTTGTTCTGCTCTCTGTTGATTGCCTTCCTCATTCTCTTAAACCACATTTACAATAAATGCTGAATTGTTGAGGTAAAAGTAAGTAAAGAAAAGACTGGTTCCAATTTTGGCAGTGGATGCCAAAATTCAAAGGAAACAGTTGCTGGATGGTTTGTAGTGTTCTCTCCATAACTTGTTGGTCAAATGATGTCCATTTCATGCAATGGGGTATTTTATTCTTCTTGACCGGAAAGGGCCAAACTGGAACTAAAATGAAAGTGAGACCTATTTCTCTTCACCAGGGCTGTGTTTGTTTATTCTAGGATGGACAGAAATGGAAAAACTGTTTTACATCTTCTACCTTTCCCCAGTACAACATAGAAACGGCCCCTGTAGATAACTCACCATACTTCCTCATTTGACTATGTGTAGTTTTCATTTTCTGTTTTCCTTGTTGGTATACAATGACGTAATTTTTTTCTGTCCACCTTGTCCTTTATCGTCAGACTATCATCTGAAGACTTAAAAACCCATTTTATATTTATGAACTCTACTTTTCTTAATTATATTTTTATCTTATGTAAGTGCGTATTATTGATGTTTTTTATGTGATGTTTGCATTATTATTCTTATCTGGTTTTAATTTGGTTTTATTTGATGTATCTACTTCTTTAAAATATTATAAAGCATCTTGAGCTACATCCTTTGAATAAAAAATGTGTTAAAAAAAATAAATGCTACTGTTGTTGTTGTAAGTACATTCAAAGTAGTATCTGACGTTTCCAATTTGAGGTCATAGATCTTTAGTGTTAATTTGTGAAAAATAGCTGTTGTTTTTAGAGCAAAACAAGTATCTCTCTCTCTCTCTGCATGAGTATATATATAATCTATATAATATATTGTTACACACGTGCAAATAGAAGAGACCTGTATGGACCAAGTGAAGGTAATTCCATGCCAGGCCAGGGGGTGGCAGGGTGCACTAAACTTTCTTCTTTTGTTTGTGCAGACTGAAAACTGGAACACCTGCCTGAATACATCACTTCTGAACCCAGAAACACATAACCTCTGGTTATGACGCCAGAAACCCATCACTTCCGGTCTCTCATGTCACATTCTGTTTGGACATTTAAAACCGCCATCTTCTTCAACCATCCTCAGTTGTGGCTGAACCAAAGTTTTTTTAAGTATGTTGAGTCTGATCTTTTCACTCTCTCTCTCTCTCTCTCTCTCTCTCTCTATATATATATATATATATATATATATATATATATATATATATATACATATTTATATATAAACCCCAGGCACAATTACACCAGAACAATCTCTGGTTCAGATTAATTTTTATTCAAGAAAGTGCCTTTCAACAGGTCTCTTCTTCTGAACACAGCACCCTGCAATACACAATTCCTTCATTAGCTTTTTTTTTTCCACACCCCAAGGCAGGAGTTGTCACTTCCCAGCTCAGACTACCTGATTAGTATGGTTGACCCAAAAGTACTTCTGGAGCCACAGCATTACATGGTGGATACACTTCTGGGTCAGATGGAATTTCCTCAAAGTAGCGGCACCTAGCTTAGGCAGCTCCCTCTGGCAGCACCCATGGCATAACGGCTCCCAGTTTGCCCCACAGGAATGCATGTATACACTTCATTAAAGGGTTGCTGTCCTCCTTAGCACCTTGGGCGAGTATGTAGCCCTGATAAATAATCTCTCCCTGTCATCATGGTCAGGATAACTATCCATTTAGAGCCTCCATTTACTATATGGGTGTTTTAGACAGGCAAGGATTCCTCTATCCTATTTGGGAAGCTAGTCCATCCATGAAATCTATTTCAATATATTCATCCATCCATCCATCCATCCATCCATCCATCCATCCTCTTCTGCTTATCCGAGGTCGGGTTGCGGGGGCAGCAGCTTAAGCAGAGAGGCCCAGACTTCCCTCTCCCCGGCCACTTCTTCCAGCTCTTCCGGGAGAATCCCAAGGTGTTTCCAGGCCAGCCAGGAGACATAGTCCCTCCAGCGTGTCCTGGGTCTTCCCCGGGGCCTCCTCCCGGTTGGATGTGCCCGGAACACCTCACCAGGGAGGCGTCCAGGAGGCATCCTGATCAGATGCCCTAGCCACCTCATCCGACTCCTCTTGATGCGGAGGAGCAGCGGCTCTACTCTGAGCCCCTCCTGGATGACTGAGCTTCTTTAAGGGAAAGCCCAGGCACCCTGTGGAGGAAACTCATTTCAGCCGCTTGTATTCGCGATCTCGTTTTTTCGGTCACTACCCATAGCTCATGACCATAGGTGAGGGTAGGAACGTAGATCGACTGGTAAATTGAGAGCTTTGCCTTATGGCTCAGCTCCTTTTTCACCATGACAGACCGATGCAGAGCCCGCATCACTGCCCTTTTCCGGGTGAGGACCATGGTCTCGGATTTGGGGGTGCTGATTCTCATCCCAGCCGCTTCACACTCAGCTGCGAACTGATCCAGAGAGATCTGAAGATCACGGCTTGATGAAGCAAACAGGACAACATCATCTGCAAAAAGCAGTGCCCCAATCCTGAGTCCACCAAACCGGACACCTTCAACACCCTGGCTGTGCCTAGAAATTCTGTACATAAAAGTTATGAACAGAATCGGTGACAAAGGGCAGCCCTGGCAGAGACCAACTCTCACTGGAAACTGGCTCGACTTACTGCCGGCATTGCGGACCAAGCTCTGACACCGGTTGTACAGGGACCGAACAGCCCTTATCAGGGGGTCCGGCACCCATACTCCCGAAGCACCCCCCACAGGATTCCTCGAGGGACACGGTCGAACGTCTTTTCCAAGTCCACAGAACACATGTAGACTGGTTGGGCAAACTCCCATGCACCCTCCAGGATTCTGCTAAGGGTGTAGAGCTGGTCCACTGTTCCGCGACCAGGACGAAAACCACACTGTTCCTCCTGAATCCGAGGTTCGACTATCCAATGAACCCTCCTCTCCAGAACTCCCAAATAGAATTTTCCAGGGAGGCTGAGGAGTGTGATCCCTCTGTAGTTGGAACACACCCTCCGGTCCCCCTTTTTAAAGAGGGGGACCACCACCCCAGTCTGCCAATCCAGAGGCATTGTCCCCGATGTCCGTGCGATGTTGCAGAGACGTGTCAACTATGACAGTCCTACAACATCCAGAACCTTTAAGGAACTCCAGGCGTATCTCATCCACCCCCGGGGCCCTGATACCAAGGAGTTTTTTGACCACCTCGGTGACTTCAGTCCCAGAGATGGGAGAGCCCACTTCAGAGTCCCCAGGCTCTGCTTCCTCATTGGAAGGAATGTTAGTGGGATTGAGGAGGTCTTCGAAGTACTTCCCCCACCGACCCACAACGTCCCGAGTCGTCGAATATTTACATTTATAATTAGCATATACATGTTGTGACCACTAGGAAGTGCCCAGAGCCCAAACACCAGAGACAACTAAGCCGCACTCACTTTCAAGATAAAATAAAAATGCTATTCATTTGGTTACAGCACCTTGCGATAGTAACAAATCATCCCAACACCATGTAAATAACCAATTAAGCACCTCCATCTTTCTTTGTGTCTCCTCTGTGAGCGTCGTCCAGCTTCTTCACCTACTCTGACTCTCCACTTGAGGTGGATGGTTCTTTTTGTGTAGTGGAGTACTTCAGGTGGCATGGTATTACATGCTGGAAGCATTTCCAGGTCATAGGGAAGTTACCTAAAATAGGGAGTTCTGTTCTTTACAGCTCCCCACTGTGGCACCCAAGGACCCATCCAGGGTCACCCTCCTATACTACAATTTCCATGCAACCCTCCAGGTGTCCATACTGGGCTCAGGCTGGGGAAGCGCTGTCACCTCTTGTACTAGGGGATGAACTGTATCTGACACCTTCATGGGTAGGGTTTATATATGCATCACAGTTAAAGTCAGTGAAGGATCATTATTGAATTCCAAAAGACTTAATTATGTTTTAGCTCCAGTTTAGACCATAACAACTAGCAGAAGGTTTTAAAAACACAAATATTTCATAGGGGTTGGGTAATTGTGACATGGCTATACTAATAAAATATCCTGTTACTCACAAATATTACATCATACATTTTCTTTGTTGATTTTACATATAACTCAACTGATAAATAAGACATTCAAAGCAAAATCTAGCTCTTTGAATAAACTTTCATTGGTAAATCCTTAAAATCTTTGGGGGGTTTAATATTTCTGATTGCAACTGTCTTACTTGTGTTTCTGAATGGATAAGTAGTCATTTTTTCAAACTAAATAAGGAGAAATCAGAAATCTTAGTGATTGGCAAAAATGGATATAATGAGGGTATTAGAAATAAACGATCCATTAGGCTTGAAAGTTAAGACAGAGGTAAAGAATTTAGGGGTAATTATTGACTCTGGCCTAAATTTTAAATCACACATCAATCAGATTATTAGGACAGCATTTTTTCCACTTAAGACATATATTAAAAATTAGACCCCTTATAACTTTGCAAGATGCTGAAAAATTAGTTCACACTTTTGTTTTCAATTGGCTAGATTACTGTAACACACTCCTCTCAGAAGTACCCAAAAAAGACATCAATCGATTGCAACTAGTGCAGAATGCAGCTGCTAGAATCTTAACAAGGAAAAGAAAATCTGAGCACATCTCTCTAGTTTTGATGTCACTACACTGGTTACCCGTGTCATTTAGAATTGACTTTAAAATACTGCTTATGGTTTGCAAAGCCTTAAATAATCTCACTCCATCCTACGTATATTTCAGAATGTATTTCACCTTACACTCCTAATCGTAACCTTAGATTTTCAAATGGTTGTCTGTTTATAATTCCAAGAGCTAAATTTAAAAGAAGTGGTGAGGCAGCCTTCTGCTGTTATACACCTAAAATCTGGAATAGCTTACCAATAGAAATTTGCCAGGCTAATACAGCGGAGCACTGTAAAAAACAGCTAAAAACTCATTATTTTAGTATGGCTTTCTTATAGCTTCATTTTAGTGTAACCCTGATATTCTGTATATGCATTTAATTATCATTTTTTCATGTCTCCAAAGTCAGTGCTAACCACTACTTTCTCTGCTGTTATCTTTCTGGTTTTCTGGGGTGGCAATCTGAGCCACCACCACCCGATCAAAGCACCGTGCTGTCCCTAAATTGTTGGATTGAAGGCCAGAGGTCCACATGACTGTCATCATCAAATTTTTCCACATAAAGCCTGACAACCATGAGGACTGATTACGATAATTTATTTTAGGTAGAATGCCTAGTGGGTGCTGGGTGGTCTCGTGGCCTTGGAACCCCTGCAGATTTTGTTTTTTTTTCTCTAGCCCTCTGGAGTTTTTTTTGTTTTTTTCTGTCCTCCCTGGCCATTGGACCTTACTTTATTCTTTGTTAATCAGTATTGCCTAATTTTTAGTTTTTCTTTTTACTTGCTTCATCTTGTAAAGGCAATTTGAGTTACATCATTTGTTTGAAAACGTGCTATACAAATAAAATGTTGTTGTTGTGGTTGTTGCAACTGTGCCCATAAATCTAAATGATCCCAAACTATTATTTCTCAAACCAACTGACTAATCGCCTAGGAGAGAGTATACATTCATTCCAGAGGATGACAAATACTTCTTTTTGTCATGTTTTGCTTTTGAGTTATTTAAAAATAAGCAGGGCCTTATTAAACGACAATGCAAAACTCTCCTCATTATGTCCTTTATTGATATACAGCACTGTTGTGAACAAGAACGGCCATTAAAATAGTTTTTCACACAATATGACTGGATCCCAACTCTGAGAAAATAAGCAAGCATGAGAAATGGAATCAAAATCATCTGTTCCAGTTCTGTTTACCCTGTCCTTTAATTTAACACATTTTCTTTTGTTGAATCTTGTCACAAACTGAATATTGTTTTCCAAAACCAGAAAACCACTGGACTTTGAAAACAATGCTTTCATGATGTTTCCCTATTAAAACACAAAGTACTGTCTATGTGGGTAAGCTTGTCATTTATATGCAGGTATTTTTTAATTGGAAGAGGTTAAAATGTTTACTGAAACAAAAACATGCAGTATGTGATTGCTGTGGAAAAAAAATCACAGAAGCAAACCAATGCATGGAAAGTTAAAGGTGTGTTCTACTTTGAGAAATGTCTGAGAGGCTTCTGCTTTGGTTAACTAAGCATCATCATTTTGATTGAACTTTTTACTTCCTTCAGTTTTATAACCATTGGTTGTTCTTATGCACTTTAACACATTTTTCTTGAGGGGTGCTTGTGGTTTCATGTGGTGACCAATAAATAGTGAGACAAAGAAGCAAGTTGCTCCTTCAGATTCCACGCCCTTGTTGTCCTTTCTCACAAACTATGCAATGAGACAAACTCAGGCATGTGACCTATGTCAGCTGCCAGCAACTGCCCAGCGTCACTTTAACTACCCATCATAAATAAACACACACAGAACATGTTCCTCACCAGACAGCACTGAAATTGAAATTCTCCTCATTATCTATATATATAATTCACTAAGGCAAGGCAACCATGGAAAGCACGCCGGAAGTGGTGTGGATTCACTAAGCCTCCGACAAGTGAGACACCTATGGCGCACGCAGGGAGGAGCCAAGCCCACCAACTCCAAGACCATTGGATAAGACAACAACTCCCAGAGCCACGCCCACCAACTCGGACGAGACAACACAGAAAAAACAGCGTTATTTATATTCGTCTGTCGTAGAGGTCTCATACAGCTCCGACCCACGTTGACTGTTCATAGAGGCATTTCGCCATATGCAGTGTGTAAAACGGCTTGTGAGGGGTATCCCATGGGATCCTTAAAACTTTCCTTTACAACTGAGGTTAAAACACAATGAAGTGAGCAGTCTTAAAAAAAACGAGTTTTGGGTACGACGCACGACCGCGTGCACCATAGCAAGCTGTTTTACACGCTACATACAGCAATTCGCTTCCGTGACAAACATGCGTCTTCTTAGATGCTCCTGCACTCTGTACACACCCCCCTCCCACCTTGCTACCACCGTGGTCAGGTGTCTTGGTGGATTATATATAGAAAGGCAGTCAAAACCGCACAGAGCAATGAAAAGTCTACGTGAGCCACAGGTGCATCTGGACTGTGTAAAGACGACAAAGACTCAAGTGACGAGTTGGAGCTGGGCACATGAGCAGGCAGTGTATACTGATCGAGAAATCAGCAGACTAGCATGACGGAGGGAGTGGAGTGGACGTCCTTCTCCTCTCCTCCTGTTCCACCCACTGCGCCTGAGCGCCGCACGGACGATTGTGTGTTGGTTCGTTCCGTGCATTGGTTAAAACCCAATGAAGAAAGCAGTCTTTAAAAACCAATAAGCCCTGTGCCTCTGTTTCATTACCGTCTCACCTGCTTCACCAATGCAGGCCCTGCAACAGTCGGGACGCTCTCTCAGCTGCTGACCTTCTCTGTGCCTGACCGGTTCACACAGAGGCACCACGTGACCAGGCGGTGTGTATGCTTCGAGAACGAGGGTGGACGCGACAGGACTATCTAAGAGAAGGCATGTTTGTCACGGATGTAAATCGCTTTATGCAGCAAATAAAACAATTTGTCACGAATGTGAATCACTGTATGCAGCGTGTAAAATGCTGTATTGTATGTTGCCCTCTCCAGAGTTACATCTTTTCATTCACCTACAGTCGTATACACAATGAAGTGAGCAGTCTTTAAAAACCGAGTTTTCGGTTACAACGCACGACCGCATGCACCATAGCAAACTGTTTTACATGCTACATACAGCAATTCGCATCTGCGACAAACATGCGTCTTCTGAAATGCTCCTGCACTTTGTACACACCCCCCTCCCACCTCGCTGCTACCGTGGTCGGGTGTCTTGGTGGATTATATATAGAAAGGCAGCCAAAACCGCACAGAGCAATAAAAAGTCTACGTGAGTTACAGGTGCATCTGGGCTGTGCAAAGACGACAACGATTTGAGTGATGAGTTGGAGGTGGGCACATGAGCAGGCAGTGTATACTGGACGAGAAATCAGCAGACTAGCATGACGGAGGGAGTGAGTGGATGTCCTTTTCCTCTCCTCCCGTTCCACCCTCCGCGCCTGAGCGCCGCACGGAAGATTGTGTGTTGGTTTGTTCTGTGCATTGTTTCTTGCTGATTTATTACATTACCGATTTTTCAAATGTTAATTTTCTCCTTGTGCTTAAAAATCATTAAAAAACCAGCCTGATTATGTGGCGTATGGTACGCCGTGGGTTGGCTAGTGTCCTTTATTGATGTATTGGTGAAGAAAGCACCAACAAAAATATGTGAGCTGTTGTGAAAAACTGGATCAACATAAAGAAAATCATACTAATCAGTGACAAACGTCCATCAGTCCAATTATTGAGCCAAATAACTGAAGTTTAGCTGTCATGGCAAGCCAGACATCATCCTGGCAACACCCTAGATAGGATGTTGGTCCATCGCATGACCTGCATTCGTACATTCATCCACAGTGGATTCATTTGCAGTCATCAGTTGGTCTTGGAAAATGCAATGCTTTCTATTCTCACTCATCAAACCCATAAAATTGTATTTAGAGGTAAGTCACCCCGTGCGTGACGTCTTCTGTGTTTTAATTGTTGCATACTTCTAATCCTAAAGGCTCGTAGTTATGATGGTAGCACCAGCTATTTTGCTGTTCTAGGTTTTTTAGCAGTAGATCTTTTTTTAATCTGATAAAAATAAGTACTAAACTTGAATTTCTTGAAAATAAGCATATATTATCAGAAATATCAACGTTCAACCATGCCCAAAGACGAATGTGAAGTTCTGCACCACAACCTGTGCACGCCTAATGACATGAGAAGTGTGAGCAGACCAGAAGAGGGTGAAGTAATAAAAAGTACAAGAAAATTGACAAGGAATCTGAGACAGAAAAGCTCAACAGCAATAACCTCAGACCAGGTGATGATGTCATGGCTAGCTCGCAGCTGTGTATTAAATCGGTGAATGAAGTTAAACTCAATTGGAAAGAACGAGTGTGGTGAAAGGAACAGCTGTGAGTGAACTGGCTCCAGCTGTGCGCTCCACGATCCCAGTTGAATTGGGCTCACATTAACACCTGCTCTCACGGAGATCAAAGTGTGCTCTAAATGGACGCCACTGGGGCTACAGGCTACGACAAAATTGAAACTGCAATGAAAAGGCAAAGCTGCAGCCCTTTGCTTAAATACACATCACCTTACAATATGGAGCATTTCAACCCACAATTACGCTCTAACTGAAAACATTAATATAACTCTGCATCTGGTGGCAGGATTGGCTACCGTTATATAGAGCAGCACAAAAAAAGACAATCAGTCTTTGCCAAATATCAGAAGCAATTTCCCATAGTTACTGTATTATGTCTGCTTTTCTTTTTTCTTCTTTAAGTGGGGCTAAAGTGTCGAAAGCGACGTGAATCCATTAGTTTCCCTTCACGTCTGTGTCTTTTGCTTTGAGAGAATGGTGTTTGTCTTGTTTTAAGTGAACGGGCATCATTATTCTATCACTTCTTGAATATTTTAGTCTGTTACCATTACTGCTAACATAACTAATGTTCATTATATACATCAAATGGAAAAATCACATTGAGACACATGAATTAATTTGTATGGGTGTTACTTTAGTCTAAATGTAACTGTGATTTGCTTCATCTTGTCCAAAAAATCGATACATTAAAAAAGATATATTACTTCAAAACAATGAAGTCTTTCTAAAAAGTCTGTCTTTCTCAATTACTAAGGGTAATTTGAGCTTTCCCAGGAGCACAGAGACCTCAGTAATTGTAAAATAGAAGTTTGGAATGACCAGGACTCTTCCTAAAGTTGGCCATCCAGCCCGACTGAGCAACCATTCAAGAAAGCCTTTAGTCAGGTTGGTGACCAACAACCCAATGGTCAATTTCACAGAGCTTTAGGCATCCTCTGCTGAGATGGAGGAACGTGTTGGAAGGACCATCCATCTCAGCAGCACTCCGTCAATCAGACGTTTATGGTAGAATAACTAAACGGAAGCCATAAAAGACAGATGACAGTTTAAAGGACTCTTGAGAGCATGAAGAAAAAAGAAGCTCAGGTCTGAGGAGGCAAAAATTGAACTTTAGGGTAGAACACCAAGCACTATTGGTGGTGAAGACCCCCACCCACCATTGTTCCTGGACTGTAGCTCACAGTGGCTGCAGGTTTTTGTTCCAACCAGTTTATCAGTCTTTTTGCCTCGGACTGATTTCTTTTAATTAGCTGGTGTTCTTTTACCTTCTCTTATTCTACTTTTAGAAAACTGCATTCATATCCGATTTAGAGTCTGGAAAAAAAATCCATTATTAGTTATATATTTTTAACACTCTTTTGAAATTTTTCTAAAAATTTAACCATTCTCTGTGGAGTTGTTTCTCTTTAATTGTACTGTAATAACGACAATTAGTGACAAGCCAAATCATAAAGTCTTTACTCCTATTGGGTGCAGGTCTGGTACAGATTAAAGCATCTCAGTCTCATATCTGCTATCCAATATGTCTGGAGTGTTAAATTAAGGCAACACAACTGTTCTTATCGTAACCCCTTGTAATGTTTTATGTTCACTTCAACACTATGAATATTAATATACAAAAGTGTGATCCATCTTCATAATGTAAAAGTCTGGAGGTATTTTAAGTTATAGTTCATGATGATACACTAATGTATAAAGTGTCATGGTGTATTTGTGTTCACAGTGCAGTGTAATATGTATTATTTGAACTGTATATTGTGCCAACCATTTGCGACTGGCATACTGCATAGCACAGCAGCATTGGCTCCCCTGCTGCCCATATATACAGTAGGATTTTGCTGATCTGTGGTGATTAAATCTTTCATGCATACAGGCAATTCCATTATTGATAGCAGATTCATACAAATTTGCAAAGTTTAAAGAGTACTATGTAACTGTAACTCTACTCTGATTCAAATAAAGAGTCAGAAAGCTAGCCTCAGTTTATTCTTTACTCTTTTCTTTAGCAATCAGGGAACCATCAGCCCCCTATACTATTAGCTGCCTCTCACTAGACCCACATATATTATGCACAGTTGTATACAACCTTTATTAACTTGTAGATCAATCACATTTTATCACATTTCGAACTATAATATATATTTTCCATGGCAAATTAGCAGACTAATGACACACAGAATTAAAATGTATTTAATATGACTGGCTGGCTCATTAACCATACATATATTTAGCATTTATGATGTCAATATTATTCTTGGTGATGGAATAATAAAACGTGTGCATTTTCAAAACATAGTGAAAAATCTGATTTGGATTCTAAATTAGAGTTCCTAACTGTCTGATACATTTAAATAAAACACCAAAAAGTTGCAATATTCTAATATAATGTATATTTAGAAAATGCCAGAATATAAACATCCCAAGTCTTTGGAAAATATCCTGTCCAGAATACCCAGAAAAAAATGAAACTGTAACCATTGAAGAATGAAGGTAACTATTATGCCTCCCTAATAATCATTAGATTGACTTGGCATAATGCATGCTGGTGTCTAGAATACACAGTCATAGACGGAATAGAGACATGGAAGCGGTTCAGAGGGTTGTTAATAGTTATTAGAGATTTAAATTTTTTTTAAGTAAATAAAGGAGAAATAGGTTAAGATGTATGAGTGCAGACTGTTCAGCAGAATACAGTTTATGCAACAATTGATGGAATTTGCTTAACCTAATATCTGGGTCAAAAGAAGCTGCAGCAGGGTCCAAAACCTGCCCAAGTGCCAGTCCATCACAGGGCATCCAAACTCATACCAAGCCAGTTTAGGGTCAGATGTTAATCTAACTGTGTGGGATATGAGAAGACAAGTCGACGTACATGGAGAAAAGGCCACATAGATGTTCAGACAGTGCCAGACCAGGTGTATTAGATTTAATTTTAAAATGGATAAATTTGCTATTTTTATCCAACAATTTACACTCAGTAACCAAGTGAAAATATGTTTTCAGATAAGTCTGCAAATTTATGAAAGCTCAAAATTTGAAATGTCTCATTTATATAAGTATTCAGACCCTTTGCTGTGGCACTCCAAATTGTGGTCAGGCAAACTGAATAGACTGCACATTGTTTAGTCACACACTTATATATATATATATATATAAGGCTGTTATAAATAGTGTGGCTTAGCCGTCACGAGGGCGGGTGTATGCATGAGCGATGAACGGCTGAGGAACCTAATTGGAGAATGAATCAATTGGGTATTCACATGCAGGATACTGATCATCTCTCATTAACCCTCTGCGAATCATACAGTGCACCTGCATTCACAAAGGCATTAATGGTCTGAGTAAGACAGCAAGAGGAGGAAGACAAAGTTAGAGGAGATTCGAGGATAGGAGACACAGCATCGGACGGCAGGGACCAGTTCAGGTGTGAGGAGATGAGATAGACGATGTAGTGAGTGCAATGGTGCTCAGAGATGGTTTTCTCTTGTTTATCTGTGGAGTAGGAGCGATCGGAATACTCCGTGGACTCGGCAGGTACCAACGAAAGTGGCTGGGTGAAGGAGCTGGGCTCAGTGTGACCCAGTGGACATCGATGAAAGGTGCTTGAGAGACAGTTTAAGTATTGCATTTGCCAATGTCTCAACCCTGCTAAGCATGCTTGTTGGGTGAGCAGGGTGAGATGGGAGAGAAAAAGGAAATCAAATGATTCTGGCTGATTTTATCCTTGATTTTACTTGTATATTGCCTTTATTTTTTGATTGATTTATACTTCCTACACTTTTTTTGAAATTTTTTGATTGAACACATTTGTTGGACTGTTGGTTTTTAATACGATCATTATGCATTTTTTACACCCTACTTGTTGTTGTGTGCCCTCTATCGCCCCAAGTCCACTCAAAATGTTTACAGATGGTATGTCATGTAATGCAGACCGAGGTTGAGCGGTCACGGAGCCAATCCTAGCTAGCACAGGGCACGATTCAGAAACAAACCCTGGACAAGGCGACAGTACATTACAAGTTTAACACACAAACCAAGCACACACTAGTGCCAACTTAGCTTCACCATTTCACTTAACCTGCATGCCTTTGGGCAGTGGGAGGAAACCCCCACAGACATTAGAAGAATATGCAAACCCCAGTCTCCTTACTGTGATGCTGTGCCACCATGCCACCCTGCTTACAGATGTGCCCTATGTATTTTTTCTTTCCTTGTAGGCTAGAGGAAATGAATAATGTCATGATTTTAGGTGGTGCTAAAGTGTTCATGATATTTGTAATGATTATGCAGAGGCTCCCCTTAAAGTAAGACACTTGTAATAAAACAGAACTAATTCAATTCTGCCTGTTTAAGGCGGCGCCTAATCAGTAGAGACATAAGAGTTCTCGGCAGTGCTAATCCCAGACGCTGGCAGATCACTTACTTGTTGGCAGCCGTTGAATACGCAGTAGTGCTTACCGAACATCTGAATGAATTCTACCTCAGCCAGAGGAATTTCAGCAAGGTAATTGGAAACCCTAATCAATAGCTGACAATAGTCTTGAAATCCTTAGACGGCCTTCGTAACTTAAAACTGCTTTGGCATCCATTACTTTTCTTTTTGCAATCAAAAACTGTGTACCCTTGTATTTCCAGTACCAATGTCAAACAAATTTGCTGGGCTTCAGATAAAAGTATAGTTTAATGAACTAATTCCTTGTCCCCTGAGATAATCTTGGCTCACGCAGTATTTAACAAATAAGAGTATGCCAAGCGTCAAGATGAAATGTAACATTATCTGAAGTGTTACTTTCAATGGGACATATTGTAAAAGTATATTATAGAAATTCAGGAAAAAGACAATTTTATGAAACAGTATTTGATAGAAAAGAGTGATCTAAAAAAAGTCAGAATAAACAGACTTCTGAAACACACTGGGTTGTTCATTAGGTAAAAACTGTGCAATCTTCAATACTGAAGTAGTGAAGTGAAGTGGCCATTGGCAAAATAACTTGTTTTATTCTTTAATTCTATTCATATACTCAGATGCTGATTAAAAATCGGTAAAATACTTTATTAAAAAAGGGACAACATTCATGAAAATGACACCAATATTAACAATCCCAGTTTCTTCAGTAATTTCTTCAGGAATTTTGCTTTTCCCCTCACATCTCTAAAACTTGCAGATTAGGTTAATTGGTGACTTTGTTTTAGCCAGATCTGGGTGAGCATGGCAGTATGTGTGAGTGTGCCCTGTGATGATCTGGCACCTTGCTCAGTGTTGGCTCCTACCTCATGCACAATAATGGGCTCCATCTTCCTTTGCATTCAAAAATTGGTGTCCTTGCCATTTAGTCTTGTGGTGCTGTACTCCATTGATGTATAATATGGATAATATCAAGAGGATCTGAAGAAATCCTATACTGATGTTACATAGGATAAGCTGATATTCTGAGTAAAATGTTTTAGGTTATTGTGCTGTTTTTCTTTTAGTTAGGTCATTCTTGTTCTATGTGATGAAGGCAGTGTATTAAAAAGAAATATTATTAATTTCCCACAGTGCAACACTCAAGTTGCATGCAGCACCGGTGTGTTTCAGCTTATCAGTTGTTTGGCGGATCTGATTTGTATAGCAGGTAGGGCTGATAATTAAAAAAAAAGTTCTTATAATAGACTAGAGTGGGTATCTCTAGTATGGCAAGAAATTGCCAATTATTTATGTGAATCGTGCTGGCATTATGAGTTGTGAGTGGCCAAATTAGTTGCAATAAAGATTAGAATATATTTTGTGAGTCATGATTAACATAAAACATTTTCAAAGAGTAGTGTGGAGATTTCATGGATGCCCCCACACTGGGATTTTCTGTATTTGTCACCTACTGAAGAACAGAAGGTTGGAAAGGGATAAAAAAGAGAGAAATGAATACTAGTATAATAGATTGCATTTAGTCACTTCTATTGTAATTAAAAGAATTTGCGAATTTTATTTTTTACTCATGCTTAATGAAGATCTTTTTCCTTTGTGTGATTTTATATGGCTGAATATATAACAGCCTAAACAACAAAGTCTGAATATTATATTATTGCACGGTTTGAGAAAGAAGACGAACACAACGTGTGTTAATTCGCTTTGTTCTGATTTATGAAAGTTTTATTACCTTTTTTATTGACTGCTAATAATTCAAGTTTTTCATTCATATCTCTTGGTATGGTTTCGGGTGGCATGGTGGCGCAGTGGTAGCGCTGCTGCCTCGCAGTTGGGAGACCTGGGTTTGCTTCCCGGGTCCTCCCTGCGTGGAGTTTGCATGTTCTCCCTGTGTCTGTGTGGGTTTCCTCTGGGCGCTCCGGTTTCCTCCCACAATCCAAAGACATGCAGGTTAGGTGGATTGGCGATTCTAAATTGGCCCTAGTGTGTGTTTGTGTGTGTCCTGCGGTAGGTTGGCACCATGCCCAGGATTGGTTCCTGCCTTGTGGCCTGTGTTGGCTGGGATTGGCTCCAGCAGACCCCCGTGACCCTGTATTCGGATTCAGCGGATTAGAAAATGGATGGTATGGTTTCTCTTCACTGAACTGTCAATAAGAGAAAGATGACCACCCACAGTCTAGCGACAAGTCTTTAAAAATTAGGACGTGTCTGTGTTTAAATTGAAACCATTCCTGCTGTTGGATGGGCCTATTAGAACTTAAAACTAACTAGTAGGCTAAATGATTTGCTTTATATAATTCTGAATAAAATATTGAATGATGGAGATCACAGGGTTATAGGGTAATTGTTGTCCTATGTGCAGAGTGCAGTGAATTATTATTTGCGTGTGCTTATCAACATGCGACACGTCTCCACTCTCGGGCACCAATGATTAATGACTGCTACTGTACCCTGAAACTTTTGTCTTCCTTACTAGAAAAATTGTCAAACCATAATTGTCATACAATAACAGAATATAATGGCTACAGAAGTACATGATCCAAGCTCTGGTGGCAGGTTGGCGAGTAATAAATGACCAGCCCGCCACACACTTCTTCTTCCACGAGTTACAGGATCAGAGTGCTTATCTTTGGCTGGTCACTGTTAGTGTGCAGTTTACACATTCTCCCTATTTCTGAATACTTTCAGTTCCAAAGTCATCCATTTTACTTTGTATTAAGTTTGACTGTGAGCCCTACCCAGGGTCCTCTGCGTATCGGTGCGGGGATAGCCACTGCTTCTCCATGGATTCTGAACATGGATTCTGAAAATGGACTGATGGATGGATATTGTACTGTTGTATCTCAGTACCTTCAGATTCTGGTGAGTTTGCTATATGATGTTGCTATACAAAATAAAGCTGGCCTTAGTTAAATGATTATTTCTGCACAAGTGCACATAAAAACATTTTTCAAATTATATATTGACCAGTAACAGCACACTGCATGGTATCGTGTAGTGAATACACTTGGCTGAGAGCGTTCTAGCTATTCTCACTCGATCAGCATCTCTTTGTCGTCGCTGGATGGTGTTTTGTTCTGTCTCATTTGCCTTTGCAATTCTGGTACGTTTGATCACTGATTGCCGACATCGATTAGCCTCTTCCTCAGTCTCATTTGCCCTTGCGATTCTCTTTCGCTCAGTGTCGGCCTGTCTTCGTTGTATGGTCTGTTCTTTGCTCTCAGTTGCTCAAGCAATTCTCTTTCGCTATGCGTCAGCCTGTCGTAAATACTGAGTGCGCTATTCATAGTTTTCATACTCTTTCTCTGTACATTTACCATTCGTTTGCTCAGAGGTGCGCTTGCTACTTTCTGAGCAGTTCTTCTTTTCTCCACTCTAGTGGCCCACTTCTTCTCTTATTTCATCGGCATCTTTTTGCGTTAAAACTGATTAAGTCAGTGTTTGTGTGGCACTTAACTTTTTCTACTTCAGCTGGCACTTAAGTCTTCAATTTGCCTCAAGAATGATTTAAGATATGAAGAGGTAGGGGAAGTAACTGGGAAGGTGGTAGGGATGAGAACAACACCAATACACATGCGGCGCATGGCCGCCCTGCTGCCGAGAGTTGATTCTATAATAAAATAAAAACAGAGTAATAATTCCCACCCCGAAAGCGGATAGTAGACATCACGTAGTATATGTGTTCCAAACTTCAGGTCAATGGGTCAAACGGTTTATGAGCTGCTGGTGATTTAAAATCCTGGACAGACAAATGAACAGCCACCGTAGCGTATTATATAAGAACATACTCACAGCTGGAACATGACTCAGTCATTGCCTGGGTGAATTTTGTGCTTTCTCACCGTGTCAGTATGGTTTATTCTCTAGACAAGTGAAGATGTGTGAGGGATTGAGTTCTACGGTGAAATGGCACCAAGTTGGTTGGCACACAGCCATCTTAACACATGGGCCTGCTGGGCAGTTGCCCGCTGACCCAACAAGCATAGGGGCCCCATGCTAACATATGTATGTTGTGACTTGGTGAGTGGTTGTGTAGGTAGGAGCCTCAGTGCACTGCTTTGCACAGAGGCCTATAATGCTGTTAAGACGGCCCTAGGTTGGCACCTTGAACTTGTGGTCAGAATGGTGGTGTGTAACACTGGAGCACCTCAGCAAACTGGACTGTCTCCCACCCTGTTTTCCCTCTACACAGCAGAGTTCCAGTACAATAACAGTGTTTGCCACCTACAGAAATGTTCAGATGACTTCTCCATCATATGCTGCATTCATAATGGCAATGAGTCAGAGTACAGGAAGACTGTGGAGGACTTTGTCTTGTAATGCATGTAGAACAACCTGCAGCCCCACATCAGCAAGACAAAGGAGCTGGTGGTGGACTTCTGGCATACCAAAGAGCCTCTGAGGCAAGTCACCATTTAAAGGTATGGTTTGTGTACAAGTACCTGCATTCACATAAACAAAACACTGGTCTGGTTTGACAACACAGTGGCGCTATACAAGAAGGCCAAAGCAGACTGTAACTCCTCAGGAGGTTCAGGTCCTTTGATGTTTACAGCTAACTGCTAGAAATGTTCAGTCATTCCATAGTAGCCAGTGTTTTGTTCTGTGCTGTGGTCTCCTGGTGAAACAACTTAAGATCAAACAAACACACAAATGCCTGAAGAAACATATCAAGGAAGCCTGCTCCATCACAAGGCTAACCCTGGACACACTAGAAGCTGTTGTGGAAAAGAGGATGATGGCAAAATTGAATGCCATCATGAAAAAAACCCTCCATTCCCACCAGGTTGCTCTCCTGGAAGCACATATAGCCACAGGCTCATTCTACCACGGTGTGCTGAGAAGTGCCTCCTGGGGTTTTATCTGCCAACTTCTATCAGGCAAATCAATGCTTTCTTGCAATGTCTCAGACTAAATGCTTATACTCTTTAAGTTAATTTTGTAATTTATGCCTAATATGCTTTATTTATTTAATGACCGTTTGTATTATTTGTTCTTTGAGTCTGTTTCCGTATTTTTGTGTTTCTGCTGCTGTATGCATCTCAAGTTCCCCTTGGGATTAATAAAGTTTATCTAAGCCCGGGGTCCCAAACTCTGGTCCTGGAGGGCTGCAGTGGCTGCAGGTTTTCATTCTAACTCTTTTCGTAACTAGGGACCTGTTTTTGCTGCTAATTAGCTTCCTTTGCGTTAATTTTAATTGACTCATTCTTGAAGACTCAGACCCCTCAATTGTTTCTTTTTTCCTAAATTAGCTGCCAAACAAAAATGAAATAGAAAAAAGCCCAACATGAGCAGCAAACTCTGTCTATCATACAATATCTGAAAATAAAGAAAAGTGAAAGTCTCAGGAATTTTGATCTGCTCAGGTCCCCAAAACATTTTAACTGTACTCTTAGAAAAGAGAAGATCAGCAATTTTGGAAATGTCTGCTACTGCACAATAAGAGCAGCAACAAGCCATGGAATTAAAGAACAGGTTTAATTAACAACAAGACTCGGTGCCTAATTAAGCAACTGGTTGGAGTGAAATTGGTGGGAGTTTGAGGCCCTGACTTAGTTGGTCTTCTGTTGGCTCACTCACTTCACATTTCATTTCTGTTTGGGTGACTTTTAAGGAAAGAAATGAAGCAATTCAGAGGAACAAATCTTAAAAAAAAGTCAATTAAAATGAAAGGAAAAGGAGTTCATTGGCAGCAAAAACAGGTCACTAATTAAGAAAAGGGTCAGAATGAAAACCTGAAAACCTCCAGGACTGGAGTTGTGGACCCCTGATCTAATCTAATCTAATGCAATGCTGTCATGATAAGGTTTGGCTTTGTACAAACCAAAGTCTGAAAAAATGGATAGGAAAAATGGAATTAGTCAAACATCTTAACAAATACTTACAGACTGTGAATTTGGTTAATGTATAAACTGCAGACTTAGGAGTGTAAGGTATTGTGTTTGAACCAGGATCATTACATATTTAGAGGATTATAGTAGAGTTATTGCCTTTATTTTCTTTTCCTATGTATTTATTTAGGCACTGTATACAATCTGGGAATATGTGCTTATCTATGCGTTCAGACTCACCTGCATTGATGCAGTCAGGTGCAATCGGATTTCTCAGGATTCAAAGGTAAGAATAACCATCTGATCTTGAATGTCGACTAGTATTGGGTGATTTTAAATGCAGCAGAACTTGATGTGCTGGGGTGAGTCACGAAAGTGGGGTTTGATTTACAGGTTTTTTGACAATTGAATGAAAGTTCTGTTTGAGTAACAGACGCCCAATTGATGCAAGTCAAGCAGACTTCATTTGAAGTGAATTAAAGATCCAGCCTTTGCTTGTGCACCACTTTATATGGTGAGCACATCCCATGCATTCTTTTTCTTATAATTTAAGCGGTCAATACCCAGGCAGGTTGCCATGAATCACACAGATGTGGTGGGCTGTGAACCTGTTTAAACTCCAGTGCATTTAACTGTAGATCAAGCCGCCACCAGAACAAGGAAATTAAATCATTTTCAATTTGTGTAAGAAGAGTATAAGGCAAGATGTAAAGCTGTCCTGTTTTGCTAAGAAGATTTTTAAATCATACCAATATCATGTATCAAGTATGAAAAATGTATGTGGGTGTTAAAGTTGTGAGCACTTACCTATTTGTCTGAGTTAAATTTAAATTAAATAAATGTAACTAATTTAATTTCTGTGCATTCTCTTTTTTATGTTTACTTTTATGCTAGCTTTAAACATCCTTGAATCAAGAAAGTCCTTAATATAGTTTAGCCCTGAAATGTTAAGAGTAGAGTGGCAGCAGCTTTTTGTCCTTTATGAACTTCATGCCTGCCTCTCACCACCAGGGGGCAGAGTGCAGTTATAAATCCAGCCATTGTGACAAACAGGGGCTGGGGTGGGTGTGATCTCTCTGTGAACAGGACAAGCTGCAGCCTGACAGTATAAATACTACAATTTTATAAACTGCAGCCACAGTTCCTAGTTTGCAATGAATGTATCCATCTACCCATATTTTATCAAGTTTGATTAATCAAATACAGGGCTAAACAAATACAATTCTCACTTAAAAATATAGTCTGGTTTAAAAAAAAAGAACCTGACTGTTATATTGCTACATACTCCTTACAGTTTGCTCTGAGTTACAGAATTAAAGCCAGATAGTTTTTATTATTTAGGGTAGGCGGCGCAGCAGTTAGTGATGCTTCTGAACCAAGGCTCCATTCCAGGTCAGGTGACTGAGTATGTGGTGTCTGCACGTTCTGATGTTTCTTGTGTGAGTTTTTATCTTGCTGTTTGTATTCTCCTGAAGATATGCAGGCCCTGCTTCATGTTATTCTCGTTATGTGGGTAAAACAAAATGCATCAATAGATTGTTTTTATACTGGTTAAGATATAGAGGAAAATCATCAAAGAGGAGGATGTTTGTGTATGTAAGATTGCCTTATGGTGGATTGGCACCCAGTTCAGTGTTGGCTGTCATCTTGTGCCTGATACTGCTAGGATAGGCTTCATACCTGTAATGGAAAAGCAATGTCAAAAAGGGAAGGATGGATGCTTTAGTCTATGCAAGTCATACCTACCTCTGAAATTCTTTTGGTGTTCACCAGGAATATAGTCTTGTCATAGGCTGTCAACACTAAGCACTGGTGCATGCAGTGTTAATGACCAATAGGCACTGCGATATATGGCTGGCCGTTCATCCCGGCCAATACCCCCAGGCCGCCAGATGGAGCCCTCCCTGTAGCATGGAGGGCCCAGAATTCTAGCAGGGCATCATGGACATAGGAGTGTTTATTCACAGCCCTGCTGGATACCATGGGGGCCGCTAGAGGAGGCTGCAGGGAGGATCAAGGACTATTTGCCTTACACCCCGGAAGTACGTCTGAGTTACATGGACAAGAGGAATGACGTGCTTCCGGGTTGAAGAAAAGGACCTAGAAGTGTTCCTAGTCACATGGACAGAGAGAGCGAAACACTTCCGGGTCGAGGACAATAAAGGATTGTGGGAAACACAGAGGGTTGAGCTGAGCTGGGTGGAAGGGTGGCAACGCGTCTGGGAGTGGTGGATTGTTTATTAATGAGAATTATTGTGTATTTATATGAGTATTGTAGAGAGGAGGGTGCTTTGTGCACTGTTATTAATAAAAAAGTCAAAAGTCAAGTGTCTGACGTATTGTCTGAGGGTTCAAGAGAATGATAGCGCCCTCTATCTGTCACAGCACATTTGGACCCATGAGCGTAGTTTGACATTTAGGCTTGTGGCTGGGGGAGCAGATGAACCGTACTGCTACATGTATAATTTAAAACTACAGTATAACCTAAATCTTTCTTAAGATTTAGTATACCTTATTATTTTTGTAAGAGCAAACCTAGAAAGTAATGCTTTAAGTTAAGTTAAATTCATATTAGTGTTTGCTTAGTCATAGCCATAGACAATGGTATAGCCTTTTACCCCCTCTAAGTTCATAAGAGATAGAACTTCCTTGCTAGAACTAAATACAGTGTGTTAATTGAGTCAGTTGTTGATTAGAACTGGTCCCAGTACTCAAGGACTTAAAAGACCCATTTTCAACATAGAAATGGGATAGGCATATAGTTTTCTGACCATTTTGAAATGGTTCAGAAATATTTAGAAGTGACTTTGTAACAATTAGAAATGTAACAAGATTTAAGCTTTGAACAGAACTTCTCTTAAATAACAACTTTTCTGATTTTTGCTATTTTAATTTTTTCTTTTTTTGTGTGAATTGTTTTACTTTGAATTTTAACTAAAACTTTTAAAAACAAAGACATTTTGTTGGTGGAATCATTTTGACGTGTCAGGCTTTTGTTGAATCACATTTTTAAAATTTTTTAAAAATATTTTATTGACATCACACAACATTCAATACAAATAGATCAATTTTACAAGAATAGGATTGAAAACAAATCAACTCCACCTCTGAGAAAGAGAGCATGGGCAGCAGAATAAAACCGAGTAAAAATAAGTAAATAGATAAATTAATAAGTGAATATAGATGAATGGAGAAGAAAAAGGAAAAAAAGGAAGTAGGGAGAGAATCTGCTTCCTCAGTGCTTTAAAAGCTTAGTCTAAAATATTACTGATTAGATCCTGCCCAGCTTTGAAAAATTTCTGCACAGATCCTCTAAGTGAGAATTTCATTTTTTCCAATTTCAAGTAGTATATAACATCAGTTACCCACTGACTTAAAAGAAGAGAGTTAGGATTCTTCCAGTTGAGCAAGATAAGTGTGCATTCCAATAGTGAAGTAAAGGAAATTATGGTTTGTTTGTCTTCTCCACTTTAAACCCACCTGGAAGAACACCAAACACAGCTGTCAGTGGGTTAGGAGGGATTGTGACACCAAGACTGTCTGAAAGATATTTAAAAATTTTGGTCCAGAATGATGTTAATTTGGCGCAGGCCCAAAACATGTGACCCAGTGAGGCTGGGACTTGATTGCAACGTTCGCAGGTTGGATCTTGACCTGGGAACATTTTGGACAATTTTAAGCGAGACAGATAATTTTGAGTTGAATAATTGCATGCTTTGCACATATGGAGCTCGAGTGAATTCTCTGCTTTGCTACCTTCCACTCCTTTTCTGATATGTTGAGGGAGAGATCCTTTTCCCATTGCCCTCTGGGATCTTTGAAAGGGAACGGACTGTAAAATGGTTTTATATATTGCAGAGATGCTGTCTAAGTCCTTGAAACTGATCAATATGTTTTCCAGCATAGAGGGAGGTGGGAGGTGAGGAAAATTGGGCAGGTTCTAACAAAGTTTCTAATTTGAAGATAGTGCAAGAAATGTGTTGCTGGAAAGTTAAATTTAGAATATAATTGTTTGTAGGATGCAAAGACATTGTCTATGTACAGATCTCTAAGTGATTTAATCCCAAATGTTTAACAGACATTAAAAACTGCATATGTTTGTGAGGGTTGAAAAAGGTGGTTCTCATGCAGAGGTGCCACAGATAAAAGATTCTCCATCTTAAAATGCTTTCTACATTGGTCCCATGCTCTGAGTGAGTGAAGCACTATTGGGTTATTAGGATATTAGCGATAATTTGCATTTATTGGGGCGCAAAGCAAGGAATATAAAGAGGAACTGCAGGATTTTATTTCTATTGCAGACCAAGCCTGTATATGTTCATCTACTTATGTCAATGTCCAGGTTTTTATATGTTGTATGTTTGCTGCCCAGTAGAAAAACTGAAAGTTAGGTAGAGCCATGCCACCTTCTGCCTTTGGCCTTTGTAAGGTCGCTCTTTTGATACTTTGATGGTTTGAATTCCAAATAAATGTGGTTATGGTTGAATCTAATTTCTTAAAGAATGATTTATTGATGTATACTGGAATATTCTGAAATAAAAAGAGAAGCTTAGGGAGGATATTCATCTTAACAGTGTTAATTCTTCCAGGTAAAGTGAGATGAAGGGTTGACCATCTATGCAAGTCTTGCTTCATTTTTTCCATACAGACAGCAAAATTTGGTTGATAAAAAGCTTTTATGTTTACTTGTGATATTTACCCCTAGATATTTCAACTGTTCTGCGATGATAAAAGGGAAGGTGTCCAATCTAATATTGTATCCTTGAGAATTCACTGGAAAGAGCACACTTTTAGTCAAATTAAGTCTGAGACCAGAAATCCTTTGAAATTCTGTTAGTGCTGTTAGGACTGCAGGCACCGTATTTTGTGGGTCTGATATCAGACCCTGAATCCTATTTTTTATGTTACACCTGCTGCACTTTGGTAATTTTGGGAAACTGCAGCTACAGTTTCATTTAGTTCTCATAAAACAAGAAATTATGAAAAAGTTCACAAATTCTGTTAATGATATTGAAATGACTACATTTTTTGTGTGTGTTGGTGTTTTGCTTATTGTCTGCTCATAAACACTTTCTTATTTTAATTAAGTTAGACAATGTATGCATGCCATAATATTCAGGTTTCCGGAGGTTGGGTTCACTGTTTTGAAAGACATGTAGGGTAGGTGGATTGGTGGTGCTAAACTGGCCCCCTATGTGTGTGTGTTTTACTTGCGATGGGCTGACGTCCTGTGCAGCGATTGGTCCTGCCTTGCGCCCAAGGAGCTTTGTGGGTTTAGAAAATGGACGGATTGACACAAAGTTACAGCATATTTAATTTTTTATTTACTTCATCAAATAAAGATGATTATTTATCAAATATTTTGTAACAAGGTGTGTGCAATGTGTCATAGAGGTTTGCTAAGTCCCCTGCACAGCTGTTTCTACAGGCAGGACATTCAAGCATAAGACGCAGGCACACGAACATGAGTGTATGACTTGGCGGTCGTCTCAGGCGCTGCAACTTGCTGCTTGAGGACCTGTTTTGAGAACAGGAGCAGCTATTTCATATATAAAAGTGTAAAATACTGGATATAGAATATACAAGGTGAAGTGACATCTGTCAAGCTAATTCTAAAAGCGCTAAAACGGTAAACTAGAAAAATGACTGCTGTCGTGTGCATGTGATTAGGGGATACCTGAAGAGTTTTAGTGACTGCAATTCCTCCACTGCTCCAGGAGCTGGCGCTGTGTACTAACGCATTTTTTCTTCCTCCCTCTGCAGATCAGATGATTGGCTATAACATCTCTGATTCATTTCTGGTGCCCGTCCACCTGGACCCGCCACTTTCTGTGTGAAGAACTGAAAAGCTCCGTCATCTTTGTCAGTCCTATCCTTAACTTGCTTCTGAAAAGATATCACTGAAATGATTGTGTTTTTTCCTTTGCTTTGCAATTCAGTTACATGGGGTTACCAGTTTGGTACCCCAGCTCTTTATCATTGTCCTGTTGTTTCTCTTACGATACCAAAATACCAGGTCCCAATATAAAAACCAAAAGAATAAAGCCAAAAAACACAAAATGCTCTGATTCCCTAAAATGATTCTGATGCTAAATAATAAAAGATTTCTTTTGAAAATTCCTTAATCTGAATTATGACGGCAGCACACTGCCATTTTAAATGGATGTTGGGCAACAGACTGATTGTTTTAAATGAATATACATATTCCATATGACAGAAGGCTAAACTGAAAGTTTTATGAAATATCAAAATTTGAAATGATTTCTCCTTTCTGATATTTATTACATGATTCCTAGTTATGGAGCACGTCAGACTTGCTGAATGCCGTTTCTGATCTCATTGTCGGACCATGTCAGTTTACACTGAAACTGAAAATAGCTGGGCAAGTCTGATTTGCCAGTACAGTTATGCTCATCCCGTATTCAGACAGCCAATAATATGCTGCCCGATGGAGCACATACTATACGAAGGGTTAACAAGCTCAGTGAGTTCACCTGCAATCTCTGCCCTTTCTTCTTCTATTTTTTCATTCTGTCTTGGTACTTCAGCACAAGATATTAGACAGACGAACGTTCCTTCTGTTTGTGAGGCCCAAAATACCTAAATTCCTCATTCATTGGCATTGCTTTATATAGATTATACTTCCCAGATAAGAATTCATTAGTTGTCAGCTCCTGTGCACACAAGTCCACCATTAATGTTGTCAGGGTGAGTCGTGGACTTGTTGAAGTGAGCCACTGGGTATATCATGACTGGAAAAACTGTGTAATGTGAAATAGCATTCAACTGTCATGACCAACCAAACTAAAGTCAAAGAAGCACATTTAAAACAAAAAAGCAAAACTGGGGAACTGCACTTCAAAGCACCGTTAAAGAGTCTTTCAATACAACCTCTAAAAATCTATGAAAATATGGAATAGTGCTTTATATGGGACGGGTGTGCAAACTTCATCTATCAAACCACACTTCCTCAAGGCCTAATTATTAAATTCATGAGGGGATACAAATATAAAAGAAGAATGTCATACAATTAAAATACTTGAACTAGGACTTTGATTCAGCTCAAAAAAAGAAGGCATTAGAAAACAAAACTCAAGTTTTATTAATGTCTTCTATTTTTTCATTGTGGCATCAATATCATAAATCTGTACATGAACTCCATTTGATGTACAGCTCACCATCATTACAGTTATTGCATTTCTATGAACTATGTTAATGTAAAAGAGAAATAGGACATCTGCAGAATCACTTACACAAACAGGCTTGCAGGGTTTTATTTATTTTTTTACTGCCTGTAACTTATTTTCATATTGGCATTTACTTCCTCAGACATAGAAAGGATCCAATTCACAACAGACAGTAACACATTTCAGATGGTGTGCGACTCAAACCGCAGTGTAGTAGCAAGTTGGATTGTGAGTACAGATGGTCCTTATATTTTTAATAAAGGTAGTCTTAATCTAATGTTGCGTGTGGTTTGCATGGAGAACTGATCCTGGTTATCTTGTTTGGGAGGCTGTAATTGATGATAGCATTTTATCTTGAAGCAATCATACAGCTGAATAAAAGTAAAGCAAAATTAAGAAGCCATATTGAGTGATCTATTTGAGTTTACAGTTTTTTCACTGCATGCGAGTTCAGTGGGGTTAGTGCTGAAATCCTCCATCAGTTTGTTGTCTATTGAAATGGACCACTTAGTCCATCTACAAACTATTTAATTAAAAGCAACTGTTATTATTAGGGCACAACTGCTTATTGGTCAGGAAAAGCAAAAGCTCCTTCTTATTATCTTGAGTGAACTTTCAACCAATGCTTGAGCCCAGTGTATTTGTGTAATAATAATAATGATAATAATAATTCCGTTGTATTTCTATAGTGCTTTTTCTCACCACCCAAAGTGCTTTACGTAGTGATTAAGGTTTCAACCACCATTAATGGGCAGCATCCACCTGGATGATGCAACGGCAGCCATTTTGCACCAGTATGCTCACCACACAGTAGCTGTTAGGTGGTAAAGGGGTAAGAGATAATTAACCAATTAGAAACAGGGGATAATTAGTGGACCAGAATCTTCTTCTTCTCCTTTTGGCTGTTCCGGCTAGGGGTCACCACAGCAGATCATCTTCTTCCATATCTTTCTGTCCTCTGCATCTTGTTCTGTTACACCCATCACCTGCATGTCCTCTCTCACCACATCCATAAGCCTTCCTCTTTTTCTCTTCCCTGGCAGCTCTATCCTTAACATCCTTCTCCCAATATACTTAGCTTCTCTTCTCTGCACATGTCCAAACTAATGCAATCTCGCCTCTCTGACTTTGTCTCCCAACCGTCCAACTTGAGCTGACCCTCCCTCTAATGTACTCATTTCTAAATTAGGGTACCAGAATGACCAGGTCATTTTGTGTAATTTAGCCAGGACTTCAGGTAAACCCTACCCCTTACGAAGGACACCCAGGGATATTTTATGACCACGTAGAGTCAGGATCTTTGTTTTATATCTCATCCGAAAGACAGACGTTGGGACCCACATTCAGACCATTGGGTAAGTGCCTCCTGCTAGCCTCACCAACACCTACTCCAGCAGCAAACCCAATCTTTTCTTGGTTGGTCTACCATCCAAATATTGGCTGGGCATGAACATGCTTGGATGTTATTATTATGTTATCATCTTAGTGATGTTTTATTATTGGATATGAGATCTGTAGGTAAATGTTTGTAGTTCAAACTATTTAACAGTGTGATATTTTCCTTGGCCCATTCAATACCTCAGTAAAAATATTTGACCCTTTGTGAAAATTCTAAGTTTTTATATTTAAGCATTTGTTTAACTTAGCGCCTTCTTCAATATCTCTCTGTTTTGCTCTTACACACACACAGAATGGGACCACCAGAATATCCTAAGAAACATAAAGATTTTAGTTACAATTCTGTAGTTATTGTGTCTCTGTCTAAGACATGATTGCTCAGTTTTCAAAACATTAACACCAACATTGTTCATTTTGTTGCCAGTACTAATGACAGTCCCATATGTCTTCAAAACTGAGATGGTTTCCACTACATGTTGATATCTGTGGAGATCGTATCGCATGAGAACCATTGGTTGCAATCTCCATACCCAAGCTCTTCTTTAGTTTTTCATTGACATCCACACGTTGACCAGGTGTACCATAAAATCCTGCTGCTCTGTTGTTATGTACTGCCCTCTGTACTGGTGTTTAGTTTAAATGGAGGTCTGCAACTTGCAGTGGAAACTGAAACATCAGCATTTGGTACTGCAGTGTGAATGATTAAGTGATAAGTTAGATTCCTTAGATGGGGCATCAAACAAGTAGAAAATAACGATGAGTTAGTCAGTTTTTTCCATGGGTTCAAATTAATTTCAAGCTGCCTTTGGTTAAGTGGCTCTCTACTCTTGTAATATTTCTCTCATCTTAAAAAGTATTCTCAGTGGTTCCTTGCAGATAGTAACTTGGGTCAAATGAGAATAATGACAAGCAAATCTAAGATTATGTGTCTGTTCATGGCTAGATGGAATTCAAATATCTAAAGCCAATGTCTAGTCAGAGAGGGTATCTATGATGACTGTCATTGCTGATCTTGTTGCCTGAGGATGTCAGATTATACAACCAGAAATTGCAGAAAATGACAAATAAATGACTCTGTAATGACTAGGCAGCACAGTTTCATATTACCAAAGTAGTATGAGCTTGGCCCTTTTTCTGACAGCCAGTAAAGTGCTGCCTTACTGTGCCATGAAAGCTTTACAGATACTGTATGCCAAGTTCAGGCACAATCTTCCTATTTTTTCCTTTTATGTATACGAAGTATAGGGAAAGTATTGTAATCATCCAAAAATTAGATTTTGAGATTCTGATGAAATTCAATGTTTTAGTCCCCCCCAGAGTCCGAAAATGCTATTTTTGGAATCATGTCTGTGTGTCTGTCTGTGTGTGTATATAAACACGATAACCTGAGTACACTTTCACTTAGGTCAACCAAATATCGCAAGTATTAAGTACAAAATGTAGATTTCTATGAACTTTTGAGCTATTTTTGCTAACTGGAAGTGATACTTTTTTATTCATGCAGCTACAGAGTCCGATTTATTCAACTTTACTTTTATAATAATTGTCAATATATTATTAATTTGATTTGTTGTTAATGATTCTTAAATGTGCATAATATACAAATATAATCATTGTCTTGCGGTTTACCCCTCAAATATCCTTCCCCATATCTGAGTATACGAGAAAATCTAGGGGAGACCACTGCCAATTTTTTCCATTCTTTTACGCAAAACATGTAGCTTTAGCAAAATGAATTTCTCTTCTGTTTGTGATGTTCAAAACATCCTTGTTCCTTATCGCTGCATTATATGCATTGTATTTTTGGGTGAGCATTCATTGGTTGTGAACTCTCATTTATACAGAACTGCCCCGACAACATAAGACAAAATCAAACCAGTTTCATTTTACCGGGATAAGTCACAGATTAGTTGGATGGAGTGTCTGGCTATGTCTACATGAACAATGTTCTAGACTGTCTAAGGTTGGGTGAATGAAGTCTGTTAATGAAAATTACTGGATAAATTGTGTAAATTGACAGGACCTTAAGGGTTCCAGGTCACAAGTAAGGAAGGCACAAGAGAGACACTGTTTCAGTATCTCCATTTTCATAGACACTTTATAGGTTAGTGCTAACAAAATGAGTTTTGAATATGTATCCATGATGACATTTACACTTAAGATTGGAAACCTACTGTAATTCTGAAAATTCAGATCAAGAGCACAACACAAAGGTTGTGCATATAGGAGGATTTGTGGAATTATCTGATAAAATTCCATCCATCCATTATCCAACCCTCTATATTCTAACTACAGGGTCACGGAAGTCTGCTGGAGCCAACACAGGGTGCAAGGCAGGAACAAATCCCCGGGCAGGGCGCCAGCCCACCGCAGGGCACACATACCCACACACCAAGCACACCCTAGGGACAATTTAGGATCACCAATGCAGCTAACCTGCATGTCTTTGGGTAGAACATGCAAACTCCACGCAGGGAGGACCCGGGAAGCAAACCCAGGTCTCCTAACTGCGAGGCAGCAGTGCTACCACTGCGCCACCGTGCCAGCCTTTTTTATGTGGTGAATTACTTTCTAAATATATTAAAGTAAGTCTAAAATGTTTCCAAAAACTAACGGTCAAGATGTACTGTCACCCTGGTTTTATTGAACATAAAATGCAACTTGAAATGTGACCCACAAAAAATAATATTCTCATATGATGCCAGAGGTGAGCAAAGCCAAAATAGGTCAAACATCTTATAAAGATGCTCTCTTGTGTGTAACACAGTGGACAAGTGGACAAGAATGATGATACATTTAGGATCTGCAGTGTTTCTTGTCATGAAAATGCTGGTGGTGCCACATGAACATGGGAGAGAGATGCTGCAAAGGAACTGGTGGAATGTCAGATATTAAATTCATTGGCCTGTGCATGTGGCTGGCATTGCCTCTCGAGCAGGATCCTCACTTGGATCGGCTTATGGAGTTGGGTGAAATGAGTACAGATGATGTTGCAATGTGAAAAAGCAGCTCCAGTGGACTTGTTGGGGAAAAGATCATTTGAGGCCACATTCAAGGCACCATGGAAGATCAGAGTTGTGACATCAGCTTTGGACAGTGACCAAGGTAGGAGATAATCTCCAGTAAACCCTAAATGAGGGAGAAAGGGACAAACACTGCATTTCACAATGTATTATGCTTCCAGAACCAATAGTGATAAAACGTCAGCTGAATAATGCCACAAAATGTCACATCAACATATTGTTTTAAAGTGCAAACAGTACTAAAAGATAAAAGATGCAGAAAAAAATAGAAACACATTTCCAGTTTTTGTGCCCAGTGAGTAAAGTTCTCAATTGTATTCTATATACGTAATTGACATGATTCATGACAATGATGATGACTACTCCAAAAATAACAAGATATACAAGTTCTCACTTAATTTCAGTTGCATTACAAAAATCCACCAATAGATTGCATAAAAGTGCTCTAGATGACTCCAAGCCCCAAGTTGGAACTGAAAACTGCACGTGTGTATACAATAAAGCAACACTGCGGGGTCAAAAGACCAGATTAAGCAATGTGGAAACAGGCTAGCCATGCCAGGCACAAAGAAACTTTCCCATACTTCCAACAAAATATTTTTTTTTCTTAATTGCATTAAGCATGTTGAGTTTGCTATAAACATTTCAGCAATGTGTTAATTTTTATTTTTTATTTTTGCATAACTGTGCCTTCTTCTGGGGGAAGGGGGTGGCCACTGATTAAGAGATGCCACATCCGTGTGCTCATCTGGGAGGCTACTGAGGAGATCAAGTAACAAGAGATGAGATCTTCTGGGGATGTAGCAGTAAAGTGCAAATTGTATCTCATTTCAGATACATAACAATACCAAGAAAAGATCAATATAAATTAAAAAGCACATATGGATGAGGGGCAATTAAATGCATTACCATTTAATTATCATTGGTGTCAACTATTACCAGTAATTACCTCCAATGAGAGTGCACTCTGTGACAGACTGGCATCAAGTTCACGATTTTTTAACTTTTATTCTTGCAGTCTTACCATAAACAGGAGCTACTGTTCAGCATTGGGACGCATTATTATAACTCAAACAGGCACATCGCAGAAATCCATTTAACATATCGCAACACTGCTATCACAGATTGGTCTCATCCTACCTTCAAACCTGAGGAGGCTTCTTGTGTAGGCATTGATTGACAGCCCGTGCCACTACAATGTACAAAAGTTCATTAATTGGAATCATTAAAATGTTTTTAAAGATTCCAATGTCAATTAAAACAAGGTAAAAAAGAAACTGAAAGCTATACAGGGAGTCATGAGGGAATATAAAAATATAGGAATTTCAATTGGAAACGAAAATAAATATGATAATGAGAGAATAATTTGAAATCCACTACTGTTGTAGTTTACTTTCTGGCAGTGAAGAATGAGTATGGAAAATTTAGACAAAGCAATTCAGGTTCAATACACATAATTAAAACATTACAAATAATATTTGAATGTGGGGGAGTATGCTGGTGTAGTGGTTTTTTCTTTACACGGATACAAGAGGTCACAAATTAAAGCATACATTTAAACAAAGCAGAAAGATTTTTATTTTTTTAAGAGTGTATGGAAGCTGGAGAGGATTATGGGAAGGCCTAGAGCAAAGTGTGTAATCCTAAAACTGGGCAGTTAAAATTTCATTATATTAAAAGGGAAAATGGAATATTTATGGATTTATCCGGTCATTTCTGGATCTTAGTCTGTAAAGTTAATAAGCTTAAATATTTGATAATATTTTCATTTATGTGTTATAAATAAGCTGAAAGATGAGTAAAATAGCTTTCTAATTCTTCTACTCTACCTGCTTCTCAGTGTGTTGATCTAGTTTTAATTCCAAATGAAATATGGGATATGAAGGAGTTAATCTGGAATTTTAACAAGCCTTGATGAATTCTGCAGATCCTCTAATCGCAATGGCACTGAACTGCAGCAGTTCCAATTCTTTGAGGAAGTCAGTGGCATTAGCTCCTTCTGCTTTACGTCTAGGGCCGGATTAAGATCTAAGCACTTCAAAGATTTTGCTGCCTCCATATACTGTATATGAACTGCAGTCACTCTTGGTGGACGACTGAATGGGACAGCCAACATGACCAAGACAAGAACAATCACATGAGCTTTGGTGGACTGTTTGGCAGTTACCACATTCTAATGTTGTTGTATTCACAAGAATAAAATATATCATTAACTTCTATTATTACTGTTGTGTTACAATTTTTATTATTGTATAGATATATACTGTATATACAGTATATATATATATGTGTGTGTGTGTGCGTAATTGTTTAATTTAATGTGGGAGCCCCTTTTAGTGGAACCTGGCTCAGCTGCACCATTTGCAGTTTTGCACCGTATGGTCCATGGTATATCCAGCAATGCAAAATTTCTGTGGTGCCCCCTTGATGCCCTAAGCATGCGCTTATGTTGCTTAATGGTTAATCCAGTCCTATTTACACCCTAACATGTAAACAGACCCCTGCATCTAATAATAGTTAAGTATATTAATTAATTCTTGAAATATACTAAATTTGGTTCCAGCTGCCTTGTTGTTGTCTGAAATTATGTTTTCTGCCTCTGTTGTACAGTTGTGCTTGAAAGTTTTTGAACCCTTTAGAATTTTCTATATTTCTGCATAAATACTGTATGACCTAAAACATCATCAGATTTTCACTCAAGTTCTAAAAGTAGATAAAGAGAAACCAGTTAAACAAATGAGACAAAAATATTACACTTGGTCATTTATTTATTGAGGAAAATTATCGAATATTACATATTTGTGAGTGGCAAAGTATGTGAACCTCTAGATTAGCAGTTAGTTTGAAGGTGAAATTAGAGTCAGGTGTTTTCAATCAGTGGATGACAATCAGGTGTGAGTGGGCACCCTGTGTTATTTAAAGAACAGGGATCTATCAAAGTCTGCTCTTCACAACACATGTTTGTTGAAGTGTATCATGGCACGAGCAAAGGAGATTTGTGAGGACCTCAGAAGAAAAGTTGTTGATGCTCATCAGGCTGGAAAAGGTTACAAAACCATCTCTAAAGAGTTTGGACTCCACCAATCCCCAGTCAGACAGACTGTGTACAAATGGAAGGAATTCAAGACCATTATTACCCTCTCCAGGAGTGGTCAACCAACAAAGATCACTCCAAGAGCAAGACGTGTAATAGTCGTCGAGGTCACAGAGAACCCCAGGGTAACTTCTAAGCAACGGAAGGCCTCTCTCACATTGGCTAATGTTTATGTTCATGAGTCCACCATCAGGAGAACACTGAACAACAATGGTGTGCATGGCAGGGTTGCAAGAAGAAAGCCACTGCTCTCCAAAAAAAAAATTGCAGTTTGTCTGCCGTTTGCTAAAGATCACGTGGGCAAACCAGAAGGCTATTGGAAGAATTTTTGTGGATGGATGAGACCAAAATAGAACGTTTTGGTTTAAATGAAAAGCGTTATGTTTGGAGAAAGGAAAACAATGCATTCCAGCATAAGAACCTTATCCCATCTGTGAAACATGGTAGTGGTAGTATCATGGTTTGGGCCTGTTTGCTGCATCTGGGCCAGGATGGCTTGCCTTCATTGATGGAACAATGAATTCTGAATTATATCAGAGAATTCTAAAGGAAAATGTCAGGACATCTGTCCATGAACTGAATCTCAAGAGAAGGTGGGTCATGCAGCAAGACAACAACCCTAAGCACACAAGTCGTTCTACCAAAGAATGGTTAAAGAAGATTAAAGTTAATGTTTTGGAATGGCCAAGTCAAAGTCCTGACCTTAATCCAATCGAAATGTTCATCCCAGAGTTGAAGCTGTTCTGTATGGCGGAATGGGCTAAAATTTCTCCAAGCCGGTGTGCAGGAATGATCAAAAATTACCGGAAACGTTTAGTTGCAGTTATTGCTGCAAAGGGGGGGTTCCACCAGATACTGAAAGCAAAGGTTCACATACTTTTGCCACTCATAAATATGTAATATTCGATTATTTTCCTTAATAAATAAATGACCAAGTATAATATTATTGTCTCATTTGTTTAACTGGTTTCTCTTTATCTACTTTTAGGACTTGAGTGAAAATCTGATAATGTTTTAGGTCATATTTATGCAGAAATATAGAAAATTCTAAAGGGTTCACAAAGTTTTAAGCACAACTGTATGCATGTGTTGAGCTACAATCTTATTAGCATTTCTCTATGCGCATTATAAGTATGACATGACTTAAAAAATTTCTCGCTCCATTTCTGCTGTAGTCAGAAGATTACATTTTGTTTGTAGTTACAGATGTTTTTGTATATCATATCATTAGATTAGTTTACATAATTTCAAAAATGTGAGTACTTAGTTCTCATGTTCTTGTGGTTTGCAATTATTTTTATACTATACATATAATTTATTGCCTAAGATATGCTTTGAGTGTTTCCCAAAGTGTTCATGCGGTTATTTCTTGTGTTATATTGGATTCTCTGATATTAACAATTTGTGTAATAGTTCCTTAGCTATCTATAATTTAGAAACATCTCAATTAAAATGTGTAACTCTTTTACATTTTCATGTTCAAAATATTGCACATTTAAAATCTGTTTTTGATTTGATATTTGTTTTTATAATAGCTTGAGCATAATAAAGAATTCCATTGAATAGGTTACAAATGAAACTGATGCTTGTTTTCACTGTACATCTTTCTTTATAAATATCCTATTTATGACTGAACTCTATTCAGGGCCATTAAAACCTTCTCAGCCATTCATCCATCTCCATTACTCAATAAATCAAGTCGAGGTGCCATGGATTCAGAGCTTTTCTCCAAACTGGTTGCAAGCTGCACTATCACTCTGTCACAAAATGATTTGTATTAATTCGAAAATCCATCTAGAACTTTATAATTGATTCTACAGCCATATACCAAACCAGTCACCTGCACCATTTTCCTGTGTGTTTCATTTAACTTAACTTTTTCAAAGTATTGCAGAGAGGCCATATCAGAAACTCATCTAATAATAAGTTTTCTATGACTAAACAAACTTTCCTTGCTTACATGCATCATAAAAAATACTGTAATCATGTAAATATACATATTGTGAAGCCCAGGGGCACATACAGTCACCCTATCCCTAACACAGACAGGCAGGACACAACTTTGCCACACAGCACAATGCTTATTTATATAAACACAGTCTTCCTCCTCCTGATTCAGGCCCTTGAGTGGTGGTAACTGACTCCTTTTATAGGGCACCCGGAAGGAGTCCAGGTGCCCAATGAGCTTCTACTGGCAGCACTTCCAGGTGTGGCAGAAGTGCTGCTAAACAGGGCCATGCAAAAGTCCAGGCACCCCCGGCGGTGGTCACAGGCTCCAGCAGGGCTGAGCTGCTGTGCTCAAGACCTGTGGCCCTTCTGGAAACCAAGGAGGCTGCCGTCAGTCAGTCCAGGGGAGAAAGGCTCTTGCAATGGCTCGTTGGTGACTTTGGCATTTAGGGAGAGTGTCATTGTTCATCCTGATGGCTAAGAGTGAAATAGAATGAAACAGCAGGCCAGGAGATGAATTTTAGTCAAAAGTTAGAAATAGTTCAGCCACTAAAACACACTAAATCGCTTGCCATATCCAAAACAAGAACCAGAATACATAGTCAAAATGAAATGCTAAAGTTATGAGTAACCATAATTCACCATGAAACACGCACAAAGCTCTTTGTCTTTATCTTTGTTTCCTTGTCTTTTCCAATGTTCAGGTTAAATTGCCCTCCATGGCCTAATTATCCCAACTCTAATTGGCCATTTCTCTCAGCACTCCACCACGTAATAAATAGCTCATGTGTGGTTAGCATACTTGGCAAAAATGGCTGTCATCGCATCAGGTATATGCTACATATTACTGGTGGGTAAAGTGGCTCCCCACTCATTGTAGCACTTTGAGTAGTAAGAAAAGTGCTATACAAAGGAAAATAATTATTATTCTAATTATGGACAATAAACTGACCTTTGCACCAGTATTTAAAACATTGCATCTTTGACGTCAGATGCTATTTGTTATTCAAAACCATGACCTCCTGCTTCTGGGAACAAACTGCGCAGAAATGGGCTGGGATAGGGTACAGTTTCAAAGGGGGGCTTGACAGAAGAGGGAATTGGCATCTACTTCCTATTCCCAGTTCCTGATTCAGATGGTTGGCCATGTGCTTGGAGCATGGTAGCCAACTCAACAAAATATAACACAATACAGGACAACAAGATACACTGGAATACAATATATGAAATATATTTAAAATCTATATATATAATTCACTAAGGCAAGACAACCATGAAAAGCACGCCAGAAGGGGCGTGGATTCACTAAGCCGCCAACAAGTGAGACACCTATGGCACACACAGGAAGGAGCCACCCCCACCAACTCCAAGACCATTGGATACGACAACAACTCACAGGGCCACGCCCACCAACTCGGACGCGACAACACAGAAAAAATGGTGTCATTTATGTTCGTCTGTCGTAGAGGCCACATGCAGTGCAGGTCAGGTTAATGTCATGTACCTCCGAGCTACGTTGACTGTTCATAGAGGCATGTTTCTCGCGGAGGTGAATCGCCATATGTAGCGCGTGAAACGGTTTGCGAGAGGTATCCCATGGGATCCTTAAAATAATCCTTTAAAACTGAGGTTAAAGCACAATGAAGTGAGCAGTCTTTAAAAACCAATAAGCCCTGTGCCTCTGTTTCATTACCGTCTCACCTGCTTCACCAATGCAGGCCCTGCATCAGTCGAGACGCTCTGTCAGCAGCTGACCTTCTCTGTGCCTGACCGGTTCACACAGAGGCAGCGCAAGAGAAAGCCGCGCCAGAGACAGACAGAGGCACACACACAGGCAGCTGGTGGGCGGCTCTCCGTGAGTTTCTCTTGCGAGCGGACACATGACCAGGCGGTGTGTATGCTTCAAGAACGAGGCTGGATGCGGCTTGCGACGGGGCACATGAGCAGGCAGTGTGTATGCTTCGAGTGCGAGGGTGGACGCGACAGGACCGTCTAGGAAAAATCATGTCGCGGATGTGACTCGCTGTATGCAGTGTGTAAAACAGTTTGTTTGTCGCAGATGTGAATCGATGTTTGTGGCGTGTTGAACAGTTTGCGAGGGGTGTCCCTGTGTCTTTCCAGAAGTGTTCAACCATCAATAAATAATTATGCGGCGTTTGTTATGCCGCGGGTTCACTATTGTGTTGTATTTTGCTCTCTCCAGAGTTCCATCTTTTCATTCACTTACTGTTGTATTCTCACACTAACCTGTTTTAGACAACCGTGTCTTTCCGCAAGTGTTTAGAATTCAATAAATAATTATGCATGAGATTGATCGTGTGTCTAGGCGTGGGTAAGCCGTTGAACCCCATTCGGGCTGCAAACCGTGGAATTGCCACTAAGTGCGACTCATACGCTCCCACTGTTTTCATCCCTACCCTTTGTACACACCCCCCTCCCACACGTTGACTGTTCATAGAGGCATGTTTCTCGTGGAGATGAATCGCCATATGCAGCGTGTAAAACTGTTTGCGAGGGGTATCCCATGGGATCATTAAAACATTCCTTTCCAACTGAGGTTAAAACACAATGAAGTGAGCAGTCTTTAAAAAACGAGTTTTCGGTTTCGACGCACGACCACGTGCAGCATAGCAAAGTCTTGTACACGCTACATACAGCAATTCGCATCCGCGACAAACATGCGTCTTCTTAGATGCTCCTGCACTTTGTACACACCCCCCTCCCACCTCGCTACGCCGCACGAACGATTGTGTGTTGGTTCGTTCCGTGCATTGTTACAATGTTGCTTTTCTTGCTGATTTATTACATTACCAATTTTGCAAATGTTAAATTTTCTCCCTGTGCTTAAAAATGATTAAAAAACCGGCCTGATTATGCGGCGTATGGTACGCCGCGGGTTGGCTAGTTATTCATATCTCATCAAATAAATGTTATGAATTCCTGACTATGACAGGTCTAAAAGGACTAAAGGAATTACATTTTTTTTTAAAAATACCTGATGGGATTTTAGAAGCAGAATAGTTATTTTAGCACGTTTAAACAAGAATACTGAATGCAAAAACCAAAATCAGGCCAAAGCCCACATTTAGGTGTGGTTATCACTGCACCACTAAGGAAAACCTACTGGAAGTGTACAACACATGACATTACAGGATAAAGGTCAGCGCATGCACTTCCTGGTCATGTGAGATTACAGGGGCCAAAATCCATTAAAAGGCTTTCTGCACAATAGGGAAACCATGGCGGAGTGTTTACAAGTGGATTGAAATGTTCAAAAATGGTCAGACAAGGTTAAGCACGAAGAAGAAGTGGAATGTCCGTCCACTGACAGCAACACTGACCAACTCCGTACCATGATTCTAACAAAATGCCATAACAATTTCAGCCCTTGGTCCATGTTCCGCTCATAAAAAGCAGACCTCTGACCGCTAACACTTCTTCAGTGTAAACGGAGAGTAGAGCACCCATGACTACTCCTAGAAAACATCATGAAAAAGGTCAAAAGTTTATCACTGTGACCACAGACACAACATGCTTCCACACGTGTGTGGGGAAAGCTGTACAGCCAACGCAAACAAAATTATTAGAAAAGTGGAGATAGTTTATTGACTTCTCTGTGTAGATCCTTTGAAGTTTGCAAGTGTATGTTTCATTCAGTGCTTCTGGTTAAAAACTATTTGGCTACACAATTGGCTCCGTATTTTGGTATGGCTTTAGTCTTGACGACAGATCAATTTGACTTTTTGGCTTGGCTTTTGACTAATGTTTTATCTTCTGGTCCCTGATTAAATTCAGCCCGATTTTTACCTCGGTAGAACAGAAAGCCAGGTTGCGTGTGGATGGAGAAGGAGGTTGGGAGTAGGAGCATACACTGATACAGATGGCTGAAATGAAAATAGAAATCCTTGGGTATTTTTGAATGTGAAGCTGATTTCTTCTGTCTCTTCTTTCTTTATCTTTGTGACAGATTTGGACTTGCATGGGAGACAGAACTGCATTATTTTTATAAAGTCTAAGGTTGTAAATTTGAAAATAAAAGCAATGAGCATCATAAATTAGAGCTGTAATTGTTGATAAAGCTTGTGCCCTGGAGAGCGCCAGCGCCTTAAATATTAAACTTGTATGATCACTCCACAGTATGGCTACAGTGACCTGCAGCTCTCTGAGAGTGGAAGAGGGATCTCTTGTCCAAAAGCTTCGGTACCTGTAAACACCCTTATATGGTTCATGTTCTTTAATTTAATCTAATTTTATTCCTTTTGAAATTTGCCTGTAGGTAGTTTCAAATACTTTTTTTCTTCTCTTCTGATGTTGGATTATGCATAAACTGAGCAAATTCCAAAGTTATGGCAATCAATTGAAAAGCACAATATGTAAAAAGTAATAATGGCCTACCGTATTGGCAGATTGCATTAGAACTGATTGCTGGCAATTTTTTATATTAGATTAGATTAATAAACTTTATTAATTGAAAGGGGAAGTTCATATGTATACAACAGCACAAACATAAAAAAAGGATAGAGATTCAAGGGATAAGTAATACAGCTAATTAATAAATCACTTGATAAATAAATAAATAGGTAAATAAATAAATAAATCTAAATTATGTAGATTTTTCTAAATTAACTGAATGAGTATATTGGGAGGAAGTATTGTAATACCTGATAGCAGAGGGCAGAGAAACGATCCTCTAATTTGATAGTTGTTAAGAAATTAAATGAATAAGAAGTGGGACAGCTTAGCTATTAGCTAAACCAGCGTTTCTCAACCTTTAAGCATTTGCGACACAAATGTTCATAACAGTTTTAATCGCGCCTCCCCTAACATTTTGAAATGTAGATGCATATTTTATTATACCTACTTAACTTTTATCGACATTTATCTAACTCTATATTTATTGTTCTAGTATCAGAATTTAGTTTAAGTTCATTTGTTTTGGTTTCAACAGATGTTTTTTTTCATATTTTTGATTCTTGTTTTCTTTTTTCACATCTTTGCGCCCCCCTTTTGTTACTTCGTACCCCCCTAGGGAGGCCCGCCCCACAGGTTGAGAACCACTGAGCTAAACAAATGAGCCTGATGAACTGAATGATCTGCTCTCCTTTGTCAAATTTCTTATGTTCTTCAACACCTTAAAATGGCAAATGCTTACCATCCTGATCTGAGCTTGATGATGATGAGTGCCGTAAATACAATGTTTTTCTTTACAGTATATTCATTATTTTTCATTGTGAGAAAAAGTTTTGATTTGATCAAATTCCACATTTTACTTTTGTTCCAATTTTCCATATTCTTTAAGCACTGTGAGTTTAGTTGGGTCTACTTGAATTACTAAGAAACATTTTGAGCTGTAAAATTATGATTTTTTATACATTCTGTCATAGTCAAAATAATCTACATGTAGAACAACAGCACATTCATATTCTTATCTACAGTACTTGAGTCCATGCTGTACACTTCTTTTATGTGAGGGAAATGCAGAGAGGAGGCAGTGGAGTTTTTCATCTTACACCAAACACAGTGAGTTTCTTTACCACTGGCACATTACCTTAAGACTTAAACATAACAGTCAAACTAAAACAGAAGAAAACATCCTGTCAAGAGGAAAATCCTGTTTTGTGTAAACAAGCATGTCTCCCAAATGTCTTTTTCTCAAAGCAGAGGCTTCCGGACTTTGATGTTAACTGCCTGTTTTAAGGTCACAAATAAAAATCAGAATGTCCCGAGCCGCAGGCTATTCTGAAGTACAGTAAATCGTAGGCTTCAGTGCAATCAAGAATGATTTCACATCTGAGGAAATAGCTTTGTTTAGAGAGAGCAGTTCAGTTCCACAGGATGCGGGATGGAATAAAAACAAATCTGAAGGCCAATTAACATGTATAGACAACAATAAATATTTGCTTTCCTAGTTCTTTATATTGCCGTACATTGCTGTATAAGGCATTAACAAAACTCATTTAATATTTATTTGCTATAATTAAATGCATCGTATAAAAACAGAACACCGTAAGCATGTATTTAGAAAGATGACTGCTTTCAATCCACAAAAAGAAAACAATACTTTCCCATGAAAGATTTTGCTATTGCATAAAACCAAAGACTTAGCTTCAATGCTCAAGCAATCTCAAATAAATTACCGAATGGACTTGTATGAATATGTTGTGTCTTTTGTCAGAAGTTAGACTTGAAAACATGTCATGGTTTGCCCCGCTTACAAAAGACAAACTGTGTGCCCTTTTGGACTTGTATCTGTCAGCAATTAGACAGAAAGGTCTTCAATTTACAAATCTGCAGCTAGTTGTGCTAATTTCTGGTAACATCAATAGCCTGTGGCTGTACAAGAAGAGCCGTATCAAAAAAAAAATGTTTATAGAAACTGAGGATTCTGATCCTATTGAAAGTGCAGAAAGGAAGAAACGAAAAAAAAATGTAACTTACAGGGTTACAAAGGAAGCCAGGCCATACAGCAGTGATGGTTTGTAATGTGGGGTGCCCGCCTTCAAAATATTTAAAATCTATTCTTAATTTAATTAGGTAACATGAAATAATCATGAAATAAATCTGTTTATTTGCACACGCCTGGTTTCAGCACATGTTAACATCCATTAAAAACTGGTTCCGATTTGTATTTGTTTAAAATCTGTGCAAAACAACAACAAAAAAAAAACTCTGTGAATCCCTATATTTCTGGAGTGAATCTATGTAAGTCCTTGATCTTTGAGCAAGCAGGTGACCTGAGGCTGCCCTTTAATTGGTTGCTTTCAGATTTTTCCGGGGACACTCCCACATTTATTGGCAGCAAATTAGTATTGCTTTAGTTTTTTTAATCAAATTTAATTTAACAATTGTCAATGTACTATGTCATGTTGACATTAATGGTTCACAGTTCACATCCACCATTAACGTTATGTAACTACAAATGAATGAGTGTGACTTTAAGAAGATGTCAACTTCAAGCAGAACTTCAGAAATCAAAGAAAATTTGATTATTTCTTTAATAAAACACACTTTCATAAATCATTCACTTGAAGAAAAAAAAGAAGATAAAGGTCTTTGGATCAGACCAACCTGACTTAAGAATTCAGCAGAAGGCAAGTGATCAAGGAAGAGCTTACACACAGACTTTTCCCAGCTCTTGTTATGATAAACAGTAAGCTAACTATGAATACAGAAAGGGCAGTGGCCATTATTTGCAAGGAGATCTATGTTCCTGGGATTTTGAAATTTCTGTGTTTTTAATGCTGTGTTTAGGGCTATTTTATGTAAGTGATCACTTCTCCAAATCATGCAGATAAAAAGGTTAAGAATGCTGTGATACCTAAACCTGTAATGTAACAACAGTTGCTTCGATAACAAAGGGCCTTCTTTACTATGCATTCAACAGCTCCTGCAACTATAAGCGTTCAAAATATCAATGACGAGTAATCACAGAACAATTCAATGCTGTGCCAATTAATTTGATTTATTTCATAAAATAGCAACTAAATATTCATAAATACTAATAGGAAATTTTTTCTGTATACAACCTGACAATAGACTTGGAATGTTGTGATTCAGTTGGTTTGTTATTCTTGCAAGCATTTCAGAATTAGTCTTTGATGCTTTTGTTCCATGCTGCATTGCACAGCTGCCTTTTTTTTCTTAATCATATTGTGCACAAAAATAGATTTACTCTGGCATTTGAAAATGTGAACAAACTTGTGTGCCTTAGCAACTGGTTGAATGTTAAGAAGGAAAAATAATGATGACAGTGGCCTTGAGCAGTGTTACATACATATCAAAATATTGTGTTTTATGTGTCACAATATGGCATTATTATATTTATAGTTGATCTGATGATGTAGTAACTACAGTATACCTGTACATGTTAACATAATTCATAGGGTACTGTAGTACTGATCATTATCTTGTATAATTACAAAACATGCAAAGACTCTGTCTTTTCTTTTTGTACATCATGTGTTTTATTTCCATTAGCATGCTTTAGTTATAGGCCTACTGTTTGTTAAGGTCAAGCAGATTAAGAAGGCTGAACTGGGTGAGAGCTTGAGAGAGAAAAGAGAAAAACATTCACTTGACAGTGTTGTTCACCATAGGCTATTATTGGTGTCTGTAGTTTGGATACTATCATGCCAGTTCAATTTTTTTATATGTTTTGTTTTTGCATCATTGTAAGGCCATACCAAAATGGCCGAGTCTTTGAATTTGTGTGTGTACATCTTCCAAGGTTGTGTGCATTACTGAGCAGGGTTTTATTAGACTGCGTGGGTTGGCACCCTGCCCGGGATTGGTTCCTGCCTTGTGCCCTGTGTTGGCCGGGATTGGCTCCAGCAGACCCCCGTGACCCTGTATTCGGATTCAGCGGGTTAGGAAATGGATGGATGGATGGTTTTATTAGAGGATAACCCTCATTAGGGTGCTGATGGTCAAGTTCTGTAAATCGTCTTATCTGGGTAAAATTTTATTTAGCCACCTAGTTTCATATTTGCCCATCCGCCAACACATTTCTAGCTACACTAATAATAATAATAATAATAATAATAATAATGTTAATAATTCTTTATATTTATATAGCACTTTTTTCACTACTGAAAGCACTCTGTGTATAGACAGCATTACAGTTTGTGTATGTGGTTTTCCTCTTATTTTCTCATGAGCTATGAAGTGCTGCTTCAGTTTGTCCCCCCAAAAACTTCCCCAGTAGCCACTGCCATACAGTACCTTAATGTACCATCAAAGAGAATAACTGAAGGTGACTTATGGCCCATTTTGTATAATCCACTGTTCTCCGCTTTCTGTATTAAAAATGTCAAGTTAAAACATCTTTTTCTTTAATCTAAAATATCATACTCTATCAATGCCCTCCATGGGACTAATGCATTCCTGATGGCAGAGTCACCCATTACTTGCTTGGATGGTCCATAGCACATCATTTTATTCCAACCTAACACCATGCTCTGGCAATTTTAGTGCCAAATCCTGAAGGTTTTACATGGGAATTGAGGAGAATTTGCTCATGGTAGTGCTATATTCACTTGTCATCTTTCTTCATGAAGATTAAATCACTACTTCCGGGCGCAACTGTTTCTTCAGATACAGAATGAATGCATTTAATATTAATGCTAGAGGATACTGCTGGTTTATTTTAATCAATGGTGAGTTGAGTCTTTTATTTATCTTGGTTCCACCAGTTTGTTTTAATTCAACTCTCATAATGAAATGATCCACCAGATAGCTCTTCTGTAATGGGATATCCAGATAAGATTTTGGCTCCAGAGTTATCTGAGCCCCGGCACTAAACTCAGGATATATTCAACTGCGTGGTCTCAGTGGTTTTGTACGAGGTCAAAACACAATGGTGAAATGTGACTGGAACCATCTTGAATCTGCACTGTCAGCAAAGAATCTTAGGCATTAAGCTTTTTAGTTTTGTCATTAATGTTGACTTTTACAAAAGAACCAGTTTTCCCAGTAGCCTGTTCTGTTCATCATGTGATGACCTTAGTCATCTCTTTTCAAGCAAATTGCATGGCTCCCAGATGATGTCTCAGGTAAGACTGCCTCCAGTCCTCCCATTATGGCCTGTGATGTGAGACATGGCATTCCATCAGTTCCTGACTGGCACCTATGGTCATTTGCCCAACATTTTGCTCAGACTGTGATCTTTGAGCCTCAGAACTATTAAGTATCATGCAAGATAGGACAATATGGTGGAAGGTGTGTGCTACGACTGAGAAAGCTATGTGCTACTAATCCTATCAATGAATGCTATTGATATTGATATCCACACATAAAGAACATGGCATCATGTTTAACCAGCAAGTGATGGAGGGACAGCGGTGGATCCCATTACATTTCCTTGTATATTCTACATACAATTAAAATAAGTCTGCGTGAATGTGACAAAAATAAAAACGACATTTCCTCCAGCTTCATACAAAAATAGAAAGATATATAAAAATCCCTGATCCATTAATGATGAGTTCAACATTGAACAATTAAGTGAAATAATTCAGATTCTTACACTTGGATACTTGTGCCACTATAAATGTCACCATAAATGTGTCTCTAAAGGTTATAGCCATCTCAGTCTTTTTGTCTTTTTCTTGATGCTTGCAGCTAAAATATCAATGATTAATTTCCAGATGATACTTTATATCAAAAGTGTAATTATTTAATGAAAGCAGTCTTGTAGATACAGTATGATTATACATTGTCTCTAAAATTAGATATTCAATGCCTAAAATAACCCTCCACTGTTGGCTCTGTGACTGAATCTAAGAAAACAAAATCCCAAAACCTAGACATGTCTAATGAAAGGATGTGGATTTTTCACCTGATACTTGAGTATCCCAAAGATGTGACTGTTAATTTATGACTCTAATGTTACCTATCGTGTATGAGTGTGTGTGTGTTTGTGTGTGTATGTGGTCTCCATCAAACTCTCGGTTTATTTCTACCTTGTATTTGATACACCTACTACCATTTATTTAAAAAGGCAGTCCACAAAACAAATGGTTGGATCAACATTGTATTTGCTTGACTTTACGTTTTTGGCACTGAACCTGTTTTTTAGGGACTTAACCGTACTACCTAACCTCTGTTCCAATGTACAGTTTATTTTGGATATTTTCTTCATGTTTTTACATATTCAGTGGATTTTTCCTGCATTTACCTGAAGCACAAAGCAATTTTGTACAAACATATGAATTAAAAGTAAAAGTGACCACAGCTTAAAATGATCAAAATTTGCAACATATATATATATATATATATATATATATATATATATATATATATATATATATATATATATATATATATATATATATACACACACATATATACAATATATACACATCCAATATATTTGCCTGTTTGGCACCCCATAATTTAAACAGGAGTCAGTGTGTGCAGGGTGTTTTGCAAGTCTTCAGATTTCAGCTGACAAGACTAATGTATTATCATCAGGTGTTTTTCTCAGAGCACATTCATCACCAGCTGGTTGCAGTATGTAGGCAGTCAAGCCCGGGCGTGAAAAATGTTTGGCGTCGGGTGTGGGAGTTTAAAGAGGGATGTGAGAAAGCTGAACTGAACTCCAGACCAGACGACCGGCAGCGTGCTGTCTACTAGACAGTTTTCAGCATTCTGATGAGCTGCAAAGGTAGCAAATGCCATGATGGGAATATTAGGGGAACATTTATATGTTGCAAGAGGTTATACATGGATCGTTTTACTCCTGTAGACGTCAAAACTAATTGAATGTGCTGGATGTCATTATTACATTTTGAGGATGAGAAGCAGACTATGTTGGGCAAAGGAACTAAAATGGAAGAGGCCCTCACTTTTCTAGTACAGTAATTCTGAGATGGCGTTTTATTACTGAGGGATGTGAACCTGGCCTAATTACCAAATAAACTAATAATTTTTCTAAACTTTCACTTTTCTAGCATGAACCATGAACATGTTTCTCAAAGGCCTATAAAGATAAAAATTAGTTAGTGCTCTAAAGGAATTTGTGTACATCCCCACTTAAGTAATAAGATATAATAATTTGTTGGGAGGAAAGGGCTAGCAACCTAACAGCCCTTAAAAGTATAATCCAAACAAAAATAATATTTTCTATTGTAGTATTATTCTGTGTGCTTTGTAGTAAATTGAATTTAATTAAACTTTATTGGCCATATGCACTTACATACACTAAGAATGTAACTTGAGGCAATTGGTGCAACACACACACACACACACACACATACATGCACATACACATATAAATAATAAGAATAAATATCCCAGTAACTCTATGACTAGACTGCAACTCAACATGGCCCATGTCTGTTCATATGGTGTACTGCAGTGGGAAAAACACTGTGTTTTTTGTAATAATGGACCTCATACTCTTGCCAGTCAGGAGTGTCCTGAAGAATCCATGACCAGATTGGTTATTATCGGTGCAACCACCAGGGGGTACCATTGAGCCCATAACCTCAGACGCAGTATCACCCAACATAATTCCAGTTTTACAATAATAGATTTTTATTTTCACTAACCTCTTTTCCAGTGCACCTAGCAACAAATACCAATGTATCACTAAATGAATGTCTTCCTCTCTTTCCACTACTCCTGGCGAGTTTCACCTGCTGCCTCCCAACTCTGACTTCCCGATGTGAGTCAGACCCGGGAATACTTCCAGTGTCACTGCATTGCATGTCAGGAGCACTTCTGGGTTATGTGGAAACCACTGTTGTCCTCTCCCAGCAGCACCCTCTGGCTGCACCCAAAGACCCTGACAGGGCTGCACGTCAACATATCAATTCCCATGCATCCCTGCAGGTGTCCTAATTAGGATCAGCCTGGAAGAACACCACCAGTTTCAAAGTGGGGGTATGAACTGTTCCCAGTATCCACCTTCACACAGTCCATCCATTATTCCTTAATTCTTCAATGAAGATTGCATTCTAGTTGGGCTGTGTCCCCACTCCTGCAATCCTTCCATTATGACCTCCTGGCCGGGCAAGATATCAGTCTCAGTCCTCATCGCGATACCTGTCCATCCTCAAAGGCACTTACATGAGCTAAGATCTTTCTTGCACTCCTGGCAATCCTGGTGGCATGTAAGTCCTGCAGTGATGGCAACTGGTAGCCAATTACCTTCTCTGCATTTCAGGAGATTGCAGTCTGTTCTTGCCTTTGACTACAGCAGCAGCATACCAGGCTTTGATAAAGGATGTAAGAGTTGACTCATTTGTGATGGTATAGACATATATCGTTATTATATCTGCAAGGTTAAACTATTTCCTAAGTGAGAAAAATTTGAATATCTTTTTGTGGAGAATGGAGATAACAACATTACTGTTAGAGTGCTGTTGGTTCTGTTTATGACCAAACCTGGACAACATCAAACACTCTCAAAAAAGTCCATGAAAAAATCTCATGTTACTCATGTCTTATAATACACATGACAGGTCATCAAGTTGTATGCTCACAATGTGTAAAACACATGCATTTTGTTCTAAAATATTGTTAAAAGAAACTGAAAGTAGTCTATAATAGGAAGCATATTCACACCTGATCACGCTTTCAAATTGACGACAGGACTGTAGATCAATGAATGAGGGAAGAGGCGGCACTTCATGGAGAGCTGTGCATAGACTGCTTCTAAGCACAGCAAGCGGATGATACCTGTTGACGCCAGCTAAGATCTCTCTCTCTCTCTCTCTCTCTCTCTCTCTCTCAGGACCCACCTTATTTGTACAACACCTCCACTACACTCCACCCATCCACAATGCAAACACCACCCTAGTCACCAAGTGGACTGCCATGGACTCACACTAGAGCATCTCATTTCACAGGTTGGCATTATGGCAGCCGTTGGTAGTAAGCCACGAACCTTCAATGTCTGCCTCAGAAGCAGTCTCTTTGCAGGAAGCGCTTAGTTTGCAGTCCTTAGAGGCAATCTCTGTGCAGCCCAATCCAAGGAGTTCTCCTTTGGTGTAACTTGTGAGGAGCCACTTCTGAGCCAGACGTTGTGGGTTCACAGCTGACCGCTGACAGCTACGGTACCACAGTGAAAATCTTCAAGCTGCGATACTTTATGGTGAGAGGGAGCAATATCTCTTGTTTCAAACCAAAAACTATAAAATTGCAATTGCAAAATTGCACATGAAACTATTTTTAGTATCAGTTTTGCAAAACTGTATGTTAAACTCAACTTGGCTGTTTCACTCATCATTATTTAACAGTACGCTCAGTGCTGAAGCCTAGTATGTGTTGTACACAAAAAACATACAGGGAAAGGCAATATCATGCTACATACTGCACACATTGGGGCTTGTATGGAATGCATACTGTAGTTACTAGATAAGTGCAAGCTGTTATTATCAATGGCTTAGTACAGCTCAACTCCAAGCTAATATGTATATGGGTAGTTTTAGCTTGTTATTTTGCTACAAGATTTTTCCTTTTGGATGGCAAGGTATAAGGGCATACAATTTTATGAACATAAATATATATTGTGACATGTGAGTCCCTGTCTTGCACCCCAAAACACGAGGCTGATTCTCAGTACCAAAACCAGCTTTATTCAACTTGAAACAGGAACAACGCCGTTATTTATTGTAGCGGGATCTCCTACTCTCCTGTACACAGACACAGCAATCAGGCAGGGTCATGGCCAGGTTAGTGCATGTTCCTTACATCACCCATCGACGGCAGGCGCTCATAGCGAGACCGTGATCTTTTAGAATTTGTTTTTGCGGTGAGGTGCTACGGCGCTGGGAGCCTGCAGTTGCCCTGGCGACCGACATGGTGTCTTCCACAGACATGGCGGTCGCACTTTGGGATGCTCTTCGGCACTGGGGGAAGCCCCAAAAGAATTTAGAAACCTTACAATATAAAGTAAAATAAAATAAGTCACAAAGATTTAGAAGCCTGACATTGTAAGATCATAAAGAAGAAATGTTTTTGTGAGTTTTAATTTTTTTGCGAAGTGTTTTTCTTTGAATTATACTAGACATTTAAAATAATTTACATAGGCTGTTAAATTTCTTGTGTTAAATGTCATACTGCTTGGACCGTCGTGACCTTAGTATGAAAACATTGAAGAAACACCACTACATTGGGTTTCTTTTCATTAAAATACTTAACCTAAGCAATTAAAACTAAAGTAAGAAATACTCAGTAGTCTTCAGCTTACAAAGATGTGTTAAATACAAGTGTTCGTCGATTTACTGAAACAGCCAGTTCTAATACAGAATAGGGAGAACTGTAGATAATCTTGACAAAACTGATGAGCAACAACAACAACATTTATTTATATAGCTCATTTTCATACAAATAATGCAGCTGAAAATGCTTTACATGATGAAGAAAGAGAAAAAAGATAAAATAAATAAGAGAATAGAATTAGGGAACACTAATTAAGAATAAAAGTAAGGTCCGATGGCCAGGGAGGGCAGAAAAAAAACAAAAAAAACTCCAGACTGCTGGAGAAAAAAAATAAAATCTGCAGGGGTTCCTAGGCCACGAGACCACCCAGCCCCCTCTAGGCATTCTACCTTACATCAATGACCTCAATCAGTCCCCATTGTATTCAGGGTTTACATGGAAGAACTTGAAGATGACAGTCATGTGGACTTCTGTCCTTCAATTTATTACTGTGCTTTGATCGGGTGGTGGAGGTGGTGCAAATCGCCACTGCAGAAAACCGGAAAAAGAACAGAAGAGAAAATAGGGTTAGTACAGATTGTGGAGATATGATAAAAAAGATAATTAAATGCATATACAGAATATCAAGGTTACACTAAAATGAAGCTATGAAATAATGAGTTTTTAACAGTTTTTTAAAGTGCTCCACCGTATTAGCCTGGCGAATTCCTGTTTGTAAGCTATTCCAGATTTTTGGTGCATAACAACAGACGGCTGCCTCACCACTTCTTTTAAGTTTAGCTCTTGGAATTATAAGCAGACACTCATTTGGAAATCTAAGGTTATGATTTGGAGTGTAAGGTGAGAGGCATTCTTAAATATAAGATGGAATGAAATTATTTAAGGCTTTGTAAACCATAAGCAGTATTTTAAAGTCAATTCTAAATGGCACAGGTAACCAGTGTAGTGACATCAAAATTAGAGAGATGTGCTTGGATTTTCTTTTTCTAGGTAAGATTCTAGCAGCTGCATTCTGCACTCGTTACAAAGGATTGATGTCTTTTTTAGGTAGTCCTGAGAGGAGTGCATTACAATAATATAGCCGACTGAAAACAAAAGCGTGAACTAATTTCTCAGCATTTTGCAATGTTATGAGTCAGAGCCAGGAACCAATTCTGGAAGTGCAGGCAAACATATGATCGTACCCAATTTCATTCAATTGTACAGGTAGAGTTTACAGACACCAATCAAAATAAGAAACACATGCTTGGGAGGAAATTAGATCACCTAGAGAACGGCCATGCTGGGACAGGAGAACATGAAAAGGCCAAGAAGATCTGCCCAATCCTGATCCCTGCAGCTCTAGTGCTACTGTGCCGTGCTGAATATACTGAAATGTAGTTAAGCACACAGTTTACCATTTCACACATTTTATTACAGTCTTCCCACAGTTCTTCTTGTTGGTAAAGTAAAGTGCTTGGGCTGTTCTAGGATTTAGATAAGCTCATTTTAACAAAAATACTCACTGTGGCTGCTTTACATGTACAAAAGTAAGAACAAACATGATGACGACAATATGTCATTGAGAAAAATGGAAAAGACAAAAAAATTACATTTTAAAAATAAGAACGAGATTAACTGATCATTCTTTTTAAAAACAGATGTGCAATCTTTTTTGAGTAGAGACAGAATTAAAACATAACATGACATGACAAATAAGTCGCTTGTTTCCAGCATGCAGAGCAGCATTCTACACAAACCAAAGCAATTGTACACCGCTTTAATTAATGCCTGTGAACATCCCCTTCATTAATCTCATTCCGTTAGTTACAGTATTTCCATTTTGAGTCGACTTGTTGTTTTACCCCCCACGTGTTTCTAATCATTTTGAACTGAAGGCTAGAAGACAGCTGATGACCTTTGGTTCTGATTTTGCCGGAGCCGTCTTTCTGGTAAATACAGTGGCTGCTGCTATGCCAGCATGGCCATTTTGTGAAAGAAGAGTAACTTATAAAGCTTCCAACCTTCCCCCAGATGATTGTTCCAGGCTGATATGGAAAATCGAACACCTGCTAATATAGTGTTTTATTGCACATGCCAGTCTACTTAAATCACTGGAATGTGGGAACATTTTTCTGCTATTATTTTTCCCAGTGCAGCTTTATCATGTTCATTTTCGTTTTAGTTCAGCTTATTCTTTAGTATGCAAGACAAGAGCCGGGAACATATTTGAAATTATAGCAAAATAAACAAAAAACTTACAATAAATCATCCTTCCTAATAAGGCACTGCAGGATCTCACAGGAAAATGTTGGGCACCAATCTGGTTGTACCCATTTAATAGTCACAAAAATGAAATAAAAAAGGGACCACTATGTGCGCCACTATACCATAACAAAAATAACTAGTCAAAAGTAAGCAATTTTTTATCACTCTTTGTCAGGTTTTGGGGAGCTCCACTCTATGGTGCAGTGGGTTCAGAACTGCAGCGGTGGGTTTTAAATGTGGGAGACCAGAAGGAGTGGAGTCAGTTGCCCTCATTGGGTATCTTCTTGGTTCTGCAGAGGGAAAAGAAGATGTGAAGGTTAGCGTGAGCACCCCCTCTCGAGCCAGGGTGGTAATACCTGCTTCAGATGAGCACAGATTCACAGACGCACATTCATGACAAACACTAAACACAAAGAACACCATGCGTATTGGATATTCCTAGAATATACATTCATGTATTATGGTGATGTTTTGTTATTCAGTTTGGCCTCATGGTCTTTCGGTCCATCCATAGGCATTACACAGACTACTATGATGCAGGCAAATGTCAATTAAATTTTATGGAATACACATAAACTGATGTTGGCTCTGTTATTAGGGACACATTCATTCAAAGTTCCTGTTTCAAAATTAATTAGGTATAATTTGATCAAAATGACACCGGTGCAACAACAACAACATTTATTTATATAGCACATTTTCATACAAACAGTAGCTCAAAGTGCTTTACATAATAAAGAATAGAAAAATAAAAGACACAATAAGAAAACAAAATAAATCAACATTAATTAACATCGAATAAGAGTAAGGTTCAATGGCCAGGGGGGACAGAAAAAACAAAAAAACTCCAGACGGCTAGAGAAAAAATAAAATCTGTAGGGATTCCAGACCATGATACCGCCCAGTCCCCTCTGGGCATTCTACCTAACATAAGTGAAACAGTCCTCTTTGGATTTAGGGTTCTCACGGAAGGGCTTGATGATGATGATGGTCACGTAGACTTCTGCCTTTTAATCCGTCCATCATTGCTGGAGCATCATGAAGCTTTGAGTAGGTGGTGGTGGCCACCACCACAAAGAAACCGGAAAAAGAAACAGAAAAGAGAGTAGGGGTCACTACAGATTTTAGAGCCACCATGAGTAGTTATTATAAGGAAATTGAACATACAGAGTATCAGGATGCCACCTCTCACAACCAACAGCAGGTATATAAAATACAAAATATGTATATCAAAAATACTGCTGGAACTCTTTAATTAAAGTGTAATTCATTTCCCTAAATTGCAATTTGTGCTGTAGCTTGGTCTGTCATTGGCTTCTGCAAGGGTGACTGCATGGCTTTGACTGGTGCTGCTGACTTCCTGTTATATTTTGTCAGTTTTTGGGATCTAATGCGGTTCTTGCCCTGATTGCTGCCTCACACTCTCTGCTACTGGGATAGGCTTGAACTCCTACAACCCTGAAATGGATTACATGAGTTCAATAATGGATACATGAATGCAAACAACATATGGCAATACATTTCTGACCAACAATCAATTTTGCATTCCCTGCATGTGATTGATGACTGTACCCTGTTTTTGTACTCTGATTGAGACTTTAGGTTTCCGTTGTGAAATGCTTGCTCACAAAAACGTTAAAAATGGAAAGTCAGAAAGTCAGATCTGTACTCCCACTGAGCTCAGAATACATAAGGTTGGTCCCATCAGCACAAATCATCCTAGCCCCAAACTGAAAAAGTGGTTTCAATGCCAGTACAGGCAACAATAAAACTTACAAGGGAGTTCAAAGATGGCTGAAGCCGAACAACAATTAATCAGAGTGAATGCCTCAGCGAGGATTTGACCCTACTCAATATAAAGGCCTGAGTTTGATCACTTAGCTGCAATGTCAGGGGGTCTACCACAGGTTCCATCTTGATTATACAAGACACATAAATCAAATGGATACTTTTAATATGAAACATTAAAATATTAAGTATAAACACAAAAGAAACAAAAACTTTACAAAAAATATCTAAGAAATAGTATAAATGTTAAACAAACAGGAAATATACAGTATTAATGTTGACATTGAGTGATGTTCCATGTCACTAAAGAGCAGGCAACCAAACAGACACCACAAATTTATGGGGCCATCCGGTCCCTTAGAAATTATGAGCAGCATAGGAGTTGTCTTGGCAGACCTGTTCTTCTGTGGCTATTAAAATCTCAAAGGTGCAGGGAAAACAAGAGCTGTCAAGGACAGATTTACCCTGGAGTTGCTGTAGCCAAGAAATAAGACATTTTAGAAATAGACTTTACTGGATGTGTAAATCTTCTTCCCGACTGATGACCAACTGAATGTCTGGGAGGAGAAGCTGAGAAGTGAAGCTTTGCCAGTAGGTAAGAGAGACTTGTGTTGCGAGCCGCCCAAACTGGCAGATAAATTCTCTCAATGTGTTTTTAATAGTTAGAATAATTGCACCTATTTTATTTTTTGTGCCTCAAAAAGGGAGAGACAGATTTTTGAGAGAGGTGGATCTGAAAATGAGAGTTAAAATATTCATGGAAATCAATACCAAAAGTCTAACTGCTCTTTTCTCAAGCCAAAGCAAAACCCTGCAATCATAATCAGAAACACTGAAAAAAAATTGTAAGCTTCAGAGAATGACTAAGAAAGAATTGCACAAAATTCCTTTTAGGAAAATATCCTCAAACCTTTAACTGTTATGTAATAAATATCAGACATTGCGAAAACCTCAAACTCAGACTCTCACCAAACGGGAAACACATTTTGACAATGGGGCTTGAGAAATGGTGGCACCCACAACAAAACATATTGGTGTCCGAAGCAGTGCAAAATATTTTTTAACAACGTTAAATAAATGTACAGTACAAAAATAAACTAGATATTTGGAATCTTCATAGTGAAAAATCCAAGACAGACATTTAAAGATTAGATAAATCCTATATATATAAATCCTAAGCCTAAAAGTGCAACGATTTTATGTGACGTTTTTATGTGACATTTTTCACGCTTTAAATTGGGCTTATTTAAAATCTACATATATATGTTTGGTATAATTCTTTTCTGAATTTATCGAAGTTTAATGTGATGTTGTTAGATTTTCAGATTCTTATTCTGTTTTTAAATTATAAAATAAAAAATATCAAGAACTCACGTCCCACGAGATGGGACTTTGTACCAAGAGATTTAACCACGCCCGAGGCTGGAAATAAAAGACAACGAGTAGATGACAAAGACAGCTGCTGCACAAGTTTTAAATGTTCAAAGCGCCGTACGAGATGCAGATCACACGGCACGTCAGCAGAGGCAAGCCAGCAGCTGATCAAGCAAAGAGGAGGTAAAAAAAACTGTATTTGTTTCCCATTGTATCACCGTTTAAGAGGGGGTTTTAGAGGAGTGTCCGCTTCTCCTTGGTGTGCTTTAAGCCCCCCTCTTTACAACGTGAGCGGCAGTGATGTGAAGTGGCTGGCGCGTAGTGCAGGCGGGGGGTTGTCCAACGAAGCAAGCAGGGGTGACCCCCTAGTTATGGCTATAAAAAACAAAACCAGATCATAACTAATTTATATTTTTCAACATCTTGGCATTTATTCTGGTTGTGGGGGATTGCCACAAGGAGGACTTTGTCTGTTAAAGTACAAGTACAGTGCATCCGGAAAGTATTCACAGTGCATCACTTTTTCCACATTTTGTTATGTTACAGCCTTATTCTAAAATGGATTAAATTCATTTTTTTCCTCAGAATTCTACCCCATAATGGTAACGTGAAAAAAGTTTACTTGAGGTTTTTGCAAATTTATTAAAAATAAAAAAATTTAGAAAGCACATGTACATAAGTATTCACAGCCTTTGACATGAAGTTCAAAATTGAGCTCAGGTGCATCCTGTTTCCTATGATCATCCTTGAGATGTTTCTGCAGCTTAATTGGAGTCCACTTGTGGTAAATCCAGTTGATTGGACATGATTTGGAAAGGCACACACCTGTCTATATAAGGTCCCACAGTTGACAGTTCACATCAGAGCACAAACCAAGCATAAAGTCAAAGGAATTGTCTGTAGACCTCTGAGACAGGATTGTCTCGAGGCACAAATCTGGGGAAGGTTACAGAAAAAGTTCTGCTGCTTTGAAGGTCTCAATGAGCACAGTGACCTCCATCGTCCATAAGTGGAGGAAGTTCGAAACCACCAGGACTTTTCCTAGAGCTGGCTGGACATCTAAACTGAGCGATCGGGGGAGAAGGGCCTTAGTCAGGGAGGTGACCAAGAACCCGTCAGAGCTCCAGAGGTCATCTGTGGATAGAGGAGAACCTTCCAGAAGGACAGCCATCTCTGCAGCAATCCACCAATCAGGCCTGTATGGTAGAGTGGCCAGATGGAAGTCACTCCTTAGTAAAAGGCACATGGCAGCCCACCTGGCGTTTACCAAAGGACTCTCAGACCATGAGAAACAAAATTCTCTGGTCTGATGAGACAAAGATTGAACTCTTTGTTGTGAATGCCAGGCGTCACGTTTGGAGGAAACCAGGCACCACTCATCATCAGGCCAATACCATCCCTACAGTGAAGCATGGTGGTGGCAGCATCATGGTGTGGGGATGTTTTTCAGCGGCAGGAACTGGGAGACTAGTCAGGATAAAGGGAAAGATGACTGCAGCAATGTACAGAGACATCCTGGATGAAAACCTGCTCCAGAGCGCTCTTGACCTCAGACTAGGGCGACGGTTCATCTTTCAGCAGGACAACGACCCTAAGCACACAGCCAAGATATCAAAGGAATGGCTTCAGGACAACTCTGCGAATGTCCTTGAGTGGCCCATCCAGAGCCCAGACTTGAATCCGATTGAACATCTCTGGAGAGATCTTAAAATGGCTGTGCACCGACACTTCCCATCCAACCTGATGAAGCTTGAGAGGTGCTGCAAAGAGGAACGGGCGAAACTGGCCAAGGATTGGTGTGCCAAGCTTGTGGCATCATATTCAAAAAGACTTGAGGCTGTAATTGTTGCCAAAGGTGCGTCGACAAAGTATTGAGGAAAGGCTGTGAATACTTATGTACATGTGATTTCTCAGTTTTTTTTATTTTTAATAAATTTGCAAAAATCTCAAGTAAACTTTTTTCACGTTGTCATTATGGGGTGTTGTGTGTAGAATTCTGAGGAAAAAAATGAAATTAATCCATTTTGGAATAAGGGTGTAACATAACAAAACGTGGAAAAAGTGACGCGCTGTGAATACTTTCCGGATGCACTTGTATATACAAACTAAAAGTCCGCCATAAGAGCTCATTTTCTAGAAACGATTATAATAATGTCCCACATCCTGAAGATTTATTGATGGCATGATGGACTGAGTGGTTTGTACAACTGTCTAAGAGTTGTCAGATATTTTAAAAATAAAAATACAAATAAATAAATAGCAGGAGCACAAAAAATTTTAAAAGAAGAAATGTGTATAGGGTCTTAGAAAATCTTAAGACAATACTGGCTAAACCTACTCCTGCCTTGTTTAGTAGTCATGTCTCATGTCCTGAGGGTGAATGGTTACTCTGTTTACATTCCATGAATAAAAATGCTTACATCCAGAAACAGGGATTCAATCTGCATTAAAACCATCATACAGAACACAAGACATGTGAGTAAGAAACTATTGTAAAAGCAGAGGAAATAAATTAGATAAAGGCCCACAGATGGGTTTCATATGGAGTATGTTAACATCAGAGAATGCTGCCTTTGACTGCCAATCAAAGCAGCTATGTGTTGAGGTGTATGGTCAAACCTCCCTCTAGAAAGACGCTGTTCAGTTGATGTTGTGGATCAATCAGTGATAAAGACTGTAGAATGAACCACACATTGTCTATCAGAGAATGTCTGGGGACATGATTGACTTGATAAAGGCCATGAACTCATGTAAGAATTCTCCAGAAATGTCAGCAGTATGTGGTTGGGCATTGGACCGTGGAAAAATGGCAGCAGATAGGACTGGCATACAAAAATCATAAAACAGATAATAGAATCACCACAACCATACAGAGACATCAGCTATTCCACGAGTGTGCTATTTACTGTCAGGACTGAACTATTGTCTGTGACTTTTCTTTGTGCAAATCTGGTTTTCATCACCACCATGAGATAAGCAAAACTCATCTCTGAAGGTAACCCGAGTGCAACACTGTTCCAGATGTGATGGCAAGCAGTCAGTGGTGGATGTTGTAATGCATGCTGTAAATAATATCCCACCTCATAAGAGACAGTCCAAAGCGATGATGTAGGTGATATAACGGCCTGTTGCATGATCTGCCAGTCCTAACACGGTATTGTTCATTTGGGTCTCCATGATTCTTTCCAACAGGTATGAGAGTCCTTCTTCAACCACATCATCTTCAGTAACATCCACTGCCTCATCTGTACAAGGAACTTGTGCCACAAGGCCAAGAATCAGCCATCAAATGCATTTTTTTTGATTGACCAACCCATTGAAATGTGGTGTACCAGCAATGTACTGCAACTACATTCTGATCTGGTCTTCTTACTGCCATTCAGTAGTAAGCCTGATGTGCCAAGCTCTAGTGGCACACATTAGTACAACAGACATTCACCGCTAATCAGTGTTAGTTGTCATGCAAACTGCAATACATTTATTGATTGATAGACTAGGATGTCAAAGATTGTCAACATAAAGTGCTAAAACTATCAAACATCTTAAGGGCAGGCTTAAATATTTAAGTCAAAATATGGCAGATAACAGGAAAAACTTTATTTTATTCTTATAAAATATCTATTTTTTAATCACACAGTACAAATTATCACAGTTATATTAATTTCGTCTGTATCATTTCCATGTAAAATTTACTCAAATAAGCAGATCGACATCACACTTATTGTATACTGTTCATACACCAGGAAAACTCACAGAAAGATTATTCTTTTGGACTATTATGGAGTTGCATGTGAACTTTCTGCTGCAGCTTAGTAATGATGGCAGCATGACATTTTTGATTTGAAAGCTTTTAAAGTGCTGAAAAGATTTAAAAGGCATTGCTTCCTACACCAGCGGCATTCCTTTGTACATCACAGTGGTTCACCCTTCCCAGCTGTTCTATCTCATTAACAGGCATTTGACCAGTTCTGCAGAGTTCAGAGTGTTGACACTAGGCAGGCGCTGGCAAGCTATCCGCTATAGCAACAGGAAATTGCCTGAAGACAACATTAAGAAAACAGCAGCTGCATGAAGAAATCCAAAGCAGAGTTCTGATGAAATATTTTTATTCACTGGATACAGTTAGGAATAGTCTAGGAAGGAGGATACATTACATATTGAACTATGCTACACCGCCAGATGCAGTTTCAACATTTTTCCAGAACATTTGGGAACTATTAGCAGCAAAACTGTTTCAGTTTTATTGTAATGCGTTGTTCACTATTACACAATTCCATGAGATGCAATTAATTATGTAAGTTGCCACTGAATAATATTAGATAGTAACTCTAAACCCTCTGCCTTTAAAAAATATACAATTTGAATGTAATGCCATGAATATTGGGGGTCCACTAGAAAACTACAAATGGGGATACCAGTACAGATCAGTGGTCATACAATCAATATTATGACCATACAATCAAGGCTTTCCCAAAGAGAAATGCCCCAGGTTAATAAACTGACATGTGGTATTATTCCAAAGGAAATAACGACTTACCAGGATACCACATTTATATCTAATCTGATCAAAGATTTTTCCAGATAGTACAAAATCTATAATATATATCTGTTTATAATATTCAAAACTAATAAATTAACCAAACACTTTGATAAAGCACAAAAGCAGATGTCATGTAAAGCAGTGGAGGCAGATGGGAAAAATTGGCACCAACCTCTGCTTCTCCTCTTTTTTAACATATGGAGACGTCAGCAGGGTTCTCCTTCTTTGAACTATATGGAACACAGCCATGGGGAATTCTAGACAAAGCTCAATGTAAACGGGCTCTAATGGATGTTTAGAACAAACAGCCTGCTAACAATACGGCAACAAATTGAGGTTGACAAGTGTGGTTTAATTGTTGTAATTTTGTATAATATCCAGATGCCTCTAAAGTTTTTGTTACAAAAGTGCCCCAATGGAATTCCAAAGGCTTAATGGTCACAGGTGGAGCAAGTAAAAAGGAAAAGCTTCAACCAAAGTAAAAGTCCATGGCCAAATCCTCTTGTTTTAGTACACAGATTTGGTGAATCTTAACTTCTGTAGTGAGTTCTACATGACATATCAAGGGTTTTAAATGTGAGGTTATTCAAGATGATTATAGAAAATAATGCATGAAATGGCCAATGAGTAGTGTTGATCAGTGAAAGTGTTTTTCCCTGTGAATATGCGATGTTGCCAGTGACCTTGTTCACTAGATATTTTCCTGGAAATTCACTGTGCAGCCAGCTTAGACAAACTATTATTTTCCCAGTGGCTCATGCACTTAGCACATGTTCCCAATCACCTTCTCCTCCTCCTGTAGCAGCCATGTTAGATGGAGATTTTACTACTTAATTGCATATACCTAAAACTTTCATCAAAAATATAAGGTTGATCCCTTGCATAATAAGCTCTGCCGGTACTCTGAAATACAAACAGAGAAGTGCCAGTACTGAATAGCACAGTAGCTCAAACCAATCTTTGAGTCTGGTCTGTATAAGGGAAGTTGCTGTTGCCGAATGCATACATAATTAGCCATGCTGCGCAGTGGCAGTCAAAATAAATGATTATTTGTAGTTTGTGGCCTTTTGTTATATTTTATCTGTAGTTAGCATTAGTTCATCTTTTGCTGTTAGAGGAAATTTGACCCAGTGGTTAGCAGTGCTGCCACACAGGTCACATTTTTCGCCACAATAATTCATCCAGAAGAGTTACCATATTCTTCTCATGGTCCTCAGGGACATTTAAAAGACGGCTACACCGTTATAATCTACTCAAAACTACTTCTGTTCTTCCTTTCTCTTTGACTTCAATGCATTTCACCAACTTTGACAAAGTTCCAATCCCAAATGATGTCTTTTGGTTCAAAGAATACATATACCACATTTTAGCAACATCATATGTCAATTTGTATCATCCCTATTGTGAGTCACTTTTATATTAGTTTTTCCTCACGTTTTTCTCATGTATTATTGTGCTTTATTTGCAGATATGCATGACTGCAATACCAATTTCATTCAGTGTACTGATAATGTAAAAAAGCTGGTACCATTATGTATTTGGAGTTTTGGTGCAAAAGTATCATTATTTTAGACATTCCCAATGCCAAGTTTGTGAACAATTTTCACTGTGACAATAAGACTCCATCTGACAAGCCATTGAGAGCAAAGACCTACAGAAAACTGGCTTTTTTCTCACTAACCCCCAGAAAAATTCCTAATGATGATGATAGTAGACTCTTTCATGAAGTTGGTGTCACTATTTACTCTAAGCGATATAAGACTGTGAAAATACAATCCCATTGCCAAGGATGCTTCTTTGTGACAATTCCATCAATCTCTTCTGAAGTCTCTGTCTCAACTGTTACACAATATGTATTGTATTTAGAGAAGTCGTTGTGGTGATAAACATCTTGAGTAAGCTTTATAGCTGCCTGCCACTGCAGTCTGAGCAGTCACGCGAGTAAAAGATTTTAATGATTTTACCTCAATGCCAAAAAGGGAGGAAAACCATCAAAGACCTGTGGCAACTGTTCCCGTAAATAGGGCTCTTCTGGTAACATCAGAAGGCCCTAATTAAGTACTCATGGGGAAAGGGACCAGGACAAAATCACAAACATCATAAAAATGAAGGCAGTGGAAAGACAAGGGAATGGAGAAGAATGATTAGAAAGATCAAATATAAAAAAGTCCAAAGGATAAAGAGCGGATTTTAACAGAGGTGTAACTACATAGTCTCAGGTAGACCTTCTCAGTTCATTAGCTTTTTAAAGTAAGCTTTATGCTGCCTGGGGAGTCACAGTGAGGCTGACCATGGATTACTACATCCAAGCAAATGTTAAAAACAGGTCTTTGAAGAAGATGGTAGCCACCTGTAACATCGGGATTTCCACAAGTGACTCCCAGTGGCTCTCATTTGGCTTGAGCATGATGGTGTGCAAAGCAACCGTTAAAACATCCACTCTGATTCTGGATGCAAACTGTGTTAAATACTATAGAAATAATTCCTATATGTTTATATAATTATACTTGTGGCCATTTTCTGCATTCCATTAAATGGAGTAGAAAGGCGGTGATTGAGAGCAATGTCCTCTGGAGGTCAGACGTCCATTTTATTTGACCAGCTCTTTCCAGGTTTAGGACAATAAAAAGCAAAATATTTTTTTTTTCTCACTCCTCATTGGCAAAAACATATCTACATAGCAGCCTTTTCAAAGAAGATAAGATAAGGGCAGTTGCTATCATTACCAAATGAGGGATTCAACTATTATGTGGATAAAACCAAGGCATAAAATCCAAGGAATAATCAGTAAAGTGGCTACCAGAAGTGACAACAATGCTTACCTGGTGCTAACTAGATCTTCATGGACTGCTAAATGGTGAAATCTGGCTAGTGGCTTTGGGAAATTAGTGTTAGAAGCTGTTTACTTGCCTGAGTTCACATATTTTGTATTTCTGTTGCTTACAACTTTATTATTTGTGTGCCATTTTGTAGAACTTTGCTGTTGATGCAGTTTAACTTCATTTGCCTTGTATGTATTTTCAAGGGAAGGAAGATGGGGGAATGACTTGAACTGTGCATTTTGCAGTTAAAAGTGCCATACATAATATATATATATATATATATATATATATATATATATATATATATATATATATATATATATATATATCTACAATAGCATTGGGGATATGAATGAATAGATTAATCTGTGCGGCACACTAATCAGCCTTGCTGTCTAATATCACACCTCTGGAACCACCAGTCTCCAAGTCATGCCTCTCTTTCAGCTACTCCTGGCAATGTTACCTCTTAATTGGGTTTCAACCGTTATTATCAAAAAGGCAATGCTATTAGCATGGCCTCAGCCAGTCTCAAAGCCATTACACTAAAGACACTTTGTACTTTGGCAGGAAAAATTATGCAAGCTTTTCACACACAGATATGAGCCCAGTTTCCTGGAGATAACAACTGTTTAACCATGCTGCCCATAATGTTCCATGTACTGCATATTTTTCTAAATAATGTGTTCACTTTCTTGGATGGTCTCGAGTCAGATTCTAAAGAAAGTATGCTGTGGTTGTTACAAATGTTTGTTGTACGTATTTTCTGCGTCAGAAGTGACCTTTTACTGAAGACACACCGGAGACAATGATATTACAGGTACAAAAAAAAAAAAGCTAAAGCTGTTTAAAAGAGGGTTAAGAATGCAATATCATTTGACCCTTATTTGCCAATTCATTATATAATAACTACCAAAATGTTATTACATAGGAATATCTACTTTTTTTTATTATTGAATATCTTTCAGTGTTTCTTGCTGGAAAGACCTGACCAGCAATTCACACCTTTCAAAGACTTAAGAGCTTGCATTATGCCTTCTATATTTACCCATGCACAAACTGTGACAGTCAGATTAAAGTGCTAAGAAATCTTCAGCCTTTTTCCTTTAGTGTTTTCTCACCCTGTCACTTAGTAACTGCTGTAACACTCTGTGTAAAATGCAACCTAACCACTGCCTTGTCTTCAACACCAGCAATGCTCACAGTGCATAGACAGAGTTAAACATTTACTGTCTTAAAAGACCGTGTGATTCATCGACAATCAGTACTTACAGTTCGAACAGAAACATTAGAGACATTGTTTTTACTTTCATACATTCAGCTATTTCAGCAGAATGTATAAAATGTCCTATTGTGCTAATCTCCCTGTGCACCCTGTGGCTTGAAATAAGGAGTGCAGTGGTGGAAATAACTTAAACAGAAATTACAAATGCTCTTATTATTCTTACTTTGTTTTTGCTTCACTGAAATTATACAAAAAGGTTAAAAGAATCTGTTCCCAAACTTACTTTGAACAAATTAATCTAGTTAATTAATAAGCTTGAGGTACATTGTCACACTGTATCTTCTTTGAAGGTCTAGATTTTAATTTGAATCAAGTCGAGTTTTTTTTCATGTGTACATAGTAAAAAATAAAATTTGTGCTTGCATATCTTTTCAGAACATATGACAAAAATACCATGCAAAACCATAAATATAATATATAAATACATGAATAAAAAGTATACAGTAATTTGCATGCAACAAATATATACAATTAAAGTATATACAATATGTATGAGTATTAGGTATACACTGGAGTCAGAAAGTTTTTAGACCCCTTCTCTTTCTGCACAGCTTGTGTTATAGATTCAGTTTTAAATGGATACATTTGACATTTTCCCCCATCAGTCTAAATTCAATAACTGATAATGACAAAGTGAAAACATGTTTTCAGAAAGGTCTGCAAATTTATTAAAAATCAAAACCCAAAAATCTCTCTTTTATATATGTATTCAGAGTCATTGCTATGACACTCCAAACTGTGGTCAGATGTATCCTGTTTGCTTTAATTATCCTTGGGATGCGTCCAGAACTTGAAAGGAGTTCACTTGTGCTGAATTGAAATGATTGGACAATATAGAAAGGCACTCACCTGTGTATATTAGGTTTAACAATTCACAAAAACCAAGCCAAAAAGTCAAAGGAACTCTCTGTAGACCTTCACCATAAATAGTATAATAATAATAATAATAATAAAGAGGGCAGGGGTATAAAACAATTTCTAAAGTTTTGAGCATTCAAAGGAAAACAGTGGCCTCAATAATTGTGAAATGCAAGAACTTTGGTTTCACCAGTACTCCTATAGCTGATCGTCTGGTCAAGCTGAGTAATCAAGAAAGAAGGGCCTTAATCAGGGAGGTGACCGAGGACCCAATGATCACTGTAACAGAGCTTCAGAGGTCCTCAGCTGAAACAGGAGAACCTGTTAAAAAGACGATCATCTCAGCAGCACTCCACCAATCAGGCTTTTGTGGTAGAGTGGCTAAAACAGAAACCACTCCTAAGTAAAAGGCGTATGACAGCCTGCTTGAAGTTTCCAAATGGAATTTAAATGACGGTGAGAGAACAAAGAAAAAAGGTTTTAATTTGTAGTCCTTAAGCATCCCTTTGTGAGAATTGTTACATCTGCTAAATGTCATCTGTACTTTACTACTGTACTGAAGTTTCGCCACTTTGATTTCTTGTATCTGCTTTTCTTATGTGTTTTCGTGTCACTGTTTCAAGATGACTTGTAAATTCCTGATGTCAATAATGATCTACAATTTTGTATTGTTTTCATAGGCACACAGTCATCCACACAAGTTTTGATGAATCCTGTTATCATATCTGCATACTCATTCAGATCTGATGAGGAGTCTCTAAGCATGTCCTAGTTTACACAAAGCAGTCTTGCAGTTTTTCCTGTGTGTCTTTAGTAGAGCACGGTGCTGTTCTCATTACCAGCTCCAAATATTTCAGTCTCTGCTTAGAAGAACATAAATACCTAAGACATCTTACAAGCACAGGAGATCAATCAGTTCCTCAAATTTGTTTGTTTATCTAATAGCTAAGCTGACCCAGTATCTCATCCAGAAACTTCTTAAAGGTTGCTAAAGGTTTTTGCATCAACTACAAGTCTTGAAAAATTTTATATAGACTCTCAAAACTCTTTGTGTAAAGAGCATTGTTGCTCTCCTCAGCTTAGCCTGAAGTGTTGTTATGTCTTTTTATGGTGCATGACCAGAACTGCATGCAATGCTCAAGATGATGTGTCACTAGTTCATTGTAGAAGTCATAGCATAATGTTCCATGATTTAGATTCAACAGTTTTTACAATATAATCTAACATTTCTTTTTTGCCCTTCTAATTGCTTCTGATGATGAAGACGTTATGTCAACATAAACCTCTAAATCATTTTCAGAGGTTGCTTCCTGTAGTTTAGTGTCTTCCGTCTTATATTTATAGTTGATGTTCCTTTTGCCCATGCATAGCACTTTGAACCTTTCTACATTAAAGTGCATTTTCCAAGTGTCTGTCCTGTTCTAAAGCTTGTCCATAACTGGCAGCACAAAATCTGACAGGCGATCAGACCATCCAAGGTAGAGGCACAGTAGCGGGTGGTAAGTATTTTTTATCAGGTTATATGATATTTAGGGTAGACATTCCTTAAATTTGCTTTCTTGAACCCCCTCATTCTGTAATAATGATTTGTAGATCATTCATCACATTGTGCATGTTGGGTTGAGGAGGAATATAAATAGCAATCAGAAAAAAACACCTGAGGATTCCCTTGGATGATAAAAGAGACAACACTTAATCAATACATATTCGAGATCAGATGAGCCATTTTTAGAGAAAATGTTAATATTTGTGCACCATGTGCTGTTTACTGTAAAACACCCAGCTCCTTTGTTGCTTTTAACTGACAGTTCAGTCTGATACAGAAACAAACAACACATTCCCACTGTCTGGCATCGTGACAGTGCCATCACATGTAGGCTCTTGAATTTTAGGAATCATTTTATTCACCTGTGGCTGTTGTTGTTTCTCAAGGTTTTTAGCTCTATTTTATATGGAAATTTTACAATTTACAATGTGCCTTTTCTATTCACCAATTTAAAGGAATCTTTCTTTCTTTCTTTCTTTCTTTCTTTCTTTCTGTTCATCTTTTCCCACTTCAATGTTGGATTGATGCGCTTGCATTGATGTGAGTGATTAACCTTCTTCATACAGCTTGATCTTGTGTCTCCCCCTGTCAAATCCCTTTACTTGATCCATCCACCTCCGCTTTGACCTGTCTCTTTCTCTTCCCCTGTACTTCCATTCCTATCACTCTTTTGTCATATATCCATGCAACTTCAACCTACTTTCCTGCACTTTCTTAGTGATCTCTACCTCTTTTCCTGTACCTCTGCTTGTCTTGTTTCTTATTCTGTCATTTTTTTATAACTTCACACATCCATCTCAGCATTCTCATTTCTGCCACATCTGAGTTTTTCTCTTGCGCTCCCTTTATGGCTTCATATATCTTTGCTGGTCTTACCTGTCTTATAAACCTCACCTTTAACCTTCACCTTAATTCTTAGATCACCCAATACTCCTGATAGCTTCTTCAACTTTTCCATTCACACTGCACTCTATGGGTTATCTTTGTATAAAATGTTCTATCTTGGGCTACCATTGATCCTAAATATTTACATTTATTTTTTTTATTTCATTTTTTTTACCTATTACTTGCCCTATGTTGAGGTTGGGAAGACTAACCTCATGTGCCACAAGTAATTTGAGAATGTTTTCTGCATGATTTTATGTTGTTTGCTGTTGTTCTTTGTTGGTACCTGTTTGAGCCCATCATATCACAAACATAAGAATACACATTTTTTTCCAGATAAAAATTATTTTTTTTTTGGTGAAATATTCTTTTAATTCAGTTAAACTTTTCAGAATTTGATATTTCATGAGCATGTGTTTTTGTCTCCATGGAGTTTTTTTTGTTGTTGTATTTTTGTAATTCTTATATGTGTATTTTATGTTCTTTATTTATTTTAACTGTATTGTTATACATCTGTATTTTTGAATTTTGTAGTTTTCAGACAATTATATTCCATTTATGAGGTTTATTTTTCACTAAGCTGTGTTACCCAGCTTCACCTGGAACGTTCCCTAAGAGGCCTTGGTTATAGTGCCATCGGTTAATCACATGTAACTGAAGTGCTGTGTAAATAATTGAGCACTTTTCTGTTTCTGATATTTGTAGTTTTTTTTTTTACCAGGATCTAATATTATTAGTTCACTGGAGCTCTACTCTTGGACATGCTACATACAATTGCACAAAAGTAAAACATTCCTGTCGCAACTCAGTTCCTGCTTTTCCTAGTGACTGACCTCGGCTTTTGTTGATGGTCATTGGAAAACACCGTTTTTTTAGGAAACTATATTCTTTTGAATTGAAACAGGTAATCAGTATTAAAATGAATGTTCCCTCTGAAAAAATAGCCATCACCACCACTCACCATTCAAAAATGTAAAATGAGAGAAAATGTTAAACTCGGGAATGTTAAATTGAGGTTCTGCTGTATTAAGAAAGTAAATGCTGAATGTTTGTAAAAATTAAATTACACGATAAAATCTTAAATGACAGTAAGAAAAGATTAAAAAGTGAATGCAAACACAATGTGATACCTCTGGTGTACTGGTGTATTGAGTAGTAAATGTAATAATAATAATATTTAGTAAGCTCAAGAAGTATTTCAATAATAACACATTGTTACATTCTGCTACTGGCAGTGACATCCCCATTCTTGAAGAAAGTGTAACAGAAGACACACCCATTGAAAGAAGCAGCATTGCAAGCATCTGCTTTTCAGTGTATATTCCTCATCGAATATAATGAGCCGTTAAGCTCAGAAATACTTCCATAGTTCTAGTCAACCACTCATGGTTACATAAAGCGCTACTTGTTTCAGATCCATTTGGATTTAGGTCTAACATGTGGAATGACACAAATGCAACTTGATTTTGAAAGAATAATTGCAGGAGGGTATGACATCTCTTGCCCTGACTATTGATCATTTTTTAAAACCTTCATTACACAGACCCCCCAACTCTCTGTGAATGGTACTCATGGCCATTGATCAATGGACAATTTGCATATCATTGATCACACACCCATTGTTAGTCAATGGTGCTAGTTTCGGTCATTATGTAAAAGTACTGTTTATAAGGTTCGAGAAACCTGCAGTCAACTGACACTGAGGAAGTCACTTGGATGAGTGATGTAACGTATCTCCCTGGAAAAGAACTATGTCCAGATAAACTGAATCAACTTTCTGGAAATTCATTACACAGAGTTTTAATTGGAGCCTTGTCTGACGTCTTGCCTGAAGACGGGGCCTGAGTTGCCTCGAAAGCTTGCATATTGTAATCTTTTTAGTTAGCCAATAAAAGGTGTCATTTTGCTTGACTTCCCATTTGTATGCCATGTAAATACAGTATAAAACCAAGAAGTGGATGATTCAGAAAGCCTTTTTTTATTTTTATACTTCCCAACTTCAGCAGCAAGAGGACCTCTTCTGTGAACTGCAACATACTGCCCCAGGAGACACAAAATAGCTTGTGAGTGCTGGCTATGATGTTAAATCCTTTTATCAGGAATCAGTTTACAGAAGGGGAGAAACCTATTCCATTTATTACACCCAATAAACTGTTAATTATACTTTGGGATTTATACACACCATTAACAGTAAAAGCTGCTTCATACTTTTGTGTCGAGCCTACGCTGTAGCTATACACAGAGGCCATATTGTTGAAAGCAGTTTATACGTCTGTGTCGCATTGCACCAATGCAAATTGTCGCCATTTGTAACACATAAGAAAAAACGAATGATCCATTAAAATTCAGGCAGCTGTTGTTCTTCAGGATCACCAGTGCTCTTGCTGCTCGTTTCCTTCTGTAGGCACACATATTTGTGTATTCCTACATTTTTGTAACTATGGTATACATTTGCCCATCTTTCCAACCAGAAGACAAATGCATTTCAGGAAATTAGTTACGAACTAAGTCAATAAGAGTCATCGAGGTTTGTAAAAGGTTTGCATTCACAGGAAGCATAGTCACATTTTTGAGAGTGGGTACGTCAGGCTATGCCATAGATACGCCATACAATACTTGAGCGAGAGTGTAGGTCTGATGCAGAAATATAGATCAGCCTTAAGAACGTTAATGACTGTCTATACTGTATATTGTCTAAGAGATTGATACTGGTGGTGTGTGTCTTACATGTTTATGTCATTGTTGTGTTTGTAAACAGCAGTATATATTTTGGTGTCTGTAATATATTCAGTTTATTTAGACAGTTCTTGATGTGATCGTATTAATATTAGAGTGTTGGGGTGGAAATATACAGTTTGGTTTAAGTGTTGTCTTAATTCCCCCCGCCTGTCATTTGTAATCACCACACAGATATGTTGGGGTCCTCGTCACCCTTAAATCTCAAGTTTCACTGCATAGAAGCTGTAGCAACTGTAATATATTTCTGTAATTATCTTGATGAGCTGGTACCGAGTGTCTGAGTGCTATACTTTCCAGAGTTTTCTGCTAGCACCATGACTTCACTAAACAAGACCTGATATCAGAAATGAACGCCAGAATGGTGTAAAACGTGTTCTTTCTTGATATGTTTTAATAATCAGAGAACAGAAATAAGAATTATAGTGAGAATGTGAAGTAAGTTAAGTGAAAACGAAAGCAAGTTGCATTCACGCACAAAGTGGAACCTTGCACCTATCTGGTTCGTGTACACCTGTACACAGCTAGTGCATGGCTACTTTTTGGTGATGGATGCTTCTTCACTCTTAATTCTTGCTTCTTTGGATAATTAGGCCATATAGTTTATTTATTTCTGTTGTCTAATCCATTTTCTTTCAGTTTCTTGCTAGTACCAAAGGGTGGCGCTCTTATACTTGCAATGAACTTCTAATTGAATTCAAGCAAGAAGCTCTCATTAAATGTTTTTTTAATATGATAAATAAGGCAACACCACATGTGATAATAATAACCCTATAAACCTATGAATCCTATAAAACATCTATATATGTAATGTCACTGAGCAGCATATCCAAGACTTGGATTTCAGAGACACCAAAGTATTCAGTTTTACAAGGCAAGGTATTTAATTCTAATGTGAATCTCATATCCAGTAAGAAGATAGTCAAAGTACAAATGACAAACATAAACCAGTTTAATAAATAAACATTTCATCCCATTTGAGCCCACCTGTACCTGCCCCGAGTTAACTTGAGGGAGAAGCTCACATACTTTCCTAAATGACAGCCCTTAAGGACTTTACTTTCTTCCTCTTCCTTCCTTTTTTTTTGGACCCCATTCATCCTGCTCAATGACCCATTGTCACTTAACTCTAAGCATGACTGTCCCTGGCAAGGGAAAAACATTTATGTTCTATCCTGTATTACATTGCTCTTTAAAAGCAACCTTTGCTGCCACTAGGCTTTGCTGCTTGGTCTGCTGTCTCTGGTCTTACTTGCAATCCTTCAAATGGTAGGAAGTGAGGTTGTGGCCCCTGAGTACTTGTAGAAACCCTTTAGACCTCACCATTAGTTGTGTACAAGCAAAAATGTCCCAGTTACTTGATGGTACAAATATAGATTTAGCTATTCCATGTCTTCATTGGGCACCAGTTTGAACATTCTCCCTAAATGTGTAATTACATGTGTATGGGTCAGTGTTGTGTCTGGTCACAGCCATAGCATTGCAGGAGGCCAATTAATTACGGTGTGACTGACTCCTTACAACCAGGCTGAAATCTGTTAATGAGCATTGGGGATTTCTTGTGCAGTCCTTGTTTGTTGATGTTATCCATGTTTGTCTGCAACCGTTGCTTCTACCTTGCACTTTGTGTCTGGGCTGTTTGCAAGTTCTTGAACTAAGACATTGCTTTACTCATTTTTGCATTTTGCTTAACATAATTGAGTAAACATCAGTCCGAGGGACTGTTTGGGAACAAGTAAGGAGAAGGGTACCAAATTGATTGTCAGAAGTCATACAAGCTAGTAATAATTCCTAGTTTACAGAACCTAACAGCTAATATTATTGAGACAGAAGTTCACCGAACAAGAGAGTCTTTAAACTCTTCTTGAACACATTGAGGGTTTCAGAATTTTGAATGGAGGTGTGTAGTTCATCTCGCCAGCTACACATGATAAGAGTTTGGGCTGATATTTGGCATCACCAGAGAGTGTTCAACAGCAGACCGTAATGGTAGACAAGGTGCATAAGACCTCACAAATATCTCCATATATATAGGTGCTGACCCATTGACCCATTTGTTCAAGTACACATATCTGTCAGTCATACAGTACAAACAATGGAGTGAGTTTGTAAAAAAATTATTGGTCTTTAAAAGGATAGATGGTCATCCCAACATATTGACAGATGTTCAAATGTAATACTCAGACGATAACAATGATGATGAAAAGCTCATCTGTCCATTGGAAAGAATTTAGGAAATACAGACGAAGGATGAGACAGGAGGATGAGAACATCGTGACATTGGCTGACACAATACCTACTGCATATTACCATTTTATACCATTTACAGTTATCTATTGCCCTTTTTGAATTGCTAGGAAAATAGGAATCAGAAACACTTTTATTTGCCAGTATTTAATGTGCAGGAATTTGACTTGGCAGATTTGGAGTGGCTTAAAACATAACACAATGTCACATGCAAATAACATAACAACATACGTTAAAAAGAAAAACTTCAAAGAAAGTTGCAGAATAGTACAATTATAAAGGAGATGTGCACATTATGATGTGCAAGTGAAGGTGTGATTGTGTTGTGTGTATGCATGTACACAAACATACATATACATATACTATACACACACACTCACACGCACAACTTTATACAGTATGCACGAATATACAAAGATGACTGGCTAAGTTACGGGTTTGAGTGGGAAATAAAACTATTTAGGTGAGTTAGTTTTAGTTTTAATTGAACTGAAGCGTTTGCCACGTGGGAGTTTTGGGAACAAGTGATGAGCTGGGAGAGATCCTTTTGACATGGTTAGTGACACGACAGGACTACAGGTCTGCAACAGATAAAAAAGCACAGCCAATACCTATACCAATGCCTCGCAACATGATTTAATTTATTTTTGGAGTGTGCCATAGCTGAACCAAACTAGACAACAATGGAGACTGTGATTACACCTTCAGTTATGGTGTTGTATAATTGAGCTAGGATTGGATGGGAAATTTGATTTCTTTGGCATAAAAAGTTCAACTGCTGCTGAGCCTTTTTGGTGATAGAAGTGGTGTTAATGTCCAAGCTGAGAGTATTTATGATAGCTGTGCCCACAAATTTTAAGGATTCTGTCATATTGACTGCAGAATCATTCATTTCTAGTGGGTGAGGTTGTAATTGCTGTTTGTGAAAATCAATGACCACCTCCCCTGTCTTGGTGGTTTTGAGGATTAGGTTGTTGGTAGCACACCAAGACACAAGATGAGACACCTCTTTTTGTAATTAGTAATTAGTCCAACAACGGTGGTATCATCTGCAAACATAATGATTTTTGATGGACTAAAAGCCAGAAGTCTACATGACCTTCATCGTCAAGTCCTTCTGTGAGAACTCTAAATACAAAGAGGACTGTTTCATTTATGTTAGGTAGAATGCCCAGAGGGGACTGGGCGGTCTCATGGTCTGGAATCCCTGCAGATTTTATTTTTTTATTCAGCCGTCTGGAGTTTTTTGTTTTTTCTGTCCACCCTGGCCATCAGACCTTACTCTTATTCTCTGTTAAATAATGTTGACTTATTTTATTTTCTTACTGTGTCTTGTATTTTTCTATTCTTCATTATGTAAAGCACTTTGAGCTACATTTTTGTATGAAAATGTGCTATATAAATAAATGCTGTTGTTGTTGCTGAAGGTTCAGTGGACCTACAGTCTTTGATGTACAAGAAATAAATTAGAGGGGGAAGCACACATCCTTGAGTGGCACCTGTGCTAATATGGAGACTGCCTGATAAGTGGGAGCCCACACAAACGTATTGTTTCCAGTTTGTCAGAAAACTGTAAATCCATTTACTTATGGAAGGATTCTGTTCAGTTTGTAGATGTTTAGTTAACAAGAATTCAGGGACAATGATGTTAAAAGTTGAACTGAAGTCTACAAACTGAATTCTAGCATAAGTTGCTTTACAGTCCAGATGCTCCAGCACAAAGTGAAGGCCCATGATGATGGCATCGTCCATAGATCTATTTACTTGATATGTAAACTGAAGACGGTCAAGATCAGTAGACTTCAGATGGGTTAGAATAAGTCATTGAAATATTTTCTTCAGAACTAATGTAAGAGCAAAGGGCCTGTAATCACTGAAGCAGTTTATTTTATCACTTTTAGGAAGAGGAACAACAACAGAAGATTTAAAGCAATCTGGTATGGTACACAGTATAAGAATCTTTTAAAGATGTCCGTGAAAAGACGAATGTGCTGCCTAGCACAGTGTTTAATTGTTGCAGGTAAGACAGAATCAGGACCAGCTGACTTTTTGCAGTTCTTTGTTGCAAACAGCTTCCAGACATCACATTTCTTGATAGATAAGGGAGAAGATGGGTGAGGCTATTATGAAGAAGTAGCTGGTCTTAAAACCACTTTAGAATTGGAGGAGCAGTGGGACTGTTGATACTCAGCACCTTGTTGTTCAAATCTGCCATAAAACTTGTTACATTTGTCAGGGAGGGATGTATCTGAGTAAGCACTGGGAGATGTCTTTTTGTAATTTGTAACTGACTGAAGACTTTTCCATATAGAGGAACACTGATGCTCCAGCTTATTTTTGTGCTTCCATTTAGCATGTCTGATTGCATTGATTAACCTATTTCTGGCCTACACCATGGTCCAACACTCATAGACAAAGGATTCCATTTTAATCGCCATTTTAAACATCTGCAATTAACTGCTTATCATTACCAACATACCTGGACGGTTGTCTTTCTTGAAAAGACTAGAACTTTTATATATTTTTCTAAAGCAAAATATAACCTGTGAGAGATGTCTTCAGGCATCCCCATCAATAGGCCAAATGTTGGGAATGCTCTACACTCAAAATGCCTGAATATCTCTTAGATCAGTGTTTCCCAGCCTTGGTCCTGGGGGCACACTGTGGCTGCAGGTTTTTGTTCCAACTAGCTTCTGTTTTTAATTGGACTCCTGGGCTAGTTAAGTAGCGTGTTATTTCCCAAGTTCTGTGTTTTGGGAACAATATAGTAATTAGAAAACTAATTTTGGTAAATATATATATATATATATATATATACAGTATATATATATATATATATATATATATATATATATATATATATATATATATTGTCACACACGTGCGCATGGGAGGCAGCTAAAAGGCTTGAGTGAAGGCAGTTCGGAGGCATGCCAGGGTGTGGACTGTGCACTGACTCTTTTTCTCCCTTGCCTGTAGACCATCCCCGGGGGATTTCACCTGGCTCTCCTGACATCACTTCCGGGACTGAGCCAATGGAAGTCGGCCACACCAGCTCCAGTCCTTCTGATGTGACGTCCGGCTATGAACCAATGGTAGAAGACCATGTGCCGGATCCATATGACCTCACTTCCTGTCTCCCCCTTTAAAACCTGCCCCTTTTCCTATGTTTCCTCAGTCTTGTTCTGGACTCAGTTGAATGCACTTCAGTGCTGATTATTTGATAAAACGACCTTTTGCAGCCAGGATACCACATTATACGGGTGGCTGCCCCAACCCTTTATCTGTCCATGTCTCGTTCTTGTGACAATATATATATATATATAAATGTACCAAGCAGTTATATGGGAATAATGTATTTTTTTCTTTTTATTTTCATCTTGATTTTCATTCTACTAGGTGTTCGAATTATTTAATTAATCCATTATTTACTAATTAGTGGGTCTGATGCTAAAGTAGTTGCAGCCATTGATTATTCTGTGTTGTTTGCCTGGGTGTCCGCTCTGCTCATTTTAAGTTGTCATTATTAAGATACAATGAAGGGGAAAAACTCCACAGAGAAAGGGCAAAATATAATGAAATCAACAAAAGAGAGTCAAGCATTTAAATCTAAAACAAAAGCAGAAATATTTCTAAATGTCTTATAAATGTAAAAATAATGCTGCTGTGCTTTTCTGAATGTAGAATAAAAGAAAAAAATACCAGCTAATTAAATGAGATCAGTGCTATCAGGTGTTGTCACTGAGTAGGCTAGGGATCTGCACTGACAATCAAAAGGTTGCCAGTTCAAATCGTGTAAATGCCAAAAGGGACTCTGTTCTGTTGGGTCCTTGAGCAAGGCCCTTAACCTGCAATTGCTGAGCGCATTGAGTAGTGAGAAAAGTGCTATATAAATGCAAAGAATTATTATTAATTATTAATCTGGTTGGAACAAAAACCTGCAGCCACAGTTTACCCCCAGGACCGAGGTTGGGAAACACTGTCTTACAGTAGATCACTATTGATCTAAAATCCCTCTTAGCACTTTAACAGCAATAAAACTAGACGGAATAACACTGTGCTATGACAAATGGGCTGTGATATCCTATACCACACTACTGGCATGAAGATTTATTCTGCTCAACGGGAAGAGTCCTAATCCAATGTCTATAACTTCTATCTTATCTCACAGTGGTAAATTTCTAATTCTCTTTTTAGGAAGATCTTTTCAGAAGATGGTAATAAAACTGGAATTCATTAATGTAATACTGCTGACTGTTTTTATTTTATTTACTATTTTATTCTATACCAGCATTGGAATCGACACTGCCCAGGGTGAGAGCACAAACTGAATTTCTGAACAAACTGTAACCTTCAGTCTTTTTCATGTTTAAATGGGGATTTGCATTCCAGGGAAACACACACACATTTAGCTTTATATATAAGATGAAGAACCATTCTAGAATGGGCTCCCTTGTCAGACTTGGGTGTAGGTTGAGTGTTGGGTTTCTTGTATTGCTTTTGGAACATATTTTTTGGTATTGTATTGTGGTTTGTTAATTGTGTTTTTTGTCTCTTTATATACTAAAAAAAAATAAGAGATTGTCAAAAAATCAGAGATTGCCAAAATTGTTGTTACTGAAGTAGCAATATGATAGCTTAATGTGGCCACAGCAGACATTAGACAGAGTGCTACAGAGCAGGGACATTTCCTGTCATGTCGAAGAAACAGGCCAGTGCAATACATAAGGGCAGTGGAGCCTGTGTGTCTGCATTTAGTCTAGCTAAGTCTAGGGATACAGGGACACCGATACCCACTATCCTGGTATCTCTAAAACAAATACTGTATATACGTACCTGCCTCAACTCTGCAGTAAATTCATTCCAGATTAAAAGCTACATCTGAATTTGAATTCAAATTTTGTATGCTTGGAGCCAGGAGGACAGGCGTTAGTAAGAGTCTGACTAGCAGGAGGAAGAGAGGCCAGAGACAGAGAATGAGGGAGAAACTAGACGTGAGTGAAAGAATGTTTGTGCACACTTTGGTGGGTAAAGATGAGCGAAACAATCTGCATAAAGTTGAATTTGCAGCAAAACTCTGTAAACAATTTGCAAAATAAATTTAGTTTCACATCCAGGGAAAGCATGTATCATTCCTGTCTGCAAGTGTTTTCATGCAATAATTCTGCATGTGTCTGTCTGTCATTTAGTATTTTTATAAATATTTCAAGTAGGAACAAATTTACCATAAGTGAGTATATCCTCAACTAGGATAAGGTGGTTGCTCTGCAAAAAGCCAGGAGGTTATGGCAGTGGTGACTTACCGTGTACCGAGGTTTGAGTTGGAAAACACCTGGTAAAGTGTACGATGGTGTGCTTTGTTGTGTTTTTCTGTAGCAACTATGCAGCATGTCACTTTTTTGAAAAAGAACTGCACTCCTCTGTGGTAATGAGCAAGAAGTATACACAAATTTCATTTTACCCATGTGGTGCAGATTACATGCTGTACACAGCTGTAAAAAATATTAAAAATAAAAAAATCACAGACAAACACAAAGTACTGTATGAACGAGGCTTTAGGGAGCAATATTTCTTGTCCCACCCCCTCAAATCTTTAAAACCTCCAGAAACTTTTTAGTGAGTTTCACATTTTGCAATTGTAAAATCACCTGCAAAATGAAGTTTGGTGTCAGTGTAATGAAACTGTATGCAAATCGAAACATGCCTGTGCACTGTTGGTGCACAAATATACCAACAGCCTCATCTGTCATAAAAGGGTTTACACCTATTTAGAAAAGCCTAGAGGGACTGCTGCGTTATTTTTTTACTTCTATTTTGCATTATATTTTGAAAACTCACTTTTTCGTCAATTTCTTACTGTTATTTAGTAAACAGCCCTTTTTATTTATATTGTGGTGTCTTCTTTAAATCATTCTGGGTGTGGAGAGGGTTCAAAATTGCACACTATCAAATAATTAGCACGCTACAGTAAAAACAGCTCTATTCTTTTCAATCTTAATTCACATTTAAAAAGTTAAATTAGTACACATCTGATGGAAAAAATCATGTCAAAGGATGAAAATAAACATTCTGATAGACAGCAAGTGTAGAATTTTGCTGGCAGATTAAGTATATCTCTGTATCTGAAGTTCACCAAACCCTCATGCTTGTCGTGATGTTCTTAACCCAGCATAGGTTTCTTATATTAAAAAAGTTATTAAGTCACAGCAGGCTTCAACACGAAATATAAATGAAACGCTCACTGTAACTCGGGCACATTGTCTTAGATGTTCAACATGATTAATGGCTGGGCAGCTGCAAAGATGTTTGCATTTTTAGTATTATTGTTGCTTCACTTTGGATGAATGACTGTGGAGAATACATTAATATGAAGCAACTGGCAGGGCAGTGGCTCGGCTGAAAAAATCTGGATGAGATGAATTAAGAGAAGGTGGAATCTATCTATCTATCTATCTATCTATCTATCTATCTATCTATCTATCTATCTATCTATCTATCTATCTATCTATCTATCTGTCTGTCTGTACCTTATATAGTTCCTTACACTATCTATCTATCTATCTATCTATCTAATAAAAACATATTAGTTGTTATGAGGGGTGGCGCAGTGGTAGCGCTGCTGCCTCGCAGTATGGAGACCTGGGTTCGCTCCCCAGGTCCTCCCTGTGTGGAGTTTGCATATTCTCCCCATGTCTGTGTGGGTTTCCTCTGAGTGCTCCGGTTTCCTCCCACAGTCCAAAGACATGCAGGTTAGGTGCATTGCCAATTCTAAATTGTCTCGTGTGTGTGTGTGTGTGTGTGTGTGCCCTGCCCAGAGTTTGTTTCCTGCCTTGCACACTGTGTTGGCTGGGATTGGCTCCGGCAGACCCCTGTGACCCTGTAGTTAGGATATAGTGGGTTGGATAATGGATGGATGGATGGATAGTTGTTATGAACTCAAGCACATTAAATTCTAAAATATGCTCAAAATACCATCAAACCCTGGCTAGAAATGAAAAGGGCAATTAAAAATCTTTATACATAAAAATATATAGCTCTATAGAAAGCTCTGTAAAAGAAAAAGAAGCTCCGAGAAGCACAAAGGCACAGAAGACAATGCTTTCAGCAGGACAAACCTCAAAAACAGAGCAAAGGTTAAAAAAATCCAGCAAATTGATAAATCTTAATCACAAGAGAAACTCCTCACCAAGACTGCACTCAGAATGAACCACAGGAGTCTGTGCATTGTCTGCAGCTTTTATAAGGCTGAGGGCGGTCCCTTGACAGTGATAGGCAGGTGGCCCCGCCTCTTGGAAAACCACCCACAAAACACAAGAAACACAACAGAATACATATCAACATAAAAAATCAAAATAAAATTAAAAAACGACATTTGAACTCCATCGAGGGGAGGGAATGTGGCTAAAATGTAGCAATAGTCATGGCAGAGTATTTAATTGCTTGTAACTAAAATATGGGTATGTTATTGACATTTTGAAATCCAAACTTGATAAAGAGAAGGTAAAACTGATGTTCTACACTAGGAAGAAAGAACATAGCATAACATAGCATAGTTCAGTGGATTAATTCTCTTGCCTCAAAAGAAAATTAACGGGTTTTGTTAAAAGTCCCAAAAATGTATTGTAATAGTTAGTTCATCTCTAAAATTAATTTTTAAATAGCTTAATTAGGAGAATGAACATGTAATGGTGAGACACAACAGTGCAGGAACCTGGAGGGAGAAGTAGTTGTATTCAAACTCTGCTTCATAAACATCTCCAAATGGAAGACAAATTAATTACTTGTCGAATTGTGTGAGGAAACAGGATGTGGTAATCTGAGTCTGAGACCAAATATTTATTATTACGAGGGATATCCAGAAAAAAAGGTTACAAGTGCCCTGGAGGGTGCAGGGAATTTTTTTTCTCGAAGGTTGGCATACCTGCGTGTAGGGGGGTCCTAACGGTCAAAATAAGCCCGGGACCGCGTCAGTCAGTTGTGAAATGTCATCAGAGCAAGCGAATTCGTCAACCTCTGCTGGGGCCATTTGCTCCACATACCGCCGATGCGAGATTCGTTCGGTCATCAAGTTCCTCACTTTGCGTCACGAATCCACGGCCGAGATCCATCGTCAGCTTGTGGAAAATTATGGAAAGTATTCTTGGGTGGGAAACGTTTTTCCAACGATGAGGAGGTGAAGGAGACAGTGGAGAAGTGGCTTTCGGAGGTGGAGCGGAGCGTATTCGATGAGGGTATAAAAAAGCTGGTGCCCAGGCTGAAGAAGTGCATCGAAGTTGACGGCGATTATGTTGAGAAATAAACACATATTTTGGAACATACCCTGTAAATTTGGTTGAAATATATTCATTTTTCGATTTTTAACAGCTGTTGTAACCTTTTTTTCTGGATATACCTCGTATATACATTCATTCTCAAACTTGCTTAATCTAGTTCAGGGGGGTGGGGGAACGGAGGCTATCCTTGCTACTTTAGAACATGGGCATGAAACAACCCTCAGCTAGTCCAGAGCTAGTCCACCATAGGTACACAAACCCATTCACTGTCACAATGGCCAATTTAGAGCTGCCAGTTAATATAACTTGAATGTCGTTGGGGATGTGGAGGAAAACCTACACAAACTTGGAATATGCAGAGTCACAGACAATGACTGTGCATGGGATTTAAGCTCAAGATACTGGATCCGTGAGGCAGCACTGTTAAACATTATACCACCATTCTCTATGTTCATTTATATTTTACTTTATTAAACATTGTAAATTATACACAATAGCAATAAACCATGGTTATCTATACTCGGTTTACATTTCTTCAGCTTTTATGTGGATTTGATTTACTTTTTCTATACTTTGTCTAGTTAATCTAAATACTGTATATTAGTATTGGATCAAGGTATATCAGAATCAGAATATCTTTATTGTCATTGTAACAAATACAACAAAATCAGGTGCAGTCCCAGCGGTGTCAAAAATAAATAAATAAATACAAAAGGATAGGAAAGGATAAGATAAGAAATGAGGTAGAACACAAATATTAACATAAAAGCTTATTGCACATGAAACACTATTACACAAGATGTCATCTATTGCACTGTAATCAACAAGTTGCATTGGAAGTGATTAGGTGGCATTCAGTGCCCTAATAGCAACAGGGTAGAAACTTCTATTCAGTTTATTAGTCTTTGTTTTCATGCTCCTACATCTTTTGCCTGATGACAACAGTTGGAACATGTCATGAGCAGGGTTGAGGTGTCTTTTATGATGTTTTCCGCTTTCCTGAGGCAGTAAGAGCTGTGCAGTTCATCCAGAGAGGGTAAAGAACATCCAATGATCTGCTGGGCCGTCTTTACAATCCACTGAAGTGTTTTCCTCTGCGCTGTTGTGCAGCTGGAAAATCAAATGCAGAGGCAGTAGCACAGGATACTCTCAATAGAACAGCGATAGAAGGACACCTGCAGTTTTTGGGGGATGTTATTTTTCCTGAGGACTCTCAGGAAATAAAGTCTCTGCTGAGCCTTCTTTGCCAGCTCTGCTGTGTTCACACCCCAGGACAGGTCTTCCATGATGTGGAGTCCCAGGAAACGGAAGTCTGACACACAGTCCCCTCTGAAGTGGAGTGGTTTGATGTCTGTTTTCTTTTTCCTGAAGTCCACAATGAGCTCCTTGGTCTTAATTGTGTATACATTCTAAAGTAGCTATTAATAGTCTATGAAAATGTAATTAATAATGCTATTAATAAAAATAAACCTAAAATTAATATGACTCTTTAACTATTTTTCATTGTTTTATATTATGTGTCATGCATATGTGATGAGGGAGAGTGCTGGTGGGCTCAGTGTAAGATGGCACAACAAGGGTGGGTTATGTGAATGTGCCTGTTGTAACCGCTCCCCCTCTTCCAGCTCACGAGAGGAGGAGTCCTAAAAAGACCCATGATCTTACCTTCAGGTGCCTGCGGAAGTCCGAATCCTTCCGGCACTGGGCTTATATGAATACCCCCATATGGATTACCTACAGAACACATGACTAAATCATAGCCAAAGTTTTCACATACTTTTGTTTTTTTTTGCCTTTTTTACCTTACTTTCATTATTAGCATTGTTGTTAATAAACAGTGATTTTGGGGAGACTACAAAACCTCATAGTGTCTTGTCCAGCTTCTCCTACACATGTTAAAAAGGCTTATAATACTGTAAAGCCACTGACCCTTGCATCAGCAAGGTAATGCAGGAAGAAGAATAACATCAGCATTGAATCAGCAATATTAAGCAGTAACAGCTGCCATTCCATTATCAAAATCAGCAGCGCCAGTATCAGACAAAGGAAAGACAATGGAAACAGCAAACTTGCCACAATCACAGCGTCACCAATCACATGTAGAAAAAGTGAGCAGTGCTTATAGGGATAGTGAGCTACATAAAAGAGCAATGAAATGAGCAACAACCCATCAGCACCGCCTAACACTACAATGTTTTATAACATGCCAACTGGTAAGAGCTGCTTAAAATGGATACCAAAATTAAAGTGTTCCTATATATCACAGCAAAAATTCTGTTTAGATATTTACTATCTTTATGTGACATATTCAATATCCATGCAAAATTCAGGATTCCTATAGAGGAATGAAATCTGTAAGCTGAATAGTGATGAGCGATTTGCTAACAATTTATTCTCTTTGAATTCTCTCTTCTTCTTTTCAGTGAGTCTTACAAGTTGATTTGTACAGCATGAATGAAGAGATCCCAGTGACCCTGTAGTTAGGATATAGTGGGCTGGATAATGGATGGATGGATGGATGAATGAATAGATTCAGCTGAGCTCCACAGGAGCGCTATAGAGCATCTATGATGTTGTCAACATCTTTCGTTTCCCTGGTAGATGTTTGAAGTGCATGTACAAGTACCACATGTCTGATTCATGGTTCTTGTTCACTTCACTTATTGATTCTTTCCAGTTCAAACTGCATCAGCATGATTGAGAACTCTGTCACTGATGATTCTTTCATTTATCATACAAGTACACATTCACTGTATTTTAGAATGTATTGTTTTGTACAATGTGTTGTTGGAATCATTTTGAACAGAATGTATGAACATAATATTAAACTAATTTGGTCCCACAACACTGGACCTTATAAAAATATTATTTTGATGTCTAACAATAATTAGCATTTGACATTTCTGCACACTTTTTATGGCTCATTGACTGTACAAGGCATATATCATTCACTAATTCTGAGTTGTGCAATTTTTGATCAATTATAATTCAAAAAATTATTATCTTATTTTTATTTTATTGCCTAATCCTATTTGTTTCTCTTTTCTAGGAAACTTTCTCTTTGACATCTTGTAAAGTACTTTAACACTAGAATTACCAGAGCCTACGAAAAAACTCGTAATTCCGTCCCACCTTAAACTGCTTCTTAAATCCCTTCACACCTCTCCGCCAGCGCCCTTTGTCTTCTAAATGTGCTGATAAAGAGAAGCCGGCTATTCCATCCCCCCACCAATTTAGAACGTGCACGAACTTCTCTCAGCTCATGCCTTGATTGAGTATCTGGGAGTGAAGTGGAGTTTTAGAGTGGAAATAATAGATCGTTGTTTGGAACACACGCATTTCATGTCTGTTCCGTTTCTACAGTAATCTGTGTCAACACATTGTTAAAACAGAAACTTTTTTTATATTCTAGTAGTAGATGACAAAATGTAGGCATAAACTATATAATGTATGAAGCCTGAAGTCCAAATAGCAAAGAAACATTTTCACAAGAATAACACAATTGCACTTTTATTCAAACATATAACTGCAGAAAGAAAAAGCCGCCTTAACATGCGACATTGACACCAGTTTACTATAACTGACTCCGTGGTTCAATAGATACAGCCCCCGCTTGGGAATCAAGAAGTCACGGGTTCGATCCTGCGCCCCTCCCTTTTGAGAAGTAAACTGTTCTTAGTCTTACTGTTTTAGAAGAAAAACATACATTTGATTTCAGTCTGTAACAGCCGGTGCAATTTATGATCTTTGTAAAGGTTAGCTTTTTTTTTTTTTTTATTCACTTTTCACTCTCTCAGTCGCTCAGAATCAATCCATACAACCCCATCTGACACGGCTGTTTTCACTAAAGACGCGCTATAGCTCTGCAGTGTACCACGATGCATACTAACGCCCCCGGTTCTGACACACAAACGCTGGCTGCTGCCTTCTTCGTATCTCACCGTCACTTGCTTTTCTTTTTATTCAGTTTTATTGAGTGTTCCTGCCAGTCCCGCATGTTGCTGTATGCTTTTTCTTTTGCATCCCAGGACATGCAGAAGAAAGAATGGTAAAGACCAACTTCGGCGCTATATGCAATCATCAGACACTCCCCATCTGCCCGTGTCGCTCAAACACAGGAACATATATTGGTGTAAAAGTATAACAAAAGTGCACTTTTATTCAAGTGCACTTTTTCCATCGCCTTTTCCTGTAAGAAGCAGTGTACACACTTCTCTCTATGCTGTGGTTTCTATTACACACCTGAAAGAAAGACAATATATGTGAAAATATAATCGCACTAATGCAATATTATTTGAAAACGAACAGCGTCAGATCGGGTGTGAATTTATGCAGGAACTGGAAATTCTCTGATGCGGACCTTCCCCAGGGAAGAAAGTACAGTGTCAGGTGCTCATTCAGTGTAATAGAAACCATAGCACAGAGAGGTGTGTACACGGCAACAAGTACACGTGTCGTAAATGTAGGAAGGACGGTCCTTGGGTGTGTGGGAACTGTTAATATTTGAATGTGATGATTTTATATAGCACGGAATGAAAATCTGCACTTCTTAGCATTGCACCATGCAAGATGTCGTATCAATCGCCTACTGTAACTTGCTTTCTTTTTTCTTCGGTTATACAGGTAGTTTTGAATAAAAGTGCACTTGTTTTGTTTGCGAAATGAAGTGTCTGCGTGCACTTTTCGTGGCATTACACGTGTATTTTTGAGCATGTCCGCTTGAGCAGTATAAAAGTATTGAAAAGTATAACAAAACAACGGGCAGATGGGGAGTGTCTGATGATTGCATATAGCGCTGAACTTACTGCTCTTTACTATTCTCTCCTCTGTGTGCCCTGGAGTACAAAAGAAACAGAATACAGACGCGCTATAGCTCTGCTTGTACCACGATGCATACTAACGCACCCCCCCCCCACCGGTTCTGACACACAGACGCTGGCGAAGCTGCCTTCTTCTTATCTCACCGTCACTTGATTTTCTTTTTATTCAGTTTTATTGAGTGTTCCTGCCAGTCCCCGCATGTTGCTGTATGCTGGATATGTTCATATGTATTGTCTCTTTCTTTCAGGTGTGTAATAGAAACCACAGCATAGAGAGAAGTGTGTACACTGCTTCTTACAGGAAAAGGCGATGGAAAAAGTGCACTTGAATAAAAGTGCACTTTTGTTATACTTTTACACCAATATATGTTCCTGTGTTTGAACGACACGGGCAGATGGGGAGTGTCTGATGATTGCATATAGCGCGGTTGGTCTTTACCATTCTTTCTTCTGCATGTCCTGGGTGCAAAAGAAAAAGCATACAGCAACATGCGGGACTGGCAGGAACACTCAATAAAACTGAATAAAAAGAAAAGCAAGTGACGGTGAGATACGAAGAAGGCAGCTTCGCCAGCGCTTGTGTGTCAGAACCGGGGGCGTTAGTATGCATCGTGGTACACTGCAGAGCTATAGCGCCTTTAGTGAAAACAGCCGTGTCAGATGGGGTTGTATGGATTGATTCTGAACGCGACTGAGAGAGTGAAAAGTGAATAAAAAAAAAAGCTAACCTTTACAAAGATCATAAATTGCACCGGCTGTTACAGACTGAAATCAAATGTATGTTTTTATTCTAAAACAGTAAGACTAAGAACAGTTTACTTCTCAAAAGGGAGGGCGCAGGATCGAACCCGTGACTTGATTCAAGGGGGGCTGTATCTATTGAACCACGGAGTCAGTTATAGTAAACTGGTGTCAATGTCGCATGTTAAGGCGGCTTTTTCTTTCTGCAGTTATATGTTTGAATAAAAGTGCAATTGTGTTATTCTTGTGAAAATGTTTCTTTGCTATTTGGACTTCAGGCTTCATACATTATATAGTTTATGCCTACATTTTGTCATCTACTACTAGAATATAAAAAGTTTCTGTTTTAACAATGTGTTGACACAGATTACTGTAGAAACGGAACAGACATGAAATGCGTGTGTTCCAAACAACGATCTATTATTTCACTCTAAAACTCCACTTCACTCCCAGATACTCAATCAAGGCATGAGCTGAGAGAAGTTCGTGCACGTTCTAAATTGGTGGGGATGGAATAGCCGGCTTCTCTTTATCAGCACATTTAGAAGACAAAGGGCGCTGGCGGAGAGGTGTGAAGGGATTTAAGAAGCAGTTTAAGGTGGGACGGAATTACGAGTTTTTTCGTAGGCTCTGGTAATTCTAGTGTTAAGCTACATTGTTTATATGAAAATGTGCTATATAGATAAATGTTGTTGTTGTTAATTACTAGGGGGCTTCGCTTGCCAACCACCCCAAGGCCCACCTGCCTGCACTATGCACCAGCCACTTCACGTCTCTGTTGCTAGCGTATGTGGATTTCACTTTCACCAACAAATCTTTTCATTTTCAGGGATACGCCTCTTCATTGGGAAGAAACACTACTTTTCCCTGATGGCAACATGAATTAAATGATCTACAAGTCTCCGACTTAAAGTTTAAATCTGAAAAAGATATATCTCTTTTCACTGTTCTGTTATTTCACAGAGTAATTATTTCCGTTTGTTTGCACTAATGCGATCTTTACTATAATTTTTTTGAGACTTTCGAATTTTAGTACTTTCATTATCTCTAACCTGCTCTGCATGTGTATCATGCCAATGTTTTTGAATTCTTTGCGACGTTCTACTTTGTCAACTACTCTTTAGCTTTTATTTCCGGCCCCAGGCGTGGTTAAATCTCTTGGCACAAAGTCTCATGGGACGTGAAAGTATCTCTCTGAAAAAGTCACGTCTCATCCCAGGCTAAAAAGTCACGTCTCGACCCAGGCTAAAACTTCTCATCTCATCCAAGGATTTTTTTATTATAATAGAGAGATGCATTTTTACTGTATTACCATCTGTTATGCCATCAAAAGATAATGATATACAATATGAATTATCAGCATGTTTAATATATAATTTAATGTTATAATAAATTAATTTTTTGAGTATATATTTGCTACTCATTCAAAGAGAAAAAGGAAAGTTTTTTTTTTTTTACTGCCAGATCCTATTGATGAATCAAACAAATCAAACGAATCAATTCACATAAACAGGCAGTTTGAAAGGACTGAATAAGTAAAGAGAATTGAAACACCTGTCACTATTGCTGAAGACATTCTAACTGAAAACTAACCCAAATCCAATGTACTATAAGGCTGGTGGGCCAATAAAGAAACATTATAGACTTTATAGTACAAGGTTTTGGGTTCAGTTATTACTTCTGACCCACTATGTGAGCAAATCACTTATACCTGGCAGTGGTTCAATAGTTAAAAATACATATAAATAATTGGAAAGTATTATAATCTGGTAAAGTGTCAAAGGAAACAGCCCAAAAAACAACAACAACATCAAAAATGATATACTGATAGTATAGTAAAACTACTTCACAATTGTAAATCATAGACTGGTACTAAACCAACATCTTATGGTTTATTATGTTAGCCACTACGCTACACTACCTGCCATCATCCAGCATTTTGGTAAAAAACATGACCAATGCTTTAATAATTTGCTTACTTATGTTTTCCAATAATACACTCACATTAAGTTCTTTTATGTCAGTCACTTGTTGTTTTAATGAAAGCGATCATGAAATCCTTGCTTGTGATCTAATAAATATCGATTCTCATCCTATAAGTGTTTTCCACTGCGACCTTCTTCCAATGACCAGTCTCCCCACACCATCACTATTACATCAACAACTCCTACCACATCAACTGGAATGGCCAGTGACAAGCCAACCTCTGACCATCAGTACAGGCTGTCCATAAATGTAGTCCAAGAAAGAAGACAACTGAGGAAGCTACAGACAGGAAAAGCTGCAGAGCCAGATGGAGTCAGTCCTCAGGTTCTTAAGGCCTGTGCTGACCAACTTCGTGGTGTCCTCTGTCACCTGTTCAGTCTGTCCCTAAGGCCTCAGAAAGTGCCACTGCTGTGGAAAACATCCTGCATTGTTCCTGTTCTAAAGAAGGCAGGCACTTATTCACCTAATGACTACAGACCAGTAGCACTTACATCATGAAGAACTTTGAGAGACTGGTCCTGGACTATATGAGTACTCTTGCGGTAGGCCACCTGGAGACCCAGTAGTCTGCCTGTCAGACAAAGATTGGAGTGAAGGATACAATTATCTGTTTGCTCCACAAGGCTTATTCTCACTTTGGCAAAGCTGGCAGCACTGTGAGAATTATGTTTTTTGATTTCTCCACCACCTTCAGTGCCAGCCAGCCATCTCTGTTAAGTGGTAAGCTTAACAACTTTTCTGTGATGTTCTGGGTAATGGACTATCTGTTCGGCAGACTGCAGTTTGTGAGACTCAAGGACTGTATTTCTGATAAGGATGTGAGAAACACTGGAGCACCACAAGGAACAGTCCTGTCTTCTTTTCTCTTCACTCCGTACACCTCAGATACAAATATAACACCAGGTCATGTAATTTACAGAAATTCCCAGGTGATTCTGAACTTCTGGGGTGATAAACAGGGATGAGACACAGTGTAGGAGTCAGGTGGAAAAGTTTGTTTCTTAATGCAAAGGTAATTGTCTGCATCTTAACATCAGCAAAACCAAGGAACAGGTTATTGACTTTCGCCACACCAAAGACACACTAACACTGAGAACTTTCAGCCAACAATTCATTCAGCAGAAGTGTGTCAAGAAACACAAGTATGGCTTCTTTAAAGCAACAGCAATAGTTCTGCATAATGCCTCACTGTAACCTTACAGCCAAGTCAGAAGTTTTCTTTCATTTCAATTTTGTACTTTATAGTCATTCTGGAATGTGTTCGGACCCATTTGTGTTTATATTTATTTATTTTATTTACTTATCTATGTATGTATTTATTTATTTTAAGAGCGAGAGAGAGGTTAGGAGCACACGCTGATACAGTGCATTTCTGCACCCACCACATGACAAACCAACTCAGGATCCCAGATTAGGACCCGAGTGCAGCCATGCAATGGGTGACACCACACCACCACAGTAGTTCAGATGGAATAGAACAGTGTGAGGTTTTTTTATGGTGGCTGGAGTGCCAATTCTGCTACCAATCCCCAGGTTTTCCCTTGCAGGAGCTTCTTTAAAAAGCCAAATTTCCCTCCGGGGACAAATAAAGTATCTGTCTATGGTTCACCGACAAAAGCACGATAGACATATGCGCCCCGACTAAACCGCGACGGACAAATGAGCGCCGACAAACCTGCTAACTGCTTTTTGACAAATGCGCGCCGACAAAATCGAGAGATTTTGAGAGGCGAAAAGAGTGGGACGCCCTTGCTGCAATTCTTCCTACATATGCAAGGCGTGATCTCAAGGACTATCTGCGTGCCGTGCTGATGGCATGCCGTGTCTCAAAATATTGACTTCTAAAATAAACATTATTATATATGCTTTAAACTAGTAATTCATGTTTAATGAAACTTTCGCGTTTTTGTCTGGGCGATTTTGTCGGCGCGTTTAAATCGGAGCTATTTTGTCAGCGCGCATATGTCTATCGCACAAATGTCGGGTCACACTGTCTGTCTGTCTATCTATCTGGACACCATGCTAGTTCTATTTTGTTACATTTATGTTATAATAGTTAAAACACAAAAATTAAAGCAAACTTGAGTTGTGCCTGTTGTCTTTTGCATTTGTATAATATGCATTGCACGTACTTTGGCTTTGAAAGAAGCAATAATTGTAACAAAGCAGCCATTTCCCCCAAATTAGTAAATGTGTGACTAATATATTACACCCCCCAGAGAAACAGACAGTCATTTGAGTTTCTGTCAATGTGCTTCAGTAAGATATAATCTGTTCTGTAAAGGCCTGAAAAGCTTTTGTTCTTTTTTATCCAGCAAGGTGTTACTGCTTTGAAAATCTGACTAACAATAGAAATGAAGGCCAAATCAACAGGAAGTTGAAGCAGACAACATTCCTCCTTAGCCTCTGGGTGAACTCCTGCCCTTGGGTGACCTGCACTTCTACAAGTCGGCAAGCCCGGGTAGATCCATGGAAGGTGGGGGTGAAGCAAAACACAGTTCTTAATGAGTAAAAGGGAAAATGAAAATGTCTTTTGTCCCATTCTGTTTGGCCCTTAGCTGCCAGAATCTGGCAGGGTCACGAGTGAAATAGTAACTTTATTATTTAACAGCTCTGAGTCTTAAACTGAAGGACACACAATAAATCAAAAATAAAATCTGTTCTGCTGCCACAACAGCATGCTATGGAATGGCAAAGGCCACACGCTTCCCAGCAAATAAAATCATGTCGTTCTTTTATTTATAAAATATACTGAAAAATGTCATCAAAACTGTTACATTTCCATTTCATGACTTTTAACAAGGAGGGGTTCTGAAACACTTGCAGATGAAAAAAACACAGAAAAAATGTACTAAAATTGTTTTATTTTTGTAACATATTTAACATATCTCAGTAAAAAAAAAATCATCATTAATGTATTTTAGAAATGGCATTCCTTAGTCAAGGCAAACATACTGTATTAAACCTAGCAATTTTTATCTTTAATACCTAATTCAGCTAATGAAGCACTTATATTTTAGGCCAAAGGAATGAATAACTATTACAAAAAATCAAAGTTATATTAAGTTTAGATAGATAGATAGATAGATAGATAGATCATCTTTATTTTATATACATGTATGTAGTACTGTACACATAATACAGATTGCATGTATTTTTTACATTTAATTGAGAAGGGTCATTAGTGCATTAACTGACAAGGCAAATGTCTACTTTTCATTTTAATCATGTCTTACTATATTCAAAATGATAGTAAATCATCAGAGCATCACCAGTCTTTCCATAATCTTTTTATTTTCTCAATTGCCTATATTGTGATCCTGTAAACAGATGCATCCCAGACAGTCTCTATGTATCTCTCTGTCTATACCATATTTTCCTAAAATATGAGTCGCAGGTTGCTTGATTGTTGGCCACGCAGAGTTGTGATTAACCATTGCATTCAATGTTGAAGGATCACATACAGTTTATAAAGTGTCTATAAACACATTGCTGTATTATGACCTGTGGAAGCAATTTTGCCAGGGGGGGCACATCTCCCCGGAATGAGTGTCAGCGGAAATTCTTTTAAAAAACATTAGTCTATGCCACCAACCAGTTCCACATTTGTAATACATGCCTTTGATGACTGTCTGTATTGCCCTGGATATACTGTAGGTCTAGTCTCTTCCTTCCACATTATGGTGTGTTGGACTGGTAACCTCACTTCAAGAGAAGCCCACTAAATCAGTGTTTCCCAACCTTGGTCCTGGGGACCCCCTGTGACTGCAGGTTTTTGTTCCAACCAGATTCCTAATTATTGACAACATCTGATAGCACTGATCTCATTTATTTAGCTGTTATTTTTTTCTCTTATTCTACATTCAGAAAAGCACAGCAGCATGATTTTTTAGAAATATTTCTGCTATTGCTATACTTTATATTTAAATGGTTAAAGAACTTGGAAGTTGGTGAACGCACAGATTTATGCATCTGGATATTTTTTGTGCATATGAACATTTCCGCTTTTGCCCACACACCATGTTATAGTGTAAATTCTACGCACAGTGTTATGCATGAGACCCCAGGGGTCTCATGCATAAACGGTGCGTACGCACAGAAATGTTGCATAAGACTGTTGCCACGTTCAAATCACGATGTATAAAACTTACACTTGGCGTAAAGAAACGCACTTTTCCATGGTACCTCATACCCTGTCGTATGCAAGTTCTACTCTCGGTTTTGCAGACTGGCGGCACCCAGCGTCAAAGCAGTGCTACTGTTCCTGTGTGGTTACTCTTTATTTTCCTGATGCAGCTTTATAAATACACTGAAACTAACCGTATATTGTTGATTAGTGTAATGCATCTGATGGTAATTAACTTGTAACAATATAATAGTCCAGGGACTAGCCATAGTATTCCAAATACCATAACTGCTTTAGCGTTGCTACTCTCACTGCCTCATCTTCTTCTTCTTTTTCTTCTTTCAGCTGCTCCCTTTAAGGGTTGCCACAGCGGATCATCTTTTTCCATATTACTTTCACTGCACCTCTCGGATTATTTATATCACTGTATCTGAATGTGAATCACAGAAGCAGCTGATCGGAAAGAGAATTATCGGTATACGGCATCAAGCCCACGCTGCCTCAGCCACGGCAAAACATTTCAAAGCTTTTCCTGCACGGACCTCGTGGTTCAGAAACAATTTTAATCCCAAGAACTATAAATGCACTCAGTCAAGTGCTCCTTGTAGAACTGTTTGTACTTATAAGTACAATCACCCCACTGTAAACTTGCACTACAGTTATAATATTGCACAACCTGTGCCACTTTATAAAGCGCATATTTACATATGATGATGGTATCATTTGTAAGATGAAATGCAGCAAAATATGTTGATGATAATATACAGAAAAAAACTTTATTTAAATAATCTGTATTGTTAATAATTAAACATGTGAGGACACGGTGCCGCAGCGCTAGCAAGTTCACGTATTCTTCCTGCCTCGCGCTGTGTATTTGCTGAGGCTGGTGCGACACTGGAAGGATAGATGAATAGAATAATTAAACATGCACTGTGAAGATATTTCAATGTTCCTTAAAAGTTTTGAAGAATGGTCGTTGTAAGTTTACAGATGGCTTAACGTCTATTACAGAGCTGATTGTGTGGCGATTGGGTATTTGGGGAAAGAAAAGTAAGGACAGGAATTGAAGGTTAGTACGTTTGAAAGAGACAGTACTGCTACAATAGATTATTTCATCAAAGGTCGCGCATGGCACAGCAGCATCTTGTGTGAGACATGAACAATCACTGCTCCATCGTGTTCCCATAATATGTAATATCACAAATGTAATGGATTTTGTGTCCTGTCAGAGAAAGAGAAAGAACAGAAGCACGTAGTGATTCACACACATAGAGCACATAGAAGATCAAATACAAAACAAAGCATTTAAAGTGCTACTTTAGTTACGATGGGATTTGAGAAACTAGTAAATTAAATGATTTTAAGATGAAGTTTATGACGTTCTATTTTAATGACAAAATAAACTACGTGATTAAAGTGGAAATTTCGAGATTAAAGTTGATATTTCGAGCTTTCTTTCCACTGTGTGCCTATTTTTTTGTCTCTACCCTAATAAGCTCAGACGGTGGGCTACAACTCACCTTTTCACTGCGACTTTGATATGTGACTTCTTTTTTATTTTGGCACTGTGCAACTTTGTGAACGTGACCTTTGAGTTTCTCCGACACGCTATGTCACTCGATCAACTTCCTTTTGTTGATTATACCACGGTTTAAATCAACAAATAGTATGTTTTTCCTTTGCCTCCACTTGGTATTTGCTGAAATTCTTATATTTTCCCCCGTGCTTTTCCCATTGTCTTTTCACAGAAGGCTGAGATTAGGGGCGATTTATATTGATTTGCATATTCATAGAGGCGTAATTCTGGGAGGAGTTGGGCGCAGGACAGAAGGCGTGTGCACAAGCGTTACTTTTCACGCTGACCGGGATTTATGAAGAGGAAGAACGTGGAAGTTGGACACAAATTCCTGCATCCAGATTTTTCTGTGCGTAAGCACATTTCGGCTTTTGTGCTCACGTCATGTAATAGTGCGAATTCTACACACAGCGTTATGCATGAGGCCCCAGGTCTTTATGGACCTGGCTTTGTGCACAGGGGAATAGTAATGCTGGAACAGGAAATGGGTTTCTTCAAACTGTTGCAACAAAGTTGGAAGCACATAATTGTCTAAATTGTCTTTTTATGCTGTAGCATTAACAATATCCTTCACTGGAACCAAGGGTCCTATCGCAAACCCTGAAAAACAGACTCAAGCTATTATAACTCCGCCAACAAATTTTCCATTAGGCACTATGCAGTCCAGAAGGTAGCATTCTCATGGCATCTGCCAAACGCAGAATCGTCCATCAGACTGCCAGAAAGTGATGTATGATTTATCACTCATGAGAACAAATTTCTAGTGCTCTAGTGTCCAATGTTGGTGTGCTTTACACAAATTCAGTCAACATTTGGCATTGTGCATAGTGACCTTAAGCTTGTGTGTGGTTACTTGGTCACAGAAACTAATTTCATGAAGCTCCCAATGCACAGTCCTTGTGCTGATGTTGCCTCTATGGGTAGTGTGGATCTCTGTTGTGAGTTATGTATCAAGGATAGGTGATTTTTATGCATTATGCACTTCTTTACATGGTAAGACCCACTCTGTAAGTTTGCATGGTTTACCACTTTGTGCCTGAGCTGTTGTTGCTCCTAGTTGCTAGCACTTTTACAGTTGACTGGGAAAGATCTAGCAGAGCAAAAATTTTATATACTGACTTAAGGAAAAGGTGGCTTCCTATGAAGTGTCACATTTATAGTTTGTGAACTATTCGATATGGCCCATCTTACTGCTGATGTTTATCAATGGAAATTGAATGGCTATGTGCTTGAATTTGTGAATCTGTTAACAATGGTGGCAACTGTAACACTTAAATTCAATAATTTGGAGGGATTTCCACCAACTTTTGTCCGTATAGTGTTTTTTTATTATTAATAGTATTCAACAAAATAATATCCAAAGGCAAGAACCTTAAAAAATAGACAAAAATAGAAAATAAATGTAATAATAAAGTAAAAAAATAGAAAAAAGTACCTTAAATCAGGAGTTGGAGGGTCAAAACCATAGCCTGTAAAATCAAAGAAAGCACAATTGAAGAAGACAGTAACAGATCTTCTTAAATTGGCCTATGAATGGTTCCTCAGCTACTGGTGGCCCGGTCCCCTTTGGCTCAACACACAGTACAGGGCACCCTAACATGAAGAACTAGACACAACAAAAATAACCTCATTCCTTAACGCAAAATAATTTATATACAAAATATTAATCATTACATAAAACTTACAACCAAAAAAAAATGAAATAATTCTTAAAAATATACCAAAATAATTAAACAAAAAGAAAACACATTTAAGACAGGGGTGGCCGTGACAATATTACTGGCATCAAATCCAAAACTAAAACCATAAGTCAAATGTCAGAGTAACAAAGCATGGGACCTAATGTGACTGAATGTCCTTTCCATAACTAAATTAAAAAAACTCAGTTATTCACTGTAGATTTTTGTTAATTAGTCAATGTTCTTGAGGAATAAATCCATACAAGAGTGTAGGAAATTGCACTATAGTGCTACTCTAGGTAGGAAGAGAGAAGTTCTTCAAGTAATTCATCATAGTTTTCCACCATTATATTCCCAAGATAACACACAAGGTACACACTTTTTTTTCCAGTAAAAATGGCTGTGTATTCTTTTACCGTTTGCTTACCTGTAACCTAGTCATGACTATAGATGGATCAACAAGACCTTATGTAATTTCTTTAAAAACAATTAAACAACAGCTTTATCTGTTCTGGACAATAAAAATGCACCATTCTAACATTCTAAATATAAATTCCTTGCTCTTTTGAAAGAATAAAAAGAGAAATAAATATTGATTGAGAGAAAAAAATGTATATCAAATACTTATTTTTGGATTGTTTCTACCTCAACTAACATTAAGAACGAGGAAGACTGGCATTTTTAGGTCAAAATATACTTTAGATAATAGTATGAACATGAGAAATATTTATGCCAGTGTACAGTGTAATTTACTTTTTTTAAACTTGCTTCGCTCGCCCACCCACAAAACCCCCTGTGGTGTGCTATGCACCAGCCACTTTGTGTCTCTGCTACTCGCATTGTGAAGGGGCTGAATGCACGCTAAGGTGATGCGGTTGGATCAGCTGCTGGCTTGCTGCTGCTGTCGAGCTGTGTGTTATGCCTGTCGCGCTGTGCATCGATCATTTAAAAGCCTGTACAGCAGCTGTCCTTTTGTCTCATTGCCTTGTCTAGCGGGACGTTAATGTGTCTCTGACAAAAATCACGTTTCGTCTCCTTCCAAGATTTTTTTTTATAATAGAGAGACATCAACAATTTTTTCACTGAATCCACTAGCTCTCAGAAACAGTTTGTGGGAGAGAAATTCCTGTTTCAGAAATAGATTCAGCACACCTAAGTAATATATGCTGATTTTGTAACATTGGGGGATTTTAGTGGAGAGCAGTGTAATAAATCAGTTTTTCACTTGGGTATAACATGACCTTAAGAAGATTTTTTTTTGATCATATCAGCACTTCTTCTTCTTCTTCCGGCTGCTCCCGTTAGGGGTTGCCACAGCGGATCATCTTCTTCCATAACCACTCATAAAGCACTAATACTGCATATTCATCTGTTTCTACAATGTTGCATGTTCAAAGCTGTTAGCAGAAGAGCTTGTCAAAACAAAGGCATTATTTGATTTTACTAGGCAATAACCTTGGATTCATTGGTCTTTTACAGTAGTATGAATACCTGAGTGAGATATTAAAGCCTACTTCAATGAGACCTAAAATTTGCACATACAGTATAATTAAAATCCAAAGTTACCCCTGACCATTTTGAAAGAGAAGTAATTGGCCCATTAAAATTCTTTTTATATTTGAACACTGGCCATAACAGCATATTCATGGAAAGAAATCTTTAATGCTGGATGGATACACAGTGCTTGTGACTGTAAGAAAAGAAAAAAAGAATAAGAAAATGGATAAATAACATATGCATACTTGCTTCAATGTATACAGTATGTGTAACTTGTATGCTTAAATGCTTGTTGGATGTTTCCAAATCTCCTTATTGAATATAATAACATATTTAAGTAGAAAATACTTCCTCATGCAGAAAACAGTTTACCTTCATTGGGAATTAGTTCTCCTTCTTTTTCTGCATCAAGAACTTTAACTTTTACTTTTGAGGTTGCTGTAAACCAGTGCTTCTCAATTATTTTCTGTCATGCCCCCCCTAGGAAGAAGAAAACATCTTGCGCCCCCCGCGCGACTATAAATAGTATCATTTGTCTATAAAATGGTTATAAGTACAAGTACAAGTATAAAAAAGCATGTTTCCCGAGGCGCGCCCCACTATTTGAGAAGCACTGCTGTAAACCAAGTTACATATGCTTGGCCAAACTGGCAACGGTAAACAAATGCCAAGAATATATCCAAAGTTTGCCGAGCAATAAAGATGGAGGAAACGGCCCAAAGCTTGCATAATGAAATATAGTACAAGAATGAATGCAGTAATGTGGCTATAAACAAAAACACATACAAAATCTGTATTCTTTACTTGGGCTACCCATAATTGAGTTTTTGTTATGTGTTTATTACTAATTATCTAATCACTGTATTAATTTCTGCATGTTAAATAAGTTTATGTTATATGCTGCTTGGAAATATTCATGCGAAATTCAAAGTTGTGAAATCTAAAGTGTTATCCAGGAGCATAAACAAATTATTTCTTTGCATCCCTGTCTTGCCTGACAGATTTTGCCTTTCTCTTTCTTGCTTGATTTTCTTCTTCTGGTTTTCTCTCTTTTTCTGATCTATTCTGCTCAGATATTTGATACCCATTATGAGTGCAGGTGCTCTAAATGAGCCACAGAACATCAATGATTAGGGTTAGGGTTAGGGATTATATTATGCTTGATTACTTGTTAGTGATTCATTATGCTTGCTTATACTTTTCTAGATAGAATTAGGCCTCTGTAAACTAATTCTGAAGAATTTAAAGTCTAACAAGTTGGCTATAAACAAGCTGATCTTCTATTTACTAACAGATCCCCCTTCAGTACAATGGTGGGTATCCTGGCCTGTCATGCACATTTTGAGGCCACACTCTGTCTTGTATTTAGGGGAGGAAGACAACACTGCTGTCCCATAGATCCAGCATGCCATCCTTCATGCCCCATGTAGCAGTTTTCTTTCTTGACATTTTCTTCCACATCCCCAAAGACATGCTGAATGGGTTGATTTTGAGATGGACTGGCACTCTGTCTAAAGCTGCTTTTTGCCCATCACCCCCACTACTAAGATTATCCCTAGCCTCCCAATGTGCCTGAATGGGATTAAGTGGATTTGCAGTGTTATGTTCATCACATGTATTGCAGAAATTGATTAACAACCACTTTTGTTATACTTTATGTGTTTTATTATGATGAAATAAAGACCTTGATGAGGCTGCATATCAAAAAGTGACTAATATAGGCTGTTTAGAAAGACTGCATTCTATTTTTCAGTTTTTCTTGGTAAACACCGGAATTGTCATGAAACTTGACAACAGGTCCCATACTGCTGAAAGTTAATACAATACTGTATATACTACCAGAAACAGGTATAAATCACCCCTTTAATGTACAGGATTAATTTAAAATTCCCCATATTGTCAGGACTGTGAAAATATTTTCAACAGATAAGCAAGTCTGTTCAATGACCATTTAGTTCATAAACTCATGTTCTGCAAATGCTTTTCAATCATGGATCTGCAATGAGCATAAGCAGCATAAGTTCAAAGAAAGAATCAACACTGGATGGGATACCTTTTGATCACACCATTGAAACAAACGCCTGCACACGTCACACTCCGTCAGAAGAGTTCAAATTAGAGACCTCACTACTCTTTTGGAAGTTGGAGTACTTGAGTAACATCTATCTAACCAGATAAACCAGAGAAACCCCATTTGAGCAGAAACGGCTAATGGATTTGCAGCCGAACCTAAGCTTGTACTAATCACGGTAATGCCTAGATTTAAATATTAAACAAAATTTAACTTTCCATGTTTAATTAGTTTTTTAATAGAAACATTTACACCACTTCTCACTAAAGAAGCAACACATAATGGTTTAAATAATCCTGTCTTCATTGTTGGTATCTGTAATTTACTGTACTGTATATAATTTTTTATTGCTGTATAGGACACAGATTAATGATGGATTAATAAAAAAGCACACATATTTATACGGTTTTCTTTGAGGCACATTTCGCCGGGTCATGCTAAAAAAAGGACGAGTCAATGGATTTGAGTTTGTTCAAAGCCAAAGGCAATAACTTTGCTTTGACCTTCTGCCCCTTGGCGTCACAGGTGACACACAGGCTCAATAAGAGCTCATATTTGAATGGGGCTATAGGCACTTTCCATGAAGAAGATTGTAAATTTTTGTATTTAAGACTGTTCAGCACAGTTCCTAGTATCTTGTAAGACAATGCTGAGGGCTGCTCAAAATAAAATCTTCCCATAAACCTCTTCTCACAGCTACCATGAGTGAAACTGTGGTAATAAACAGAATAGTTGATTTGCCTCTGTGAAGTGTTGTTTAGCTATTACCACGACTTGGCAATGTTTAAGTAATAATCAAAAAATTCACAGATTAGGAAGCAGCCTTTAAGAGATTAATTTATGCTTTCTTTCCAGGACCTTAAGTGCTATGTGACTAAGATATTAAGATATAGCCCTTTGGAAGCAAAGATCACATCACAATGCAAAACATCAAACTGTCTATTTAAAAAGAATGAAAATGTGTGATTCATATTATAGATAAAAAAGAATAAAAAAATAATAAAATATTCATTCTCATAATATTAACAGTACATTTAAATATTTTCTGGCCAAGCCACCATAGATAAACATGGCTTCATTGGTATTTCACCCATCATCAAGCAATTCAGAAAGGCCTGGTCATAAAAGCGGGCTAGAGTTTCAGATTTAGACATTCATTCCAAACAAAACTGGCTAACAGAGTGACTTGTGAGGGGCCGCTCTGAGACAAGCTTGTAGTGACAGAATTCATTGCTGCTTACTGTGTCATGTGGCCAATTCAAAATGGAGCATGAAAATATCTCAAAGCTGAACTTGTATCTAATTTGGCTCATACGAGTCTGCAAATGCTTTTTGTCAAATCCTGAAATAAGCATAATAATGGAGAAAGACATCCAGCATCTATTTAAAAAAAATTACAAGTCTACTGACAAACATCTAATTAGCTCTAGCAACTAACCAATCCATTCTGAGTGTGGTACAATGCTTATCCATGTTAGTAGAAATGCCTGGTCTTCCCAATCACAGTGAGCCTGTGTGTCAATAATGGCTCTATAAACCCCATAAACCTATGAGGTCATCGAACACGGGCCAATGACAGTCATATAATTGGGAACCAACTTGTAGAAAACAGCATAAAGATGCTGACATGACTTGTATAGAGCTGCAGAGGACCTACAATCAGTCATTTAAGAACTGAGTAAAACAATGATGCCGAACGAGGCCTGTGAGGATGCTGGTCCTAGTCATCGGTATAGTACCTGACACCCGAATCAAGCTCTTTTCCTGTCATTTGAAACACAAGGTGGTGCAGCTACAGTCTGTTAAAGAAACAGAAAACATAATTATAACAATACCATGCCATACCATATCATCTTCTATGCCTGCTTTATTCTGAGCTGGTCTGCTAGGGGATAAAACTAATCCCAACAAGCATATTGTGAAAAGCAGGAACAATCCCTGGACAGGTTGCTTGACCATCTTATGGTTAATTAATAATAATAATAAAAATAATAATAATAATAATCTTCTTCTTCTTTCGGCTGCTCCCATTAGGGTTTGCCATATGGGATCATCTTCTTCCATATCTTTCTGTCTTGTTCTGTTACACTCATCACCTGCATGTCCTCTCTCACCACATCCATAAACCTTCTCTTAGGCCTTCCTCTTTTTCTCTTGGATGGCAACTCTATCCTTAACATCCTTCTCCCAATATACTCAGCATCTCTCTTCTGCACATGTCCAAACTAACACAATCTCCTTTCCTTGACTTTGTCTCCCAACCGTCCAACCTGCGCTGACCTCTAATGTACTCATTTCTAATCCTGTCCATCCTTGTCATACCCAATACAAATCTTAGCATCTTTAACTCTGCCACCTCCAGCTCTGTCTCCTGCTTTCTGGTCAGTGCCACCCATATAACATAGCTGGTCTCACTACTATCCTGTAGACATTCCCTTCCACTCTTGCTGATATCCGTCTGTCACAAATCACTCCTGACACTTTTCTCCACTCATTCCACCCTGCCTGCACTCTTTTTTTCACCTCTCTTCCACAATCCCCATTACTCTATACTGTTGATCCCAAGTATTTAAACTCATCCACCTTCGCCAACTCTACTACTTGCAACCTCACCATTCCACTCACCTCCCTCTCATTTACACACATGTATTCTGTCTTGTTCCTACTGACCTTCATTCCTCTCCTCTCTAGAGCATATCTCCACCTCTCCAGGATCTCCTCAACCTGTTCCATACTATCGCTACAGATCACAATGTCATCAGCAAGCAATATAGTCCACGGGGACTCCTATCTAATCCCATCTGTCAACCTGTCCATCACCATTGCAAATAAGAAAGCGCTCAGAGCCAATCCCTGATGTAATCCCACCTCCACCTTGAATGCATGCGTCACTCCTACCACAGACCTCACCACAGTCACACTTCCCTCGTACATATCCTGTACAACTCTTACATGCTTCTCTGCCACTCCTGACTTTCTCATATAATACCACAACTCCTCTTGAGGCACCCTGTCATATGCTTTCCTTTTCCTCCTTCATCTGCCCAGATGTCCCACCAAGCACCCTTGTTACTGTCACCCTTACTATATCTGCTGTAATTTCCCAATTGTCTGGTAATTCTTCACTACCACCCAGTGCTTGTCTCACCTTCTCCCTAAACTCAACCTTGCAGTCTTCCTTCCACCATTTGATCCTTGGCTCTGCCCTCACTCTCTTTCTCTTCTTGATCTCCAATGTCATCCTACAGACCAACCATCCTATGCCGCTTAACTACATTTTCCCCTGCCATTACTTTGCAGTCTTCAATCTCCTTCAGATTGACTCCTCTGCATAGGATGTAATCAACCTGTGTGCACCTTCCTCCACTCTTGTACGTCACCCTATGTCCCTCCCTCTTCTTAAAATACGTATTCACCACAGCCATGTCCATCCTTTTCGCAAAATCCCCTATTCTCTGACCTTTAAATCCGCTCTAATCACCACTTCATATCCCTTGGGTACACTGTTCATCACTTCATCCAACTCAGTCCAAAAATCTTCTTTCTCATCCATTGCACACCCAACTTGCGGGGCAAGCAACTAACAACATTCATCATCGCACCTCTAATTTCCAGCTTCATAATCATTACTCTGTCTGACACTTTTCACCTCCAAAACACTCTTGACATACTGTTCCTTCAGAATAATCCTTACTAAATTTCTCCTGCCATCCTCACCATGATAGAACAATTTGAATCCACCTCCGATCCACCTGGCCTTACTCCCCTTCCATTTAGTCTTTTGCACGCACAATATATCAACCTTTCTTCTCTCCGTCATATTGGCTAACTCTCTCCCCTTACCAGTCATACTACCAACATTCAAAGTTCCTACCCTCAGTTCCACTCTCTTTACCTTCATCCTCTCTTCCTCTCCTCCTGCCTCCGGACACGTCTCCCCCCTCTTCTTCTCCTTCTTCTTCTTCTTCGGCCAACAGCAGCCCAATTTCCGTCAGCACCCTGTTGACTAACAGTACTGGTGACGGTCGTTATTAACCCCGGGCTTGACTGATCAGATATGGAAGTTTGTATTGTTGTCCACATATTGATTTGGCAAAATTATACACCGGATGCCCTTCCTGACGTAACCCTACACATTTATCCGGGTTTGGGTCCGGCACGAAGAAACACACTGGTTTGTGCATCCCCTGTGGCTGGGTTAATAATAATAATAAAGCTGTGAAATCCAAAGAAGTGGAAATAATAATAATAAAAATACTAAAGGACTGAGAAGAACTTTAAATGGATGTAATAAAAACCCCATGAATCCATGGTTCCATTCTGGTCTTCCACTGCTCTTGGTGAGTCATATCAAGTTGTGTAGTGTGAGAGCTCCAGAGAATCAGTAATGGTAGTCTGCAGCGAGCTGCAACAAAAACCACAAAAGTTTGATTTTGTCATACAGTAAGTCACGGTGTAGGTTCCTGTGAACTTTCGTAGCTATGGGTGGCAGAGGGGGCAGTCCGCCCTGGGTGGCACTTTTTAATAAACTTTAGCCCCAGTCTTTTTAGACATTTTTGTTTGATACACCAATGGCAATCTATTCTTTGTTAACGATGTCAAAATTACACCATTTTTAATGTTTCAAAGTTATATTTTACAAATCTGAATCTTGACCAGTGTGCCGACTTACTCCGACCAAAAGGGACGAACCCTTCAGTCTCATTATTAATATTTTATTACTCTATCAATCTCAAAAAGAAGCAAACAGAAGAGAGCAGCACTGCTTTTAGAAATAAGAAAAGGGCAAGAGAAGAAGTATTTAAAAAATAAAGGGGCATTATTGAAATACCTCAATTGTAATTAATAATTAAAAATGTATATATATATTTTGTCATGTTCATTTTTTTTATAATATATTGCCTTTAATTTTGTAAGGGGGGCCGGTAAACTCAAAGACCACCCTGGGTGACAAAAACTCTAGCTACACCACTGTTCCTGCATGGGCAAGAATTTACAATCAATAAGTTCTCAGATGAAAGTATAATTTATGCAGCATGGCCACAAGTTAAAAATTTGTGCTTTGGACTATGGGAACAGAAAAGCACTATATAAAGAAAATATATTTTTAATAATTTTATTAACAGAAGGAGAGAAAAGGCAAAATAGATGTGTTAGTTGTAATGCAACAGGATGAGAAATGGAAAAAGGAAAAAGACGGACCTAGACTGGGGGGTGAATACGTCATTCAAGTAAATTGAAAACACCCTTACAGCCACCAGCGTGTTGTAATTGGCTGTCAAAATGCAGTGAGATGGCATGGTAAGTTACAAGGCAATCATTGCTATCCATCACCTTCAGTGGTACCTAGTTGTGTAATCTGACGTACTCAAAACAGCAAGATCTTGCAATTGAGGTCATTAAGGCTGACCAGCTCCCTCAACTGCAGTGGGCTTGCGCCCTGCCTGGGATTTGTTTCTGCCTTGCGCCCTGTGTTGGCTGGGATTGGCTCCAGCAGACCCCTGTGACCCTGTAGTTAGGACATAACAGGTTGGACAATGACTGACTGAACTGACTGACAGCTCCCTCAATTCGAATTTGAAGTCAACAATAAAGCATTTTTGAGATGACCTTGACAAATGTATTCAAAGATGGAATCTACCTCCAGTTAGCTTGCAAAAAGTGCTTGAGATATGGGTGATGTGAGGTAATGTCACACTCAGTAGATTCAAGAATCAAAATTAAACCAGAATTCTTCCACTGGTTGCTATCACTTAAAAGGGCATCCATATGAAACTTATCAGTCAGATTGTTGTATCTCCCATAGTATGTGAATGCAAAGATGAAGGTTTCTTTTGTGCGTGTTTTGTGGGTAAGCATTGATCTATCTATCTATCTATCTATCTATCTATCTATCTATCTATCTATCTATCTATCTATCTATCTAATCAAGACCATGTTCACTGGTGGTGCTGAATCAGTCCCACCTAGCATAGGGCACAAGGCAGGAAGAAACCCTGGGCGGGGCACCAGTTCCTAATAGGGTGAAAACACACACTAAGGCCACTTTACCATCATCAATTCATCCAGCATGCAAAAAGTAAGCAGGAGCACCTGAAGTAAACCCATGCAGTCATGGGGAGAACAGGCAAACTCCACATGGGGAGCAAACCCAGGCCTCCTCTCTGAAGAGTGGTGGCTCTGAGGCTAGGGTTCTGCACTGGCAATTGGAAGGTTGCTGGTTCGAATCCTGTAAATGCCAAAAGGGACTCTTCTCAGTTGGGCCCTTAACTGGCAATTGCTGAGCGCTTTGAGTAGTGAGAAAAGCGCTATATAAATGCAAAAGAATAATTATAAATTAATGAGAGGCAGCAGTGCTACCACTATGCCCATGGTTTGTTTTGTCAAAGATTTTCTGCTTTATACAGTATCTATAATCAATATGTTTAAAGATGGTGTAGGGACATGGCATGTTCCGGTGGCTAGAACTGCTAAGCGTTGTTGGTTTGAATGGCCTGTTCTCATCAAAATTGTTCTAATGTATCATGCAGTTTGAAATTAAGCACTAATGTATGTTTGTTACACTTTCCTTTGTGATGATTATAATTATTATTTGGCAACTATTACAGCTGATGATAATGTTTATTCACTGTTTTTATGTAGTGTGCTACCTTTTGACAGACTCAAAGAAGTGAATATAAAATGAAACTGTCATTTTCAAGAAACACAGAAAACAATGTTAAAAAGCTTGCAATATCCATTCATGTGCATAATTTCTAAGCATAGTAATGCAAATCAAGGTGGTGAAGAAAATGCACATTATCTATCTATCTATCTATCTATCTATCTATCTATCTATCTATCTATCTATCTACAATACTATATACTGTATACCCTGTCATTCTTCCTAAACTCTGTGAAGTGCCTTGAGCATGGGAAAGGCGCTATATAAGTAAAATGTATTATCTATCTATCTATCTATCTATCTATCTATCTATCTATCTATCTATCTATCTATCTATCTATCTATCTATCTATCTATCAGTATACACTTCATATCTGTCTATGTATGCACAAAAGCATATACACATTGATTTAAGGAAACATAATTACAATAGAAACAGATTTATAATTATAATATACAGTATGTGTTCATTTCATAGGAAAAGCTATTATTCAAAAAGCTATTTGCACCTGAGTGGATCCTTGCTAAATAACACAATATCCAATAAATAATAATTGTTTAAAATGATCAAGATAATACACAAGTTCTTCCAAAGATTGAATTGAAATTTGCTGCATGACCGATGTCCAGAATGTATGTCATAAAAGCCGTCCGTCCTATTGCTGCTTTTCACGTTTCACGGTCATTTGTGCCCAACCATTTGGTGCACTCTCTCTCTCTCTATCTCTCTCTCTCTTGCTGAAGCAGCCATGGCATTCTCTTTCTCGTTCTCTTTCCTCTGGTGACCTGTTACCATTTGTCATACAAGTCAGGTGGTGCCTTGGATTAGCTGTGATAATCAAGGGTCAACTGCAGGGTTGCTGCCCTTCAAACAATACCCTCCCTGGAGGCTATAGAAAGAGGAACAATAAAGTGGGAAATGTCCTGCAGAGCAAAGGTTATCAACTTTTTTATAGCAGGGGGTCATCTCTGCATACAGAAGGTGAAGCACCAGTTGCCATGGTAACTGAAATGCCCACAAGGAGGGGCAGGATATGTGTAATAAAATGTACAAAACAAACAAAAAACCCAAGAATGAAAAGCACCTCCGTTTGGCCGTGTTAAACACTTAATGTAGAATTAGGTAATTACCTTGTCTTTATTGACTTTGTCCACCCCCCACCACTTTTTATTTGAAGTGTCAGCGCTAAGAAATGGAATTTTGTTTTACTTGCCTTTCAGTTCCTGCTATTAACCAACCAAAATATCTTTTCAGCATGTTCACCAGATACCTGCTGCAACAGGTCATGGCCATCCTCAGTGGTATTTCTAGGGAAAGTTGAATTTCTCCTTTAATGCTATTTTTTGTAAATATGGACTTCTTTAATTGCATCTCTGAGTGAAATGCTTTACCTTCAGTGTATAGTGCCCTGCTTATCTCTGAATTCTTATGATTGTATGTTGCATGACAATGTTTGTACAATGTTACTGTTGTCTCTGCCATGAATAGCACCAAAGAAAATAAATATTTGAGTTGCTCAGCAATCCAATCAATAGATTGTCTTCATTTTTTTAAACCCTACATTCCATACAAATGCTTCATGTTGGTTTCATTCAAGTTAAGTTTGCTGTGTGGGCCACATTGCTGAGTTTCTCTTTCCCCATCCTAAAGTGTTGTGCGTTGGGTCAGTCAGACTCCACATTGTCCCTGAATGTGTGTATGAGTGTGGCGCAGTGGTTAAGGCTTTAGACTTTAAGCCCCGAGGTTGCGGGTTCAAATCCTGACAGTGTGTGACCTGAGCAAGTCACTTCACCCACCTACTGTATATTCCAATTGGAAAAAGAAAAGAAATATAACCAATTGTATCTCAAAAGTTAAATTAATAAATGATGCTGCCACTGAATGGACGGATGGCTGGACGGACCCCTGCATATTAAGGTAACAAGCCTGCTTTGGAAGTGTGCATTGCAATGAACTGGTGTCCTCTTCACACATGGCTACTGCCCAGCTAGGTTGCTCCCCAACCAAGACCTGGATTCCTGCAGTCATGTAATATAAAAAGTCAGTTAACAAAATGGATGATTGGACTGCTCTCGTGATTTTTGGTTTTGCTGTTAGACTTTCCACCAGAGATTAAAAGTTCAGTCCATGTTGCTCACTCCAGTGTGTGGCCTGAGTAAGTCACTTCACCTGCTTGCACACCAAATGTGAATCATACTGTGTATGTGAACAACTGGACTATAACTCTGAACTTGTGAAAAGGCAGAGCGGTCCATATATACTAGCTTAACATTGGTTTGTTTGGCCTATATTCCTACCAAGATTTCTAGCAACCTTCCACAAAATAGTGTAAAAAGGATACTGCTCTGAATGATTAGTTTTCTATATTGTTAAATATTCTTTCATTAATTACTTGATATAAAATATAAATTAAATAATACATATATATACTATTATATTATAGTATAATATGTAAATATAAATTAAATAATATGATTATAATATTAATTATAATTGTATGCATCATTTATAGATACAATACAATATAGATACATTCATAGACAAATGGATAATGCTATAAAAGACATTTTTGGAATAACTAATTTGGCCTTGTAGACTTTTAAAATGAGGCAAAATAAGCATTTACACACCCATCCATTGTCAAACCTGCTTAATCCGGTTGAGGGTTACAGGGCCTGACGCCTGTTCTCACAATAGCCAAGTCTGCACAGGGTGCAAATGAACAGTACGGGAAACTGATACACACTCCTTTAATGATACATGGCTCAAATGCATGTCTTTTAGAAGAAAAGCAGCCAGGATTTGAACCCGGGACTCCTCACTACTGCCCCTCCATGCTAGCAATGTTTTAGAATATCTTAGGATAAGTTACAACCATTTATAAACAAACCATTTGATATACTTAGTTCAAATATTATTGTTAACATTTTAATTGTTTAAACATCAGGCATACATAGCCTGGCCAATCATATTTATTTTTTAATGTGTCATCACTTTTCTTATGAATTATTTGACTGACACTTGTCTCCACGGTGACTCACAACATTTCACATACAATTGGATACGTTTCTTTTGTTTTTTCAATTAGGGAACAGGCGGATGAAATGACTTGCTTATAGTGGTGCAGTGTCTGTCACGGGATTTGAACTCACAATCTCAGGGTCTAAAGCCTTAAACACTACACCACACTGTCTGCCTATTATCAGAAACATGCATTATGTAAAATACAGGCTATTTCTTTTTTATCCTATATAATTTTTCCCTGCAGTCAGGGATAAAACATGCATCTCAGACTTTGTAGACTGATGGGGTTTCTGATGATAAATACTTAATGCCCTGTCTGCTTGTATCTTCATCAAATGAAGTTATAATTCAAAGGTGGATGCTTGACTAAAAAAGTAACTAGTATTCTAAGGATGGAGATGGTGTGTACTTTTACATAATAATGTTTAATTTGAGAATGCTATTAAAAGGACTGTTGAGTAATGCTGCTGTTCTTTTATCTGTCCTTTCATGACTATTTAATCTATGTAGCTATATTTTAATATGAACACTTAATTATTGGCTTGTACCTACAAATTCATAGTTTTCTATGGATAACACAATGCATTACTCCATCAAAGCCTTTCACAGTAAAATTCAAATGAAATCAATGGGAATTTTAAAATGCTAGTTAAGATATACTGTTTATTTCAACTCAAGGGTCATTAAGACCAAGGTAGTGATCAAACTTGGACAGGGTGCCACTCTCAAGATAAAAAAAACAACTTAAATGATAATTCAGTTATTATTCCTTAAGTTTGTGAGAAACTTTGAAAAACCTGCAATGTCCTCCAATGCTATCGGAATAAAAAGTAACTAGCATAGTGAAACACTCATTTGTCCAAACAACGATCTATTATTTCACTCTAAAACTCCACTTCACTCCCAGATACTCAATCAAGGCATGAGCTGAGAGAAGTTCGTGCACGTTCTAAATTGGTGGGGGGATGGAATAGCCGGCTGCTCCTAGCTTCTCTTTATCAGCACATTTAGAGGACAAAGGACGCTGGCGGAGAGGTGTGAAGGGATTTAAGAAGCAGTTTAAGGTGGGACGGAATTACGAGTTTTTTCGTAGGCTCTGGTAATTCTAGTGTTAATGCTACAATTGTAAGTATATTTCAATCGTGTCAAGCAAATTCTGTTCACCAGATATTCCCTACATCCCTCTTTTTACCTTTTTTCATCAGACATTCTACTCCTTAAATCCCTCTTATTTTGTGCTTCTTATTGCTTTTCTTCATCAGACATTCCAGCCCTATTGTGGACAATGTGGTGCGGGGATGCGCGGACGTACATTGCATCATTTACTTCCTTCTTCTGGTCACTTGCCTTTGTTCATCGGATATTCCTGCCCTCTTGTGGACATAGGATGACATGACACCTAGATAAGGGCATGGATGGCAGATGGATGCATGTCTTATTGCTTTATATATACTAGCTGTGCAAGCCTGTGCTGTAAAAGGCCCCACTCCTAGAAACTACTAAAATCGTGAGAAAAAAAATTGAAATGCAGAGTCAACGGTTTCATTTTGCAGATGTGCTAACCCCCCATCCCCCGTCCGATCCTGTCCAACCCCGGTCTAGCAGCGAGTATGTCCTTTGTCGGTGGTTTCACTTTGTCGATGGAGTTGCTTTCTTTGAGCTTCATGTTGTAGCCTCGTACTTCTTTCTTCTTTTGATTCGTTAACTTGGGGTTGCCTTGCCGGGTCTTTGAGCTTCATGCTGTAGCTTCGTACTTCCGAGCCAGACAGACGGAGAGAGAGAGAGATGATATGAATACTTCTTGAATCCATTGGCTGTCTGGTGCATTTACAACTTCATGGATCCAGATGAAATGGAACCAAATTTTAAAAGTTACACTAACAGTACTTAATGACTTCAGTAATAAACTGACCTCTATTTATTCAAAAGAAGCATGAGTGTTTCTTGTGCTTACTGTCACATACTTAAGCCATACATTTCATTAAAATACATACATTTATTGCTGAGATTGTTATCACTAAAAACTATTTCATGGAAGAATTGTGACTGAAAAGCCATTCCTCCAAGGTGGGAAATAAAACCAAACAATTTACCTATGCATGAAAACACAAGGGCCGGGGTACAGAAAATAGTAGCATGTGCTACAGACTGAACAGTTAACATTTGAAATTTTTGGCTGTAGCAGAAGGCAGTTTGACCACCAAAGCCATGAATAACAGTACATGGATGCATGTCTGCAGGCAACGGTGAAGCATAGTGGAGGTTCCCTGCAGGTCAAGGGCTGCATTTCATCAAACAGAGTTGGTAGTTGATGGCCCCCTCACTTCTGAGAAGTACAGGAGGATTCTTATCCAGCATTCAAAAGCATCTGGAAGGTGCATAACAATGACCCCAAACAGAGCCAAAATAATAAAAAAAATGATCTGTAGTATAAAGAACAACTGCAAATCCAGCAACAGATGGTATGCTCCCATAGTGCCCTGAACTCAACATCATTGAGGAAAGATGAGATTACTTGCAGAAAAAAAAAACAAATAAAAAACCAAAAAAACCAAAGTCAGCAGTAGAACTGTGGCAAGTTCTCCAAGAGGCTAAGAACAACCTACCATGCAACCAACAACTTTTTGCTTCTGGTCTTGTCTACCTAAAATATAATCTAGTTTAAGGTAAACATAATGTTAGCACCCAGTTCAGAGAATCAACTAGAACACAGCCCTTTGACTTTAAATTTTGTATTTAAAAACAAGTGCTATTATGATTTTCAATTAACTCTTTATTTTTCTAAGCATAAATTCTGCCTTTTACCCTAAATTCAAAAATCAAAATCATGCAGTCAATCCACAAAAACTATTTTTTTAACCCCCAGAACCTATTCAGGATTTTGACTCCCAGTGCTTACAATTATCAAACTTACAGGAAAAATATTTTGTCAGTTTTGCAATCAACCGACATGAACAAATAAAAATAAAATAAGGAAATATTCCTATGCCCAAAACGTGGCACTGATTCAAAAAAAAATTTAACAGTGGGAGTTCCTGCTATAAAAATACTTACAGCCCTCTTTGTTCTGTAAAGAATTAACTAAATTTGAAATGTTTGCGATCAAATTTGGAAAAATTACTCTACACAAACATGTAAGACATGAGTGACTACTTAAAATAAAACAGCTCCTAGAGAGCAAAAAATGACACACCAACACCTACAGTAAATGTGTAACAGCTTTGAACAAGAGACACAACACTGTACAAAACAATACATATTCCTTAAAAATTAATTTACAAAATGCAGAGTCAAATATGTAAAGCATAAAACTTATAAAAGTATATAATATGAACAATGTAAGATTTCCGGGTAGTGACCGAAAGAACGAGATCGCGAATACAAGCGGCTGAAATGAGTTTCCTCCGCAGGGTGCCTGGGCTTTCCCTTAAAGAAGCTCACTCATCCAGGAGGGGCTCAGAGTAGAGCCGCTACTCCTCCGCATCGAGAGGAGTCAGATGAGGTGGCTCGGGCATCTGATCAGGATGCCTCCTGGACGCCTCCCTGGTGAGGTGTTCTGGGCACGTCCAACCGGGAGGAGGCCCCGGGGAAGACCCAGGACACGCTGGAGGGACTATGTCTCCCTGTTGGCCTGGGAACGCCTTGGGATTCTCCTGGAAGAAGTGGCCGGGGAGAGGGAAGTCTGGGCCTCTCTGCTTAAGCTGCTGCCCCCGCGACCCGACCTCGGATAAGCGGAAAAGGATGGATGGATGGATGTAAGATTTCCAACCAAATAGTACAAAATTTAAAAAAAGAAAAAAAAAAGAAACGATAAAGTGTATACAACTCTTCTAGATGTGAGGCCTTACAAAGAGGAAACAGGCATCTCTGCAGATCTGCAACTTGTTGGATCTTCACATCACCATCATCAGTTACACTTTGAATGAGGTTTTATTAATTGAATGTAAAGTTTTGTTATAAGCCAAATCAAAGGATTTTCAATTATGTCAACTTTTTTGACTTTCACCTCATCTATGCTCAGAACCTTCTTCCAGCAGCGTTCCACATGTGATGTGTGGAAAACCCAAGGCAGAACGCAAAGGTGTTTGTGAGAGTGGTAACTTTATATTTGATGTTTGACCATGAACACCACTCTTGTCCAGTGATTATTAGGGTCGATGCACTTACTTAATACAGGAGAAGCTGATAGACCCTGGAAAATGGTACGCCTAACTCTTGTAAATTTGATAGGTGGTCAATGCTTTAGCAGAGTCATTAGAACATTAGAACAATTGTGACAAGAACAGGCCATTGAGCCCAACAAGCTCATTCATACTATTCACCTAGATCAGTGATTCTTAACCTTTTTTGAGTCAGGACTCCTTTAAGAATCTGATGAAAGCTATGGACCCTCTTCCCCAGAAATATTCACATAAATACAACTTTGCATGCAATAAATATAATGTACTTTATAATGTAAATATATGACATACACAAAGTATTATTAAACTTTAAAGTAAACAATGTAAAAAACACTCCTTTTTTATGCAAAAAGTAATGGCCCCTCATTATAATTATGAAATACCTCTTGTGCAAATTAAAACAGATCTACTACTATTACGTTTCTACTACTATTACTACTACTACTACTACTACATCTACTCTCTCATTATCTACTTTATTTCAATGAGAAGGTTGTTCTTGTTTGCCTTGAATAAGAATATGAAACTGTGGAGTGGTCTTCGACAAGGTGACACACATATCATCTATGACATCCAATCTATTTTGACTTTTAGTTTTGACAGAAACAAGTGCTGAACACCCTGATTCACAAAGAGACTAACGCGTGAGAAAAATCACAATTGGAAAGTTCATGAGAAAATCAACAGTACCTTGCTGTATAATGAATATAAATGTTAATTTTTATCTGACCCTCATGGACCCCCTGAAACCGAGTCTATGGACCTCAGGTTAAGAACCCCTGATCAAGATTGTCCAAAATATCATCAAGTTGACCACAATTCATTGAATCATTTACAGACTATTGATGCTGATCACAAAGCGAAAAGTCAGACATGCACACTAAAATATTTTGGCATAGGATCTTCAAGGCCTTCTTTTAAAAGATGTGGCCAAAGTTATTGATGCATAGTATTGGTAAACGCTTCAGCAACTGTTGGCACAATTGGGAAAATTGTTGTGTTCCACGTGGCTTCTTAAAATTTTCACAATCATCTACTGGATGCAGAGCTGAGAGACTCAACTGCTGCCTCTCGTTCCTCCCCTCTTCAGTGTTGCTAGGTATTTATTGATTGGATGTGAGATTTGCATTAGTACTTTAGTATAAATTAGTTTCAGAATTATTATTCAGAAAACAAGTTGAGATTATTGAGTAACTGAGTGGAGAAGGGTGGCATGCTGCTATGCCGTACATTGTATAATCAGCATCACATTGTGACTCTTTCATTCATGTGATTGACACATGTTAATTAAAGATTGATTACTGCTGGCATAGTGAAGCTGGAAAGAAATCAAAATGTTTTCATGCATCAGAACACTGCAAATGTCAGGCAAGGGCATGCTGTTCACTCTAGCCACTAGCCAAGCAATTCTACAGCTGAACTATAAGGAGATGTGGTGAAGGATTGAATCCTAGTGTGATGGTGGCTGTGTCTGTGTGTAGATGCAAGACTCCCTTGCTTTACCGAAATCCAGAGCAATTTCTGCTGTTTAAAAATAGAAAAATGAAGGAGTGCAAAAAGTAGACATTTTCTCTCAGTATTAATTAGTGGGCTTTTTAACATTTGCAGATGGAGAACTTCAAACAGAGATAAATGACTGCATCAGAGAAGCAGTGGGTAGCTTTCCTTAATGGAAAACAAGACTGTTTCACAGATACAGACAGGCATGTAATATAATATTCTTTCATGTACTCATTTTATATAGTTAATTTCATGACTTGCGTCACAAACCTATAACAAAGCCTACAGGAGGCATGTAGCCAACAGCCGTACCATATGCACTTCAGAACAGGTAATTCAACTTGAACCTAACCATGTCTGAGCCCTGCCAGTTTTTGGATGACAGAGCACTGTCAAACACATGTAAGGTGGCATCAGTTAATTCACGTGCTGATGCATGCAGAATACAGCACTGAGTATATCTTTCAGTGCAATGGAAGACAAAAAAATAAAAACAAAATTTAACATACTTTATATTCTCGTGTTTAAGTTCTCCTGCAGATATGTTGGGGCTTGATTTTACTGTATATTTGTGGTATTTTATAATGTCGTTCGTATAAGCCGAATGCAGAAAACTCATGCTACTGGTCCAAGAGATTATGATATGCAAACGACCATCTAAGAGAGTAACCACGGAGCACACTGCCTTTTTTTCTATGTATTGTCCCTATGTGACCACACTGTAATACCGAACTATTCCAAAGTGACCTTTTAACTGTTTTGTGTTTTTTGTATTTCACACCCTCATACACCGTTATCGTAAGAGCATCCCTTATCTGCGATGGAGTGTTCGATCAGAAGAAAATATGAAGCTGGTTTTAAATTAAACGTTGTTGAAGTGGCGAAAGAAATTGGCAGCTGCAGTGCTGCACCAAAATCCGATGTGTCTGAGAAACTGGTGCGAGACTGGACAAAGCAAGAAGATTAAATAAAAAATGTAAGTGTTGTATTTTTGAATGGCCGTATAAGTTGGGGTCTGATTTTATGATTGATTTTTCGTGTTTCAAGACCCAACTTATAAGTGAGTATATATGGTAATCTGAATTAGCATAAATAGCCCCAATTCGGGGGGTGTTCATAAGAACTGAAGTAGAATCAAAAATTTGATTCATCAAAATTTGAAATATTACAACTTGTACATCAATTTTGATGTTTAAAGACAAAATATTCTCTATTGTTATAAAAAAATTGTCATTTTTCACTCTCTGATAGAGACTCATAAAGAGATAAATCCCTAGTAAGTGATCAAAAATCAAAATCCAAAATCACCAACCTTGAAATTGTCTAAAATGGTAACCCACATGCTTCCTTTTGAAATTTGTCATTTTTAACCTTCTGGGAATGGCTCTTGGAGGGCTAGGAGCACCGGTAAAGAACTGAATATCAAAAAATATTTTGGAGCCTTGGATCTCATTAAGGATTGAACCCCTAGGGTTGCTTAATGTTGCATGCACAATTTCAAGTCCTTCTGATTATTTTTGCTTCCGACACCTATTGGTTTACTCTTTATCATAAGGGTATAATTTCCTGCCCAAAATATGGTCCAAAAATGGCCTGAAATGAGGGGTATAGAGGGCCAAAATTAGTGGGAGTACCCCAAATAGCTTTGTGTCTTGCATATGATGGCATATCACGTGTAGTGGTATAAGTGACTTCAGAGCGTTCATAAGTAATTCTAATGAGCACAGTAAAAGTTAAAGTAAAAAATGAACATAAGTATAAAACCTCAAGAATGACTCTGCTATAGTTCAGCCCACCACAGCATTCAGCTATCAAGGATATTAAAATAACACCATTAATATACTGCCAGCTCAATATTTAGCTAACACTTTAATTGTGATTTAATTTAACATTTAATAAATAGTCAATAATTGTAATTATTTTTTGTTTAAAATTATACTTAAAATGCTATATTAAATAATTGAGATTGAAGTTTTTTAATACTCCTGATGTTCACAGTTGAAGTTTAAATGGCTAAGAAACCTAATTTTATGGCCACCCAGACAATGCCTAATACCTGCAACTGCAATTCATTTCCTATATGCTATTAGTGGCCATGACTATTCTGTGTCCAGAAAGATGAAGGCGGTCAGAAACCAACAAAACTGACATTCAGGCTAAATGAACCTTTTGTTCATGAGTCATTAAATTATCTCCTGCTCTTCTTTCTTCTCAAAATGTCACCCCCTTTTATTTGCTAGTTACATCTGCTGGGCAGATGGGATTCCTTCAGAGGAAGATACCTGTTTTGAATGTCAAAAGTGTGTTTGAAGAATTCCAAACTTCTAAACGTTTTGTTTGCTTAGGTTGAGTGATTTTAGATCACAGAAGAAAGGGTTCGTATGGCGGAGTCGCTGGTCTTATTCCTTTATGTAAGCATATTTTGGATACAAAAGCTGCCTTTGCACATTTCCATAAAGCTCAAGTTCAAACAGAGCGGCACAAGGAACCCTTTGACTTATTTCGTTTTGTTTGTGTGTCTCTTATCAGTAAGAAATAAATATGCATGCAAATGCCTTATCTTCACAGAGCTGTTTCTGTAATATGTTCTTAATTATTTTCGTGCATATTGCTTGCTGTGGCTGGCTGAACAATATGGCTATAATTTCTTTACAAGCTTTTCTTGTCTTTGAACTCCAGAATACCCAGGGCCAAAACGGAACCAGAGCACTGAGAACTAACCCCAGCAAATCAAGCCAGATGTATACTCAGAAGAAAGGGAAAAAAAGAGTGAAAAAATGGAGAGCAAGAAAGAAAATACATTTCCAGCTGGTTTCCAGCAGTGGGCTTTTTGCATGCGCATCTGCATATGGGGGATGCAATTGACCTCCCCCTTCAAATGCAGTTCAACGTCCGTTATTTACAGAGACATTTTAACACCCTTTAATTGGCACTTAGGAGGTAGATGAGAGGAGGCAGTCAGATGTGTGGTGGCTTTATTTTTTAACTATTTCCGGGAGTGTAATACTGCTGTTCAGAACACCGCCATAAAACAGCTACTTCTTTGTACAAACTTAAGGGAGAAAAGCTCAGCTCCCGATTTCTCTCATTACTTTACACTTTTCCTCAGTTTTCTCATGTGGTATAATTTGTTTTATTGTTTATGTTCTGGGCAAATGCTGCCCAACACCGCTAGCACGGCTCCTTCTGTGGACCTGGGTATAATTCCTAGACATTTCACTGCAGATGCTCTTCTTCTTTTTCAAATACAACATTCTGTATAATAGATTAACTAGTAACTTTAAACTGATACAGCATAGATGAAGGTGTTAATTTTTTCTTCTGCTTGATGCTACCAAGCTCTGGGACATTGGTGTAGGGAATTAGAAATAGCAGAATGTAGGAAGAGACTGGCATTTTAATCCTGTATGCAGAAGCTACACTCTAGAGTGAAATACTTTAAAGTGAGTTTTCTTCATTGAGGCATAGAGTCTAATTTTAAATGTTATTTGCTTTTTATAATTTTAACAGCATATAAGCACACTATATTAGAAAATCTGTATAGTAAGCATTTATGTTTTTTCATATAATAAAATAAAAGGTGCCATAGTGACAAAGCAGTTGTCATGGTTTGGTGTGATTTTAGGTCCTCAAAGAAGCAGCTAGTGTTTAATTCCATCATTAGGTCGGCATACAGCATTGCTGGGGGTGTGGCCTCTGAGGTCGAGACTCAGGGGTAATCAATGCAACGGAATAAAAGGACAGTTATAAACACAAATCCTCATCCAATCTACAGATACCAGACCTCTGAAGTATTTGAATTTTTCATTGTGCTATTTTCTCATGTGTACTTTCAGCTTTGAACCTCTTCTTGTCTTGATCTTGTATTGGGATTCGGTTTTGTTTGGCTTTACGTCTTTTTTTTGTTTTGTTTAGTTTTTTTTTATGTGTATCTCCATTTTATCTGCCAATTGGCTTGCAGAACAGTAGTTTGCCTCAATGATACAGAATCCTGGGTTTGAATCTCATGCTCAGTCCTTATCTTGGGGGAATCTACACTTTTTGTGGATTTTTTTTTGCAGAGTCTCCCATGCAGGTAACTGCAAATTGTTATATTTACCCTGTGTGATCCATTGTGTGTGTTCCATGCTGTTCAGATAAAGAGTGGGGCTCAGGTGTAATGTCTGTCACCTGAGAGGTATGAGTAGGCCAGACCTTGGCTAGATCTTGACAGTGGGAATTGGAATAAGGAATATCACTTCACCTTCAGTACATAAGGCTTAGCTGAAATGGAAAGTGAAAAAGTAATAGCCAAACAAAGCAAAAGTCACCACAACACATGGTATTATCTCTTTTTTTGACCAAAGGTGATTTTGAGATCCCCTTTGGCTGGAAAGACCTGCTGTCAGGAGTCTAGGAGCATTTTGCACAAGGTAACAAATGAGCAAAACTTCCACTTGTTGTGAAATTGAGAATGAAGCTAAAGACTTCATAAACTGCAGATGCAAAACAAGAACAAAATGAAGAACCAAACTCGAAAATTACAAACCAGAATGAAAAACACAATCACATAAGATAGGAAGAAAGAAGTGTCAAGAGTATCAAAATTAAAAATTTTCTTTATCATGTAAAAAATGGGCAAAGCTTATCATGCAAACAGATTTGAAAGTCTAAGAGACTTACAAATGGAAATACCCAGGACAGAAGGGTGAACCTAATGCCATAACATGATGTTTGTGGCTGAATGTTAGTTGGTGCCTGTTGTAGTGGCACATAGACCCAACACTGGAAACAACCCATCATGAAAGATAAAGAAGGAGTCTTTCTATGTAATGTTGCCAGGAGTGTCTCTAAATTTTACAGACCAGCAAGGTGACAGCTGATACACTGGTTTGTATAAAAGCCAATGCAGTACAGGAGTGCCCCGAAGAAATGGAGAAAACTATAGATTTGTCTGAAAGATGTTCTTGCAGTCTATTCAAGGGCTTAATTATTTCTGGTAGGATTTTGTCTCAGGGTTTTTGTGAATAAGATGGTAAAAGTTGACCTCGACTGGGGACAGAGGTGGAAAGGTTTATAGCTTGTAGTAGTATTTGAAATTGCTCCTGAGCCTTTTTTTTAAACACATTGTGATATGGGAAGAGGGAGCCTAGCCAATATTGCAGCCTGAAACAGATGAAGAATAATGCAGTGTCAATCCTAGACATGAACAACTGCTTAGCCCTGCATGAAGAGGGAGTTTGACAATTCTATCTTGTTTTATGGTCCTTAAGAATGTCTATTATTGCATGCTATTTAGCAGATGCTGGCACAAGAATGTGGTCCCCACATACTTAGTTTCACAAAATGGGTGGGTGAAACCATTTTCAACCCAAGAGAGAATAATTCATCTTTTCCTATTTATCAAATGCTTCCAAAATATTAACAAATTAAGCTGAAAGTTCCAGCTGCATTATTTGGTAACTTACTCCACATATTCACAGTCCTCTAGGTGAAGAAATATTTCATAACATTTGTGCATAATTAACTTTTAACCATCTTCATCAATGTTCCATGGATATCATTACATTTTGTATTAAATCCCCCATTGTTTTCTGTTTGGTTAAAACAAAATTCTTCTTCTGTATTTCTATATTGCACAAACCTACAGTAACAGAATAAAACAAACAGCTCTTCTGTACACTACCTGGTTGTGAACAATGAATGGACTCCAAATTGTCATAAGGCATACTTTTCAATTACTGTACTTCCTCTAAAGAAATACTTCACTTTCATTTGTGCTAAACTTTATTTGATATATACATTCCCATATTAGAATTCTGCTAAGGGTCTTCTATACTGAGTGGATGACTCTGCAATACCTCCTAATTTGGGAATTTAACTTATTTGATAGTTCTGTTTTTTACCAGATATCTTTTATTAGCAGACCCAGAAATGAATCGTGCTGAACCTAATTTGCAATCTAAACTGATTGTGATCAAGTCCCACTTATAGTTTTTCACTGATTTTTGTGCTTAATCTAAATCTCCATCCACCCACAGCCTGACTTCCACCATCTTGTAGTTTCATCATCAATTCTTATAGTAGCATTATGTTGCAGCCAGATCTTTTTCCATGGCTTGTATTTATTTGTTGTTTTATTGTTTTTTGACATATTTGGATTATTATTTTTCATGTTTTAATGTTACTTCTATTAGATTTGTTTAGTTTTTGTTACTTATGTATCCATTCCTTGTGTTGTGTGGGTGGTACCCAATGAGACGGTGACACTCTGACGTCACCGATATTGGAACCTTCCTCTGCTTATACTGAGTCAAAGAAAATGTCAGTAGTGTTAGATTGAAGAGTGAAGGGGATTACTAATCTATATACTAATCTATATAAAATCATAAGATATTTTTGTTTTAATCTCTGTTTATCTTTTTGTTTGTTTTACTAATCACGTAAACACGGCTTACCAATTTTTACGAAATTTACCATGTGCCTTGCTGTTGGTGCAACTTAAATTATAGGCTATATGTTGTACTGAGGAGAGTTACAATGGGAAGGGGGGCAACTCAAAAAACAGTAATAATGCATGGACTACAATTCCCAGCATGCAGCATGACTGCACTGGGACGAGGCTATCATCAGCAGCAGTGCAAAGTTTTCTAGTGGCCAAAGCACAAGAGATGTACAACATTTTTTTCTCAATTAATTTTGCTTTGTCTTTCTGGAATACAGCTTTTGTCTAAGAGTGATTCTTTTTATCTCATTGTGAGTTGTGTTTTGTCATGCTGAATTTCCAAAAGGACAGTTTTTCCCAAGATGCCGCAAAGAAAACCAAAAGAAAAAAAACTTAAAGGAGACATTTTTGGTTATAAAACTAGCATTGAACTTTCCTGATATTTGTAGTCATCTCTGCTTCACATAAATTGGATATCTCTTTCTTCCATGAACCTACTGTTTACCAGTTTTTTTCCCCTTAAAATCTGTAAAATCTAATAAATATATTTACAGTCGTCACTTTCATTTTTTTTTACTCTGATCATAATTTTTTAACTAGAAATTTCATTAACAATAACAATTCTAGGTATTTCTTTTGATTTATCCACAAAAAAATCAAGTACATGATATCATGTGTTGCATGTTTGTCCTGCCTAACAATAGCCTCATATCCCTACACAACAAACCTCACAAAAATGATGGAAGTCATACTGAAAACAAAATGGCTTAGCAGGAAATTATCTGACCATTAAATTTCTCATTCACTAAATCCCCAAACAATATCCCCCTTATTTTTTTGAGTCCAAGGAAAGGCTTTAAAAGAATGTAAAAGTTCAGATCATGACAGTTCTTGCATTCATGTTCCCCTTTTTCTTAAGCCATCTCCCACCACCATTACCAGTTTTTTATTATATAGTGAGAAGCATCATAATGAAAGAGGTGACACGCTAGAATTTACAGTTAGACCTGCAAGTACTTTCATCTGTATTTTTTCACTCAAAAATAATTTTCCTCCTGGCTCTTAATTTTAGTACCAAAGGACATGACTTCAAAGGATCAAATCGTCAGGATATTTACATTTCCTTATTTGGCAGACAGTTTCAATCAAGTCGACTTACAACATTTTATGAGACAATTGGTTACGTTTCTTTGGGGTTCCCAGTTGAAGCACAGGCAGGTCAAGTGACTTGCTCATGGTCATATAGTGTCAGAACCCCGGGTTTGAAAGACAAACTGTGATCTCCTCCATTAGTGTCGCTGGCTGTCCCATGACTCATCAGCCACCACTGCTACTGCAGATGTATCTCTCTTACCAGGTCTTTTCTGATCTGCCAGATAGTGTAGCACCTCTGTGGTCACCTGCCTTTAAAAAAAAAGTGAAGATGAAAAGGTGGAGATTCCCCCAAGACACTGACTGAGCATAAGATTCAGATATTTTGATCTTCACATTTGTGTGCGTATATACTGTATATACACACGGCCTCAAGGCTTGTACTACTGAAAGCAGCTTACAGGAAGGAAGTGTAAACCAGGTACTCTTATTCTACACAATAATATCTGTCTCTCCTAACTTACGCCTGATATTTCCAGAAATGGGACGGGAAATTCATCTCTGTGACCCTGATCTAGTATGATTGGTAATTTATTAAGCTGTGATTTTATTTGTATTTTCTCTCCATCTCTCCATATGAAGCACTCTTGTGATATGATATCATTAATTCATTCTTTGAATATCTTTGTTATTATCCAAAAGTCAGCCAAAAACCCAACAGGTTATTACTGATCTCTCAAATGGAGAATGCATGTTTATGGGCTTATGGCAACTGACAAGGCTTAGATTGTTCACTCCTGTCTATTCACGTCAACAATGCACCATTTTATACCTCAGCAGTCTTTAATTTATTCCAACTCTTTGCCCTGACCTGTAATCCCCCTCCTCTCTGTCCATCTGACCCATCTGTGCTTCATTTCCGACTCATCGGCATCCAAAGCCCAGGGCCTTGGCCCTGTTTGGGACCATTAGACAGAGCTTGGCACTGTTCCCTCTTCCCGCACCACATCCTCTGCAGAAAAAAAAAAAAAAAAAATGACCATCAGATTGAAGAACAGAGCACGCTTTGTCCCCGGCAACAGAGTTCTGGAACCACTTTCAATCATTTGCACTCTATACCCACTCCAGCGCATTAATGCGATCAACATCGGGCCTGTTGTGGGCATTTGTTTTTCAAGCAAATAGCTTGCTAACATTCCAGGCATGTACTTCCCTGAAAACAAGACTGAGGCAATGGCCTGAATACTGAACTGGAAAACAAGCCAAGAACCGAAAGCTTAGCTTGGCACTGCTGGTGTTGATCCTTAATAAGTAACTTCCTAAATCTGAGGCAAGAGGCTTGCAGCCTCAATGAGTTATTTGAAAAATATTTTGTAAGTACCTCATACCACTTCATTTCATGTGGTATGCGTCATATTGTGAACAGTTCTGAGCCAGCCTGGTTGAGCAGGCTCACTGTTTTTTTCCACGACTGTCGGTTTTAAAGTAGAAAATCCTTACCCAGGATGAGATCATAGCTTCTGCTACTTGTGCAGGTTTTAAATATCTGAATGTACTCCTGGAGATGACGGATATTAAACAGCCTTTCTTTCCCACATTTGGCAAGGCTGGAATTATCTCTAGTGTGTTAGTGTTATGTTAGCTGGAGATTCATTAGCTAAACCCTGAAGGACAATTCTGATACATTCTCCACAAATATGTGATTGGGTGAACTTGAGCATTGCACTGTAAAAGTCACCTCTAATAAATTACAGGACATATATAAAAAAAGAAAAATGCTTTGAATGATCTAATTTCTGTTACCAAATCCTTTAATATAATTTAAATACATACTAATACACTTACAAAAAGCTGAAACACTTGCAACTGACCTACTTTCCTTTTCTGTGTGAAAGCATAATAGCAAAAAAAGCTATGCCTTCCTGGTTGCCAAGTTTTTTTCTTTCTTCCCTTTATTTCTAACTCATTATAATTCAAGCCACCTTATATTAAGTCAAAGCTTTTTGAAATAACATACATACAGTATACATTTTTGTAAAACACACACAGGCAGAATATCTGATAAGATCCATGAGAAATATTTCCCTGTTTTTGTCCACAGTAGTTAGTAGGTCTGTTTCACAGTTCCACGGACCTGGGTTCAGATCTCAGACTAATCAGTGCTTGTGTGGGTAATATAATATAATATGATGTAATATAATATAATACGCTACCGTGGTTGTTTGTTTGTCTGTCCAGCATTTTAAATCACCTGTAGCTCGCAAACCGTTTCACCTATTGACCTGAAATTTGGTACACATATACTACATGACGCCTACTGTCCGCTTTCGGGGTGATGATTGACCTCTAAGATTATTCCTCTTTTTATTTTTATTTAATTGTAGAATCAACTCTCGGCAGTGGCCAGCAGGGTGCCCATGGGTGCCATTCTCATTCCCTACCACCTTCGTCGTCACTTCCCCTTCCTCTTCATATCTTAAATCATTCTTGAGGAAGATTGAAGACTTACAGTAAGTGCAAGCTTAAGTGAAAAATTAAAGAAAACATACTAAGTAATTGCAATGCAAACATTGACTTAATCAGTTTTAACATGAAAAGATGCCAACGAAAGAAGAGAAGAAGCAGGCTGCTGGGGTGGATAAAAAAAGAGAAGCTCAGGAAACAGGAAGCGCATCAACCTCTGAGCAAACGAATGCTAAACGTACAGAGAAAGAAAGAGTATGAAAACTCTGAATACTCAAGTCAAGTGTATTCACTGCTGTTACTGGTATAATATATTGTTAGGGCAGACTGGTGCAGTGGTTGGTGTTGACACTTAATGGATCCAGGACCTTGAGTTCAGATCTCATGCCTTGATGTCCTTTGAAGCTTCCATGTGTCTACATGGAATTTCTTTTGGGTACTCTGGCTTTTTTTCCCCAACTTGATATCTGCGGTGAAATGGCATGCTTATGAGCGGAACGCCTTGGCGATTGCTGAATGGATGCTCTTACTGCTTCCACATTTTCTGCAATTCTGATGGTTCTAGGTCTGCCAGGTGATTTTCTTTTTAGTGTTGACTCACTTGTCCTAATGTTAGAAATCCATAGCAAAATCATTTCCCAATCTGGTACAGATGCATTTCGAACGAGCATCAAGCATGAACAGAGTGCTCTCTGCACCGCTATCACAGAATGGTTGTTCTCATAAAATGTTTGAACAACAAAGCCCAAATGTTCACTGGTCCAGCTTATGATGGGTACTGAAAATGGGAGAGCCTAACCTACCGAATATGACCTACCCCGCCTATCTACCCCCACTACAGCCCACACAGTTCTCCCTCAAAATGTGGGAGATCTCTATGCCCCATCCTGTAATATAATATGCTCAACTGCACCTATTCAAGATCTGGGTTGTATGGGGTGCAATAATCTATCTATCTATCTATCTATCTATCTATCTATCTATCTATCTATCTATCTATCTATCTATCTATCTATCATTACAATACTATCATTTAATTGTAGACTTCAAACCATTGTAACGCTACTGCCTCACAGAAAGGAGGCCAGGGCTCTCACCACAAGTCCTCTTTGCATGGAGTTTGCATGTTCTCTGTCTGTCTGTGTGGAATTCCTTTGGGTTTTCCAGTTTCATCCTGCAGTCAAAGACATGCAGGTTAGGTGAATTGGTAACACTAAACTGGCCCTAGTGTGAGCTTGCGGTGTGTGTGTTCGCCCTGCAATGGACTCGTGCCCTGTCCAGGGAATTGTTCCTGCTTGTGATGAGCTCCAGCACTGCTCTGCAACCATGTTCAGGAATAAGAAGGTTAGAAAATGACTGACTGAGTGACTTTAAACTAGACTCCTTCAAATGCTTCACTTTTTATTTCAAAGTTAAAAGAAGGTTGGGAAAGACAGGGAATCTTCCATGTTTAGCAAGCAGGTGTAACACAGCAGCACAGCCCAAATGAAAAGTAATGCAAAGAGTGGACCTTCAGTGGATTTCAGTCAGCAAAATGAGTCTCAGGGTTCTCTGAGAACCAACCTCTCACAAAACCCCATGAGACCTATGTTATATATCAGTATAAGTGTGGATTTCAGTTCAGCTATTGATGTCTGATTGTGGGTTGACACCTAGTGATATGATTGGTAATGCCTTACACATTTTGTTAGCTGTTGTTCAATAAAGACAAGAAAGAAAAAGGCACGTGCTGTCTGCTCGTCTGTTTTTATCAAAGGAAAAAAGGGCAACGATAGTGTACTACATTACAAATACATGACAACCTAGAAGGCAGAAGCCTACAACGATGAGTCCTCTTCAGAAAAGGAACATTTCTTTAAGATTTTATTTCTCATGAGAGGCCACAGTTAAAGAAAGCTATGGTGCTTATTAATTTTGATTCCAATTAAACATTTTAGGAGTAAAAAGTTTGCCTTGACTTCTGTCTCACATAAAGACAGTAACTGTCAGACTAAGTTAATAAAAGCAATTTTAGCCGAAATGGCATCAGACGAAGTACTGGCCCTCATTGCAAATTTACTACACTGCTAAGCAAATCTGGAAAATTGATTGCTGTTCAGTTTACTATATATATGTTGTAGTCCAAGGGGCAATACTGCAACAAATTTTTGAGGTACCAACCTGGCTGTCCCAACTGTCCCCATTTACTTGCAAAATTCAACAAAAGCAACATATGATGGTGTTGAAAAAGGAAACAGAAACACTGCCCCTTAACACTCGGGAAAGCTCAGTCAATACAATTAAAGTAGATATAAACAGGCCTTAAGGTTGCTTGAACCAGTGATGTATCCTTCCAGGCTGTCATGCTTTTATGGCCCAGGGACTGGAAGAGGCGATGTCAGTTACCCTCACTGGGCAGTTTCTCTGCATTAAGGAGGAAGAAGACAAGACAATACAGTTAGCAGCAAAGCCCCCTCTTGGCTCAGTGTGGTAGCATATACATGGTAAAAACTCAAAGGGTAATGCCCTGATGCACGTGCATGACTGGGAGCTCCCATAGTCCTTTTATATTCCCTGACCCGGAAGTCTTCTCAATCCCCAGTCTATGTGATTTTGTATCACTTCCGGTTCAGTTAAAAAGTCCTTTTCTTCACCCTGGAAGCACATCATTCCCCTTGTCCATGTGTGCTTCCGGGGCGTAGGGAAAATGCCCATTGTTCCTCCCTGCAGCATCTCCTAGTGGCCCACATGGCATCCAGCAGGGCTGCGTATGAAAACTGCAATGTCCATGATGCACTGCTGGTCTTCGGGGAAATTCCATACTGCAGGGAGGGCTCCACCTGGCGGCTTGGGGGTATTGGCCAGGATAAAGGCCGGCCATACACCACAGTATTCCCCTCCCAGCGACGAATTAACATTCGGAGCGCCTGCCCGAGAGGGAAGTCTTTTTCCAAGAGGACATTCCGGTTGAGCCTTGACTGATTCTTATATCTTGATCCCTGGAGAATCTAGGGGGAATATTAGTCCAATTCGACAGCTTGTCCCCCTCTCTCCAAGGACAGTTTTGCCAAATGTAGCCCTTCGGCATCCGTAACACTGCCTCCGTCCTCCTGTTATTCTCCCCCTGCAGGACTGAAAACAATTGGGAAACATTAGGACCGGCCCTTCTCTTGCTGTATATCTATACTAATAAAAGGCAAAGCCCTCACTGACTGACTGACTGACTCACTCCCTCACTCACTCACTGACTCATCACTAATTCTCCAACTTCCCATGTAGGTACAAGGCCGAAATTTGGCAGGCTTATTCCTTACAGCTCACTTACAAAAGTTAAGCAGGTTTCATTTCGAAATTCTATACGTAATGGTCATAACGGTCGATAACAGTCGACAACGTCCGCCATGTTGAACTTTCTTATTTATGGCCCCATCTTCACGAAATTTGGTAGGCGGCTTCCCTGCACTAACCGAAACCGATGTATGTACTTAATTTCGATGGTATGACGCCACTGTCGGCCGCCATATTGAATTTTCCAAATATCACTAATTCTCCAACTTCCCGTGTAGGTAGAAGGCTGAAATTTGGCAGGCTCATTCCTTACAGCTTGCTTACAAAAGTTAAGCAGTTTTCATTTCAAAATTCTATACGTAATGGTCATAACGGTTGACAACGTTCGCCATGTTGAACTTTCTTATTTATGGCCCCATCTTCACAAAATTTAGTAGGCGGCTTCCCTGCGCTAACCAAAACCGATGTACGTACTTATTTCAGTGGTATGATGCCACTGTCGGCCGCCATATTGAAGTTTCCAATGTCACTAATTCTCCAACTTCCCGTGTACGTAGAAGGATGAAATTTGGTACTTATTTCGATGGTATGATGCCACTGTTGGCCGCCATATTGAACTTTTCAACGGTCTTTGTTACTTATGGGCCCATCTTCAAGAAATTTGGTACGCGGGTTCCCAACACTAACTGAATCCTACTTACATACATGTATACGTCCATAGCCTGCAGCTCGGTCACCGTGTGAGTCGGCGTTGGATCCCTCATCCCAACGCCTCCCACGTTGTTGGCTGCCTGCCTATATAAGGCCGTCCGTTGCTCCAGTCTCTACATTCCTTTCCTTGCTTCGCCACGGGATTCACATCTCCCTGCTGATAACTACAGCCTTTTTATTTAATCCACGGCTTCTCCGCTGTTTTATTGTTCATTTATTACGATTATAGTTATTGTGTAGGTATTTTAGACTTACTTTACATTGTTCAGGTACCCATTTCCTTTATCGTTCCAACCGTATCCCCATTAACATCGAGGTGATCACCATTGATCAAAGAACTGTCATTTACCGAGTGGTTTCCATGCCCGGAGATGGCACCTACCTTTTCCATGCTCTTTGTTACATATTGCACAGTCATATCAGGCTCACTCTTGATATCCGGAGGAACATTGTGTCTTATGTATTGAATTACTGGGACAGGTTCAAGGTGTGGACTGATGATGGTACAGGAGATAATTATTCTACACTGGAGCACTAGAAGAGTGAAATGCTTAAGCCCTTCACCTATGCATCTGCATGTGAGTTGATGGCTGCCGCTGAATTGTTCGGTTGTCGCTTTCAAGTGTACCGAAATGGCCAAATATTTTACACCTTTCGACAACCGCCAATGCCTCTTAAACATCTTAGATTCACAGGTGACGATTTCAGTAGTTGACACTTTGATGTTTATGAATGTTTAAACTCTCAAAAGCTGGATGTAAAGTTATCGATGAATTACTGGTTGTATGCTTACAACACTTGACAGATGCCGAATGTCTCTTCAACACAAGTCCTACAAATACTGTCGTAATTGAAACAAACCATGAAACTCAAACCGATTATGACAGCAGCAATCCAAGCTGTAAGATTTGAAACAAGATTACTGTTCACATGGCCAACTGTACGTTGCATGGTCAAGAGTAAGCTCAGTGCACAGCTTGGTCATATTACAACCGGAGGGCCGAAATCACAATGTGGTATACAAAGAGATCCTTAACAATTAATTATTGGTATATTTTCCCTCAGTTTAAAAAGGTTTAATTTTCTTCTTAATAAAGATTTTAAGGCAGTACTTCGCTGCTGCGAAGCGCGGGTATTTTGCTATATATATTGTGAACCCGGCCCAGACACAGACAGGCGGACATGTTGTTAAAACACCACCATACGTTTATTCTATAATATTTACAACAATTGGTCACAAAGACCCCAGTTCATTGGTCACTCAGACCCCAGTCACGTGCACAAATACCCCAATCACAGTCCTGGCCACAATGCCTTTCTCCTGAACTTCGTCCTTCCTCCTCCCGACTCCAGCCTCGAATGAAGGGAGACGGCCACTTTTATACAGTCCCCGGATGAGCCCCAGGTGTTCCCGGCATTCCTCTTCTGGCCACGCCCCAGCGTGGCGGAAGTGCCAGCTGTCCTCCCGGCAGCTCTCTGGGCGCCGTCCTAATTCTTCCCCCCAGTTGTAACAGGTCCCCAAGGCATTGGGGCGCCTCCTGGCGGTGACCACGGGCCCCTACAGGGTAGAGCTTCCATGCCCTGTACCCGTGGCCCCCAAATCAACCAGGAAGGCGACCCCCACGTGATCCAGGGTGGGCACAGACCCACATCCGGTCCCTCATGGCATCCCGGCCGGGTCATGGCCCCTGGCATCCCTGACACTATATATATATATATATATATATATATATATATATATATATATATATATATATATATATATATATATATATATATATATATATATATATGTATATATATACATTCATAAGTGGCTGGTTTGCTTACTTGACAGGGTGTAGATCGGAATATTATATCCATAGGTCTGAATCACAATCTAATTTTTTGGATGGTTACCTACTAGTTAACACTTGTGGTTGGTCGGCCAGTCAGCAAACATCTGCCACACCCTCTCAGTTGCGAGAAGTAGATCATGGGAAGCAAAGGTGCATACACCTGATGAGCCCCAATTAGGGCAAAACACATGTCGTGTACTTCTTGTGTTATTTGACAGATACTCTATAATGTGTCTATAATCTGCTTCTCACCTCTGAGACGGCGTGGCGGATGTTTCGATTACTCTTTTCATTTTGTCCCAATGCTGACAAAACTGAATGGAGATGGGAAGGAATTACATCACTTCCATATTCACTTGTCTTCTCGTTTGTAAGCAGCAAATGAACAAAGAAGTGAACATGTCAGTGAAGTCCTAGCTCTCCTTTTGCATTCCATATTGTTGTTGTCCCCATTATGTGTGCTGCTCATTGCTAACTATCAGTATTTACATAAAATTATAGCAAACTACATCAAACGGTGAATTAAAAATAAACTAGCAAAGAAAAGTAGAAAAGTAAGTAATAAAAGCTAAGGCACAGAATACTAATATTTATGAAATTTCCATATATTTCTATAATGCTGACCCATGCTTGAAGCCCATTGGAGTCCAGTAAGGAATGTTTTGAGAACTCCAGAGGTATCATAGCCTGCCTTTCTCTCTTTTCAGGAGGTGAATGAAAATGTGTAGATACCTGACATTGGCCAGAGAAAGATGGACTAGTTTCTTCTGAATGACAAAGTTACATACTGTATATGTAACTTGTATATGTACATACTGTATATAATGAAATGAATATATGCAAGAATAAAGGATTGCTTTCCCCACTTGCATTTCAAAACATATGTGCAGGGTTCTTCTTATATTGCAGGTGACATACCTGAGTGTAATGTGAGTGCCCCAGCCTGTCTACATAATCAATCTGCCCAAGTGGGACTGTGGCTTCAATGGGAATACTCCACAATGTTATGAACAGGCTACTTGTGCAGTCCAGACAGAAACCGTCATCATCACCTGCTGCAGTGACATTATCATGCGTTACCACATTGTGGTTGTTTGATGTCACAATTACACCATATGGAGGCACTTTCTATTAGAAGCAATTAGTTGCACAATTTGGCAGCATGATTCTGTGGTTTTGTATAAATAGTAATAGTACATAGAGTGCTTTATTAGGTGGAATGACATTATTGAAATGTATTCGAAAATATCTAATTATGCAATCATGTGACTGTATGTTTTCCAGAAATTAACATAATTTCGGACAGCACACAGTAGGGCAGTGATGGTGCGAGTTTGGATTTTAGATTCCCCATGAGTGGAGTTTGCATGTTCTCTCTATGTCCATGTGGATTTCCGAGGGTGCTCCAGGTATCCACGCACAGTCCTGCAGTTTAGGTAAATTGGTGTTGCTAAACTGGCATGTGTGTGTTCTACCTGTGATGGACTGGTGTCCTTTCCAGGTATTGTCCCTGTCTTGTGCCCAGTGATTGCTGGGATAGGCAACAGGTTCTGTGATACCCTGTCCTGAATAACTGTATTTAAAAGATGGATGGAATATAATTTAGTGAACTGTGAAAAGTTTGTAATCACAAAAAAAAACAGCAGCACTGAAAACTGAATTTTAAATATTTTTAGAACGTGTATTATGATTGGAGGCAAACCATATCAATTCATTAATACTATAATGATAGTATTTTAAATTGATTAATTAGTTTATTGTAGTAAATTAAAGTAAATTAAATTGATTTCCTAATCTATTGCAGCCGCTGGGTGCAGTTATAAGTAATATCCTTTTGGTTTTATTTAATTAAAGAATGAATCTGTGGAGTGATGTACAGCCGATGGTATTAATTAAAAACCGAGGCCCATACGGCACCTTACCTTTAAGTGGGTGAGTGCCAGGCAGCAAGTGGGCTGCTATGTCTCCACAGAAAGGTATTTTGTTTTAGTTTGAAGACTACAGAATGAATAAAGGAGGGCGAGGTAGCTATTTTGATTTACAATCATTGCTTTGTAATTAAGACAGAAAGAATTAAAGATCACATGATTTCTGCTTGTCCCTTTAGGGCAAGTGTTGCTGGAGTTGACGTGACTGATCTGAATAATGGCATCCACTTGAATGGGGAAAAGATGGGAACAATGAATTAGTGAATTAGTTTCTTTTATGTATTTCCATGTGGGAACCAAATGACGGTAATGATTTGCGTTTCTTCTTTTAGAACTAGGTGGTATCCAGTTGTTGACAGCTGTTTCTTGGTTTTTTGTTTTTATGTTTTTCTGTTTTTATATTTTAACTGTTTTTTAATTTTTTAAAAATTGAACTTGTTTTTAATGACCCAAAACACAAACATACTATGATCAATCATTTAGTATTTTAATTTTTAAAAATATTTTAGTCTTTTCTTTTGTTAGAAATTCATGATTAGAAAAAACAAAAACATTACATGTATTGAGCAAGAAATGCTTTAGGGCTTGTTCTTTGAACATTTTTGTACTTCAATAGCAGCAAGTACACAGGTAATATTCAGCTCAGTTTAGTGGGTTTCTATATGTTATAATACACTTTCTATTACACAGATTGTGTGTCACACACAAAGACTTGGTTAGAGTTTTATGGGAGTCACTGGGACCACATGAGGGATCAGGGGGAGAAAATGGAGACAGCCACTAATGCAATCCTCCTATCCTATTCAGTATAGAAGATTAAACTGCTGACACCACCTGATGATGTCACTCTCACTTCACCACTAACTCTGCCCCTTCCAGTAAGACAAATCAAAAAGTCAATGGAAACCAGAAGCAGTCTGTCATTTGCAGACCACCTGTTGTAGTTTAGCCAGGGTTTCTTTCTTGCTGTTTTGTTATCTTCTAAATATTTTGTATATTGTTTCATTGAGTACTGTTGGTTTTTGCTTTCACTCTTTGGGCATTTATTTATTGAATACTGTGTTTATTAATTTTGCAGCTAAGGAATATGTTATTAATGTATGTAATTAGCCTCAGGGGGTAGGGCCACTTAATGCTTCAGCTGGTGAGTTGCCCCTAGCAGCACTTAAGATGAAGCAGTGCTTATAATGGCTGCTTTGGCAATAAGGCTATTTCCTGTCTTTGGTTGTACTTTCATTCTGATGTTTGGAATTTTTCTGGCTTTGAACCTCTACTACATAGTAAAGTTAAGTTTCTGTTTTTCTTAATTATATTTGTTTACTTTTAGGTTTTGTTTCTTTTCTTTTTTGCACTTGTTTTTGTTGTCTTGGCAAATTTTTAACTTTTATTGTAAGTGCCAATTTTAGGAAGTTAATGGTAATGTTAAATTCACAAAAATGGCTTGTTTTATTAAAAACAAAATTTAAGTTTTGCATGAAGTAGCTACATAGATAAATGAAAGATTCTCTTTTCATTCCCTATAAGCTAACATGTTAATGGAACATTCTTAATACTCTACTATATTTCTAATGTAGCAAAATAATTAACTATCAGATTAAAAGAAACATGGACTATACTGTAAGATTACATTGCTTGCTTGCTTGTTTTCTGAATGTATATGTTCATAACAATATGTGTCACGTCAATATAGTGAATTAAAGAAATGTAACTAAGGTATGTGAGCCATGAACAGAAACATCATGTTATCTTTGTGTATGTTGCTCTCTTCATTTTTGCAAACTCTCTTTGATTTGAATATCACTAATGTTTTTAATGCAAAGACACTGGGATATGGAATTTTTTGTGTAAATATCGTACCTAATGCTTGAACCTTTCCAGCAACTGAAGAATTTTGGAAACATTGGAAAAAGCAGCTGTACTTACAATAAACATTTGTATATTAAAGGAACCTTGTGTCATACACATATGCGCTTAGGAGGCAGTCAACAAGTCCAGAGGTGAGCGAGATATCATCTGATGGGGGGTTGTATTGTGGTAATAATGCCTCTCTCTCTGATCTTATAGAACCAAGGAAGAAAAATAAACCTCTAACTTCATCAACAAATCCCAGCCTGGAAAACGACTCCACAACAAGATCCACTTCCGGTCCATTATTGATGACGCCACTTCTGTCCCATCCGAATGACGTCACGTCCGGTCCCTCCACGATGATGTCACTTTTCTGGTGCCTCTGTGATGACATCACTTCCGGTGGCGCTGTGATGGCGTCACTTCCGGTCCATCAGTGATGATGTCACTTCCTGCCACATCATCTCTGGTTGCCATTTTGACCACTGTATAAATACCAGCCAAACTGTAACCATTTTGGCGAATGTCTGATTCAATTTTGAGATCAATTTTGACCAACAATTGCATCCAAGCAATATACGGGGCAATTCCCCAACTCTTTATATTTTGTTTGTGATCTTATTTCATCATACTTGATGAAAGGATAACAAAGTGTCATCACAAATGTTTATTAAGCAAAACTAACAGAACCATCCCAAGGGTAGTCTTTCAGTCAAAAAGCTAAAGACATTTTTCTCCCTACTCAAGAAGCAAGTTGTCAGTGAGCCCTAATCAGGAAAGACAAATCGACCTTAGCAATCACTTAAGTAGGACATTTCCTCTGATAGTAGTTATATGAGGAGGTTTTTAAAAGTTAAAGAAATTATCCTAGATCATCAGATTCTGTCACAGTAAATGTCTGTAACCTTGAGATACTGTTTGGTGGCAGGCTAAGGATAAACAGTGATGGCTATTCTCCCATTTTATTGGTGCTCTTCACTGTCTACAGTCCAGAGGAGGTGCTCTCCATAGAGTACAGCATTTTTCTTGAATGATCAAAAACAGGAATGGTAGCTTCTTGAGCTAAACTGGTAGACATGAAATGAACATTGGCATTGAAAAAGTAAATTGGCTAAATAGCCCAGCAATAAAAGAGATGCACTATAAACTACCTAGCACATTACTACTGCAGGTACACATTTTTTGGCAAGGTTTCTATACGTTATGATAATGTGCACTTCTTCTTTTTCATAATTTGTATGTTTGTTTTCAGTCCTTTGATTTTACTGCTTTGCAAATTAGGACAGGCCACAGTATAAGGAAATGAATTTTTTATTAAAAATCCATCAAGCTATGTAAGCAAATCCAGCTAAAAGATTGTATCTTTAGGTCGCTTTTTAGAACCAAAGAGAACGGCCTACTGTTTGTGTTAAATACTCTTAGTGTTTTCAGATGAAGAAACTTCCTTAAACTGCTGAATATCCAAAGTAAACCCTCTAAATAGCTGAGCTCTTTTCCTGCCTCAGTATGTTAAATACACATTCACCACCACCATTTTGCATTGGCACTAACAGATTTGATTCTTCTATTAGCAAACCAGGTTGATTCAGTTTAGGGTTGTGGTGTCAGTGCCTATCCTGGCAGCACAGGGAACAAGACTGAAAGCAATGGAGGGGCCAGTGTGTTGCTCACCTCTTTTTTGCCAAACAAAACCTTATAAATGGTAATATGATGTAAACGAATAGATGAGCTGGCGCTAAACCCTGTTACGGAATGACTGGTCTGTTATTTTAATGGCGGTAATTACAACAAATCTTTGCTGCTTATAATGCAGATTAGCAAGGCCTAATTTAGGTTGAAATGTTACTGTAATCTACTGTATGTGTGCACCTTATCTGACATGGTTGACGTGGTGTTCATTCTTTGATAATGACAGGGAAACAAGATATTTTCAATGGTATTGGAACCAACACCTTGTTTGAGGATTACTTGTTAATGTGTAACCACATCCAAATGCGAGTTAACAGAGGATTTGGGCACATACACTAATTCCCACCTCTCAAAGACAGCTAGCTTAGGTTGGTAAGTGACCCTAAATTGACCCGATTGAATATGTGAGTGTATGGTCTCCTGCCCAGTTTCTCTTTCTGCGTTTTACCCAATTTTGACATAATAGGTGCCAAATCTCATTGATAGTATAATGAAATAGGTAGGTAAGAAAAATTAGAGAACTGTTGAAGTAAGGTATTTGGACTTAAATCTCTCTGTCTCTCATGTGTTCTATGTGGGGGTCTATTTTCAAAATTTCTATGAGAGGATTATTAGTTTTGCTTACAAAGCAGCATCTGATTGTACAACATAGAGTACTGCATCCTTGAAGCAGAACCAATAGCAAAGGGTAAGGTTAAAAATGTGACAGCACCATTTTAAAGTAGAAAGTTACTTTACTCTATTAGAGGTATTTAAAATGGAATGGCTAGATTACAACTGTACACCACTTCTATAAAAGCTGTTCCATGAAACATATACCATAAGCTGCAGTCCACATGAGATGCTCTCAAATAACGTATTTTTAGAAATGTATGCTAACTAGGTAAGGCAATAACAAAGGGAGTGTTGATGAATGGGAGAAGGTAAAATGCAACATGAATAATGACCCTGCAGCACTACCGCTATGGCTTGAGGGCCTCATCTAATGGTGGAGGGACTTGTTCACATATCCATTAGCTTACTTCCTTCGAAATACTCCTTTTACCTTCCATTGATTTCTTCCTGTTTCACTTATTCACTCTCTGGTTTGGCCTCAAATCCTTTCACCAGTTAATATCTTGTCCTTTATCTCATTCTGACTCCACACTCAGTAATCCTTTGTGGACTCAAGGAGGCTTTGGGCCTCACTTAGGGTTCACACTAATATTAAATAATTCCAGGTTCAGGGGATGCCTTATGTTCTGAACATGAATGACAAACAACAGCTCTCTGTAATGATCTAAATGTTAACATTTATGAGCTTGAACTTCAGGTTAGCAGGGTGGAAACCTGTTTTTTTTTCTACACTGTAACCTGCTTATAATGCACCAGACTAAGGGCCTTCTCCCTCTTACGCCACTCATGATTGCCACTGATTACAGGTGCCTCTAGTTTTTAACCTTCTGGGGTTTCCTGTTTTACCTCACCAACATCAGGGGCCTAAGAATCCTTTTTACGATATATCTGCAAGTAATCAACATCTATACATTACTATTATGTTACAATACGTCATTTCAAATGTTGGTGCAATAAAAGTAATGTTTATAAAATGAACAGGTGACAAGCCAAAGGAGGGTCAACCAGAATGTTAAATGTAGATCTCAGCTACAAAGATTGTTAATATATATTAAAGCTGGAGTCTAAGAAACAATAAATAAGTGCAACATACACAATAATGAATAACTCACCTACACATATAGGGTCTGAATAAGACAGGAAGACAACAAAAGATAACATGAAAACCAAGAAGGCTTGCTGGCTCCAAAACTGGAGATTCACAAGAGCTGCGTTTACTTACTTACCAAAGAGTCAGAGATAACTGCTTTATTCAAAGAGCTCACTTAGCCCACCCGGAGTAACTGTTCCCAGTTTGTAGACCCAGCATGCCTCTCTTCTTAATAGGAGATTATTGTAATCTCTGCCTCTGGGGTGTGGTTTAACAATTTCAGTAACAGAGTACTTCAGCTGAGCTTTGATGTGCATTATATAAATGAAGTTTCTGGACACTGCATGCTTTTCATAGTGTGTGCGTATATTGCTTTTATGTTCTAAGATCCTGCTGCATATGCAATACTGAGTTTTACCAAAGTAAAAATATGTGCAAGAGCAAAATAAAATGTAAGTTACCCCTTTTGTATTGCAGTTTGAATAATGTGTCAATGTTAAAAACATTACTGCATATTTCCTAATAACTAGTCAAGAAAGAGTAATTGCAACAGATTGTTCATGCTCAAATGTTTTAAGTGTATTTGTAACAGTTTACCAAGAAAATATCTATGTAAAAGTCCATTTTACTTCAGTTCAGATAAAATTATAAAAAATCAATTGAAATCACATATCCAAAGAGAGACTTTTCCTTAAAATAACATGTCAGCACATGACATTTTATTGTATTTTTTTATTCACCCATTCATTTTCTGCCAATGCAGAATCTGGCAAAACTTTTCAGAACAATCCACACCGGTTCATTGAAAGGTCCTCCTTAGCCTTCTATCTTTCTGTTACACACACACACCCACTCTTATCGAGATGCCAGTCAACCTAACCTTCAGAAAATGTTAAACACTGCCTGCATCTGTTCTTAAGTTTAATTTTGTGTAATTGGCACACTATAAAAATGATACATATTCAGGAAACACTATTCCTGATCCTGAAAATGATGCCCAGACATCTTATAAGAAAAATAACTGCTATAGACTTATGTCTGAAAGACTGCTTTCATAATACATCTGAAGGCAGATAGTCTGAAGACAAGGACGCTCATGAGATCTTCACAGCTTCCAGTTAAAAATTGAATGAGATTTAATTATAAAACAGACCTCCCATAATTAAGTGGAATTCATTTTAAAGATGCTGGATAGATAGATAGATAGATAGATAGATAGATAGATAGATAGATAGATAGATAGATAGATAGATAGATAGATAGATAGATAGATAGATAGATAGATAGATAGATAGATAGATACTTTATTAATCCCCAAGGGGAAATTCACATACTGATAAAAACAATATTAATTAAAGGGTGATAAAAATGCAGTGCAAGTTAAAAAATGCAAAGTGGAGAGTGCAAGGCAGGTATAACAGTTTATAATCTTGTATAATGTTAACGTTTACCCCCCTGGGTGGAATTGAAGAGTCACATAGTGTGGGGGAGGAACGATCTCCTCAGTCAGTGGAGCAGGACAGTGACAGAGAAGCTGCTCCTCTGTCTGCAGATGACACTGTTCAGTGGATGCAGTGGATTCTCCATGATTGACAGGAGCCTGCTCAGCGGCCGTTGCTCTGCCACAGATGTCAAACTGTCTACAATACATGGTGCCTTCCTCACCAGTTTGTCCAGGCATGAGGCGTTCCTCTTCTTTATGCTGCCTCCCCAGCACACTACCTCGCAGAAGAGGGCATTTCTTACAGAAATGTTATTACTATGCTAGTGAAGACAGGCATAGTGGGATACATTATGTAGTCTGAAGGCAGTAATCAAAAAACAACTCCAGAAAGGCTTCTTACTAGAATGAGTTGGTGGCTAATGGTGCTCCAGACCATCGCGCTATAGAGAGGATGGTCAGCATCTCCCGCTATAACTTCTGATCTTGCCATCTTCATCTTTTCTGTCAGTGCAGTCTAAGGTCAGTCATGAAAAGCAGCTGGCCTTCCTGATCATTTAATTCAGACATTTGAAACCCTTAGAGTTAGTACTCCACTTCGATACTTTGCCAGCAGTCCAATGGGGTAGAAGAGTCCACATGCAACTATGTACTGTCCCATTCTTTCTAAAGGAAAGGGCTTCGGGCCCTTTTATTATAACATGTCTGTGTCATCCATCCACTCAGCAGCAAACAATTCAGTAGAAGAGTGAATGTATTTACCAGAGCCTTGTCTGTCTTTTTTTTAATTATTGTATTGGCTCTACAGTGTGAAACGGTTGTTTTCTATGCTATGTTATTAGTTGGGCATAGTGTCTGTCTCCTAGGTGCACAAAGGGTGCGTTTTTTGATGACAGCACCATCCTTATAAAGAGAACTTAGTTACACCTTTACTGTGCCTGTTGATGCTGAGACCCTGTGATGAAAAAAGAAGGTTGGAGAACTATGTAATTTATTTGTTGTGTCACACACGTGCGAGTGGGAGGTAGCTTAAGGGCCTGAATTACTGTAGTTCCATGACAGACCAGGGGGTGGCGAGTTGCACTTTCTTTCTCTTTCAATCCTCTACAGACCACCCACGGAAAATCCAGCACTGTTCCAGCCCCATGGATGACGTTGTGTCACTTCTGCTTCTGGGCTCATGGACGATGTCACTTCCAGTTCTGGCCCTGATGACATCACTTCCTGTTACAGCTGCCATATTTACAGCCTTTAAGTCAGTTCTGTTTTGGACTCAGACCTGTAAACATTTCAATACACATTACCCTTTTGCAGCCAGGCCACAATATACTGTATGGGTGACTGCTCCAAACCTTTTTCAAAGTCTTTGGACTATTCTTGTGACTGTTGCCATATTTACCATCACATTAATCAGGATAAACTGTTTATAAAAAAGGATGTTGATCTGTGTCTTTTAAACCCACAAGTCACAGAGCATTTTGTTTGTTGCCAGCATAGTAATCTGAAGATAGGCCATAATGAGATAACATGTTGCCAAGTTGTCTTATCAAACTTGTTTCTTTCTCTAGTGCAAAACAAACATAAGACCAGGGTGACTCGGGTATTTTAGCAAGATTAAAAATATTGAATTACAAGAAATAAACATATAAGTTCAGTAGGTGTTATTCTCATTTATTTTTCTGTTTTTGTGCTTTTTATCAAAAATCTTCTGAGTTGATTAAACAAAAGGTAATAAGAATGAATTGAAGATTGAAAAACTAAATTAGTGGAATTTTCCCTCTGAGCGGTCAGGGGGACTTTTACAAATTGTAAACTCCAGACAACTACTGTTAGCATCATTTTTTTCACACAGAGTGCTTATGCAGGCTTCATTATGACTGAAAATACAAGCCTGACACAGCAAAATAGAGAACTAGAGCAGTGAGCAATGCACGTGGCATCTGGGTTGGCACGCAGAGAGTCTTCACACTGAAATCCACAATGTGAGATAGAAACAACAAGATGTCATTCTTTATAGAAGAGAGACTATCAATAATAGCAGACCCTCTCAGCACCACAGTCACATTCTACTGTTCACAAAATCCTAGATGAAAATTAATTAGATCATTCCGTTCTTATTTTATACAAATGTTTCATAGAATATCTTCCAGAAGTGAATTACTGTATATGATCAGCACATTAACAAAATACAAAGATTATTTTAGGGTGTAACTGTGTAAAGATGTAGAGGACAGGAAGATATGGAAGAAGATGATCCGCTGTGACAACCCCTAACGGGAGCAGCTGAAAGAAGAAGATTTTAGGATTTACAAAAATGTCCCTTTATTAGTCTTTGAAAGTGTTTGTGTAAGTTTGCTTGTTGATGAAATGGCTCTTCGTAAAGAATCACTGACTGCCTCGTTTTCGGTGCTTCTCAAGACAGGCTTTGGTTCCTTATATCCTCATCTGGATTAGGCAGGTTACAAAATGAGAGAATGAAAATAAAAATGATTGGGTGGGCTCAGTATTTATACAACTCGAGTGAACTCAGCTGAGTCTATACAACCTGTTGTCTTGTGATGACCCTTTGATTCATACATCTTAATCCAAAATTCCATTTGTGTGCTCAATGACATACATTCCAGCATTTTTTTGAAGATTAGGCCTGTAAAAAAAAAGGATTGGGCAGGAAGTGAAACAAGACAAGAGTCTGTCAACCAATGATTTTGGGAAGTCCTAAGGTATTGTGACCACTTATTTGATCTGAATAAGCATAAAAGTATGATTAAGAGGCCTTCAGCTTAAATGGTCTTGCAAAATGAGCAGCATACTGTGCTTCCCACAGCAATACCGAGTTTTTATGGGGTTTTAAAATGTTTATTGATGTGGAAAGCCTTCAATATTAAGGTTTATTCCCTGGCTGAAACCACTGTCTCCTTCCTCAGAAGTTCTCCAACACCACCCCGATCTTCCAATGTTCCTTCCATGTGGGATACACAACATTTCGTGTGCTTTGTGCTCTGCCTGCCCAGACATTCACGCTAACCAGTTCTGCATTGCAATGTGCACTTGGGTCACAGGTAACATCATCTCTGGTCACATTTTCTAACTCTGTAAAATTATCCAAGTCAAGATCCTTCCAGACTCACCAGAGACCATGCATTCAGGTCAACCAATTTTAGCACCAGAGAAGTACCTCTGAAGTGCTTGCACGTACTGTGCTCTCTAGCTGCACCCCAATTTTCATTGTCTTTACCAGAATTCATTTTTCTATGCTTATGCATATACTCTAGGAGAAAGCTTACAGATGAGATGAAAATATATGTGGTAGTGGGACACATTTTTCTGATTTCAAAATTGAATTTCTTGTGGTTTGTTTCATGCATTACTACTCAGTAATTTAACTTATTATTAAAATGTTTATAACAACCCTCAAATTTGTGTTTTTAAGCAATTCGTTTGCCAATTTGCTATCATGAGCTCAGATTTCTTATCTAGAAAATGCTTGCTTTTTTGTAGTATGCCAGATCAGTATCAGGAACGCATTGAGTACAAGAGACTGTGCTGATAAGGCTGAATTGGCATGTTGATCTTTACCCTTCACTGAAGAGGACCAGATCCAGCTCCTTACACTTTATGGAAAATAAACCAACAGTATGGTGCTTCTGTGTCAAAGAGGCAAATAATCCTGGTTTGGAAAAAAACAGGTATGCATGTAGAAAGTGTTTTTTTCAATTGTTTGTTGGCTACACTGCTGCCAGACAGACCCAGAGTCTTGTGTTGGAGTCGTGCAGTGTGTGTAGTTCACGTGTTCATTCCATGTTATTCGGGTGTGTCGATTTTCACCTCATAGTCATTCGATTCTAAACTTGAAATGTTGCCACTTTAATTTAGGCAATTCATGACCAATAGATTTTCCTGGGCAGGAGGTGGTTGGAAGGCGCTCATTTTTAATAGTGTTTAAATTTAGATTTTGTGAAATAATGAGTGTATCACAATAATAAGTGTATCACAATGATCTAATGCCAATTAACACAGCCACTTTGTATCCAAACACCAAGCATCCCATTTTTTGATTGGGTTTTGGTGACATAAAAGGTTCAGGAACTTGCATGTCTCACTTGTCATTAGCAAAAGTGGAAGATACATTAATAGTTAGGTAGTGTAACTAATTGTTAATGTGAGAAAACTCTGCATACAGTACATGGAAAATTCTGGTTGGTGTCAAAAACACCACTGATACTGTGAAAGATACTCTGTAAGACATGCATTTTACCAGAGTTAGCAATGTAATGCTAATAAAAGTACGCTGACCAGAAACAATGCATTAGTTCATTACTCCTTCTTTAGTACAGTAAAGCCTTGATTTGTCGGCATAATGCTTTACATTGTTCACTGTTGTTCTTCCTACTCTGTAAACTGAAGTAATATTTGAAGCAATTTTGCCATTTTGTAAATGTTTAATAATTTCAATTTTGTGTGACAATTCCAACACCACATGCATATGGTATTCAGCCATAACAATTGTGAGAGATAGGGGGCATTGTCGACCCCTGAACCCTCAGACAACATGCTCCGACACCAGGTTATAGTCCCAATAATTGACTTTAATATTTTCAATTGTGTACAAAGCACCTCCACCTCTGCTATACTTCCAATAACAAACAATAATAATAATCAATAATACAATCCTCCAATCCACCCAGCAGCAAAGTCACCCTTCTTCCCAACTTGGCTGTCCTTGCTGGGGTTTCCCAGAGTCCTTTATAGTCCTTGATCCGGAAGTGTTTCTGTCCCTCAGTCCACTTGATTTTATAACACTTCCGGGTCAGGTGAAAACTCCTTCTTTTCTCCAGCCCAGAAGTACTTCATCTCTCCTGTCCCCGTGACTAGGGAGTACTTCCGGGCTATATGGAAAATATAAATCACTGTGCCTCCCTGCAGCGTCCCCTGGTGGCCCCCACAGTATCCAGCAGGGCTGTGAAGTAAAACTCTAATGTCCATGATGCCCTGCTGGAACTCGGGGCCCCTCCATGTTGCAGGGAAGATTCCATCTAGTGGTGCGGGGGTATTGGCCAGGATCAATTGCTGGCCATATATCATACAATGTATAGCAGATTAAGAGAAAACCTACGAAACACTATTAAAACTGAAAGTACTGTACATAACTGATGCTATGATTCAAAATGTGTCATGACACATGGTGCTGGGGAACAAAATTATGCAGTAGAACAAGGGAGAGTTGTTCCAATGTGCATAGCTCACAGTATACTGCACAGCAATAATAGTACAGTAACAGGTAGATGCTTGCAAGCACAATGTGTTTTTTTTTTTTTTGCCCTGGCGGTTAACAGAGACTGATGGTTAATCGAGTGACAGATAATCAAGGTTTTAATGTACTAAGTTATTTACTGTTCCTTGTTCCTCACTGCTGAAATCAAGAGTGGACTGATCATTCAATTACTCAGTCTGGATAATGGACATTACTTTCAGGTTGTTTAAGGCTGCAACTATTTTTTGACTGCTACTAAGTTCTTTAGTTCTTAATAAATAAAAATAGGATCATTGCAGCATCAATGCACAGTAAAAAAAGTGACAAACCAATCAATCAGTCAATCAATCAACTTCATTTAATGTGCAGAATCACCATGCAGCATGGTCCCTATGCACTGCACAAATAAGAAAAATACATGGAACAAGATATAAAGTAAGTAAATAAAATTGAAAAAAAAAAAAAAACAACATTAATGTTGAAGGAATGATATATAATAAAATTTAAATGAATCATTAAAAACACCAAGTTAAGAAATGTCAATAAGTAAAAAAAATAATAATTTAAGCATTTAAGTGAATGTTTCAAAGATGATAGACCTGTCTGAATTCTAGAGCTGGTTGTATTATACTGGAGTAAAGGTAGGTTTTTAGTTTTGATTTAAAACTATCAACTCTAACACAAAATGGAAGACCATTCCACAGAAAAGGTGCATGGTAGGCAAATGCTTTGTGACCAGATGATTTTGTCTTAGCAGGAGAAGGACATACCAAAGTGTATGGTGTAATTAGCTCAGGTCCAAGCAAGGCTTTATACATTAAAAGAAGAACTTTAAAATCAGTTCTAACTTGCACTGGTAACCAGTGTAGAGAAGCTAGAATGGATGTTATACACTCAAGTATTTTTTTTTTTGTTTTTGTAAGACTTCTATCTGCAGCATTGTGAACAAGCTGAAGACTTCTAGTAGCACAACTAGGAAGACCAGAGTAAAGGGCATTACAATAATTAAGTCTAGAAGAAACAAAGACATGTATTAATGTTTCAGCATCATGTAAAGATACAATAAATCAGATTTTACAATATTACTATTATGAAAAAATGCTCCCTTGGTAATAGCCTTGAATTGAGACTGCAATGTGAGATGAGTATCAAAAATGTTTGATGGTTAAACTTTCAGAAATACTTCTACCATTATTATTAAGTTTGTCACACAAGTCTCCATATTTGGCTGGTCCAACAAACCAATAACTGTGTTTTAGCAACATTTAAGAGCAGAAAGTTCATATACATCCATTTTTTAATTTCTAATAGAGATGCCTCTAAATTTAGGAGTTGAGAAAGGTCATTTGGCTTTACAGGTATATATAGTGGTGTATCGTCAGCATAACAATGAAAATTAACACCATATTTACAGATGATGTCACCAAGGGGAAGCATATAGATAGAAAAAAGCAGAAGGGCAAGGACAAGACCCTGGGATACACCAAACTTTACTTAGAAAATTCTGAGATTGTATTCTCGTAACTTACACATTGAGTTCTATTTGATAAATAAGCATGAAACCATGAAAGTACCATCTCCTGAATGCCAAAATGCTTCTCTAAACTGTTGCAATGGTCTACAGTGTCAAAAGCTGCACTCAAATTAAGAAGCAACCACACTGCTCAACCAACTGTCCATCAACTGCTCACAGTACATCATCAAGATACAGAAAACTGTAAACCCATGCAGAGTTATACAAACTTGAAATAAAATGTGTCTGTGATTTTATTTCAATCCATTTTTCATAATTTTTCTTGTTTGACATATTACTGGATGGCACTTGAACACTTCAGGTACCACTCTAATGGGCATCCACCTGGATTTTCAGGTGCACTTTGAAATCGATGTATTTAGAAAGGACACCATCTGATTATAAAGGCAGAGTTGTACTCTGCTCAATGCTTGTATGGACTGGGTGTTGGTCAAGGTCGTGGGGTTCAGCAGCTGTGGGGCATCTGTTGATGAAGAAAGGTTCATGGATCTTGACTTTGCTGACGATGCTGTGATCTTCACAGAGTCAATGGAGGCTCTGATTGGGGCACTCGAGAGGCTGAGTGAGGAGTCTGAGTGTCTGGGCTTGCGAGTGTCCTGGATAAAAACCAAGATCCAGGCCTTTAATGACCTCTTGGGCACAGCCATCAGCAGTGTGTTGTTTACAGAAGGAGTGTCAACCTTGTCAAGAGGTTTACTTACCTTGGCAGTGACATTCATGTCTCTGGTGACTCTTCCTATGAAGTCAGTAGACGGATTGGGAGAGCAAGGGGGTCATGAGGTCACTGGAAAAGGGTGTGTGGCACTCCCGATATCTATGCAAAAGGACGAATGTCCAAGTCTTTAGAGTCCTGGTGCTTCCTGTCTTCCTATTTGGTTGCGAGATTTGGACCGTATCCAGTGATCTGAGATGAAGGCTGGACTCCTTTGGTACTGTGTCTCTCAAAAAAATCCTTGGGTACTGTTGGCTTGACTTTGTGTCGAATGAGCGGTTGCTCATGGAGTCACGAATGAGGCACATTACCTGCAGTGTGAGTTGCGGCACTACGGCCATGTGGTGCGTTTCCCTGAGGGTGATCCAGCTCATAAGATCCTCATTGTTGGGAACCTGAGTGGCTGGACTAGGCCAAGGGGTCGCCCCACGTAACACCTGGCTCAAGCAGATAGGAGGTCATTTCTGGAGAGCGGGACTGGACTGCGTGTCTGCCTGGGGGTTTGCAAACCGGGATCCTGAGTTGTTTCACCGTGTAGTGGGTGCGGCAACGCGATGTACCAGTGCATACTCTCCAACTTGACTTGACTTGACTTGTTGGTTTCATTGAGCTCAGACTTACTGATACAGAGTTGGAGTCCCAGATGCAAACAAATATAATTACCACATTGGTATCAACTCAATAAATATTTGCTCTGAAGCTATAATGCATGGAAAAATTATGCTCACCAGCTCCATAATTAAAATCCCTAAAACAGTCAATGGAGCATAACGAAAACAAATGGCCACATCAAAAACTCACTACAAGTCAGGATGCCATATTCCACCAAATGTAAACCTAATATTCAAAATATGGGAGGGAAACACAGTACACTAAAGAGTCGATCCCTTGTGGCTATGGGCTGCACATTGTATTTGGCAAAGTTAGCATAACAGATACAAAAATAGAGCTGTAAAAAAGAAAACTGTTTCCATAGGCAAAAGAAGTGCCGGTTATGCAGCATAAAACAATCACAGCACACAGCTGATGTTTGGCAATAATTTACAGCTAGCTTGCAATTATAAACTTATTTGTTTCCTGAACTGGTTGCCAATTTACAGTCAAACAAAGCTGTGCTGGGAATCACAATGCTCCAGTTGGTCTGTTTGTGTTTGTAGAAGTACAATAAGCTCATCGGAGGACTTGTGGGTTCCCATTAACAATGCATAGACTGGAGTTTGTTGCACTCACATCCACCAACTCCTAAATGCCTTATAGCACTTGAATATACCTAACTGCACACTTCCATCCATTGCACAACAATAGACAGAAAAAAACAGCTAAAGTTGAAATGTCATAATGTGCCCTGTGCCATATTCTTGCACATCCCCATGCTTGGACACACCATAACAATTTAGGGAAGTCAATCCATCTAAATACATTTATGTGGACTATGGGAGGATGCTGGAGTCCATGGAGGAACAGTATGTGGAGAAAATGCAAGCTTTAGAGAAATGGTTAAAAAAAGAACAAAGCAACTTAATTTCACATTGCCACATTTCTGCCTTAATGCTATTAAATGGAATAGTCATAATTTAATGTGAGCAAGACATACCAGCGTATTTTTAAACTTTGACAATAACATGTCAGGTCAGCATGTTGTTCTGTTAACATGACAGCATTGCATGGAGTGCCTTCCTACTGGAACTGCGAGAGAAATTGGGAAAATTGTCTCCACTTTAAATATAACATAACATTCTTGAACCTGCTTAATCTAATGTAAGTTTCTAGGATGATGGCAGCACTAGATGTAAGATCACCAGTCAAGAATATTCCTTCTACACATGTCGTTGAGAATGTGGGAAGAATGCAAGAGTTCCCAGAGAAAAACCCATGCGGATATATCTGGTGACGTGTAATCTCCATGGGAAATGAACCAAGGACACTGAATATATAAGTTTGCCATTTGTTTTCCACCCTAAAACAATTTTTGTAATTTAAAACACACAAAACATACAAGTTTGTGTATCTATTACCTACACCTCTAAAATCGGTTCATTGGCAATCTTACCTGGTATGGGTGAGTGTGGCCATGTGTGTGAGTTTACTCTATGATGGACTTCCCTCAAAACCCTGAAGTTAATTAAAATCAAATCAAATCAAATCAAAATCTTTATTGTCATTATAGCAATGAGACATTGTACAACGAAATTTAGGTGCAATTTTCCAATGCAAAAATAAAATAAAAACAAATCACAGTTGCTCAAGTTAAAACTAAAATTTTCCATTCATACATACGTCATATTGCACTTGTCACTTAGCCAATGTTAACTTAGAGCTGTATTATAAACATGAGAGTGTATTGTATTGTAAACATGAAGGTGCACTTGGTCAGTTTGACCACTTAGCAGCATTCAGCATGGTGATGGCTGAAGGATAGAAACTGTTTCTCAGTCTATTTGTCTTAGCCTATATGGATCTGAAATGTCTGCCTGAAGGCAGGCGTTCAAACAATGCATGTCCTGGGTGTGATGGGTCCTGAAGAATTTTCTTGACGTTCCTGAGACAACAGAAACTATGTAGTTCTAGTGAGGAGAGAGGACAGCCGACTATCCGCTGGTCGACCTTAATGACCCTGTGGAGCTCTTTCCTCTGTGCTTCTGTGCAGCTGACAGTAGGCCAGGATGCTCTCTACTGTGCAGCAGTAAAAGGACACCAGCAGTTTCTCAGGGATGTTGTTCTTCCTATGCACCCTCAGGAAGTAGAGTCTCTTTTGGGCCTTCTTCACTACCTCAGCAGTGTGTGATGCCCAAGTCAAGTCCTCCCTAATGGTGACTCCCAAGAAGCGGATGTCTGAGACCCTCTCCACACAGTCCCCATTGATGATGAGTGGTTGGATTTTGTCTGCCTTCTTCCTGAAATTCACGATGAGCTCCTTTGTCTTGGCTGTATTTAGGAGCAAGTTGTTATTCCTACACCATGTTGTCAGCCAAACCACTTCATCCCTGTAGGCGGACTCAATCCCTCCCAGAGATAAGCCCTACTACCGTGGTATTGTCAGCGAACTTAACAATGGTGTTACTGTGGTGGGCAGGAATGCAATTGTGGGTGTAGAGGGTATAGAGCAGGGGGCTCAGCACACAACCCTCTCGGGAGCCAGTGCTGAGGCTGATGGGTGTGGAGAAGTAGAGACCCACTTTAACCCTCTGAGTGCGATCACTCATGAAGTCCTTGATCAAAAGGCAGGTGGAGTGTGGAAGTCCTATGTCTGACAGTTTGGTCACCAGTCTGTGGGGAAAGATGGTATTAAAGGTAGAGCTGAAGTCTATGAAGAGCAGACATGCGTAGCTCCCCTGCTGCTCCAGATGGGACAGAACAGCAGAACAGTGGCCACAGCGTCCTCCATAGACCTGTTTGCTCTGTAGGCAAACTGGTGCGGATCAAGCATGGGAAGAATGAATGACATGATGAAATGTGTTCAAGAAATATATTAAGGGGTGAATGAACTATGATCAAATTAAAACAATTATGTAATTATTAAATTTAGGCTCAGAGCTGGAGTAGTGGGGTGAGGCAACAAGTGCGATTACTTAAGGTAACGGTGGCATTTACTTACAATAGCATTTTTTAATGTATATTTTAAAATAGTAATACTGCAGTGGCCAGAACCTTTGTGGTCTTTATGGAGCTATTTTTGCATTGAACTCCTACTGTAGCTCAGTTGTCCTGGGGAGCAGGATGCTGACAGTCTTGTGATTGGACATACATAGACGCACTCCATGCCCTGAGTTAGAACAGCGTCTGACCTGCCACAATGTTAGTGTGCTGCTGTGCTTCTGCTCTCAGCACATTTGTTCAGTGAAGGCTTCCTGATGGATATCTTTGTTGAGGAACAGTTTATACCCATGATACGAAAAAATTAGAGTTAAATATAAAAGGTAATAATTACATATACATTCACTGCATTATGTAGTGCATATACTGCCTTTAAAAATTGTGAGAAATATTTTTATTAATAAAGATTCAAATTTTGCCAAATGCAATTTGTTCCATGAGCTTTGGAGAATCAATACAGTTTAGGTGGATTTCAAAATTGCTTATGAATCAATGATATTACCATTCATTTTTTATATCATATTGTGCACAGTATACATTAATTTTTTTTAATTTTGCAAATTTTTGTTAATTTCTGGAATTTTATTAAAATGCCATTCACAGGTACAGTGTCTCTTAAGTTTGACACACACACTTTTAGTTAGAAGAGACGGGCCTTTTCATGGAGGAATAATTCAAATAAAACAAAATAAATAAATACGCAAATAAATATATTGTGATCATAAATAATCAAATGAGCCACAAAACATGTTTTTGTAACTTATTTCTTTATGATTTTTTTTTATTTCAGTGAACACTGCATGCAACACAAAACATGGCTTGCTTTAGCAAATACTGTGTTCTGATTGGTGAATTGGAGGGGGTGGGACAAATGTGCCTTGCCATAGATGGCATAATTTAACCCACCAGCCCTGTATAGGCTTCCGAAATAAAATATGGCCAATTTCCATATATTAAAGATAAATATTGGCTTGGACATTTTTGGAGAAGGTCAGACACCCCAGCAACTCTTTTAGGTTTCTGATAAGATAAATGGAAACCTGTCAGCAGGGACACAGTGGAACAAGGCACAAAATGTGGCACAAATGAACTGGGGTCTAACAGCATGTATTCTAGTTAGAGGCAGAGATACTGCATAGACTCCTGGAAGGCGAAGGGTGGCTAGATGGATGTAGAAACAGAGAGGTAAGCTCATGCCACTATTTCTATTTTAAATGTATTTCATCCATCATCTGTTCATTTATCAAAACTGATTAATCAAGCAGCATTGGAGATGAGACAACAACCAACAGCAGATTGTTATTCATTTATTTATATCTACACAAACTGTATTTTTTGTTTAAGCATTAACAGAATACCAACATCACAAGTCACAGTTACATACTAGGTACATTTTTAAATGCTCACATTTGAATGCCTGGCAATTCCAGTATAAAGATGGGCTAGGTGGGACACTGTAGGGTGCCTACCACATATTTTAGTCAACTGCCTTTCTTATTTATTTTATTCAAAACTTCCTGTGGTCTGGCACATTGTCTTGTATTGTTAGCCATGAAGTGTTATTTATATATTGTATGGTGCCAGTACTATAGCATATACTGTATATGAAAACCAAAAAGACTTTTCTGTCCCTGAGTTTGACTGAAGCTAAAACTTTTCTGTAGAAGTCCTCCACACTGAGACATCAGTCACTCAAAAGTGAACACATCTGCCAAACTCCACATGATATTAGGTTAGAGACTACTGGATTTATTTAAGAAAACGTAGCAAACCAAGATTTTAGCACAACAAACAAGACTGACATTTTGCCATCTGGTGTAGTACTGATTCATGTTAAGTAAAAATAAGTTAATAAGCTTTAAAAATATACTGGAAAATAAAAAAGTTGGTTGGATTGAGTTTTAAGTTAAATTTACAATATGCATCAATGTAGAAACAGCATGCAGACGCCATGATTAGCACTGTTGCTTCACAGAGGCAGGATCTCGGGTTCAAATCTTGGGCTTATATGTGTAGAGTTTGCATTCTTTCTATGTATATTTGTGGATTTTTGTCTGGGTACTATGGTTTTCTTCCAACAGCCATGAAAAGTGTCCTTAAATTGTGTGAGGGAGCTCTTTGATGGGCTGGTGCCCAATTATGGCAGGACAGGCACCAACCCCCTATGATGCTAAACTGGATTATGAGCTATGTGAGAATATACCATGATCACCTTCTGGTTAAAAGCATTTTAAGCAAGGATAATGATGAAAAAAAGTTTTCTCCATTTTGATAACCCTATGCAGTCCTTTATATGGTTTGAATCCACATTGGCCCAAAATATATAGATTTATAATAGAAATTCAGTGTAGTTTATCAAGTAAACACACATAAGCACCGTGAGAACAAGCAAACTCCACATGCTACTAGAAATTACATTGGCGTCCCAGTGACACTGAGGCATCAGAGTTATAGGACTTGTTAACTATAATGACATTTCAGTATTTAAGGATAGATTCAATTTTCTGTTTTTATTCAAATACACCCAAGAATGAAGCTCTGGGAGTGTCTCGCAGGTCCTGGCTTAGGGAAACTCAATGGGAAGATTGAGGGTACGACACAAATACTAACCACTCTTCAATTAAGAACCCATGGGAAGATGTCTAATGTCACTTGATAGAGAACATTGATAGATCCTCCACACTGTTATGTAAACCACATGCTGACTATAAGTCGGTGTTTAGATTTCAACCAGCTACTTAAAAGGCTGGACCTGATGACAATAAACCTCTGAAACCCTGGCTGAAAGTAACAAAACCTCATTTACTTCGTATTTATCACCCTTTCTTCTTTATTCTTGCTTGGACATTAAGTGGAGCATCCCTCAGGATCCCAGACCTTTACCATCTCTTGTTTAGTTTGTTCACAACTCACAATGATTTTTCAGTCAGTACTGAATTGGCTTACACTGTAAATTGTTTTGCAGTGAACAAACATCAGAATGACTGAACCTGCACTCGCCATCTTAATGGCCCGATTACAGCACCATTGAGAAAAGGCAAATTCACTCTAGTAAGTAACAGCCAATCTTCTGCCATGCTCAGTTTTACTCCACCTCAGAAGTACTGTGTCTCTTGTAAAATAAAAGATTACATTAAAAGCTTTAAATATTGTTATTTCACACTTGCATATCATTCCTAACAATAAAATCCACCAATATTCTCCTATTAAAAACCTTTTGGAAATGAAGCTCAGTAGTTGGAGGTGTCCTATTTCCGAATGATAGTATATCGGAGAGGGTGTGAGTTCACAGAAATGTTTGCACTCATATGTCTGGCACGCTATTATTGTGAATAAAGGAGAAATCTCCAAAGGGTTAAAACAGATTATTAGTGGCGAGAGGCTCATAGACAAGAATCGTCCAGCACTATAATTTCACCTGAGATGTTAAAAGAAGAAAATAAACCTGTGCCGCGGCTTTGTCCTAAAGACAGAAAGACAGCTGAATTCTGAGAATAAAATGATCCTCAAAAGGTTATTAAACAGTGTCCTAGGTTACATGAAAATTTGACCCCAAGGCATAGCGCTCAATACTATAGTCTGTGTATTTTATTACAGATTTCAAAACTGCAGTCAAAGGCATAGTGTTACTTTAACATTAAAACTCTTCATAACAAGATAAACTCAAGTTGTAACTTGTCCTTTCTTATGTTGTGGTTCTTCTGCATTTTGTCTGAAGAAACTGATAGCCGGCCTGAAAGGATGGCTGTTTTTCTTAAGGGGTGGCGTCTGAAAGGAAATAGCCTCTTTTCAAGATGATGAACTCTTTCTTTTAAGTTACAAGAATGTGAAGGGGTTTGAGTGAGACTCGGCACCTTTGCAGGCTGTGTGTCAGGAGAAATAAAAAGTAGAAGGAAATGTGGGTGTAACGGCGTGTCCCCACCAGCAAATTCCACTTCTTTTGTTTAATGACAGCTCCATGTTTAGGGAAGAGGATGAGGATGAAGTCTTTCCAAATTAGCTGTTACTCCTCATTATTATGCTCTCTGATCCCCACCCAGATTCAGACAGTTGCTTTGCTTTTAAATGTCCCGAGGCCACAGGAAAGGGAAGGACGAGCTTTTCAAACAGAATCAATTTATGGAGCCTTCTCTGTTTTTACCTTTCCTTGCCAATTCTACAGCATGTCATTACACTAGGCTGAGTGCCATAATTTGAACAATTACCAACCATAAAAACTGAGAGCGTAAGAGGTGCAATGATTCAGGTGTAGCATGTTTTCAGAGGAAGATAGTGCCAATAAAAACCATTCATCCCGTCAGCCATGTGCAGGTACAAATGTATTGTAAGACATGGAATAACAGACAAGTATGCTTTAAAAAAAATCACTTACCTTCACGGCTCTTGACAATAAAAAATAAACTTTCAGTTGTGTATCATAATTTTGCAGTTGATATGGCAAATGTTTAAAGGACTTTTTTAACTATATTGTATATAAACACTTATGCTTATTTGAACACAAATGAATTTTAGATTTTCTCACTAACGAGACCACAAACTGTGAGCGTTGGGTATGCACGTCTCATCAGCAGCAACACTAAACACTGGGGTACCACAGGGTTGTGTACCGAGCCCTCTCCTTTACTCCCGCTTCACAAATGACTGCAAACTTACGCATGATACTAGCATCATAGTAAAGTTTACAGACAACACCACAGTGAGAGGCCTGATCTCCAACAATGGTGAAACAGCATATAGAGAAGAGGTTAAGAATCTGGAGAGTTGGAGCCAGAACAACAACTTTGCTCTTAATTCCAAGAAAACAAACAAACTGATTCTGGACCTCATGAGACTGAACTACAGTGATCACCTTTTCATCATCAGCAAGAGGGTGGAGACAGTCCAGAATTTTGGATTCTTCGGAGTCTAAATCAACTAGGACCTGCCACGGACAACAGACATGACAGCAATGACCAAGAAAGGTCTTCAGAGGCTTAATTTTCCAAAGAGCCTAAAGAAAGTACAACTCCCATAACAGCTGCCGGTTAACTTCTACAGGCACACCACAGAGTCTGTCATCACATATTGCATCATAAAATTGTACTCAGGCTACATGTCTGAGAACAGCGAACCCTTCAGCGTATCATCAAAATGGCACTCAGCTACTCTCTCTGGAAGGTACCATCACAACCCGCTGCAGGGGAAAAGCAAAGAACATTTGTAAAATTCCAACCCACTTTGGACATAGCAGTTTTACTCCTCTGCCCTCTAGCAGGTCCTTCAGAGCCCCACATACCCACACTACAAGGCTGAAGAACAGCTTTAACCCCAAAGCAATCAGCCTGTTAAATTCATTGCGATCACTGCCCCTTCCAATAAAAGAAACCACCACTGATTGAACTAAACATCTGCATCAACCACACAGTCACTTACTTCTACATGAGCCATGTGGAACTCGTGACCATTACATTGACTGTAATCTTCACTGTGACTTGATTTGTTTGTGATTTCATTTATTATTTATCGATTTATGCTTACATGTTTACCTTTACTTTTACTCTGTGTACATTTGTAACTGTTAATAGTAACTGTGCTTTTCATACGTAGATTGATGTTCACTTAGTGAACATTTTATTGTACCTGTATTGTACAGTGACAATAAAGGGATATTGCATCTTGAGAGTTTTCTATACAGAACTCAAAGATGAACGTGAAGTAGATTACTATTTTAAAGTCTTTTTATATTCTTCCCTGGTTTGTTTGAGTACTACTTTGGACTTATACTGTATCAGGGAGGGCAAAGGATAAACAAAATGTCAGCTAAATATTTCTCTTAACCCTAAAGAAAGTTATTAGTGTGAAGTAGTTATTGTGGTATAGCAGGTCTGCGGCGTTTAAAATAATCCAGATAGCTGTGTCAGTCTCTGTGGCTGCAATCGCACGACCGTGGGGAGTTAATGTGGTAATTGGGGCGAGTCACACCTGCACGTGAGGGGGTGATCGTTCTAAATTGCTATTTCGACTTCCTGCAGTGTGTGATTAAGGCACTGCGCACATTGAGCTGTATAAGTACGGCCCAGCACAAAAGGAAAATGGTAAAAATGGCGAAAAAGCGAGGAAAAAGACGATTAAAGAACAGTCTCAGGAGGACGGTCAGGCCACCTAGAGGGAGGAAAGGCAGCATGAGCTGGGACCTAGACTGACCTTTAAAGCCACCATCTTGTCTCAATAACTTCAGTTCTGTTGTGAGCTCGCATCTGTGACCATCTCTGTTCAATTTAAACCTCATTTTTGCAGCCCTTGAACAATAAACGGGTGGCTGCCCTAAACCATAATGATGTCTAAGACTTGTTCTTGTGACAATGCCTATTTACTGTCTAAATCTATAATAGGTAGAAAGATGAAATTTTCACTAAAAAGTCTTATGTAAAGATCTTTCATTTAGGTTTTTAGTATCATCATCTTCTCATCTTTTTTGTATATCATTTGACTTGCCAACCTTCTGAAACATACAGTATCAAGAAGTAGCTAGCTGCTAGATAATAATATAGTAGCCAAAATAATAATAATAAAGAATTGTACGAGTTCTGAAAAAAATCATTGTTTAATGTATTTTCGGGCTACTGAATGCAGTAGATAAGGTTGGCTAAAGATAGAAGAATTAAAAATACTGTAGCAGTACAAACTTTTATGGTTTCAGATATAAATAGATGGTCAAAATCCAATAATATGTCAGCTAGCATTTTCTGCAGAACATGAGGAAACACAGAGACAAACAGAAATACAAGCTTCTGTCACTGCCCCATTGAATGAAATGTCAATAGCAATTATTGAAGACCTTAAGATTTCATGTCCGGTAGCACAGTGAGGAAGCCTAGTGACTTATAGAGGTTTTCTATGTCCGTACAATTACGTTTTTTGTGTTCCAGTCAATCATGTTTGTGTTTAGGGCTTATTGAATCTTTTCAGCTTAATCAGCAACAATATTTCACTTTTTAATCTCCTTAATTTTTTTGTAAATTTAAAACTTTTTGAAACACAAAGGTTTAAATCAGTACTCATCAAAATACTTCCAAATCTCAAATGAGGTCTAAATCTATTGGTAAATTTTATTATTAAAGTCTTAAAAAATACTTTTGCATCAAATGAAACAGGAAATTTTAATGAGCTTCATGGAGACATCAGTGCTGACAAACCTGTAAGGTCCAGTTAATGCTGAGGGAAATGAGACCACAGAATGGGAATTTGTTTTCCATGTTATTTGAATATCAGCAAAACACAGTTACAAGGAAAAAAATACTTATGAGAAGGAACATGGGAATATTATTAACTCCGAATTCATAGAACAATGGCTATGTGAAGAAGGCTTGGAAGACTAAAAAAAAAGCTTCAATCAAAAGATTACACAAGGCAAAATATCAGAGACTCAAACTCCAATTGAAACGCCAGCACTGAACAACACAAGCAGTAGAGCTAATGCCTCAGCACAGAACTGAGACGGTCACACTTGAAGGCCTTAGATTAACAGTAAGGAAAGGGACTGAAGTGGAACTAAAAAAACACACAAAAATTGTTAACAAAGAACACAAAAGGAGGGAGAATTACCAAATTTACAATAAATAAATAAATGAACCAAACATGTGGCAGGCCGCTTCAGTCTGAGATACAAATGCTGCTCTCTATTCAGATTTTTCCGTTTTTGTCATTTTTTATTGTTGAATGTGCTATAAAACTAATCTTGATTACCCCAGGTTAGCTGAACATATTTTTCAAATCTACTAGAATTCCAAAGACTTTGTAAGATGAAGCAGTTGTTATGAACTCACTAACTTGATTTCTTTCAAAGAAAAATCTCACCTAATCAAGAAATTAAAGAAATTAAACAAAGCATAGTAATAAGGACATTTTTTTCCTCTTAATTTTAATATTGGTCCTGTTTTTTTTTTAGTGTGGCAATAAGGATGGATTCTACCACATAAATCAATTATCTCCTTCCACTAATCTAATCTTTATTAAATCAGCTCAAGCAGTCAACACTTTTTTTCCCAAGCTGGATTTCTGAAGTAAATACAATGTTTTTAATGTTCAAGAAGATGAATTCTATAAATTTTCATTTTTGATAGTATGGTTTACTATAAACTCTGAGTTCTTTCCTATAAAATAATCCCACAAGTGAGAGAAGTTCCAATTAGTTTGACTTATTTTGATATTTTTTAGTTGAAATGAGTGTGGAGTTTGTCTGTTCTTGCTGTGTTTACATGGGTTTCTCTGGGTGCTCCGCTTTCCTCCCACAGTTAAAAACTTGCAGGTTAGATTGATTGTCATTGCTAAACTGGCCTCTGTGTGTGTGTGTGTGTGTGTGTATGTGTGTGTTCACCCTGCAATGGACTGGCTCCCCATACAATGATTGGTCCTACCTCCTGTCTGATGAGTGCTAGAGTACACTGCAACTTCCCTCCAACACTGCCCTCAATAAGCGGCTTTGGGAGACGGGTATATGAAAAAAGTTCAGGGACTCTCAACTATAATCTTGGTTTATGTCTTTACATTTGTACTTTTTTTTTGGTTCCAGTATTTATTACTAGCAGAAGGGCCTGGTATGCCCAGGTAAATAATGTTAAGGAACAGCTATCTGACTTTTATTTAGCAGCAGTATACCATTTGCCAATTGCAGTCCAGATCAATAAGGCACTGTTCTTAAATCGAATGGTAGTGGAAAGGAAAACACCACCAAAGGTATCCCTAGGGTCGACATTTTGGGTTCTAAAGTAGTCTGTTGTCTCTTCCTGAAAAAAACAGGGGTATGTGTGCAATATTTTGTTGGGAATTGACCAAGGGTATGGAATTGTATAAAGAACAAACACATGCATACACACACGCATTGAGCTTTATATACTGTATAAGATTATGACAGTAAGACAGAGTTCAATTTCAAGTTGAAGTTTATTGTCTGCTGTGAAGAATGTTTAGAGATTGCAGGATACAGAACTACCCTCTCTGTTTATATTGCTTCCTACAACAGTGATATAATTCTAAATATTATCTTCATTAATAAGATTGAAAACGTGGTACCTTTCAGTATTAAATAGTGTTTTACATATTTAAATAAATAGATATGAACATTCAAATGACTGCAAAATCTTAAATTCAGTATTCAGTTTATCGTACTTCCTTGTTTTATGAAAAAAACTCACCATTTCGAGAAGTTAAAAAACTAATTTAAATGAAGGCATTGTTTATTATGTTACACTGCAACTTCTTCCTTTTTCTTCTCATACATGCGGTGCAGACACATTTCACACTTCAGCAAGCTCAACTACATAAATAGGAAGTAGTTAATTCCTCCTGGCTAGACAGAAACCTCCAGGCCTGGCAAATGACTAAAAGGTCAGTGTTTATAATCAACTGCTCATGTGCCTCATTTTGGTTTGTATGTGTGTGTTTGTATGCCTGATAAATTCCTTGTAAATAAATTAACCCGTAAGTGGAAGAAATGATAATTCCCACATTATATGATATACAAATAAGAAAAAAATAAATATTGTACATGCTATTGCTTGTCTTGAATGCAAATTGCTAATGAAAAAAGGTGTTTCTAAAACAGAGATAAAAGAAAATTCAATAAAACCATTTAAATGCTTTCAGTAATTGGAAGGGTAAGCCTCTTTCAGCAACAGTTTTCTCTATTCTTAGCTACCATATAATTTAGTTTTACATTTCCACTTGATTAAGTAAAATATATTACTCAGTATGTCTCCATGTGTCTCTGCACGAGCGTTCTGTCTAGTCTAATTTAATGTTACAAGCAGCTCTGTCTGGTCATGGATACAATCATTCCAATTATTTGTTTAAATCTGGCACATACGTTAGTGAATAACAGCTTGGTTTCTACAAACGTTAAAAAAATGCTTTAAATTAAAGGAATGTTCCTTTCATGCGACAATAATATTATTAATAAAAATAATAATGATTGTTCATCATTTTCACCCCACTTATCTCGATGAGGATCACAGCAGAAGCACACTAAACTGGCTTGCCAGGCCACCCTTTATTGCTCAACAGCTTCCTTCAACAACTCCAGATGCTCCCAGGCCACATGAGAGGCAGATAAAGAACAGAATCATCTCTCCAGCATGGCCTTAGTTTGCCCCAGTTCTTCTTCTACTGAGCTGTTTCTTCAACACTTTACACTTTAAAGGAATGGAGATTAAGAGGTGATATGATTGGTTTTTTTAATTGTAAATTGAATTAGTATAGCAAATCCAAGCCTTTACTTTAAAGTGAGCTCAACAGGAACAAAGGGGCACAGTTAAACATGTATTAAGGGTACATTTTGCAAAAATGTTGCAAAGTTTTTTTTCACTCAAAGAACCATAGACACATGGAGCAAATGACCAAGAAGTGTGATAGACAGTAGGACATTAGGGAACTTCAAAACTCAACTTGATATTAGTTTGGAGAAATTAGGTGGATAGGATTGGGCTGAATAAGAGGTGACAAAATGTCAGTCTAGCTATATGCCCACATCAACTCAACAGGCTCCTCTCAAGCTCTTGAAACCTCATTTCAGCCCTGCTTATACTCACAGTCTGATTCTTTCTGTCATTTCCCAGAAATGTGACCATAGGAGAGGATGGGGTTGTAGGTTGAGTATAAATTAGTCATTTCATCCAAAGACTCAACTTCTGCTTTACAACTACAATCAGGTATATTAGCCTTTACCTTATTTCCCTTGCTTGTAGCGTGTGGTGGTTTTTATGAAAATTTGTATGGCTTATGTTAACTATACGCCTGATAGAAAAAGCAATATTACTAAAAGTAGATCATGTCAATCTGGTAAGAAAAACATCGATCTATCTATCTATCTATCTATCTATCTATCTATCTATCTATCTATCTATCTATCTATCTATCTATCTATCTATCTATCTATCTATCTATCTAAAAGGTTAGTCCTTTGAATCAAAAGAATCTTTCAGTCAGTGTTGTCTTAACTCAACTAGATGTCCGGAGAGTGGCCTTTTTCAGCTAATTCAGTGTCTATCAGTCCCAGAATGGATCTGATCTCCTTGAACTTGTTAATTTTTCTAATTTCACAAACGTACCATAGTTGTGTATTACCCAGTTATGTGGCTAATGGACTTTTTTGCTTTTTTAAAAAAATACTCCAAGCCATGGTTTCCAGGTTTATTTATTAACAAATACCTCTCATTTTTGTCTTTAATGGTCTTCCTATAATTCCTATGAATTTTTTTTCTTAGCAATAAATTTATCAATTGTATATAAATTGGATGACAAACTGAAGTGCTGCATAATTCCTCATTAATCTGTTCTTGTCTACTAAATGAATCAAGCAGTTAAAGGTGCCGAAAGGAAACCACTGCAATCACCATTCAAATTACAAGATTTCCAAACTATGGAGCCATTCCTTTAGCAGGTTTGTCGTTTGGCATTTTCTCTGCTGGGATGGTGGGAGCTCACTCAATAGAGAAAGGTGATGTCTCAAGACCAACGCTGGTATGAGCTTATACAGTAATGAATTGACCACACTCTTTACCTGTTTTACTTCTGTTTTCTCACTTCAGAACATATTTATTGTGAAATAACTTTGCAAAGGCAGAAGTGGGAACCCAAGTGGTCACTTCCTTTACATGTGTAGAAGATGAGCAGTTTCTTCTAAAATTAATTGCGCAAACTTCACCAGATAGTTCTACTCCATTTTTCTCACAGTAAACTTCATTTTGTATTACTTATGTCCCATTCCGTTTTAAACACCTCTGACAAGATTGTCTGCTTTAAATAGAGCAGTTCAACACAAAAGGTGCCATATACTTTTTTATTTCTTTTCAGTCTTGAATCATCCATTCATATTCCAAATCGGTCATGGATGATTGTAACCTATCCTAGCAGTATTATAGCAAGGGGAAAACCAACAAGGGGCACGATGGCAGTCCACCATGGTGTTATGATTTAAGGGCTTTTGAACATGCAGAATTTATTTCTGCAAGTATTTTACATTCACATATTTATTTCATGGTTGTCATTTTTAGGATGTTATCCCATTACTATTTTTGTTTATCGTTTTTAAGATTGGGTGATGATTTCCCATGTATTTTTGGACAGCTATGGCCTAATAGTTGTTAATGATGGAACCCTACAAAAACTTGTGGTGCATGACATTATTGAGCTAAAAACATTGTAATATTTGTGCTATTATATGGGTTTAGGTAGCAAAACCAAATGACTTATGAAGTTACAACTTTATCTGTTTTTCGTTGACTTTGATTCCTGTTTTGTTTGTTGGGTTGCTTCTTGTTCTTTTTTTTCTTGTTCTTCCAGCAGAGACCCTTGTTCTTGATCTCTTACTCTGGTATTTGGCCTCATCCCCTAGTCCTCATGAAATGTTTGCCTTGTAAAACATCCACTTTTCATTTTGGCAATACACACATCTCTGTATATATATATATATATGTTATAGGTAAAGCTAGAAATTGGATAAACCTAGTATTACCCAGGTAAAGGTTGCATTACCCAAAAGACATGGATAAACCTAGTGTTACATGGGTAAAATTGGGCTTTATCTGGGTAAAGTGTGACCTACCAAAGGGTTGAGTTATTTGAAATTCATTTTTAACCAGTGGGAGTTGGGTAAACCTAACATTACCTGGGTAATTCAGCTTTATCCAGGTATTTTTATAATGCAAGCTTTTCCCAGGTAATGCTAACTTTATCCAATTTTTGGGCTTTACCCATAACATATATAAAAAAAACAAAATGTTCGGCATCTGTCCATGGCCGGGCAGAACACAGAAAACATGTCTGGTATTGATCTATGTTGGGGTGTAACATAGAAAACATTTCTGGCATCCATATGTGCTGGGGTGTAAAATAGCAGCATTTACGAATGCCATTGCTGCTCATGTTGTCCTACATCTGCAAGAATATCTTATAAAAAGTTTTAATTTTCAATTCTCCGAGAAATTAATAAAACCTAATTGAATTCTTATTCAGATGATGAGTAGTTACAACATGAGAAAGTTAAAAAGCAAAGGGATAACCAAAAAAAAAAAAGATAGAATGTTAAATGTGCAGAGACAGCACAAAGACAGAGGAATGTCTGATGAACAAAGTCAATAAGAAGAACAAAAAAAAAAAAGGGATTTGAGGGCTAGAAAGTCTAATTAACAAAGGCAACAACAACCACAACGAAAGATGGATGTTATGGCTAGAAAGTTTGATGAACAAAGGTACCAAGAAGCACAAAAACAAAGGATGTAATGGCTAGCACATTCAACGAGTGGAGGTGCCTAAATGCACAATGTGATCGAAACAGACAGACTGCTGCTCACACTGACACCACTTATCACCTTGCCTACAATGTTTCCACCGATTAATCAATGGTTATAAGCTATAGATGTGAACCATTACATAGAATTTGTGTATCTTGCCATGCTAAGCATTGTGCTGCTGAACAACCTATTGATAGGGGATTTACAAAGTGTTTTCAATACAGAAAAGTAATTTCAATAGACCACACAGGCCATTCCGACAGTTAATGGCTAGAATTCAAATATATTCAGCGTGTCGGGATCACATCTCCAGATTGGTTTTTACCTGTACTGTTTTAGGATTAATCGTGCCCTTTCCCATCGTGCCAGTTCATTACATTCAGCTAATGGAGAATTTACCAAAAACATTGTTTACAAAGAAATCTTTAGCCTTTAGTACCTATACTAAATACTACAGATTTAGTTTTAGACAACCCAAGTCCTTGGAATAAAGAAATTAATAAAAATAAAAATTATATATACTACCAACAAATTTTGAATTGACACGTAAAATAACATAGGCACACAGGCAGAATTTCTGCTCTATCAAACAATACTGTCTTTAAAAGAAATGGTATATTCTACAATCCTAATATCCTTTTTTGTGTTCGTTTTACTAAATGGCCGTGTTGCTAGTAGTATATAATCACATGCTGTCCTATAACCTCTAATTTTGAGGTGATTTACAGTGGTCACTTTGAAGCTGCTTTTATCCAAAATCATAATGACAAACACCAGGGCAAATGTACAAACAGAGGTAGGGTATTAGTGCTTTATTTGTACTGCTTTACTTTAAGCTTTTTCTGTCTTAAGTGTTGTCTTTACACATATTGTGTTTAGTCTTTTCTTTTAGGAATCAATTTATGATGATCTAATTATCATTTTGTTTTGCAGTTTCATACTCATTTTTTTATTCCAATCTCACCTCTTTTCTCAGTTCCATTTACATTATTACTGCACTTCTCTTTATGCCTGTGCCTAACCCACTCACTTCCTCTTCTTCACTTTACATAGAGACGGACTCCCTCTTTGACACACTTACAGTAGGTAACCAATGGACAAACAGTGTATTCAGGTCTAGTAAACATGAAAGTGTACAACCTGAGTTAATTAATCAGAATTTCCACAGGTTGAAAGGAAATTTCTGGGCTTATCTGCAATAATGAATTGAATGGCTTGCTAACAATTCAGTGACAAACACAGCCCACCATCCTAATATTTCCAACAAGTACTATCTGTCTTTTACTTGATGTTTAATGTTGATATTATTTGGTATCCAGTTTTATTTGATCACTTTATCTGCTTTCATTCATATTGTTACATTTTGAATTTTTGTGAAGCAATCTGAGCATGGGTAAGGTGCTTTTGGATAATTGTTTTCTGAGATATTTACCACGGTCTGGTGTGGGGGCTGTTAATGTTAATAATTTTATTGTTGTTATGAAATCATCATTTTAAATCACATATTCATCAGACCACTAGGACAGCATTTTTTCATTTAAGAAATATAGCAAAAGTTAGACCTCTTATATCATTGAAAGATGCTGAGAAATTAATTCACGCTTTTGTTTTCAGTCGACTAGATTACTGTAACGCACTCCTCTCAGGACTACCCAAAAAAGACATAAATCATTTGCAACGAGTGCAGAATGCAGCTGCTAGAATCCTAACTAGGAAAAGAAAATCCAAACACATTTCTCCACTTTTGATGTCACTACACTGGTTGCCTGTGTCATTCAGGATTGACTTTAAAATTCTGCTTATGGTTTATAAAGCCTTAAATAATCTCGCTCCATCTTATATATCGGAATGTCTGACACCTTATATTTCAAATCGTAATCTTAGATCCTCAAATGAGTGTCTCCTTACAATTCCAAAAGCTAAACTTAAAAGAAGTGGTGAGGCGGCCTTCTGCTGTTATGCACCTAAAATCTGGAATAGCCTACCAATAGGAATTCGCCAGGCAAATTCAGTAGAGCACTTTAAAACACTGTTGAAAACGCATTACTTTAACATGGCCTTTTTATAAGTTCACTTTAACTTAATACTGATACTCTGTATGTTCAATTCATCATAATAACTATTCATGGTGGCTCTAAAATCCGTACTGACCCCTACTCTCTCTTCTGTTTCTTTTTCCGGTTTCTCTGTGGTGGCGGCCTGCGCCACCACCAACCTACTCAAAGCACCATGATGCCCCAGCATTGATGGACTAAAAGCCAGAAGTCCACGTGATCATCATCATCATCATCATCAAATCCTTCCGTGAAAACCATAAATCCAAAGAGAACTGTTTCATTTATGTTAGGTAGATTGCCCAGAGGGGACTGGGCGGTCTCATGGTCTGGAATCCCTGCAGATTTTTTTTTTTTCTGGCCGTCTGGAGTTTTTTTTTTTTTCTGTCCCCCCTGGCCTTTGGACCTTACTCTTATTCTATGTTAATTAATGTTGACTTATTTTATTTTCTTACTGTGTCTCTTATTTTTCTATTCTTCATTATAGTATCTATCTATCTATCTATCTATCTATCTATCTATCTATCTATCTATCTATCTATCTATCTATCTATCTATCTATCTATCTATCTATCTATCTATTATGTAAAGCACTTTGAGCTACATTTTTTGTATGAAAATGTGCTATATAAATAAATGTTGTTGTTGTTGTTGAAATCATTTTAATGTTGTTATTGTCATTGCTAGTGAACTTTACACCTATTCTGTCTGGAGATGTGTACACTTTGTAAAGCTACCCATAGCAAATTGGGTTAAGAGGAAGCACCAGAGAAGGAATAATCCATTAAGGATACTAATGACAGTTTTTTAATGAATAAAAAAAAAATATTATCCTGACAGTGATATCGGAACCCCCTTCCAGAGCCAAGCCTGGAAATGGAGTTCATAGGCAAATGCCAGATGGCTAGGTGATGCACATAGCCATGTCCAAAAAAGCAAAAAAGTCAATTATTGCTGATGAAGCACTTATTGCTCAAGTAACATTCTGAAGCTTCAAAATGTGTGGTCTCACTTGTTAAGGTTCCTCAGCCATATCTGCTTATTTCGGTCTTAAACAGCTTCATTCATGGTTTTTAATGGCTCCTTATTGGCAATAAGTTGCAAATGACAAAAGGGTCGTCAGTTCTCCATCTAACTTGTTTTGGTTTACACCTGTGTGGATTCATCATTTACTATTTGGTTTAATAAAACACTTGACAGAAGTATGTGACAGACTGAAAATTATCCATATTAGGCTTTAAATCATTTAAATGATATCCTTGGAAAGGAAAAAATTTGTGATATAAGAACCTAACACTGCAGGCTAACAAGCTATAAAATTTAGATAAGGTCTGAAACTGGCAATCTTTGGTTTCCAATAAAGCAATTGGGTTGAAACGAAACCCTGATGCCACTGCGCCCCTTCAGGATCGAGATTGCCCACCCTTGTGTTAATCACTTCCATGCACAATATTGTGTCTGGAACCAGATTTCTCAATTGAGGTGGATCTCTCTCTCCTACTCTGGGGTTACTCTACGGGAACTACTCACAGAGGTTCTGGGGTTACTCACAAGGCCCCAGCTGGATGCCATATAAGGAGAGTTTATTTCAGAGGACAAGATGTTAATCTCAATTCAAATTTGAGTTGGAGACAGGCAAACTTTTACACGTGTGGATACACTAAATAACTTTTCAGAATTTTCAGCATTTTCATGGACATGGGATTTTGTGTCCAACTGGGTACCATCTGCTGAATCTGTAGTTCTATGGGGAACTTTTTGAATGTTATTGGATTGTAGCCAATCGTGGACTGTCCATAGCAAAACCAACTGTAACTACAACCATCAGGAATATTAGAAAATACACGAACTTGGGATAAAAGTTCTGTTTCCTTGTCAATAATTTCCTTCACTAGATTGGCCTCATGTATCATGAGATTCACCCTCAGTTTCTCATTACAGGTGGCATTGGATTGTTGCGTATGGTTTTCTTCATCAATGACCAATTGCGCACCTCCATTATCAGCAGGTCTGATAATAATCAAAGAATCTTGTATTGACACCTATAATACTGTATTCTCTTCTCTCGTGATATTGTAGAACTGTTTAGATCGTCATGCTTCTATTTCCTGAATATCTCTGTTTACTAATGTAATGAATGTGTCTTTTTTTTTTTTGTAGAAAATTAATGATGAATTTAGCACCCGGTTTATACGGTTGAGGTGCGATTCTGATATCAGTTTGTGGGTCTATGTATTGTAGATATAGGTATTTATAGTATATTGGTGGTTTATCTTTTCTTTAAATTTGTTTGTTTGAATTTAGTCATATTTATTGTTGTTAGAGATATACTATAGGTTTGAAAATAGTGTTACACTTCTCTTTTGCTGTTACTGTCCATAGCGAACACAACTATACCTTAAGTGTACCTGGTACCAGAGCACTTTGGGCCAGAGGACAATGATTGCCTTTATGGTTATGTCTTTTGATCTTAGACCATAAATAGTTGATACTCAAGTTAAGAAAGTTGTCAAGCTTTCATCCAGCTGCCACTTGATGGTAAGTTGGCTCAGATGGTTGGACATTACTGCAAATCCTAAGGAGGTAACGAGGATTTGCTGGGAACAACAAAAAGATACTTCTCTTTGGGATGAGTTCAACTCTCATCTCCATAAGAGCTTCTAATGCATGTAGAGAGAGGTGAAGGACATAAATGCTGAGGGGACTGTGTTCGAAACCTAAGCAGAGCAGAGGAGGCAGATGCAGCTAAAGAAGCGTGGGTGCCTTGGAAGTGATGAAAAAAATGAGGAAGTGGCTGAAATTAGGTTTTTATGACAGGTTCCTGGACACACTATGCAATATAGAGAAAGAAGAGTAGATACGTGGAAGGACTTTGGTGTAGAAGTTCTGCTTCTCTGGATCAAGAACTGGCTGCCAGTTCAAGTGGTTTGGGCTTGCTACCTTTTTGATCTCCTTTGGGAGGCGTTGGAGGAAATTTCCGAGCATAAGCTTTCCTGGTCAGCCAAGCTCAGCATGTTACTTCTGCGACCCACACTCAGAAAAGTGGAGTGAAAATAACTAAATTGATGATTGAGCTTTTGGAGGATAGTGCCAAAGAAAAGAATCTCACACTGAGCCTCCGAAATGAACCTTTTTTCACTTTACAGTAAATGGAGATAATGGTCCACATAAACAAAGAACATTTTTCCAAGAAACTGAAGAGTTTGGAAGGTATCCTTTTAGCAAGGGAATTTCAACTTGGAATTATTCATCCATATAAATTAAAGATTTTAATACTGCTACTGTAGTAAAGCTAAGTGTCAGTAATTTCATTCAAGCTTAACTCTATTGATTCCAGTCAGGTGAATGCAGGGCAAGTACTTTTAAATGCAGGAAACAATACTTTTAATTTATTTGAACTACTAAAATTTACTTACAGTCAGTTTCAGGAAACATCTCCATCCTTTCTTCCCCACAGCCATGGTAACTTTATTAACCATTTGCGTCTGCATTTGGTTCCAGGGTGGAATGCACATAAAATGAACTGAAAAATGATTAATTTTCTACCTTATGTAGGCAGTTTTCTGACGCATTCATATTTTTAAATTCCTTTCAATAAATAAGAAAATAGTACAGCATTTTGGATTAATCACCCTTTTATTCCTGGCTTCCTCTCAAGTAGAAGTCATAAGTATGGAGGCATCATGGCCTGACTCATTGGTATAAAAATGATTTCTGCACAGTATGGTTATATATACAAACCAGTGGTATAGTTTAAGTATAAATGAATTAATTTGCCTCTCAGTAAAGCATATTAAGAAAGAAGGCCCTTGATGCTGTGGATAAGTTCTCATTTTGAACATTAAAGTATCTGACCTGGTTTAATATTACAATACTTTAACCGAACTTCCCCAAATTACACTTGTTTTTGTACATACACTCAGGTTTTGAGTAACCGTAAAACATTTTGCCCAGGATTTAAGGGGAAGCTGCAGATTATGAAACAAAGGCTTTGCTAGTGATTGGGTTGCTCCGGCACTCATGACTACTGATTGTGCCTTTAACTTGTATTGACGTTATTATTCTAGAGCCCCGTCAATCCCATTTTATAGCTTTCGTTGATTTCTCCTAATGTAGTCTTTGCATTTTGTGTTAATTAATGCCTTTCTTGAACTTATATAGTGCGGTCAGTTGGTCCTATATGTGTAGCACAGTGCAGATTCAGATACTGTTATTAATCATCTTCAATTGTTCACTTCATGTTAGTTTGTTTTCAGTTATATTTCCATTTACTATAGGCTATCCTGAAATATGTAATACTTACCATTTGCTTATAGCGCTCTGGTTTCAGCCCTATTATATTATTCATTGTTCTTCTAATATATTGGGTTGCTTGCAACGTATTGTTTCAGTGTGTCAGAATGCTCTCTTCACAGAGTTTGCTGACCTTTCATGCGTCTAAGTCGGTTTTCCTTCCACATCCTCAAGGATGTGCAGGTTTGGTTAACTGCTGACTCCAAGTCGGTCCCTTCTGTATTTTTGTTTTCCCTACAAAGGACTAGTATTCTGGCCAGGGCCGTCCTTCCCAAACACAAATGCTAAGGCCCCCTGAAACCTGAATTGGATTAAGCAGGTTTGAGAATGTTATGTTATGCTAGAATTGCTTTAAGAACTATGACTCAACTTGTTTTTTTAAAGCGGCCCTTTTCTCATAGTTAACTCAGAGCTGAATCAACTCTTGTGTACAGTATACCACATCGATGTCTAGGGAGATGATACATCATCCATTCATATCCCAATTTTTGAACAAACATTTTTGTATTGTGAAACTAATGGGAGCCAGAGCCTGTCCTGGCTTGGTTACAACTTTACAGTCAGTGCTGCCATGACAGGACAACCAAATTATTAGAGTGCTTGCTCTGTCATACTAAGCAAATTAATTTAGTCACTTGGGCAAGGGAAAATAAGGAAACACCACACAGCCAGTGATCAGTAAGAGATTCATGAGACAAAATCCTCTGCGCCATGAGGCACCAGAATGAATCACCACATCATTGTGCCACTCTGAATATAATGTGCACATATGTATCTTTAAAGTTACTTTTCAGAAGTTTATATTAAGAAGTTTTTGTTGTACTTGTACACTAAATCAAAAATATTATAAGAAAAAAGCTGAATGACAGGAAAAGTTGCTGTTATTTCACATTTACATAAACAATTATTGATTTAGGCTCTTTCCACAATGCAATTGAATCTAACTAGTTTTTAACATTTCTACTTCTAAGTAAGTTGCTCATAAAAAAAAAAAAAAGTAAATAAAAATTAGCCAGAGTTTGGCCTCCCCGTGTCATTAGGCAGATGGCTTTGCCATAGTTTCAATAAAACACACGTTGTGTTAAAATGCCCCGTTAGCATCTGCTTTGCTATTTTTAATCAATCAAGGTTGTGTACTATTGGAAAATGTGTCTCTTTAACGGCTGTGTTCTCTTAAGCCCTATTCATGTTAATATTTGAAAGCAGCAAACCCTAAACGCAGTCATTTTAATCCAAGGCATATGCAGGCTTCCTTCCAATATAAACAGGAACACCAAACCCTATGACATTATTTGTATACTTGCTTAAGAAACCATTCCCCTTTTGCTCAGTCATACGCCTTTTGCTCAGGCTATGATTAGTTCACATAGTATTTCTAAGAAATCCTTTCTTTTGGCTCATGGAATTCAGCTGACCACAGGAAGTAGCTGAGAGGTTTCCAGCCTGACCGTATCAGCCGTCTCACCACAAGTACTTCCTATTACGGCTGAAGCCTTTCCAATAGCTCAGGGCCTCTGATGCAGAGGTAAATCAACAGGGTTTTGTTAGGACTTTAAGAAAAGTTAGCTAAAAAATAATTATAATAATAAAAAACATACTAATGCATATTATTTAATAAACTAAAGTATCCAATAATAATAATTCCAATTGTTTTTCTTTTGCACTGATTTTACATTTCCATAATGCTACTAAATTTTACTGTGATCCTTGGCCTTTTATTTCAATTAAAGTTGTGTATTTTTTAATTTAATACATCATACTCTACTGGGCATTGTCAGGTATGCCCCCAGAACATTAAGGATTATATAGTATGTAGACTCAACAGAATTTTGAAGGGTGGGAAATGGATGCCACTTGTGTCAACTCCAATAAGTCCCATCACTCTCAACAATTAGCTGGTGGTGGATTCTGGTCTGAACAGCTCATTCTTTTTCACTCCATAAGTGTTTGATTGGAATGAGGTCTGGTGAGACTGAACTGATTGCCATATTCCTGGAAACTCAATTGACTGTGCATTCCTCTGGACATTCCACCACTTTATTAGTTTTTGTAGCAGCTGAAAAAATCCACTCAGAGATGCGGACACTTTGCCATGAAGGGATGTCCTTAATTTTCTGTGGTGTTCTGTAGCATTCAAAGGATACCCTGATCATTTCAATGGTTGTTACAAGAAGCCACCCTACGACAATATAATGCTACCACAAAAGTGCATTGTTGACCAAGCATAGACTGAATTCCTGGGGATTTACTCTTATTAGTGTAATTCAGCAGGAAATGGAATTCATCACACCAGATGACAGTTTTCTCCAAGAGTTTACTGTATGTTGCTTAGTGTACAGTGACTATCATGTCCCTTTTTTTGTTGTTGAGAGAAGTATAACTCTATTAGTTTATTGGTTACCATGTAAAAGTACTGCATGTTGTGTTTTCTGCAATGCTTCATTTAGTACAAATGTTGTGCTCACCTCATAGTTATCTGTTTGCAGCCTGACTATTACTCAATGGCAGACTTGCTCATCAATAGTCTATTTCTGTCACTACATGAGTCACTGTTCTGCACTATCCACTATTCTACACTCTGATAATGATCTACTACTTTGTAGTATTAAATCCAAAATTAATCTACTGGACTGCAGATGGACCACCCACACCTGCCTTTTTAAGTCAATGAAACTCTCTAGAATGGTCTTCCAGCAAGGCTAGAACGTGGTAATCGGACCAGGACATATATTCAGGAAACTTGATGGATCGATACCAAAAGTCATGGAAAACAGTTACCAGAAACAAAGCTCTTAAGTGTGAACAAAGTGAAATGGCAAACAGATAGAAGTCTGTAAGTAAAAGACAAACCATGAATGAAACTGGAAGAAAATATGGTACAAAGGAAAAGCCAGAACAAGCTGACTATTCGATTGCATAAGCACAGTCCTTCACCAGCAATTTTAACTCCATTACAGAAATTTTAACTCCGTTACAAAGTTATCCAAAGACTCGTTTATACCCCGCGTCTTCTCATTACACTTGTATCTCGCGAATATCATATTTGTCATAGGCATGACAAACGGCAGCAGCAGCGTGTCCATAAACTTAATTTAAACTTATTGTTTACACCGTGCTTTGTTTCCGCAGTAGCTGCACTTATGAATATGCTTGTATGCGTCACTCGCTTCATATTCTTTTGCTGCCTTCTCAACTGTGTAATGCGTTTTTTGTTCAGCGCTCTTTGGAGCTCTTGCTTGTTCTCTGCGTACTGCGTTCACAGTCAGTTCACGAGAGCCGCTCAGAGTACATGCATTGAAGGTTCTCAGCTGTGCTTGTGCTATGTCGTGCGATCTTGCAATGTCCACGGCTTTATTTAATGTTAGCTAAGATCCGGCACTTAAAAGTTTCTCTTGCACTTTGTGCCAAACACTAGTCTATCCCTGACCATCTCATCTTCGTTTGCATAAGCACAGTCCTTCGCCCGCGAAAATTTAGCGGCAGCGTGTCTATTGGATTGCCGCTGACAGACGACCTTATAGATAGATAGATAGATAGATAGATAGATAGATAGATAGATACTTTATTAATCCCTTATATGGGCAGGCACTCAATTACGTGGGAGGCATGACAATGAGGGACGCAACTCCGCCTCACACGGCGACCGAGCTGCAGGCTATGACCGTATATATGTACGTAAGTAGGTTCCAGTTATGACCGTTACGCGTAGAATTTCGAAATGAAACCTGCTTAACTTTTGTAAGTAAGCTGTAAGGAATAAGCCTGCCAAATTTCAGCCTCCTACCTACACGGGAAGTTGGAGAATTAGTGATGAGTGAGTGAGTCAGTCAGTCAGTGAGGGCTTTGCCTTTTATTAGTATAGATGACAGAATTACAATTAGAGAGACACACACACACACACATATATATATATAAACTGCTCAAAAAAATTAAAGGAACAATTTGACACATCAGATCTCAATGGGAAATAAAATCCTGCTGGATATTTATACCGATATGGACTTGGTAATGTGTTCGGAACTAAAGGATGCCACATCGTTTGATGGAAATGAAAATTATCAACCTACAGAGGGCTAAATTCAAAGACACCCCGAAAATCAAAGTGAAAAAATGATGCAGCAGGCTAGTCCATTTTGCCAAAATTTCATTGCAGCAACTCAAAATCGTACTCAGTAGTTTGTATGGCCTCCATGTGCTTGTATGCATGCCTGCTACTAATGTGATGATGGATGGTGTCCTGGGGGATTTTCTCCCAGATCTGGACCAGGGCATCACTGAGCTCCTGGACAGTCTGAGGTGCAACCTGGCGCCGTCGGATGGACCGAAACATAACATCCCAGAGGTGTTCTATTGGATTTAGGTCAGGCGAGCATGGGGGCCAGTTAATGGTATCAATTCCTTCATCATCCATGAACTGCGTGCATACTCTCGCCACATGAGGCCGGGCATTGTTGTGCATCAGGAGGAACCCAGGACCCACTGCACCAGTATAGAGTCTGACAATGTGTCCAAGGATTTCATCCCGATACCTAATGGCAGTCAAGGTGCCATTGTCTAGCCTGTAGCAGTCCTTGCGTCCCTCCATGGATATGCCTGCAAAGACCAACAAAGACCCACCACCAAAACGGTCATACTGAACAATGTCACAGGCAGCATAATGTTCTCCATGGCTTCTCCAGACCCTTTCACATCTGTCACATGTGCTCAGGGTGAACCTGCTCTCATCTGTGAAAAGCACAGGGCGCCAGTGGTGAATCTGCCAATTCTGGTATTTCATGGCAAATGCCAATCGAGTTCCACGGTGTCAGGCTGTCAGCACAGGGCCTACTAGAGGACGTCGGGCCCTCAGGCCCCCCTAATGAAGTCTTTTTCTGATTGTTTGTTCAGAGACATTCACACCATTGGCCTGCTGGAGGTCATTTTGTGGGGCTCTGGCAGTGCTCATCCTGTTCCTCCTTGTCCAAAGGAGCAGATACCTGTCCTGCTGATGGGTTAAGGACCATCTACGGCCCTGTCCAGATCTCCTAGAGTAAGTGCCTGTCTCCAGAAATCTCCTCCATGCCCCTGAGACTTTTGGGAGACACAGCAAACCTTCTGTCAATGGCACATATTGATGTGCCATTCTGGAGAAGTTGGACTACCTGTGCAACCTCTGTGGGGTTCAGGTATCGCCTCATGCTACCAGTAGTGACACTGACCATAGCCAAATGCAAAACTAGTGAAAAAACAGTCAAAAAAGATTTAGAGGAAAAATGTCAGTGGCCTCCATCTGTTAAACCATTCCTGTTTTGGGGGCCATCTCATTGGTAGTCCTGTTGTTCATTTCATTACCACCAAAGTAGCTGAAACTTATTAACAAAACCCCTCTGCTACTTAACTGACCAGATCAATATCCCAGAAGTTTCATTTACTTGATGCCATACTGTGATTAAAGAGTGTTCCTTTCATTTTTGGAGCAGTATATATATATATATATATATATATATATATATATATATATATATATATATATATATATATATATATATATATATACTGTATATACGCTTAAAGGATGACTGTGAAATGGCTTTTCACACAACTTGTCAGTTCTGCACAATTCTGCATGCTGTGCCCTGTATGCCTGCAGCTAATTACATAGCAGCTACATTTTGTCTCTGCTCTGCCTTAAAAGCACTAGGCAAACAAAACTATGACTAGCAATGAAGAACTAAAAGGCCTGGTCTTGTCAAAAAATTATTTAATGTTCTTTTGAATGAAAGCAAAAGTATTACTACAGTTTATCTGTACACAGTACACAGACTTACATGTTGCCTGTCAGACTGAGAGCAAACATGTCATTGTGAGTTAGTCAGAAGAGTACATTAAACATTAGCTGAAAGCCTTATACAGTATGAATATTGGTCACCCCATTGGCAATACATTCTGAGTACTGAATGTGCAGTCTCTCCTCAAAGTTATACAACTAATTTGAACAAAAGGCACATAGGTTAAACTTTTCAACCTAGAAATACGAAGCCCAAACCTGAAATGCTAGCATTCTGTACTGGGATTTTAGAAGTGCCTAAAACAGAATTCTGTAACATTTATGGGTGTTTCATTTTTATAAACATTGTGATCTTATGAGGACAGTCATGACATGTCCCCAACCTAAAAAAAAAAGGCCAGTGTAACCAAATATTACAAAATAGTTTTGTTATACAAAATAAGACACAAGTACTATACAAAGTATCCCATAATTGAACAACAACATATACACTACAGCCTCACCTAGTCTAACTAGATTGGCTTTATCCCCTAACTAGCAGAGGAGGTGCCTAATAGATTTTCTAATTCAAAAAGATCACTTTCCACCTCTGCTTTACTGGTGACTCTTTCATGTACCAGTTGAACGTTTGCCTCCCAGCCATCTGAATTCAACTCTTTATTACCTGGACTGTTTATTCTTAGCCCTGAACAGTTTTTGTGGCCTGCCTGATACCATCAGGATTGCACTGTAAAACTGCAATACCCAGGCACCCTTGCAAGTTTTGCTTCTCGCAAATATTATGCAGGGTTCATGTTCTATGGGACATGTGAAACCCCTGCAGAGTTGAAATTGCTTACAATGGAGAAAAGGGTAAAACTGAAAAAATGAAATTTCAGAATATTATAAATGGGCCTTCTTCAGGGAATAACTAATATCTTACAACCTACAGATGTTATGCAGCAATTAAAGTAAATCAAGCCTTGCAAGTTGAAGCAAACAATTTGCACAGGTGTCCTAACATCTGTTGATTACTTAAAACCACTCTGTCATTCTTAAAGCAGAGTTGTAACAGATTGTGTCACTACACCCTCTGAAGTACTACTTGGAAAATATTCCAGTGATAACAGCAAGAAAATGGCAATTAACAAATAAAATGAGGGAGCATTATTACCCATAGAAGAGAAGGCCTTTCATTGAGAGAAATTGCAAAAAAAAATATCTAAATGTCAGTTAGTATTGTGTCCTAAACAACCCAAAAACAATTGGAAACTGGAAGAAACTCACATAGGAAGAGATCTGGCAGACCCAAAGTCACAACCAAATCAGAAGACAAGTTTCTGAGGGTCACCAGCTTATGTGATAGGCGCCTCACAGCACAACAGCTTCAACAACAGCTTAACAATGGTAAAAAGTCTCAGTTTCTACTGTGAAGAGGAAATTTTGTGCTGCTGGTTTGACAGGGTGACAGTAAGCAAGCCATTCCTTAAAGGGCCTTGAAATACCGGCTGTGGACTACTTCTGAATGGACACAATAGAAACTGAAACTTGCTTTTTTTAACCACTGTTAAGCTGTCACAATCATTCACAATAATTCTTGGACATATCAAAGTGTCCATACCAATTATGTTTCACCAAGAAATGCACATTTTGGCATTTTGTGTAGATCAAGTAGAAAATCAGCACCAATCTTCTAAAATTCATTTCAATGCAATAAAGAGTGAAGGTGATACATCATAGGTGGCAGCTCTAAAACTTCCCATAACAAGGATTTAGGTACCATGAGGGTATATCCCATATAATGATGAAAAAGAAAGCAGAAAAGATTAATAGCAAAATAACAATCAATGACCATATAGGTTGTAGTGATCACAGATCTTCAAATAAAGATTCTTTTTTTTTAAAGTACGCTCTCAGATGCAGCTTCCACAAATGAGCAACAATTTCTGGCTTTGTACTTCTTTATATCCTGGATGAGGCAAAATGGGCAGAACGTCCAATATGATGGCAAAAGATGTGGCATTAGAACTCCTGTGGCTGGTCTGTTCTGGAGGTAACAAAGGAGAAACAGTACTCTCTCACGTTCTGAGGTGACATTACCAGTTTTGTCACAGCCTTCTGGGTGTCCCCTACTCATGCATGTCTGACGTTACATTCACTGTATTCTGTACACCTGACAATAACGACCCTGTAAACCTATAAGAGTTGGGTATATCATCTTAATCACATTAATAAGCCTGTAACCATCTTCAAAACCCATTGAGTACAAATCCTGCCTAAACAAAATGCAGTTCATGGGGTGAAAATCCTTCTCTAAATCAAGTAACTAAATGGATAGGACTGGGTGGTGGCCATGACTTTAATATATAGGAGAACTACAGATGTTATGTGCTGCATGTTGAAACCAGTCTTGTTAGGATGAATAAATTTGTAAATGACCATTTGCAGACTTACGCAAGGTACTTTGCCAGCAATCTTCATCAAAGGAATTAGAGAGAAGTTTAACCATTTTTTTTTTATCTTTTAGCAGGAGGATGATCATAACTGAATTAACTGAAGGGTTCAGTGTGGTGGATGAGACAGCAAAGTAAAGTATTTGCACAGGTTAGGATGCTAGTTGCCACTGAAAAGCAGAAAGGGACTCAAGAGGCTCGATGTTAGGATCTTGTGGAGTTCATAGAAACTCAGGAAATATAATTGAAGAGGCAAATGAGGCAGCATTTTCTGCAGAGAATTTGGGGATGGACAGAGGAGAGTGAGAGAGGATAGGAACACACGGTGATACATCGCATTGCTGCACCCGCCACATGACAAAGCAACTCAGGATCCCAGATTAGGACCTGAGTGCAGCCATGCAACGGGTGACACCTCAGCACCACACTAGTTCATATGGAATAGTACAGTGTGAGGTTCTTTTATGGTAACTGGAGTGCCAATTCTGCCACCAACCCCCAGGTTTTTCCCTGCAGGTTGGAGGGCCTACATGCAGGGCTGGATGCAGATTAACATCATACACAAGACTGAGCAATTGCAGGTTAAGGGCCTTGCTCAAGGGCATAACAAAGTAGAGTCACTTTTGGTGTTTACGGGATTCGAAACTGCAACCTTCCGATTGCCAGTGCAAATCTCTAGCCTCAGAGTCACCACTCCGCCCATGGATGTACAGATTGTCTAAAGAAAATTAGTTTCAGAAGGGAAAGAGTTGGATTGTTTTGAGAAAATAATCAAGATCAGACTAAAAAAAATATTATTGATCTCCAAAGGGTGGTAAGTTTGTAAGTGAGGTTTTGTAATTTATTTTAATGACTCAGACGGAAGCAGCTATTGGCTTGGGGGGTCACACAACCACTGTATTAGCACTCCCCACAGTCCTTATTTCCTTCCTTAATCTATAACCTGAGAATAGTTATCCACAAGGATCATTACATTGTCTATTAAGCTGGAATCCCTGCCAGGACAAATTAAGTTTGACCATTCATCCAGGATGCCACACATCATATTGAACGGTTGGCTTTGCCTGTCATTAATTTTACACTGTTTAAGCACCTCTGTCATTTTACAACGCTTGCTGACAGAAGCCCCTTCCCCTCTCATTCAGTCTATTAACACCGTCAGCAATTCTTTCATGTCCTTTCTATGTGTAATTTTAAGAACAGTCTGGTGCTGATTCCCCCAGATGGATTTTACTACAAACCAAATACTGTCATTTTGTTAATGGCGATCTCAGTTAATATCTGCTTATACCTGTTACGGATTTTACCAAATAGTTAAGAAAGTGTGTGTGTTGTCATGCAATGGGGCCATAATCTAACTGTAAAGGCTGATTCAGTGGCTTTCTGGATAGCTTTGAAGCACACAAGTGCTCTGTTGAATACAGACGGGGACTATGCAGCAGTCATGCTGACTTCAGCTTGCATCCCAATTTCCATAAATACTCTTGGTTGTGAACTCACTGAATTCCACGACTCCTGCTGTTCTTGGCTTCAGGAAGGAGAGACTGGTTTTATTGTGAGACTCATGTTTTATGGACAACCATTTCAATATCACCTCTAGTTGGACCACACATAGCTCCGAAAAGCTGATTTAATTTATTTCCTTCAAACAAACTTCTGCATGATTTTTGTCACCTTTTATTGCTTTAGCATGCTATTGTGATGAAGGCATTTTGCTGTAACTTTGGTCTTTTGCAAGCCTCCTATGGTATGCCAGGCAGAACCATCTAAGTGCATTTTTGAAGTTTAAAAGAGTGTTTTCTTGCAGTGCTGACCAGATGTGATTAATTCAGTCAATGAGATGACTATAGCACCTTTTATACTTAGCACTTTTACAATGTGGGGAGTCATAAGGTGAGTAGAAATCACTTTTAAATGTTGAATTTTAATGTAACAGTATTTATAATACTATATTATCTATATCAGCCCGATAGGGTTTACAGCACTGGCATGGCCAAAAAACACAAGTGACATACACTGTTCAAGCCGACAGAACCTGATATTGGTCACAATGGTGTTAAAAGCAGTGAAGAGCATAACAATACAAAATATAAAAATATCATATAGTGTAGTAAAGATAACAGAGATCCTGGTCACTGGGTCAACAAAACTTCTTTATCTAAGATACTTTGATCTTTTGTGTGCCTGGTCATTGGCAGGGCATTGAGGACTTGTGGATGAAGTATGAGCGATGGTGGGAGCGAATGAGCTAATGATAAAGAGTTTTTATAGTTACAGGGACATTCTAAATGGAATGTATTTTATTAAAGGCAGTGGGAAACAATATTTAATATGTTAGGTAATGGTAATGGTACCACCATAGCTTCTGAATCCAAAGGGGAGGTAAGCCACCAAAAAATTAAGAGGAAATCTACAATGGGTTACAGTAATGTTTAAAACAAGTAAATACTAGATGTTATTAGTGGTCTGGTGGACAAAGGGGTAACAAAAGGGAAAATGCAGCACAGAATGACTATGTAAGACCCTGGAAAAGACAGGGATGTGTCATATAGGTTGGCAGCAGGTCAAAATATCTCCTAGGCCACAGAGGGCAGTACATGGTCATGATGTGCCAATGAGGCCATGTTGCCCTTTAAAAAGTAAGATTAAGGACGGATGTCTGGAATTGATATGTTTGCTTCCTGGTTCATTATTTAGCAGTATAAATTCCTTGGTGGGAACAGGTGAAACTGTATTAACCTTTTAAGAAAGGCAACCCAAAGGATGCCTTAGAGTTCAGGTCCATTAAGAGCTGCAGATTGCTCAGAAATGCAATGGCGTAAGTTTCTGTCAGAGAGGAATGCGATTTGGTGGAAATCTACCTAGGATTAACCAGAAGATACCACAGGAGAGGATTTAAAGCCACTATAGGCCAGGGGTGTATTGAGTAAAGAATGAGGAATCGAGATTTACAAACACTCACCTAGTGGGCAAAAGAACGTCCAGGGTCAGGGTGTCACACACGTGCGACTAGGAGCGAGCTGAAGGGACCAAGTGGAGGTGATTACCTGCCAGGCCAGGGGGTGGCGGGGTGCTCTAAACCTTTGTCTGTTATTTCTGCAGATCAAATACGGGAAAACCTGCTTGACATAACGTCACTTCCTGTTCCGGCACCAAGACTGACATCACTTCCTGTTCTGGCACCCAGACTGACATCACTTCCGAGTTACAGAGTATAAATCCTCCATCTTGACCAACTAAATCAGTTTTCAGTGTGGGAACTCAAACAAGCAGCATTGCTGTGTCAAATATAATCCTTTTGCAGCTAGGATCAATATATGGGTGGCTGCCCCAAACCTTTTTAAGAGTGTTGAGACTTGTTCTTTCACAAGGGTTACAAAGGAAGAGAGACATGGAGACAGAGACGCCAGCCCACCCAGTAAATAGTGGCTTAAACCTGTGGAGATGAGCTTAGAGACACCATATTTTTTTGTTTCAAACAGACTGAGATTTTTCAGAGGTACTGTGAGAACAAGTAGACAGTTCAATATTCAGAGTGGCAACTATTTAGACACCTCTGTCTAAGTGGGTGTTGCTCTCCAAAGGACCTTTCAGAAAAGCCTAAAAATACACTGCCTGGATGCTGGTCAGTGTCCGCTCTAATGTATCCAGTAGTTGTTATACAGTGCCTAGTAGATTATTTCAACTTCTACTACATTTTATCTTTTCATAATGGGCGCTACTTTTAAGTTAACCTTCAGGTTCCCATTTTCCAGTCCTAATATGAGCCTGTTAAAATATTGAAGGCATTGCACTATGAATACGCTTTAGGAAGGGACGGACAGGGAGCTTTCAGTCAATATGAAGACATCTACAGTTTGAAATCTTTAGCTAACACCAACATTGGAGGGATGTAGCAAAAACAATTAAAAAGAGATCTGAATAATCTTTAAAAAAATGGACAAATGTAGACAATGCAGTTTAATACAAGGAAACAGAAATGACACTGACATAAAGAAAGCAAACACTGAGAAAAATTTAGTACTGCATTTAATGTTGTCACTGTCATGACCAGGCTTATAATTTTATTTTTTCCACCTCTTCCATTGTCTTGATTGATTTAAGTATAGTTCTTGGTTGTACCGACTTCAGAAAAAATTCAGAAAAAAAAGATGTAGTCAGTAAACAAAGAAAAACCGGATATCAAAAAGAAAAAAGTCAAAGACAGAAATGCAAAAGTTCAGTGCCAAGTCTATACTAAAAATGATCAAAATAAAGCACAGAGTTCACAATAAATGAATCCATTATCAAACGGAGTGAGGCTGCGCCAGGTGACCTTTATGATGATGTCACTTACGCTCAACCTCAGTGCCTCATGGGAAAGATTCTCATGACAACTCAGAAGAAAAACAAAATACCATTGAATAAATAATTAACTGCAAAATAAAGACTCTAAATGAAAAAAAAAAAAACTAATGGCAGAAAATGACTCTTTGAATAAGAAAATGCCAGAAAAACATACAGATTATTTTTTTAGTTTCAGGAAAGCCTTAGAAAAATCAGATACATAAAAGAATTAAAATACTGAGGTTGTGAAGGTCAAAAATGTATTAGTAATATTTATTTTTTGTTCTTATGTAATTAGTGTTGGCTGTAATTCAAATTCTGTTTGGTGCTACTTTGTTTTTATTGTGGGTGCTGCCATTGTGGGATAATGTTTTTGGTGGTTGCTGCGCTGTTACTAGTCTTGATGACAGGGAGGGAGTGCGTGACACATGACATCATTACGAGATAAAGGTCAGTGTCTTGCCATTTCTGATCATCCAAGATTTGGATTCACAAATAAAACACTTTTAGCATCTTTCTTATTGTTGGTTTCTGAGTTACTGGATACAATAACTTTTTCTGCCCACTGACTATAAATTGTTTATGTTTTTTTTGCTTTTGTTAACAAACAGGATATACTTCCTGATTTTTTTTTAATTTAAATATGTCTCCTTGGTTACAACTCCTGCTTAAATTTCGATCTGTCAGTGTCGTTTTCCGATTCCATGCTGTCTCTCTGAACTACTCTTGCCCTGTATAGACACAACAAACTCTTCCTCCAGGCAATGTAAAATAAACAATTAAGGAGGTAAATTAAATGTTAGGTTATATTATAGAAAATGCTGAAAACAATGACATTATGTTGACTGTATAATATTGTTTTGTGGCTATAAGCAGAACACTGTGTAAAATCAGTCAACATACTCCAAAAAAGGAATAAAAGTTGTGCATAGAAGATAATACACGTGCACTATTGGTCAAAATGGCATGCCCTACTCTGACAGAGTAAAAAAAAATAAATCTCCTAAATCTTACACACAGAAGGCTATGTGGAGACCAGTCAAGCTCTTGAAGTACTGCCTGATTTAGCAGAATTCTTTCTTTAAAATGGGGAATTACTTACTTGATGATACTAGTGGAAATTATGGGAGGTCAGTTCAAGAATTTGTGAATTTACCTTTGGGTTGCCTCAAAAGCTTGCATATTGTAATCTTTTTAGTTAATCAATAAAAGGTGACATTCATAGTGGCTAACACGGTACAACACCCTTGGGATTAATAAAGTATCTATCTATCTATCTATCTATCTATCTATCTATCTATCTATCTATCTATCAAGAGTCCAGGAAACATTTCTTTAGACAAAGGGTCATTAGAATTTGGAAGTGACTACTAAGTTATGTATTTGAAATGGGATCCTTCACAGCTCATTAAATATTTCTGGATAAGGTACATGACAAACTCAGATATTAGTGACCTAAATGAATTTGATGGATTGGATGCCCTTCACTTGTTTGGCACAGTTCTCATATTCTAATCTTCTACAGCCAGAATCAACTATATCAACCCTACCATGACTAGGAAACACTTGAACCCTGATTCTTGGCTGGAGTTCTATGTCCTTCTTTTAGCATGAGTTTTCTGCAAGTAGATGTACTGTTCTCCCATATGTAAGACACCTGCTGTTAGGCCTAATACTGATATAAAACCGGTATTGAGTGAGTGCAACATGAAGCGAGTAGTGATGATTGAAACAGCCAAGTTTCATTTTGCATAAAGATTTGTGATGTGATTTCACAATTGCCTTTTGGAGTATTTCAGTTTTGTAGGTTGAGAAGCAAGGAATTTTGCTCCCCAAGAGTCATTTAATTATAAAACTCACTGTCTCCTTCCTCAGCCACCCTCTAATGGAACAAAGATCTTCCATAGCTCCCTCCATACAGTACCACTCAATCACATAGGCCACATGCACCACACATGCATGTATATTCATGGTATTGGTTCCACTTCACACCACTCATTTCATGTCAGAGATTACCCAATCAACACTCACTTGCCCCAACTCCGTTAGCTGTTCCAAGTAGTATTCTTTCACAGACTCACCCAGGCCAAAAAATATTAACAACAGAGCAGCACCTCCAAAGTGCTTGCAGGTAACTTCTCTTTAGCTGCTTCCCCTTTCCATGTTCTGCACTTTTCCATGTTTTTGCTCATCTAGGAAAAAGGTTGCAGATGAGGCACAAATAGGTGTGCCAATGGTACAAAATTTTGCTTGTCTTTTGCTACAAAGCAAAGCTCTGAGTTTCACTATGAGTTCAATTTCACGTGAACTGCCTCACTCGTCCCTGTCTGTGAGTATGTACAGTATGTGTCCTGTGATGTTCTGACCTCTACCTTAGAATTTAGATTCTAACTTGCTGAGTTTTCAATCATGATAGACTCTGGCTAACTGTTAAAAATTTACTTTTGGATAATGGATATATTATTTCTAGAAAATGTATGCATAAATATATACAATGTAGTAACAACTTGCATGTCTCTCCTTCATAACCAGTTATAAAATATTCATTATCTTTTGACTTTTTATCCATTTTAAACCTGCTTTTTACAATTACAGAGCTGTAGACAATTAACGTCAATCTTTGGGTCATAAAAAACTGGATATTAACCCCACACTAGGCATGAGCTGAATACTAACTTTTAAAAATTAATTAGTTGACAGTGTTTGCTGCAAGTAGCTTGATAAATCAGGCATAATTTCTTTGTGAAATATGTGTATGGTTGTTTAGGAGTGGGGATGATAAAGTGTGATGGACATTGCCAGTTTCTTTTAAAACACATAACTGTCTAGTGTAAGTGCAAGTGGTGCATATGCAAATACTGTAATTTATGTAGAATGCTGATGTCATTTGCTGATTACCAATTTATCTATTATTTACACCCGCAACATAATCCAGACTGAACACCATACCATACATTAACTAACAATCAGATCATTTAGATAGCCAGTTAGTCTACCATTCATGTTGGCAAGATCTGGGAGAAGAAAACATTCATGGATGCAGTGCCCCAGGAAGATTTAATTCAGGCTTCTGAAATTGGAAGGCCAAAGGGCTATCTGTTATGCCACAGTGCCAGGCCCACATTATCTACTTTTTTACAAGTACAATCCATGTTGCTTTATTTCAAATGATTGTGTAGTCGTACATTTCAAGAGTCATGGATTAGTTTATATTAATCTGATTGATGGAATATTCCATAAAACCACAGATCAGGTTTTAATTTATTGCAGTCCAATCTTGCTACAATTGCAGATTACAGTATTACTGCCAAATACAGTAACTTTATACTACTTACTAACTTGTTGTTACTTTAGAATTATAAAACAGTACACATATGAAATACAGGCTATGGTTATAGATTATTTTTTCAGGAATTCTGACATTACAAGTAACAGTAATGATTCTTCTGTAGGCTAGATACTAGAATTACATACTGTATATGTCAATGCAGGCATAAAATTAATTTTTGACATCTGAGTGAAACACAGTCTTTTTCAGAAAACTAGTCATATTGTGTAGATATATGTGTGTGTGAGCAATTGCAGTCATCAATGAATTACAGTTCACAGGCTCAGAATGTGATTCACAAGGTTGTCACTGATTCCTTTTTATTGTTGCTCACATTAGTCAGTTGCACTACATATTTTATTAAGGAGACAGACGCTGACTAGTTTTACAGTTTTTGGCTGTGTTTGGGGGGCAATTCAGGTCTCATACTTCTTCAGGTTATGCAACCTTATTTGCCTAACAATTACTGTATATAATGATCAGCCTTGGCAAAAACCACCCACTTAATATTGTGTAGGTCCCTCTACTGATGCCAATGCAGCTCTGACTTGTCGAAGCATGGACCTCACAAGACCTCTGAAGCTGTCCTATGGTATCTGGCACCAAGACATTAGCAGCAGATCCTTTAAGTGCTTTCAGTTCAATCAGATTTGTTTTTTTCAACACATCCCACAGATGCTCGATTGGATTGAGATCTGTGGAATTTGGAGTCTAAGTAAACAGCTTGAACATTCTATATGTCTGTTTTAGTTTTTGTAAGCATTATAATTCAGTTTGTAACAGGAAATTTGTCGGCAAGAAAAGGCAGGTATCAATTTCTACCATCCTTGTCCAGAAACGCTCAAAAATTCCATAGAAAAAGACAGCACTGAAGTGCTATCTTATATACATTAATGTTGTAGCAGAAAAGTAGAAAAAAGTTATATTTCTCTGGCCTTAGTTTATTATTCTTTCTAAGAGATATTAGAATTTCTCCTTGATACGCACAATCAACCACAAAATAGATGTCAAAATGAAAAACTGAATTAGTTATCACATATAATAATTTCTGGAAGTATCCCTTAACCATCATATTACTTTAATTTACAGCCTTCATATAACTTGATCATCTTAAACGAGCTTAATCCAATTCAATGTCATGGGGTGCCAGGGTCTATCCTGGCAGAACTGGGTGAAAGGCAGAAAGTCTATTCTGGAGAAGTCACCTGTCCATTACAGGCTCCACTTATATATACACAACAACAATTTAGAACTGGCAATTAACGTAACTTACACATGTTTGGATTGTGGGAGAAAAACCAATGGAAATGCAGGGTAAGCATGCAAACTCAACACAGGAAAAAAAAAAACGGGCGTGGGATTCCCTGGGTTTATGAGACAGCAGCAGTTACTGTTGTGCCACTGTGCCATTCTAAAAGCATATCATTTTATTCAAAAAGCATTATGATTGTCCTAATGGGAAACCAATTTTTTGGGGGTATTTAAACAATTCACATGCACTTCACACTTAAGGATTATCTTGAGAAAAGGTGGAATTATTGGGTCAATCAGAATGAACACTTTGAAATCAGTTTTTTATTTGACTCACCGGGATGAGAAAAGTCCCCCATAACATATACCATCTGTCTCGTCTTGATGTCTAGTTATGCAAAATGTCAAGCTTTTTATGGTTCCCCTCTATTTTTGGCCCTACGGTCCAGAAAAAAACAAATTTTTAGACAATTTTGATAAAGAGTATACCAAAATGTTTCATCTGCAGAAATATTCAGAACAACTTGAAATTCCACAACAACCGACCCTACGGTTTCACCCTACAATGAGATGCAAGGAATCACAAAACTTTAAAAACACGAGGATTGGTATTATAGGTATGTAGTCTTGGATGTTGTTTTGTGCTATTTTGAGGTTGCTGATCATGAATATCATATTTATAATGTTTTATTTTTTTTACTGGTGGTCCTAAGAACAATACCCAGAAGGTGAAAAATGACACATTTCATACATAAGCATACAGTATGATGTATCATCTTAGATTATCTCAAGGTAGGCGTTTAAGAGAGAGAGAGAGAGAAAAGGAAGCATACTGTATATCTAACCCAAAATGTTTATTTTAATAAGCTTCATATTTTAAAGGACTTTTTGAAAACAAAGCAGACAAAAAAGTAATAAAATATCTACCATGCCAAGGGGAGAGTGAGCAAATGGAAGGGAGAAGAGCCATAAGGGAGCACAAGGCAGCCAATGAAACCAATGGACAAAGAAAGCCAGCAGCTAAGAGAATGGGTCAGCTAATAAAGTCAGAAACCTGAAGCCCATGATCACGAAATCCCTACTGCTTTAGTACTATAGAAGATCATTTCCTGCTTTCACTGAAAGTGAGCCAAGATTTTCCCTCTGATGACATGCTGTTTCCTGTGTCTTCTTTAGGTGTTTATGTTTGGGAATGTAAGCATTAAAGTAACAAGCTAAGTGTGTTTCTTCGTTTGTAGTATTTCATTCCTTTTACTTCCAGAAGCTGGACAAAACAACTCCACTTTAGCAGAAGTACCGATTAAAGAATACGCTCCCAAGGAGTAGATACACCTGCTTGCTTATATTCCCACTGGCAAGCTTTCAGTCTGTGTCATTTTAAAACCTAGACTGTCATCATGTTGTTTTGATGGGGTGTTTCATATGCATGACATATTGGATGAGTGGAGCTTAGCTCTGGCGAGGTGAAGAATTTATTTTAACTGTTAAAGTGAGAATTTTGGATCAGGTTAACAGGTTTCAATTCCACCTCATCAAATTCCCCCCAACCCAACTGCATTGTTGGAACTCTGATAACAGATGCAGTCATTAATATGTCTTTGAAATTATCATTGTCTGAAAGGCTTTAAGTGTATCTTACATTATATTTCTTAATTCACTTACATTATTTCCTGAGTTTGGAATAAACACAACTACAGGTAATGAGATGATTCTGAATCTCCCATCACTAATTCTGCTGTATCTCAGTGATTTTCTGTTACAAGGCCAGAACGAGTAAACTGGTCAACATTATGATGATGCCAAGCTATACCAAGAGACACAAAGTGTAAATAGTGTTTTCATGGGAATCACATTTCCAGCTATATATTTATGTTAGTAAGAAAATTGTTTCAAATTCCTCCAACAACATCAAATATATAGACAGAGAAGGCAACTCAAAATGCAATGCAGAAAAAAGTATTTGGTTCTGTTTGTACCGTTTGTGGATTCAACACAGGGCATAAAGGTGCAAGTGAACTCAGAAAGCAAATGAAAATCAAAAACTCTCGGTTCCACCTAATGCTACATGCTTTATCGATGCAGCCTGTCTTTGGCATGTTACAGCGCAATCCTGCGATGTTGCCTTTTGCAGGATTAAGATCTGTTTGCTGTAATTGGTTTGTTGTTTGTCTTAGGTATATTTGTTGTGAAATGAAAATTTAATGTGGGCTTTTTTATATTTCTATTGTAATCACACATTGGACCCCCCCCCCACAAAAACAGTGCGTCCTTGCTAAATTTGTCCTAGTGCAGATTTGTAATTTTGAACGCTACTGGCAGATTGCGCAAGGATATTTAAGAGTCCAGCTTGCAGTGTATTTTTATTTAATTCATTCATTTGAAGTTACTAATCTAATTTAAATTCAGATATGTTTCATTGACTCAAAGAATAATATTTTCTAAAAACAAACCATATGAACTCTGATCAAGTGTAAGTAGGCAAATTCAGCATTGATATTACACCTTTTAGCACCTTTTAAACTTAATTTTTTAACATTTTGGTGCTTTTAGAATGACATGTTATAATTTTAGTAATTATAATTTTAATAACCCAGCCACAGGGCATGCACAAACCAGTGTTTTCCAGTTGTTTCGGTCCCAAGCCCAGATAAATGGGGAGGGTTAGGTCACGAAGGGCATTTGGTGCAAAAGTTTGCCAGATTAATATGCGGACAACAATACACATTTCCATAGTTAAGTAGATTGATCGAGGCCTGGGTTAACAATGGCCGCCACCATTACTGTTAGCCAACAGGGTGCTAGGGGAAATTAGGCTACTTTTGGCTAATGGAGAAGAAGAGGGGTGGGTGTGTCTGAAGGCAGGTCAAGAGGAGGAAGGTTAGGAGAGTGGAGGAGAGGTTAGGAACTTTGAAAATTGGCAGTTTGACTGGTAAGGAGAAACAGTGTTAACTGATATGATGGAGAGAAGGAATATTGCCACATTGTGCGTGCAAGAGACCAGGTAGTAGGGGAGTAAGGCCAGGTGTATTGCAGGTGGGTTCAAATTGTTCTATCATGGTGTGGATGGGAAGAGAAATGGGGTAGGGGTTATATTTAAGGAACAGTGTGTTAAGAGTGTTTTGGAGGTGAAAAGAGTGTTGGACAGAGTTTTGATTATGAAGCTACAAATTGAAGGAGTGATGATGAATGTTATTAGTGTATATGCCCCACACGTTGGGATTGCGCTGGATGAGAAAGAAGATTTCTGGAGTGAGTTGGATGAAGTGGTGGAGTGTACCCAAAGGAGAGAGAGTGATGCAGATTTCAATGGACGTGTTGTTGAAGGGAACAGAGTGAGTGAGGAGGTGATGGGTTGGTATGGTGTCAAGGAGAGGAATGGTAATGGATTTTGTGAAACGAAAATTACATGGCTGTGGCGAATATCTACTTTAAGAAGAGGGAGGAACACAGGATGATGTACAAGAGTGGAGGAAGATGCACACAGGTGGATTATATCTTATGCAGGAGTGTCAATCTGAAGGAGAATGGAGACAGCAAAGTGCTGGCAGGAGAAAACATTGTTAAGCAGTATAGGATGGTGGTCTGTAGGATGATGCTGGAGATCAAGAAGAGGAAGAGAGTGAGAGCACAACCTTGGATGAAATGGTGAAAGTTGAAAAGGGAAGACAAGTCAAGACAGGTACTATATGTTGGTGAAGAGTTACAGTATAGCTGGGCAACTACAACAGAATTGGTAAGGGACATAGCTAGAAGGGTATTTGGTGTGACATCTGGACAGAGGACAAAGCAACCTGAAGGTGGAATGGGTAAGTACAGGAGAGTATACAGACGAAGAGGTTGGTGAAGGAGAAATTAAACAGTCATGTAGATGAAGAAAGTAGACGGGAGTACGAGGAGATATGGCGTAAGGTGAAGGTAATTTGAGCCAATAATGTAAACAGTTTTAGTGGAACTGCATATGTTGACAGCACCAACTGATTAATGTAGCTAATCATCCATAGCAATAACCATTAATATGATCAGTTTAACTGAAAATAAAATTAAACTGAAAAATTATAAACTGAATTATAAAATTATAAACTGAAGCTACATTTCATACTTAGCAATATCTGGGATGACATCATGTCCATATATAAAACAGTAATCAGTAACTAGTATGATTAAACTGTATTGAATTATTTCTATTATGTTATTGTCAGGGGCAAATTCAAGACGAGACTGGAACAATATTCAACTATAACTCCTGTAAAGTAAGAAACAATCACCATATCGCCATTCAACTCCTGAAGCTGAATGTTTGTTTCCCTGGGTCAACACAAAAATTGTGCATGCACAGTAAGTGGAACTTCATTTATATCTGAACAGAACTTAAAATTGTAACTATTACTGTGTCACAACAGAACTTGCATTCTGTCCAAAGACATGCATGAGGCATTGTACCACTCCCTGGTAAAAACTAAAAGAGATTCTTCTGACATGTGTGGCACAGTTAGGTTGCAATGGGGCTACATTCATTTTTCCTAGTAGGTGGTAGATTTTTTTTAATGCTATAATTAGCTACTGTATATACTGAAAATACAGCATCAGGTTGTAATTTAGGAAAAAAGAGAAAGAATGACCATTCATGTATTGAAATGCAACACAAAGATGTCAAGCTATTATATGTAGGTGATGAAAAGGTCCTTCACTCTCTGCACAGAGCTGGAATATCTGCAGAGAAATGAATGCAGTGTATCTGATTTTATGATTCTTGGTCTACTATGTTATTTTATATGTGCAAAATCTGCAGTGGTATAAAATATCTGTGTATTTATAGAATACTGTCAATATATAACAAGTGGATAAAAAGGAATTAAACAAGCACCACTCCTTCGTGCCAAAGTCATCCTGAACAAAACATGCAAGGGACATGAATGAATTAAATAAAGATCTTTAAAAAGAGTGTTGTGCAGGGGCTTCTAACAGAGGCTGTAATCTTCCAGAATGTAATAAAGATCAAACAAGTCATACAATAAAAGCCCCACCACATGGCACACACCCGGAACATGGCTTAACCGCTGTTTATTTTATCCTTTGCTTTTCATTTTTGCATTTGTAGGGAATCGTTTCCAAGAGTGTTGGCAGAACTTACCTAGTACACCTTGAAGCATATATATATATATATATATATATATATATATATATATATATATATTTATATATATGAAACAAAAAAGCCTTGTTAACACCCTCTTTCCATGGAAAAAGGCCAAAAGAAAATCCTTGTAATCCTTAAACTATGAAAACTTTTAGATTTATGTTGTTCAGTCTAAAACGTTTCTTTCAATCAATGCTCATTTTAGCATAGTTAGACAATGTTAACCTAAAGTTCTTTCATTTTGTGTTTAAAGAAACATACTGGAGGTAACATTAATGTATTCGGGACGATAGACAGTATCATCTCTGTACTGAATACATCAGGTCATGCTAAAAATTAAATATCTTATTTGGGTAATTTAATGTTCATTATAAAGTATATAAAGGCTCAAAATTAGCTTGGTACAATTTATTTATTTTTTAAACTAAATAACACTGCTTAAACATTATGATTTTTTAAAAAAACTTAATAATGCTGCCTAAACATTTTAAAATGAGAATTTTTATTTGATAGGTTAGAAAAAGGAGGAGGGAAAAATAAATGCTGAAGACCATGTGATTGTATTAACAGCTAATTAAGAAAATGGAAAAAGACACACTGACTCACACAGTATCTAGTATCAAGTAGGGAGTCGTGGGTTGAGTAAATTTCCTTCTGACTTAAGTTCGGACTTTTTAAATAGTACAAGAAAATATTTACAATTCCACCAAAACTGGGGCTGAATCCATGGCATACAGATGTTGAAATAACAAATTAAGTTTTTCTAAAAAAAAAAAAGGGTTTCATAAGAAAGTCTATTGAATATTATTAATGAACAGTCGTTTCAATCTACTTTTTGTCCAATATATTTCTGAGCCTAGTGTTTTCAGTATTTAAAATCAAAATACAAATGTTTTTTGTTTTGTAGTAATAACCTTGAAAATAAAAAACAACATAATCTGTGTCATATATATTTTTTGTTACTATAGTTGTCATTCCATTTGAATGGACTTGACCCTGTGGGTACCTGCAGGTGTTTCTCTTTTTTTCATTTCTGAGGGTTTTGCTTGATTGCATTGCTTGTAACAACTAAGTCACAACTATGTAAAAATATGTTTTATTTACCTTGAAAAGTCGTATTGTTTTTGGCACGGATCAGATTTCGTCCACCATATGTTTCTTGTGCTGTTTCTTTTATTTTAGTTGACTTCTTTCTTGAGACAGTTGTGTCTTCTGTGTTTTTAAATAGTTTTTAGGCAGCACAGAGACCATACACAGCTGCAAAGTACCAGGTAACGTTTATGCTTGGGTCCCATAATGCACCAGTTTCTATCTTGTGCCTTATGTTGTTCATTTTCCTCATGTTTCTCAATGGGTGAATTTCCTGTGCTATTATTTGCATTTAAAAATAAAAGAACAAATCTTACACACAGTACATTGTGGCTCCAAAAGAATCCCTTACTAGACATACTCTTGGGCAAAATGACATCTGTCCATTTTCTAATCCACTTCTCCAGGAACATGCTCTGGATGGAGCACTGGTCCATCATAGAACACACACATATTCTGGATTACTCTGGATTAGATTCTGGATTACTCATTCTGAATTAAGTCACCAACTAACATGAAACGCCATTGTTAGGACTTTGGAAGAAAGTTCACATACGCTGAGATTCGCACTAAGGACTCTGGAGCTGTGAGTCAGCAGTGCTGCAATAAGAAATCTTAGACAAAACTTCCTGTGAAGGACAATTTCAAGAACATTTCAAGAATTGTGGAAAAAGAAAATTAAGATAATACATGAGGCAGAAGAAGAAACATATGGATGGTGAAAACTTTATTAATTATCCTTATTAACACAGGTTAATTTATGTTTCTTTAGCCTCACTTATGATGTTCTTTTTCTTCATCTGTCAGCTGCTCCCATTAGGAATCGCCACAGCGGATCATCTTCTTCCATATCTTTCTGTCCTCTGTATCTTGTTCTGTTGCACCCATCACCTGCATGTTCTTTCTCACCACATCCATAAACCTCTTTTCCTCTTCCCTGGCAGCTCTATCTTTAGCACCCTTCTCCCAATTTACTCAGCATCTCCATCAATCTCTTGCAGTTTTATGATGTTAGCTGGTATTTAAGTTAATCAATCTTTTTTTCTATTGTTCTATTTAAGCATGTATTGTATATGTTAGCAAGATGTCATTGATTATGGATACCTGTAAAAATTACCCCATTTGTATGTATAATTTACCTAATATGTGGGAGCTGTATACTTTTTTAACCCTAATGGTTTGCTCTGAACAAGGAAAAATTTCCTGAAACGCATCAGACATTTTGTTTTGCCAGCCTGTTCAAGTGAATAACCATCCACTGACTGGACATCACTCCTCACCTCTGGGATTTTGTTTTAGGACTTAGGCACATGGACATTGCCTAATTTGTTTTTTTTAAACCTGAATAATTTATTATTTGTACTTTTGTAGTTCATTCCCCCCTTAATAAAAGGACAAGTGTCTGTTTATATGTGTGTCTGTCCAGTTGCTATGTCTCAGTTATATGTCATTTGGTATGGGATTCAGAAAAGAAGTGCTAATGTTTTGTCATGCACCATCTGTTGGAATGAAAAATGCAGTGCATTACAAAATATATTCCAATAGATGGCGCACCACAAACGTTAACATGAGTCCATCTGGATGCTTGAGTCAAGAAGAACATTTTAAAAATAGGTAAAACATGTAAAAGAAGGGTAAAAAAAAAATCAAGAATAATAATAAAAATATCAAATAAGGCTATGAATATAAGGGTATTGGCCTTATTGGCCTTACCTGTTGTCTTAATTTATGCACCGGCAATAGCAACATGGTAGCTACTTTCCTGCACTCACTCGGAACACGTGCATGAAGTTTACAGCTGTCATGCTAATGACTGATAACTTTGCATGGTGTGCAATGAATGAATGAAAATAATGATTAATCAAAGCACACGTTGGCAAACCAAAGTCTCAACACAACTAGGCTAAAACCACCATACCAGGCCAATGCGGTGGTGCCGTTTTATACCAGCAAAACACTTAGATGGTAAGAGTAGTTAGTTTAACAAGCAAGAGCAAGCAGCCAAATAATGTGGCTCTATCTGAAGAAGAAAAGGCCACCACGAGGGAAAACGATTGGGTGCGTATTTTTATACCAGTCTCAAATAAAAAAACATGAGGTCTACGTTGATTACTTAGATTTCAATCCAACTTAAATTTGCAGTACAGCTAACTTTCATATAGTCCCAAATTGTTGGCTATATTTGTTTTGTTATATTCTTGGTTAACAAGTAAATGAATTCCATTACCAGATTTTGTTTGAAATAGATTACTTATCATCAAATTATTTCAATAAAGTTGCTCTCTGGATTATATACTACTGTATATTAATGGGTGGTTATCTATCTATACTAATAAAAGGCAAAGCCCTCACTGACTCACTCACTCACTCACTCACTCACTCACTCACTCACTCACTCATCACTAATTCTCCAACTTCCCATGTAGGTAGAAGGCTGAAAGTTGACAGGCTTATTCCTTACAGCTTACTTACAAAAGTTAAGCAGGTTTCATTTCAAAATTCTACGCGTAACTGTCATAACGGTCAACAACGTCTACCCTGTTGAACTTTCTTATTCATGGCCCCATCTTCACGAAATTTGGTAGGCGGCTTCCCTGCGCTAACCGAAACCAATGTACGTACTTATTTCGGTGGTATGACGCCACTGTCAGCCGCCATATTGAACTTTCCTACGTCACTAATTCTCCAACTTCCCGTGTAGGTAGAAGGCTGAAATTTGGTACTTATTTCGGTGGTATGATGCCACTGTTGGCCGCCATATTGAACTTTTCAACGGTCTTTGTTACTTATGGGCCCATCTTCAAGAAATTTGGTACGCGGGTTCCCAAAGCTAACTGAATCCTACTTATGTACATATATACATCCATAGCCTGCAGCTCAGTCACCGTGTGAGGCGGCGTTGGGTCACCCATCCCAACGCCTCCCACGTTGCTGGCTGCCTGCCTAAATAAGGCCGTCCGTTGCTCCAGTCTCTACATTCCCTTCCTTGCTTCGCCACGGGATTCACGTCTCCCTGCTGATAACTACAGCCTTTTAATTTAATCCACGGCTTTTCCGCTGTTTTATTGTTTGTTTATTATGATTATAGTTATTGTTTAGGTATTTTAGACTTACTTTACATTGTTCAGGTACCCATTTCCTTTATCATTCCAACCGTACCCCCATTAACATGTCTATCGAGGTGATCACCATCGATCAAAGAACTGTCACTTACCGAGTGGTTTCCATGCCCGGAGATGGCACCTACCTTTTCCATTCTCTTTGTTGCATATTACACGGCCATATCAGGCTCACTCTTGATATCCAGAGGAACATTGTGTCTTATGTATTGAATGACTGGGACAGGTTCAAGGTGTGGACTGATGACGGTACAGGAGATAATTATTCTACACAGGAGCACTATAAGAGTGAAATGCTTAAGCCCTTCACCTATGGTTCTGCATGTGAGTTGATGGCGGCCGCTGAATTGTTCGGTTGTGGCTTTCAAGTGTACCGAAATTGCCAAATATTTTACACCTTTGGACAACCGCCAATGCCTCTTAAACATCTTAGATTCACAGGTGACAATTTCAGTAGTGGACACTTTGACGTTTATGAATGTTTAAACTCTCAAAAGCTGGATGTGAAGTTACCGATGAAACTGGTTGTATGCTTACAATGCTTGACAGATGCCGAATGTCACTTCAACACAAGTCCTGCAAATACTGTCGTAATTTGAACAAACCATGAAATTCAAACCGATTATGACAGCAGCAATCCAAGCTGTGAGATTTGAAACAAGATTACTGTTCACATGGCCAACTGTACGTTGCATGCTCAAGAGTAAGCTCAGCGCACAGCTTGGTCATATTACAACCGGAGGGCCGAACTCACAATGTGGTATATGAAGAGATCCTTAACAAATAATTATTGGTATATTTTCCGTCAGTTTAAAAAGGTTTAATTTTCTTCTTAATAAAAATTTTAAGGCAGTACTTCACTGCTGCGAAGTGCGGGTATTTTGCAGGTTCTTGATAAAAACCTTCATGAATGCCATGTCATCTTTTTTTTTAATTATTCACCAAATAAGAAATCACATCTGCATCCATGCCTTATCAAATCATTGTTTTATAGTGACTTTCACATAAGTAGCCATAATTCAATGTGATTTGCAACTTTTCCTCTGACTGCTGCCTCCAATAGGCTGCTTGGTGTAATACAGCTAAGAATTAATCTCATTTTCCATATTTTTTTCTTTGCACAGAAAAAAAGAAAGAAAGCAGCATTTTAGTTTGTCCAGCTCAGGAATAAATCAGCAGAGCCCACTATAAGCATGTTGAGCAATGTATTAACAAAGAACTCTTTGTCTAAAGAAATATTGCACCTGCATTAATTTCTGCACTGACATCTTTGGCAGAAATTTGATTTTTCTTCATTTTTTTTTAGTTCATTATTTTGAATACAGAGGAATCCTAGGCATGCTAGCTATCCGGCCTACAACTGACAAACTTCTTTCTTCAACCGTGAAAAAGAATAGGCCTTCCTCACCTTGCCTACCATCAGCAACTCATCTGTGCAATGCACCTGCACACTGTAACACTATGCTGTACTTCACAAAGCCTCATAGTTGTGTGACAGACTCAAGAGATCAATTTCCTCCTGCTTGAATCTGGGGCAGCTGAGGGTGCTGTTCTGACAAGGTCGGCCTAAATGAGAATAAGCACGTAGTTCTCTGAGACTCTGTGTGCCAATGCAAGAGTGAGTAAGTGTAACCTGAAACACAGCCAGTGAGTTCCCTGAAGGAGGAAGAAATGTCATATATCTGGCATGATGAGTTGTCTTAAGCTCCCATTTACTCAATAATTGATATCAAGTTGTTTTTTGGTGCATGACTTTGCTGAGGTAATGACATATCGTGTGTTACCATGCATTCCATCTATTCTATCCAAACAATGTACAATACAGCAGCACAAATGCTCTAATGAAACTTAATTCACGTTTGTTTTTATTTCCACAGAATTAAGTAGTGACAAACTTGCCTTGCATTTCAAATAACCTTTTTTTGTTTGTTTTTGCTAAAGGTTAAAATAATAACTGAACAAATTAGAGTTTCTTCTGTTGCATATATATTTGATACATGTACATTACAAAAATATTCACTGTCCCGCTAATACAATTTTATTTATCAGACACCCACATTTGAGGACTCCACAACATATGATCTGGCTCAATTAAACAATCATAGTGGTGCATAATACCATCTTCCAAGAAGGAGTTCATTCTAGATCTAAATGATGGGTTTGTTGAGGCTCCAAAATTAAAGCAATTTATTTATTATGTAGAGTTAGTCACACAAAACACATGTTAATTAATTACAACAATAGAAGGTCCATGAAATGATCAAAAGTGTGAGAAAGCAATATGTGGTGGAGCAGTCAACAAAATGGATAGAAAAAAACTACAATATGACAAAGTCTTAGAGGAAAATTATCCCAAGGGCATCCAGGTTCCTTATATTACGCTCAGTGGGTAAGAGAGATTGAAGGCGACTGAGAGAAAAGACAAAGTCAAAACACAGCAAAGTTCTTAACTAAGTGATCAAAATGAAATCAAGAATTTAACTGGATAAGACCAGTTTTGGAATCCATCTAGATGTGAACTGTAAATTGCCTTTTATCTGGTTGCCTCATGATTGACAGCCTCACAACTGCTGAGACCATGCTCCTACGTGGAACGTTCTCTCAAGAGGAATCAACATGGTGGTGTAAAACCAGCCTAAATCAAAAATGAAAAGCTCAATGAAGTTTATATAGAAAATATAAGTGATTCCATTAAGAATTTTTGGGTTGAAAAAAAAAAAAGTGCATAACATTCAAGAACTGAGCCAGTCACAATAGCTGTAATACATTAAGGAAATCCCTAGCATCCTGACCCCTTATACACTATGATCAAACATCTAGACAAATGTCCCAGTCCAAACCCCTTCATCCTCACTCTCAATACGCCACTGTAGTAGAGTGAAGACAAAAGTGTTCAGTTCAGTGTACTGGAATTATTTATTGTACAATGAAATGTGTTTAGTGCAAGTCCCGCTGGTTCTAAAGCATTGAACATGTAGTGGCACTAACAGACATGGTTCAACAACCTGGTAAAGCAGACACAGGTCAGTAAACATGGTAATTACTAAGAAAAACACCCATACATATGCAGCAGCATCATAAAAACATACAGGACTACAATGGTGGTAAAGTGGGAAGTGATATAGTTATGACAAGCCAAATTAATATTTGGAGATACCCCAAAATTATTTTTATTATCTGAAAATGTAGTTCAAGTTTTGAGATATTAATAGTTTATGCTATATGTGAGATCAAGGTTGTTAAAATGACCTGCACATTTAACTGGAGGCTACACTCTAAAAAATATTCAAGGATCCTTAGGCCAATACTTTAAATGAACACATGGTTGCAAGGTAAAAATTCAACTGTAATGAATTTGTTAAACATTTTGAATGGCTGTGCTGACACATTACTTATCATAATTACTTCAACTTAGTATTGTAAGTAATCTAAACTCCATTGTTTAAAAAAAGCAAACAAATATTCATTCAAAATGGGATGTCTGAGTTCCCGCTAACTTAACTTGTTTGCATGAGTTCATGGCACGTTACCTGTCTGCTGAACAACACTGTATGTAGCTTAAAGTGAACATTACTTTATTTGGAAACACATTCTTATAACCAAAACCATGTCTGGATTTGATGTGTGATATAACAGATGTTTTTATTATGATGAGGTCAACAATCCCTACTTTCTCTGCTGTTCTTTTTCCGGTTTTCTGTGGTGGCGATCTGCACCACCACTGCCACCTGATCAAAGCACCTTGCAGTCCCTACGTTGATGGATTGAAGGCCAGAGGTCCACATGACCATCATCATCATATTCTTCCAAGTGAAGCCTAAAAACCATGAGGACTGATTGAGATCATTTATGTTAGGTAGAATGCCCAGTGGGGGCCTTGGAGCCCCTGCAGATTTTGTTTTTCTCTAGCCCTCTGGAGTTATTTTTCTGTCCTCCTGGCCATCAGACCGTACTTTATTCTTTGTTACTTAGTGTTGCCTAATCTTATTATTTTTTAATAAATTTTCCTTTCTTCATCTTGTAAAGCACTATGAGCTACACCATTTGTATGAAACTGTGCTATATAAATAAATGTTGTTTTGGTTGATGATGTTGTTAAAAATTAACTTGAAAATGCTAACGGATAATGGGATAATGAGTAAAATATTGTCAACTTATAAACTTTTGCTCCTACTTATACATACTAAAATCCATCCATTTTCTAACCCGCTGAATCCGAATAGGGTCACGGGGGTCTGCCGGAGCCAATCCCAGCCAACACAGGGCACAAGGCAGAAACCAATCCTGGGCAGGGTGCCAACCCACCGCAGGACACACACAAACACACCCACACACCAAGCACACACTAGGGCCAATTCAGAATCGCAAAATCATGACACATAAACTGGGTGCACAGTAGTGCTGAGATAAGCACTGCTGCCTTGCAATAAGGGACTGGTGTTCATGCCCTGGGTGCTCTCTGTGTGGAGTTTGCATGTTCTCCCCATGTTTGTGTGGGTTTCTTTCAAAAGCTAATAAACATCAAGGTTAGAAGGCTAGAAATGCTTTTTCTAACTTGGCTTGTGTATGTGTATGCGTGTTAGTGGGTGTATGTATTCACCCTGTGGCAGGCTGGCACCCTATCCAGCGGTTGTTCTTGCCTTGTATCCAATGATTGGTATGAAAAGCTCCAGCTGCCCTGCGATCCTGCCCTGGATAAGTGGGTTTACAAGATGGATGGATGGATGGATGATGCTTAAAATTCCTTTACATACTGAGAAAAACGATTTTGGAACAACCTATTTCTTTGTGCAGCCAATTTAAAAACTAGTTTTTAAACCACTAATTATTAAGTACACAGTAAATAAAAATACTTTAAAATGTAAATGTGAAGGAAAAGTTAATCTACCTTGCTCATTGAAGGGTGTTGGATTTACTTAATTTTAACAGAAGTCAGCATACCTCAAAAAGCTAGTTTCAAATTGTTAAAAACTTAATCGATTTTTTGAGTGGTGAAATGATTTCAAAATTGCAGATAAACATTCTTACTACAAATTTTTAATTCTGAATATCATTGTAGCTATGTTATTGTTATTGAGTATACTGAACGAATCGAAAATTAACATTTTGCCGTGGCATATTAGCACAGTGGAATCCTAAATTAGCCATTGTCTGTATGGAGCTTTCACGTTCTCTCCATGTCTTTTTTTTTTTAAATTGTATTTTGGTGGTACTTCAGATGTCCTCCGTTATCCACATAAAGTGCTTGTCAGATTATTTCTGGCAATTTCTGTTTTTCCTTCCAAATCTCCAAGATGTGCAGTTAATCGACACCTCCAAATTAGCTCTAAATGGGAGAATTTTAGTGTGTGTCATGGAATGGCATCCTGTTTAAGATCCCATCTTTGAGGATCCTGCTGCTAAAATAGGCCCCTGATTTAGTGACTTTGAAAGTGAATGAATGAGTATTGGGTGCATTTATAATTTCACCAAATGCTAATATTAATATTGGTCTAATTAACTTGTTGAAAGAATACATTTAATGTATCACAAAAAAATCAGTTATTTTTAACCATGTATTCTCAATAGAATTTGAAAGAAGGAAGAAAACTATGTAGGAACAGAGTTTAGCGTTCTTAATATAATTTTAAAATCTATGCAATAAAATGATGTGATCAGCTCTACCAAATGTATAAGTAAACCATTGCTGCATCAGTATACTCCATTAATTACTCTGTTTAAGATTTCTTTATGGTTTTCTTTACTGTGATGAGTGTAACTGCAGATTTACGGTACACTTTATTTAAATAAGGCTGTCACCTTAATTTTATATAACTTAATGAAACTGAAAGAACAGAGAAAGTGGTAGATTGTAGGGGAATTAAGGGCAAGTCTTCATTCTTTGGGTGTTCATTGTTTAGCTGCGGAATCAATGAGGCTTTTGTGAGTGGAAGATGTCAGAGTCTCTGGAAAAACATAAAAGTTTGTTTGACAAGTTATTTTCAAAGAAAAAAAAAACAGTTCTCATATAAGAATATTGGCATGGTGATTTTAAAATGAAAAGGTTTGATTTCAATTATATAGTCAAAGTATTAGAATACAAATACTTGTCCTTTGTCATGAATCAGTTTAATGTGAGGAGTGTTAGCAGTGTACTGAAGCACATTTGCTTTACAGATGCAGGCATTATCAGCTCGTGTCAGATCAGCTAAACTTAAATCCGCAAGGTCACAGGTTCACAGTGTGCTATTAAAACTTTCTCATTCTGTGACCCTAAGCAAATGAATTAACTTTCTTGTGCTTCAATTGAGTATCAATGTAAAGCTAATAAAACAGTGGGCTCTAAAGCATTTCATAATCCAGTTCACTATGAAAGGTGATATATATGGTAAGTAATGACTGATTAATTAAAATTCTGGAAAGAATGCTTGTCCACTAAACTTCATGCAACCACCCAGGGCATGTAGGATCAATTAGGCATCCAGGATTATCCTCAGTAAGAAGAAAACACTGAAAAGGTTAACTCTAGGATTTGTTTTACTACTTCTGAAAAGTGACTTGGAAATGGTAAACTGAAAACTCCAAAACACACACGTATTGTATGTATAAAGTATACAATATGTATATAAAAGAGCGAGAGAGTCCCTCTACAGTGTTGTTTAATGTCATTGTAGTTAAAGTATTTGGTAACTACAGCATTTGTATATAAAAAATAACATTATGCTCCAGACTTGTCATGCATGGCACCACTTGTAACACGGCATAATAAGCATTGGTTCACATGGGACAAACACAAAGGAGCACATGCTTGTTTGCTCTGGTTGTATATTAACACCTCCAGCTTGAAAGCAAGTGGCCCACAAGCTCCTGTTGAACTACGTTGTCCCTTTTAAATGAATGTTTTTGTGCCAGGGGTCTCATGCTCCTTTTAAGTTTCCAGTCCCCTGGTAAGGAGTAGCTACTTACTGTATATGCAGTGCTGAGATATGTCTGGCATTATCCTCTAGCAACTTTATCACATATTGAAATTGATTATGATAAGCTGCTGTAGCTGTAAGAGTTCAGGTGATAGAATGATGTAACAGTCCAGCCTATTGTTGCTGTTTTTCCTCAGGATGTGTGCTCTGTGGGATTAATGAACCTGATGGGTTGTCTGTGTCCTCTGTTTCATAAACATCTTGAAAATGAAATGAAAACATGGCACTCATCCCCTCACATGTTTATAGGACAAATAAAGAGTTTTGTTTCATACCATTGACATTACGGCAGTAATGACTGAAGATGTGGCTCTGCTGGGAGATTTCACATGCCATTTACTGTCCCCTGGTTACATAGTGTTGAAAGTTGAAATATTTTGTTAAATAATAAAAATCATGCAGGTAACCACTGTGACTGGAACGCCAGGCCAGGGGCCTTGTCCATAATGTTTCAAATGAAATGCTTAATGCATTTACTTAATCAGTATTGGATATTATTGTGTACTTGTGTGGCATCTGTATTCATCATCTGCTTGACACCAGAGCTGAATTTAACATTCTAACTTACATACAGGTTTTATTCCATTACTCCTCCAGCAACCAGCACCGGCTCTAAACACCAATTGGGGGGAAAAGTCAATGTCATTGATCTTACATACTATGCTGTGATCTAGGACACTCATACTATTTGTTCATATATATATATATATATTTTTATTTATTTATTAATTTTATTACAATCAATACATAGCAATCAAGTATTTACAATAAAAAGAATTATGTTAAGAACAGATCGATCCCCACCCCTGAGAGAGAGAGCAAGCCAAACGGTGTAAAATTTAAGGCTTGTAAAAATACCTAAATTAATAAATTCTCTGTGCTTTATAAACTTATTTTAAAATATTACTGATTAGATCCTGCCATGTTTTGAAAAACGTCTGTACAGATCCTCTAACTGAGTATTTGATTTTTTCCAATTTCAAATAATATAACACATCAGTTTCCCACTGACTTAAAAGAGGAGAGTTTGTGTTCTTCCAGTTTATCAGAATGAGTCTGCGTGCCAACAGTGTAGTGAATGCAATCACAATTTGTTTGTCCTTCTCCACTTTAAGACCCTCTGGAAGAACCCCAAACACAGCTGTTAATGGGTTAGGAGGGATTGTGAGTCCAAGTCTGTCTGAGAATAATGTTAATTTGGTGCAGGCCCAGAACATGTGACCCAGTGAGGCTGGGGCTTGGTTGCAACGTTCGCAGGTTGGATCATGCCCTGGAAACATTTTGGAGAGTTTTAGTCGAGACAGATGTGCTCGATATATAATTTTGAGTTGTATAATTGTATGCTTTGCGCATATGGAGCTTGAGTGAATTCTCTGCATTGCTACTTTCCACTCCTTTTCTGATATATTAATTGAGAGGTCATTTTCCCAGTGTCCTCTTGGATCTTTGAAAGGAAGGGATTGTAAAATGATTTTATATATTGTAGAGATGGAGTCTAATTCCTCAAAATTGAGCAATATTTTTTCCAGCGTGGATGAGGGTGCAACATGAGGAAAATCTGGAAGGTTCTGTTTAACAAAGTTCCTGATTTGAAGATAGTGAAAGAAATTTGTAGCTGGAATATATTTTGAACTTTATATGAAACGGTGACTTACTGTAAACTACCTGTCAGGATTGCCTCTTATAGGTTATGGGCAAGCTCAGTTATAGGAAACACTCAGGGCCCCCGAAGGTTTTAGAGAGAATTAAAACAAAACTGAGTACCATTATGAACCATGCTGCACATCCTCTCTCTGACACAATGAGTACTTTTAGCCAACAAATCATTCAGCAGAAGTGTATCAGGAAATGCGACTGAGGCTCCTTTATATCAGCAGCAATGCGCCTGCGGTTTAAACTAAAGTGTGTGCGTATAATTATTTATTTATTTATCTATCTATTTATGTATTTATTTATTTAAAGAGCTTCTTTTAAAAGTCAAGTTTTTTCAAGGGCCAAATAAAGATCTATCTATCTATCTATCTATCTATCTATCTATCTATCTATCTATCTATCTATCTATCTATCTATCTATCTATCTATCTATCCACCAAGACTAGAATTACCCAGTAAAAAGAGACAATCATCATATAAATCTAATAATAAACAAATTAATAAATATTACTTTATTTAGAACACATTATAGCCAAACAATAATAATTAAAATCAAAGCAATAAAGCAATCAAAGAAAATATGAATGTTTGGAACAGGGTAGATGTTGTCCTGATTGTTTTTTCAAATTATTACAGTTATTTGTGTCACTAACATTTTTATTTTTGTGATGTTTTATTTTTTTATGTGCACCACAATTTTGTGCTGTATTTTACATGGGCACTGACATCTTGCTTACAGTCATGACCCCGTTGCTATTCACATGTTTGTGACATTTTGATGTTACTGTTCTGTCCCTATAAAAGATAGTGGTGTGCATTCAGTCACGTCAGAAATTTTCACAAAGGGAGACACTTGTTAATTCTAGCAAACCTTCAACTGAAAAAAAACCCCAAATATCTTTAGTGTTTTGTTTAGTTTTGACTATGGGCAAGATCTTTAATTTTTGTTTTTGTTTTTAAAACTTCAAGTACTTCTGTAATGAGTGCTTCCTGTTTTGAGAAGATCCTTTAGAATTGTCCTTAAAACTTGATTCACCTCTCTGTCAATATAATTAAACTTTAGGTTGTCTGAACTTTTCGTTTCTTCTGACAGTTATTAAAATTAACACAAATTACCAGTCAATAAATAATTAATAGCAAAACATGAAAACTAAATAGAAATTTATAAGCAGAAAAAGCAAGGAGCAAAACACAAGGAATCCAGCACTTAATCAAAATGTTAAATACTTTATTATCAGAACTCCAAGTGCCACAATCAAAACCCCAAATATAATTAGTAATCACAACAAAGAAATAGTTATAGTTAATTATTAATTACAGTTTCATTTGTTTGCAATAAGATAAAAGCACTTTCTAGTAAGGTTGTTCCTATTTTTTCCTCATGCCCTCCAAGTGTGACTTAGTTTTGAAAAACTTTTACATATATTAGTGAGATGGCACATCCATACTTCATTATTTCACAACACTGTTTTAATACTGGAGGAAGCCCCATCCGCCTTCCATGTTTAGGCTGAACATGGGAACATGTTGAGTGGTGGTGATTTTAGTGATGAAGGGATTAAGATATTCGATTCCTGTCAATTCCTTTCTCTTTTTCTTACACTTGAGGTTGTTCCATTAACCTCTGCCCTTTCCCATTCATCCTTTTTCTCTTTGCCAAGCACCTCTGTTTTAAATCTTATTCATATTCACTATTTATTAAAGCTTCTCTAAGATCCCTCCATGCTTTTTTTACATTGGCATGGTAGTATTTCTAACAGTCAAAAAAATACTGGCCACTATTCTCACTAACTATGGAAAAAGTATGTCACATCTTTCAAGTTTTGAAATTGAGAAAATGATGTCACCCCTATAATTAACAATCTCTAGATTTAATTTTTCCTAATCTTCACTTACACAATTATGTTTTTTTTAACGAATCAACAACACCTACCATTTAAATCATGCAGTAGCAGCATTTAAATCACGTGATTGTAATCCGACATTTTCATTGGTAGGTGGACTTTCCTCGTTGGTCAGTGGAGTTTCTAGGTTTTTGTTTTGCAATATGTAAATATGTGTATGTGTATATACTAGCTTCTTCCATTGTGATATGACCAGAAGGAAGACATATTTGGTCATCACCACTACCTTATAACATCAGGAAAGACCTAGTAACTTCAAAAACTTAAAAAAACTAAAATGAAAAAAAAAAAAATAGTTACTAGGTTTTTCCATTGCATGTGAGTATTACACTAAACTTAAAGTCATCATACATCCATTATATGCCATGCCAACAATCCCATATGTCAATTTTACTCCCGCATCACTCTTAGAACCTTCCTTCACATGTTCTGGAAGTGCCACCCTCGAGTAAAACTTATGATGTTGACTTTGTCTCTTCAAATTTTTCTAGCCATATCCTTCTTTCTCCTGGATTTTTCCTTTTTATCTTTCTCTTGTCTCCATCGGAGACTCATAATGATGGCTTCTTTGGGAGCAAAGTTGCACTTTGCCTCATGCTGGAAACATCTTGTACTGTCACTTGTAAATCTTCTTTCTGTACTCTCTCACATTTAGAACTTTCTGACACAAACATTAGTTGCTCACTCAGCTCCAATATTCATATTTAGATTCATGCAAACTAGTTAGTAAAGGGCTAGATGGAGGTTGATCCATGAGACAACTTCCATTCCTTATCAATATCACTTTTTTTCTCTTTCCTCATTCTCATCTTGACTGGCAGAGACTTCCCTTGTAGCTTGCACTTCTGGTTCCCATGTTGCCTTCTGGACTGTGAATCATTTTTTCTGGTTTTGTCCCTCCTTAGAATAGCTGTATGGTCTAGTACGAGTGTGTGGCATTATTAGAGATTCTCTGTTTATTATAATATTCCACTGATTTTTGATCACATGCTTTACATAAATTTGACTGTTTTTTTAATTCAATAATACTAGGGAGCTCTGCCCCGTGCTTGCTTTGCTTGCTAAACCCCGGGGCGGGCATTAGGTGCCCGCTATCTCGCCGCTCAGCTGCTCACAGGCCATCAGGGTGCCCCACCGTAGCAATTGTATTTGAAGAGTAGGCATATAGAATAGTATGTGGGGTGCGGGAAGAATACGGTCTAGTCCTTACTGGTCTGGTTACTTGAGTATTTCACTACAACTGTCTGTTTTACTTACCGTTGAGTAATAAGAGTAGGAAAAAGTAAAAGTAAAAAAGTTAAATGTAATAAAAAGTAAATAAAACTTAAATTACATTAACGCCTTGTCAAAAACAATATTATGAATTATCCTCTAACTTACATTCTATAAATATTGCTTTTTTGCTTTTCTGTCCGCATATCGTTTAGGATATTTTTTTTTCTCATTTATTGGATGGTTCTCTTTGTTCTTGATTTTTATTATATGCAGTTGTTTTTTGTTCTTTTTATTTTCTTGATATTCATTATAAGCTCTTGCTGCTGTTTTTCTTTTGCGATATAAAATTTTACGTTCTTGAATGCATAATTTGCTTTTCTGCCTTGCCATTATAACTGACTGTGCTGAAGGGCAAATTAGCACTGAGTGAGTCACAGGGTGGCACAGAGGTAGGGTGTGTGCAGGAGGAGTGATGATTGGGCGAACGGTGTGGAGGGGAGTGGTCAAGGTGGAATAACACGGATGCGACAGAAAACTTTTTTATTATACTAACGAGAATCATTTGATTGACAAAAAATTAAATCTATATCTAAAAATTAACATGAATCCAAATGATTACCATAAAGTGAGACCTTGAAGTCATCCAAAAGTAAGATGTGACCTGTAGGGGGATCAATGACAAAAGTCAGGCCTATCATAGTCCCAGAGACATCAGCTAAAGATCCGCCCACCTTCTTCTGTGCATTCTATCGTGGAGTCTGTGCTGCTCATCTAGTCTCTGAGATGACTTTTCAATAGGCAGCAGTACAGCCAGGCAGTAGAGAAGTTGCACCAAGTGCCACGGCACATCCAGATACAGAGGAATGAAACAGAATAGAGAAAGGTTGGTAACAGTTTATAAATATTGAATTATTTATATTTTTGAACAAACGACTAACAACAGTTTGTTAAGTGTAGATGGGCCATTTCAATTAGTAACTGTTAATTACGTCAAAGTGAATTTCTGGTGAATGAAACTCAACTTGAATGATAAAGGTGAAATGGTGACATATTCTCAGACACCCCATTTAAGAAAAATGCAAAGATGTTTCTGGTGATATTAAGGTACCATACTAGTTGTGATGTTAGGCTTTACATTTTAAATATTTTCTGACGCACCATTAATTCAAGAACAAAGCATGGTAAGATGCACACACTAAAGTGTGTGAGCTGTGATTACAATATTTACTATCAAGTCATGTTTCACAGAGATTCCCTGTTTCTGACATATCAGATGTTTGCTTATGCACCAGTTCAAAATGGATATAAGAAGGAAAAATGAGAGAAGTGCCAAAACACAACAAAGTTATAAAACAGTTAAATCAAACAGCACAATATTTTAATCACTGTTACAGTTTTCTACTGCACAGTGTGTGTTTGAAGCTTCATGATTTTATTGACACCATTAATTTTACAAAATATGTAACACAGCATTGCAGCATGCCTTTATACACTTTCTTTATATCAGCTAACGTTCGAGTAGATTTATGAACATGAAGCAATGCCAAACCATTTTAGCATCCATACAAATAATTCATTCCATCTGCTCTAAAAGTATTTTGGTCAACTTTTATATAACCACCAAACCCTGAGACCCAACCCATTTCCTATTATGTTATATTGAATATCACAGATGAGTACAAACAACCATTTATAAACAAAGTTGCAAACCAATAAGTTGTATGACTTCTGTGCAGAAAAAGTGGTAAATTGTCATGAAAGAGATGAAATCAATATGGTGTGCATGAAACTCTGCACATGCTATGCTTAGCACTTTTACCACCTTTACTATTTGCAGAAATCAAAGAAAACTAATGAAACAGGCAAATTCTCCAAAAAGATTACGCTTCCATCACTAGTTATTGTATGTTGCCTTGGGAGCCTAAAAAGGTAGGGCAGGAACGAGTTTTCTGGAGAAGGAAAGGATGGTACCTTAATATTTACATTAGATGCTTAATACATACAGTATGTAGCAATTTTTAAGATGTTGATTTATTAAGTTCTACTTACTGTATGAAAGCACCAGCTACATGTTCCAAGCAATACCATGAAAAGTCTGTAAGCCTAAAGTAAATTAAGAGCTGAGCCTACATGAAAGCCTTTAAACATGCTTGATTGAAACGTTATATGCCTGAACCAGAAGGAGAACAGATGTGACAAAATAATCCCTCTAATGGCAGCGTACTGGGCCCAGAGTTTCTAAGTGCTCAGATTTTTTGACAGAAAGCAGGCATTGTATGGTGCTCTTACCATTCCTATTAGGGTGTCAAGTAGTCTGTCTAGATCGTTTATAATATTGAGCTGGAAAGATTCTTACGAGATAAATATGAATTAGGAAGGTCATGTCATCTGTGTCATAACACTGAAAAAAACAAATATTGGATTAGTTTAGTGTTCAAGTGCTGAAGACTAAATCAATCATGGTATATGTAGTGCCTTTCATAACTTTTCAGCTTAAAAAACTTGAAAAACTTTTCAGCGTTTCAAAGTAGGTGGTAGCTGTGGTGAAACACTGAGAGCCCTTGACAATTCTTTTGAATTTCCTCTCATCAATTTAAAATATTCAGCAATACCCTGGAATAAAAGGTAGGATGAGAAATTTACATTTGGCACAATAAGTAACAGACACAATAAAAACAAATAACAGTGCTAAGGTGATCTTGAATTCTTGATGTCATGGAGGAACCTAGGGAGATAGCACTTGTATAAGAGCCTGTATAAGAGTTTGCTGAAAAAATATGGAATGTAAAGAAAAATTGAGAAACGCATTGTATTGAAATGATATTGATTTTTGTTAAGTTATCTTGCGTAACTAGAAGTTGTTAGGTGTCATTTTTTTCCAGCTGTTCCTTGGCCTCTAAAAATGATTCGATTATGTTTTTTAGGATTTCTGAGGCCAGGTAATCTAGTAGTTATATTCATTTGTTGCATTATTTTATTTTGAATATTTGGTCATGCGTCATGATGTCACTAGCGCTTCATTTTAAAAAGGTACCATGCATATCTAATTATCCATGATTTGATTTAGTAAAAGAAAAAAACAAAACACTTTGCAATAATTCATATTGTTAGTTTTTCAATTTACTGTTACGACAATTGTTTCTGACTCTCGATTACGATTTACATCTCGTATTCCTTGCCCCTGTTAGGTGTACTGTTTTTGGCTTACCACTCTCTTCTCTGACTGCGATTCTGGCTACATGTCCTGAGATTGGTTATTTAGTTATTATCTTCTCGGTGTAGGCTGACACATTTCCGTGCAATCTCCTAATTCCATTCTCTCTTAAAACTGCAGCCATCTTGCACATACAGCTAGGCATTAGAATTTACACCTGTATTAAACAGCAGTAGTGTTTCAAATGAGAATCTGTGTTATATACAATAACCAGGCTTACTGTAGGCAAGCAAAAGGCAACGTGGCCTTTGATTTTGGTTCATGTTTGAACCAGTTGCAGTCCATCAGTATGGTATGCACTGTAATTTTATGGATAAAGCAATCAACTTAATACCGGATTGTCAAGTAATACTAATCATGTTTGTGCTTCTATAACATCCATGTGAACGATTACACTAGGATGGTGTCCACTGTAGAGAGTTAAGGTATGCATTTAAGGCTGCTGTGTTCATTAGCATGAAGGCCAAATGAGAAGAGAAATACAGTAATCTAATCGACAATTAATAAGAACATTTGAAAACACTATTATTACTTTTGCCTATTTGGTTGACATCTTCCTCCAATGCAATTTGTAACATCAGGTTACATTATAATTGCTTGAATTCTTTTTTACAGTTGAAACTCATGCATAGTGACTTCCACTTCCAGTGGCTTTTCCACTACACCCCTGCAAAATGGCCAGACTCCAAAGTCAGGTCATACAGTCTGTGATCAAATGAAATTTTGATGATATCATTAAATATGGAAAATGGAACTATACAAGTAACAGGAAGAGCAGGATCTTTTTCCTTAGGAAACTGCACTCCTTAAATGTTGGAAATGACATCCTTCACATATTCCATAACTCTGTGCCGTTATTACAACAAGGTACATAAAACTAATTTTCTAATTTCTCAATCTACTAATTCTATAAGTGGAATGTGAGAGCTTAATTCTATGCTCTCTCAATGAGGAGCGAAGCATGCACATTTCAACAACTATGTAATGGCCAGTACAATTTTCAATGCTTTGGTGTGCTGGGCTAGTAACATCACTTCAAGAGAGGCCCACCAAATCAACAGGCTAATTAAAAGGACAAGCTCTGTTACAGGACACACTGTAGACCCCCTGGAGGTCATAGTAAAGGTAGAAAATTAAAATAAAACTAAGTGCCATTATGAGCAAAGCTGCACATCCTCTTTCTGACATGCTAACACCAAGGACTTATAGCCAACAATATGTTTGCATAATGCCTCACTGGGACTGGGACAGCAATGTCAGAGCTTTTCTTTCTTTTAAATGTCCTTGCTTTATAGTCATTCCAGTGTGTGTTCAGACTAAAGTGTGCAAGTATATTTATTTATTTACTTACCTATCTACCTATTTATGCATTTATTTATTTAGAGAGCTTCTGTAAAAAAGTATCTATCTATCTATCTATCTATCTATCTATCTATCTATCTATCTATCTATCTATCTATCTATCTATCTATCTATCTATCTATCTATCTATCTATCTATCTATCTATCTATCTATCTATCTATATTGTGTGAGGATAAACAATCTAGTAGTCAATTTTCACAAGAGTGGTTATCTTTTCAAAATATTGTTAAAAGTTAGATGTTGACATTCATGTATGATTCGAGACTCTTCAGAGAGCTCAGATAGTATTTTTCCACTACAGCATTGGTCCATTACCAGGAGATGATGCCTAGCCCCACCCCATCTGGGTGCCACAAGCCCCACCCCTTCTGGGGCAGGAGGAATATAAGCAGGGTGTCTGATTATGGAGGTCGTCTTTTGACCGTCTGATGATAATGGACATAGAGAGCTCATATCCAACACCAATTCGATATTTGACGAGCATGTTAAGCTTTTTTCAGCTGATAGCTTGTGTGTCTATGAGATTGATTGTTTTTTTTTAACCTTTTATTTTAGGGTGGCATGATAGTGAAGTAGTAGTGCTGCTGCCTCACAACAAAGAGAACTGAGTTTGTGTCCCAGATCCTCCCTGCGTGGAGTTTACATGTCTTCATGGTTAGATGAATTATCAATACAAAATTGGCCCTGATGAATGTTTGGTGTGTGGGTGTTTGTGTTCACCCTGTGACAGACTGGCACCCTGTCCAGGGTTTGTTCCTGCCATGTGCCCTGTGCTAGCAGGGATCGGCTTTGGCATACCCCCATACAGTGACCCTATCCTGGGTTAGGCTGGTTAGAAAATCACAGGACTTTTAATTTTATCATTTAATGGGTGTGGCCAGGTTGGCACCCCAAAGATTTTCAAATTTCAGCATTCTTCGCTTCACAATGTATAGTTTTTTTTTCTCAATCTCACAAAAAATAATAATATGGCAATTAAAAGGTTTAATATGTGTGTTTTGAGTTTTGTTATTATTATTATTATTATTTTTTGCTACATGGATGTTAAGTTCATACGTGGATGTTTGATCATTTCACACCAAACTGAATTTTTTTTTTTTCATTTTGTTTCTTTATTTATGCAACGTGGAGGTATGTGTCATGTGACCACAATTGTTTCATTGATTTCATTCGATTTTCCATCTGACATCAATTTTTTGCTTTACCTTAAATTTCTCCTGGTTATATTTTTCCTCAGTATAATCCTTCAGCACCAGCTTTTCAAAACATATACAGTACAAAAACATATCTGTACATGCAGGCCTCTCTCATTTAGGCCAAATTTGCACACGACCAGACCATTAGAAAGACAACAGGCACAAATCACACGCATGGTTCAGTAGCATGGCAGAAACTGCTACACATTATCAAGAATATAAGTATATACCTCTGGTTTTCTAAAACATTATACTGGACAAAAGTCTTAGTTCTGTCTTCTCTTTGGTAAGCTAAACCAACTGTCTGACTGACTGACAACTCTTTTTCAAGTGCCCTGAAGTCTGGTTGTGCTTGCACTGATTGCGCTCTTTTCAATCATACGGTGTGCTGCAGAGTGGTACTCTTTGATTTTTTCATGACAGATCAATGAGATACAGATCAATAACTGCACTACACATCTCCCTGTAGTTATTTCAGGATACGGTGGCCTAACCTCTTATACTTGTTAGGGCATTGGGTATAACAAAATCTTCTTAACAAAACCCACACATGTTTTGTTCACTTCATATCCCAATTAAACTTAGACTTTAGTTGAAAATACTAAAATGCAGACAAAGTATAGGAGGAACTATTTTTTTATGTCAGTGTTTGCCAATCGGCCCCTGATTACTGGAGAAAGTGCACTTTTAAGCAAGTTACATAGCAAGTGCTGACATGAGAGTTTCTGCATACATCTGCAGCTCAAAGTTAGCTAAGAACTTGAAGGTTAAGGCTTTTTTCTTTCCAAAATAGGGCAGCTTACAACATGTTAGTGAACTGCCTTATGCTGGAATTAATGTTTTATGGATCAACAGTATCCCATTCATGCAATATTCCATATCTTAAGAAACATCTACATTACAGAACTTAATGTAGCCATGATTATACAATTATACAGTATTGGCTACAGGTTAATGCTCCTGCAATTTTTTTAAGAATATAAATAACCTAAAACACAATGATTATTCGTGCTTTCTAATGACTGTTTTCTTTACTTTACTTCATTTCAGATCTATCGCTTACAAGTGCATTTAATATATAACATAAGCCATTCGCTGGAATGAAATATGTTAAGAAATTCTGCACTCAATAGAGAATAATAAAAATACCTAATGATAATGAACTAAGGAAAATGCAAAATTTGTGTCAAAATTTTCATATTTAAAACTTTGTTTTGTTTAACCATTTGCATATATGGAAAAATGAAATGTCTTTTGTGCTGTTTACTTCATCTTTACACTTCTTATCTGATTCTACTGTGTTTGGATTTTAAAAAGAAAGTCATAAAGTTACTCGATCATGTTGACTCATTCACTTTTATGAAGAGTTTTTTTTGTCTTACATTTAAATGAACAACTGCTCCATTTCCATTTCAAATCAAGTTTGCCCCAGAAAGTTGATAAGAGACAGTATTATCATTTGGTTGAGTTTCATATACAGCCTGTACATCATTACTAAACAGCTTAACCAGACTTTTAGATAAGGATATATCTAGCTCACTGTTAGATCAAAATCTATATACATTTGCATAGTTAATCACCTTCAACAGCATGCACTGTCTACCCTGGAGGTTGACTTTGAAGACATTCTTTGTTTCATTGTGCACCTCAGTACATTTACATTTTATTATTTGCATGGACACATTTCTAGAGCACTGACATCTCCTCCAGGATTGAGTCCTTCTTTTCACATGATGCTGCCATCACAAGGTTCAGCTCCTGTCTATGAACTGCATAATTTAGGCCCACTAATGGATTCATTATTAGAATCAAGCATCTTTTCAGTGCTCCTCAGATCTTTACTCGTATTCAGTGGTCTAGTAGATTAGTACTGAGCAAGTGAATTCTGACAGTAGTTGTGAATGTCCGGATCAGTTTATATTTGAAGTTAACTTATAGATTAAGCCACATCTTGTTCCTTTTAATTATACCTTTCCCTTCCTTTTCTCACCCTACCTACATATGTCATGTCTTTATGCTAACTGTGAGCACCTCCCTTGAAGAGGGGTCTCCATTTATCTTCCTCTACCCCCAGGTCTTTTATTTGTGGTGGATTACTGAATTGGTGGTCAGCATCTAGTATTACTTCTTATGTCTCTCATTTATCTCTTGATTTCTTCGATCTGACTCAAATGGTATTAACCTCATTCAACCTAGTAGCACAAGAAACAGTTTCCTCCTCATATAGATTTTCTCTTACCACATGGATCTCTGAATCTGGTGCTAACGTGATATTTACTGAACCATATTATCTTGTTATGATGTCTGTTTTCACATCTAAATTTCACTCTACCTGATAGCCTGATATTGTTATTATTGGACGAACTTCACGTCTTTCTCTCATTTTGTGAACATATCACTGATTTACATGATTTCAATACTATTGATGACTACCCCAGGTTAACTAGATTCTTATACAACCATCTCTTCCTCCTTTTCTTTTCTTCTTTTATTTTGGTGCATATCAACCAGATCTCATTTCCACACTCTTATCTATTATGACTGCTGTGCTGGACCCTTTCCCAGCCTTGATGCTTTAATGGAAGGACAGTATGGAAGGAAGCATCACCCAGCCAGGATGGAACTGAAGAAATATCCCATACAAAGGGATAAATTAATGGATAATGTGAGGGAGTTGGTACATCAAGGACAATTCTTCTCCCCACACCGTAAGGTAGAAGGCAGTGCTCCACTGCTGTAGACCCAGTAAGGACACCCGCTGGGATGTATGGGAGTTGTAGTACTGAGGGACAATCCTGTTACGGTTCTTGGGTGCCTCCAGGGGCTGCTGAAGAGAGAGGAACTCCCTGCTTCAAGATGCTTCCATCTGACCTGGAAGTGCTTCTGTTGGGCTATGCCCTCAGTGCTGGAAGCACTCCCGGGTCTGACATAAAAGTGAGCCATCCAGCCTTCTCCAATGAGTCAGACTTGGGAGGCAGAAGGCAAAGTTCACCTGGAGGAAGAAAAGAAGGACTGTGAATTGAAAGGCTGTTTCTTCATCTGTTAAGATTGTATTTTGTGAAAATAAAACATTTATTTTGCACCTGGGACTGTTTAGTGTGGTGTGTCTGGGGTTTTGGAGCTCAGTGGCACCCCCTGTCTCTTACACTATCCCTTCCTTCCTCTTTGCCTATCGCTCCTGCAGATGTTTAATTTAATTTTGTGTATCTTCTTTTCGTTTGTCTCCCTTGATATAATATGTCTTCTTGGTTTCCCCCTTCTTTCTTCTATTCTTTTTGCTCTTCCCCTATTCTGATTGCTTTGCCAAGCTCTCTATAGACTCTGATTACCAGTATCACATCCTTCTTTTCTTTAGATAGATAGATAGATAGATAGATAGATAGATAGATAGATAGATAGATAGATAGATAGATAGATAGATAGATAGATAGATAGAAAGATAGATAGATACTTCTTTATGTCATGTCCACTATTTTGTAGTCTCTTGGCTAAAACTGAATTTTCTCTGCATACCTCGCTAATCGTATTTTGTGGTCTGCTGCAGGGAACTTAGTATAAATATCTGGTGAGAGATAAAATAAGCACCTACTGTATCTTTGACAGCCATTGTTCTGTTCTTCTGTTTGTCAATATCTCTTATTTAGCTATATCCAACCCTTTTAATCAAAAATCTTTTTATCTGTTGCTTCATCTTCAGAAGAGTAATGTGATTGTTTGTTATCTGTGCTCATTTCTTCCCTTGACCTTCTCACACCATACTCCATTTTTTCTGATGATTTTGCCTCTTTTACTTTTAGAAATAGCAATATTTATCAGCAGATCAATTCTTATATTGCCTCCAGCTCACTACTTCCTGTCTTTTTCCATCTTCTTGTCTATAATTGATTTTGATATTTTGAGTTTATTTTGTAATCACAGACTCACCACCTGTGTACTGGACCACACTCCTATACATTTCCTCAGTTTATCTTTCCTCTTCTAAATCTGTAAATGTCTTCTTTTTTATCTCCCCATTGTAAATAGTAGCTATTCTAAAGAGTTCAAGGAAGGTCCTGTGATAAAGATTCTTAAGATGCCTTTCATCCCCTCACTTAGTATTGAGAATATCGGATCACACACTTCACAAACTACATGCATGACCCTCTTCAATTTGATTTACACAGGGCGACGTTCTACTTAGACTGATCTGCTTTTGTTCACAAATGCTCTCTGCTCATCGTGGCTTGTATTCTTTTCCTATGTCCTTGTCCTTCTTAAAAATTCCATCACCCCTTGATAATTTTAACTATTGTCTACTTAACTCTTCCCTTTATAAGCTTAGAATTACTAATTCTGCATTAGACTTATCTTAGCTTAGCTTATCTGACCATTCTTTCTGTGTGTTATGTTTAATGAATTGTCATCTCTGCAGACATTTCCCACAAGTTAATGTCAAAGAAGTATTATGGACCAGGCACTCTTGTATCGTCTCATGATCTCTCCTTTAATCACATTTTACCTTTGTGGTTAGTATCTATTTAAATAACTATTATTAAAAAACAGCTGGTATACAATCTACATCTTTTCATAATTTAACAGCACTGTCATGTCATGTCTTAATCTCCATTTGTTTACACTGGAAAGATTCAACTCATCCAATCTTTCATCATAGCTTGAACTCTGCATTCCTAAAATTTCTTTTTCTGCTTTTGGAAAGGACACAGGGGACAGTGTTTTTTGTGTGTAGAGGAGAGCATATGTCTGTTTGTTACTTGCAGTCATAAAGTAGCAAATCTGGGAAAAGACCACTGACCCCCGCTAAGCTTGACCCTTCACCCCACCTGATACACTCACTAGACGATTTAAGAACTGCAAAGGTCAGTGACGTCTTTCAACCAAAGGATTACACCTCACACACAGATACTCTGACAGCTCCACCGGTGTTGTCCAGCGGCTAACTATTGGTCTCTTCATCAATTCCTGCAATTAAATAGGGCTTTCTTAATTGGGACCCCAACTCTCTTTTGGTATCTCATTTAATCATAACTTTTTATCCATCATGCACACAGTATGTTATATCACCCAGAATTCTTTGAGTTTTTTAATAGCTGCAATACACTCTGTGCATTGTCAGTTTTCACAAAGACTGAACCAAGTTTACACAACGTATTTATTTATGCTTTGCTAAAATATTGCCATGATAATGAGCTGTTAATTTATTAATTTATTGCTAGTACCAATTGCACATCTTTTTTTTATTTCCAGGTAAATTATTTTGATCTGCCTTCAAAAAATATTTTTTCAAACTGGAATTTTAAGAAGTTGAATACATTGTGATGTGTAGCACAGATACCAATCTACATTAATCACTAGATTAAGTAGTGGGAAAATCATTCACAACTTTTATTAAAAAGAAGGACTTTAAAATTAGTCTAAAGATCTAGAGATACCAGCGTACAGAACTAGATTTGTATGGGTGCATTTCTTTTTTCTTGTTAAGGACCTTGTTGGATAATTTTAAATTAACTAATAAGTACTATTTGACTAATTGGAATATGTTGACAGTAAAACTGTTACAAGAATGAATTCTGTTTAATATAAATTCATGATCTTACATTTTTAATATCCTACATATATACAATAGAAACCATCATTTTGCAATATCTGTAAGCCTTGAATATAATTTCTTAGATATGGTGGAAACTTGATCAATCAACAATAGATCACTGAGTGAATTTAGCCACCTAACTATCCGTCCATCCATTTATTTTCTAACCCGCTGAATCTGAACACAGGGTCACGGGGGTCTGCTGGAGCTAATCCCAGCCAACACAGGGCACAAGGCAAGAACCAATCCTGGGCAGGGTGCCAACCTACCGCAGGACACACACAAACACTCCCACACACCAAGCACACACTAGGGCCAATTTAGAATCGCCAATCCACCTAAGCTGCATGTCCTTGGATTGTGGGAGGAAACCCACGCAGACACAGGGAGAACATGCAAACTCCATGCAGGGAGGACCCAGGAGGTGAACCTGGGTCTCCTAACTGCGAAGCAGCAGCGCTACCACTGCGCCACCGTGCTGCCGCCACCTAACTAGGGAATTCAAAACTAATCAAATCCACCAAATTATGGGTCATCATGATTGTCTTGCTGTTTACAGATATTCCAGATACTACGTGAATTTCCAGTTCTAAATGCAAGGGCAAGTTTCATCTCATTAAATAAGCTAATTAGTGAGAGAATGGTCATTCAGTTTTATTAAAAAATATATAAAGATCATAGGAGAGATTTATTATAGAAATGGGTAGCCTGTCCAAATAATTAAAGTTGTCATAGAGTTTAGGTCAGCCATTCCCTGTCATGCCAGTATCCCCAATCCAAACCTTTTTATATTTTAATCAAAAGTGTTTTATTAAGGTTTGTATCGAACTCTTTCCTGAAAATTCAAAGAAAATGTATTTGTCACTTACTGAAAAAAATCATCAGATTAATCTAGAGGGAATAACACTTCCTACAACCATACTGGTTTTCTTCACAAATGTTGCAGTCCATTAAGAGGTGAATAAGTCAGCAGGGTCAATGGGTTATTACTTTATGTGATGCAGGAAACATTCTTCTTTCCTGTTTGACAGCTGGGACAAGACTTCATTGTTTTCCTTGGGTGCAATATTGAAACGGTTGTGAAAAGTTTCTGCTAAAACTGTGGCAAAAGGTTGGTTGTTCAGTTCCTGCCAGTGACGCGGTGAACTTGTCATGGCTCCAGTGTTTGAAATATGGAAACAATTGTAATATGCACTTATTTGTGAGTCACTTTGAAAAAAGTGTCATCTAGCTAACTCAATAAAAATCAAATGGAATTTAATTGTCACTGTCAGTTAAGATTTTTTCTCTTACCCATTTAAGTACTTTTCCTATATTCCTTTCACATTTGAAAAGGCTTTCAGGATCTGATTTAACATTAATAGCTATTCATCTTTTCATTTTTACTTTTTTGTTTTATCTCTTCACTACCTGCCATAGGAAGGTCACAAAGCTCAATTTTGTGGCCAAAGTAGCCCAGCACAGCACCACGGGTCACTCCATCAAAGTTGCTACAGTGTCCTTCACTGCCATCTGATGTCGCCTGCAGCTGTTTTCCTGACAGACATGTTGCATGCTTGACAACCCAATAATGTGGCAGAGGAATCTCACAACTCCAACTTTTGGGTTGTGTATGACTTTCTGTTGACTAGGAGTGACTGTGCTAAAAACGATCACTCGACACCTTGGTGTAACGTGTTTCACTGTCACCAGACCTCACTGCTGTGGTTTTCCTGTCAGTCATGCCTCCATGTATCTGCGTGCAATTGAAAGGTTCCAAAGCCCAATTTCATGGTCAAGGTAGCCTGCACGTTCAATTCATGGTTTTACAGCATAAGCTATCGATTGAGACTAAGATCAAGATTCAAAACCCACGCGTTTACAACCAATTTTATAGATAATAGATTCTTTAGTAAGAGCAAAATAAACAGATTATCATGTTGGTATTTCATTTGAAAGCTGCAGCCCTATTTTTTGTGGTCACCGTAACCTTTGCTAAGCATGTGCCAGGATGCCTACATAATGTGGGACCTCATAGACACACAGTAATTAAGATGCCAGTGCATATCTTATGGTGTCAAGTTTTTAGATTAGATAATAAAATCTATGAAAAATATGTGTGTTAATTTAGCTTGGTCAGGAAAAATATATTTAGTCACCTTAGGGCCTTTGTTTTTATTTTTTGAGTACAGATTTGCTGGTTTTTGGTTTGTCTGCAGTGCTTTAGTAGAAGGTGTGTATTTTAGGACATTGTCATTTTCGGTTCTCCAATATCAAACATTAGTATTACTCTGTATCATCCTGACTAGTGATTTTTGTGATCTGTAGCGAGAGTAGAGAGCAGGTTGAGGAGACCATGGAGAGGTGGAGATATGTTCTAGAGAGGAGAGGAATGAAGGTCAGTAGGAACAAGACAGAATACATGTGTGTAAATGAGAGGGAGGACAGTGGAATGGTGAGGATGCAGGGAGTAGAGTTGGCGAAGGTGGATGAGTTTAAATACTTGGGATCAACAGTACAGAGTAATGGGGATTGTGGAAGAGAGGTAAAAAGAGAGTGCAGGCAGGTTGGAATGGGTGGAGAAGAGTGTTAGGAGTGATTTGTGACAGACGGGTATCAGTAAGACTGAAAGGGCAAATCTATAGGAAGGTAGTGGGACCAGCTATGTTATATGGGTTGGAGATGGTGGCACTGACCAGAAAACAGGAGAGAGAGCTGGAGGTGGCAGAGTTAAAGATGCTACGATTTGCATTGGGTGTGAAGAGGATGGACAGGATTAGAAATGAATACATTAGAGGGTCAGCTCAAGTTGGACAGTTACCAGTTTACAAAGTCAGAGAGGTGAGATTGCATTGGTTTGGACATGTGTAGAGGAGAGAGCTGAGTATATTAGGGAAAGGATGTTAACGATAGAGCTGCCAGGGAAGAAGAAAAGAGGAAGGCCTAAGAGAAGGTGTATGGATGTGATGACATGCAGATGATGGGTATAACAGAGCAAGATGTAGAGGACAGGAAGATATGGAAGAAAATGATCCACTGTGGCAAACCCTAATGGGAGCAGCTGAAAGAAGAAGAAGAAGATCCTGAGTAGTGATGTTTGATGACTGAAGAATTGAAAAATGAAGAGGTTTTAAATAACTACTGATACATGACATAAAGAAATACTGATGTTTGATGACTGGAATAGTGAAAACAGATGAGGTCTTAAAATGGACACTGTACTTTTGTCTTCCAGTTAATGGCTACTGACTGTAGTTTTGCAACTCACCTTTTGGTTAATCCAATATCATCTCTGGGACTTTGGTTGGGTAATTTACATGTCCATTCCATACAGATAATTTTACACAATTTAATTGTCTTTGTGTTATCCCTTTGACAGCATCTCTGTCTCTCTGTTAACTTTTTGTGGGTACCTTCAGTTACTCAGTTTTATTTGGCCCCAGAAGAGAGAACTCAGTGGTCTGTTTCAGTATACCTACATACTATTTATTTATCCTTTGTGCAGTTTTTCAGGTTTTTTGTTGTGTTTTTATGTTCCTTCATTGGCTTCCAGGTGGTTGTGCCAAAGATATCATCTGCTGCAACAGTGGCATTGCTGTCCATAGTTGTTCTTGCTGTTTTGTATAAAAGCCCACAATGCTTCTCATTCGTATTTGTTTGATCTTCTCATTTTTAACTCTGGTTTAGTTTAAGGTACTGTTGGGAATTTTAGGCATATTCTCAGGTTTATTGCATATGTAAAATTAATCTTTATTTCTTTTTGATCTTTCTCTTGTAATGTGTCAATTATATCCTCACACCACCATTTTTTAATATTTTCCCATGAGTTTTTTTGATAGTGCCATATTGTTTATATAAACTAAACCCACTGATATTGTCTGACATGCGAAGACGGAGTCACCGCCAGGGGGTGCCCGGATATTGTTGGAACTCTGGCTATGTGGTATAGCGGGTCCACGACTTACGAAAAAAAGGTTGGGTTTTTTAAATCCGTATAGCCGTGTTGTTCTCCGTGTGTGCGATTGCGCGACTGCGTGGAGTTAATGAGGTGATTGGAGCGTGTTGCACCTGCACATGTGGGTGCGGTCGTTCTTGTTTGCCTCATTGGCTTCCTGCAGTGTGTAATTAAGATGCTGTGCCCTTGGAGGCAGAGGTGTACAGTGCATCCGGAAAGTATTCAGAGTGCATCACTTTTTCCACATTTTGTTATGTTACAGCCTTATTCCAAAATGGATTAAATTCATTCTTTTCCTCAGAATTCTACACACAACACCCCATAATGACAACGTGAAAAAAGTTTACTTGAGGTTTTTGCAAATTTATTAAAAATAAAAAAACTGAGAAAGCACATGTACATAAGTATTCACAGTCTTTGCCATAAAGCTCAAAATTAAACTCAGGTGCATCCTGTTTCCTATAATCATCCTTGAGATGTTTCTGCAGCTTAATTGGAGTCCACCTGTGGTAAATTCAGTTGATTGGACATGATTTGGAAAGGCACACACCTGTCTATATAAGGTCCCACAGTTGACAGTTCACATCAGAGCACAAACCAAGCATAAAGTCAAAGGAATTGTCTGTAGACCTCCGAGACAGGATTGTCTCAAGGCACAAATCTGGGGAAGGTTACAGAAAAATTTCTGCTGCTTTGAAGGTCCCAAATAAGCACATTGGCCTCCATCTCCCGTAAGTGGAAGAAGTTCGAAACCACCAGGACTCTTCCTAGAGCTGGCCGGCCATCTAAACTGAGCAATCGGAGGAGAAGGGCCTTATTCAGGGAGGTGACCAAGAACCCAATGGTCACTCTGTCAGAGCTCCAGAGGTCCTCTGTGGAGAGAGGAGAACCTTCCAGAAGGACAACCATCTCTGCAGCAATTCACCAATCAGGCCTGTATGGTAGAGTGGCCAAACAGAAGCCACTCCTTAGTAAAAGGCACATGACAGCCCGCCTGGAGTTTGCCAAAAGGCACCTGAAGGACTCTCAGACCATGAGAAACAAAATTCTCTGGTTTGATGAGACAAAGATTGAACTCTTTGGTGTGAATGCCAGGCGTCACGTTTGGAGGAAACCAGGCACCTCTCTTCACCAGGCCAATACTATCCCTACAGTGAAGCATGGTGGTGGCAGCATCATGCTGTGGGGATGTTTTTCAGCGGCAGGAACTGGGAGACTAGTCAGGATAAAAGTAAAGATGACTGCAGCAATGTAGAGAGACATCCTGGACGAAAACCTGCTCTAGAGCGCTCTTGACCTCAGACTGGGGCAACGGTTTATCTTTCAGCAGAACAACGCCCCTAAGCACACAGCCAAGGTATCAAAGGAGTGGCTTCAGGACAACTCTGTGAATGTCTTTGAGTGGCCCAACCAGAGCCCAGACTTCAATCCGATTGAACATCTCTGGAGAGATCTTAAAATGGCTGTACACCGATGCTTCCCATCCAGCCTGATGGAGCTTGAGAGGTGCTGCAAAGAGAAATGGGCAAAACTGGCCAAGGATAGGCATGCTAAGCTTGTGGCATCATATTCAAAAAGACTTGAGGCTGTAAATGCTGCCAAAGGTGCCTCAACAAAGTATTGAGCAAAGGCTGTGAATACTTATGTACATGTGATTTTTCAGTTTTTTTTGTTTTTTTTTTATAAATTTGCAAAAACCTCAAGTAAACTTTTTCACGTTGTCATTATGGGGTGTTGTGTGTAGAATTCTGAGGAAAAAAATGAATTTAAACCATTTTGGATTAACACTGTAACATAACAAAATGTGGAAAAAGTGATGCGCTGTGAATACTTTCCGGATGCACTGTATGTATACATAAATGTATGTACACCAGAGAGGAGGGAAAAAATCATGGAAAAAAGGGAGAAATGGAAGGAGGTTAAAGGACGGCAATGGCAGTCTAGGCTGGATGATCTGGCTACCTTAAAAGAGAGAGACAGAACGAGCGGGGTCCCCGCGAAGGAGCTTTAGATGGAGGCGCTCTTGGGGGCTAGTTCGCCCCACTGACAATTAGGTAGTAGGGTGAGCAGGAAAGGTGTCATCCCGTTGGATCTGAGGAGCGACTATGGGTGCGAGAAAGATCATGGGAGGAGAGCCAACCTCATCGGTCTGGCAGTGAGGTCAAGACGGAGGTTGACAGAAGGAGCTCGTGGCTGTTGGGTCTCCACGGCTGTGAGTAATGGTGAGCCGGGGAGAGAGTGATGGAGGTGGACCAGAGAATAAGAAGGGAGTGAGAGACTACATTTTTAACTTCTACATTTTTAACCTCAGATTTTAAAGGATTTATTTATTGATGGTTTTAACCCCACTGGGCACTTTTTTTTACTGAGTTATTTATTTATGGAACTTGAAGCACTGCACGTTTTGTTTTTGATTGTTTTAAATAAAGCACCATTTCACTTTTGGAATATATCCCCTGGCTTAGAGATTTTTTCCCCATTTGTCAGCTCATCTCGGTGACATTATCGGCGGTATTGGGTTCAGGGTTCCCAAATAGACGAAGAGAGCATGGAAGTGAACCCGCATCATCACAGGCTACACCAGGAAGTCCTGGCGGAAGAAATTCTAGGGGCACCCAGAGTGCTTCTGGGTGCTCTCCTGACAGACGGAGCACCTGGAACCCTTCCGAGTCATTATAAAAGGGGCCGCTTCCCTCCAGAAGACGAGCCAGAGTTGGGAAGGAGACGAAGCTTGTGAGGAGGGGAGTGGAGGTCATTGAGAGGAAGAGAAAGAGAAAGAGTCTGAGACTGTTGGCATTGTTGTGCTGTGAAATTAATAAACGCGTGCATTTTGGACATTCTGGTCTCTGTCTGTCTGTGTCCGGGGGCATGCTTTTCACACGTGGTATGATTTTGCAAGACCACAGAACTTTCTCATTATAGGGATGATATCTAAACTAAAATGATCATTTAGATAAAATTTAGGGACTAAAAATCAAGTGTTCTGATATAAAGAAACAGGTTTTGTTCATCTAAAGTCAATTTTCTTTGAATCGCTTCACCTGTCCAATCATCTTTAACAGGTATAAATAAGTATAAGCTCCTCCGCATCGAGAGGAGTCAGATGAGGTGGCTTGGGCATCTGATCAGGATGCCTCCTGGATGCCTCCCAGGCAAGGTGTCCAACCGGGAGGAGGCCCCGGGGAAGACCCAGGACACGCTGGAGGGACTATGCCTCCCGGCTGGCCTGGGAATTCCTCGGGATTCTCCCGGAAGAGCTAGAAGAAGTGGCCAGAGTGAGGGAAGTCTGGGCATCCCTGCTCAAGCTGCTGCCCCCGCAACCCGACCTCGGATAAGTGGAAGAAGATGGGTGGATGGATGGAGGTATAAGTTAGGTGTGCAAGTATAATTTCACTTTGTCTGTCCCACTTGAAAAATGTATTGCAGTTTAGCAGTGTTAAAGAGACATGATTGTATTTACTGTTTATTTTAGAATATCCATTCATCTGAATGATGAATTGAATGCATTGCTTACCAATGGATCTCAAAGTATTCCAGGGGCCTCAGGCCCCCATTCTGCCATTTGCCTATTTCTGTCTTGTCCAGGAAACTTTCTGGAGCAACTATCATTGATTTAGAAACTCTGTTGACAATCTTTTACTCTCAAGCATTGTAGCAATGCACGGTGTAGTTAAGTAGAAAACATCTGTCAAGAATGTTTAATTGTGTATAAAGATACTATTAAGAGCTGATTCTATAAAGCCATGAACATAATAATATTATCTGGTTATTAAATTTTTTTCTCATTAAAGTTCCGTTTTGTAACGTTTACAGCTTCTTTAAATGAATAAAGGCAAATTAAAAACACATAAAACTGACATTCACTTCTGAGGTCATTATTATTTCCTTTCATTAGATGTTATATGTTTTGGCATTATATTCTTATAATTTCTGTATGCAGTAGCCTAAACATAGTTCAAAACACAACCGTAGCCAGAGATATTCAAAACTCCAATACTATGAGTGATATGATTTACACTAAATAAACACTGAAAACAGTTTTCTTGGGTCTAATAATTATCCTAATTATTAGTCTGTGCTCCGTATTCACTGTGCTGCTGCCAGATATTTTATATATATTGTTACTTATTAAAATACCAAAGACATTTCTCCAAATACTGCATAGTAAACTCTTACTTTCTTTAGCCAACTTGCAGCCCCTTAAATCTGGTTAAAATTAGTCCTAAAAATAAATCTGAGCTCAGGAATGTTTTTATATGTTCAGATATTAGGACCAGCTTGTGCTTCAGACCATCTTGGCAGCTACAGATAGACCTCCCCAGTGTCTAACGCATTACAAAGTCAGTTCCAAATCCTTTCGGAAATTGCCAGTTTAATAAAATAACATTACAGGAAACCACTCAAACTTAAGTTTTTTTCTTTGTGCTATGCCAGTTATCTGCCAAAACAATGACAGGACACCAAAGCAGGTGACTGTACCAAAGTGCACAGGAAAAACAGGAAACATTTGAGGTTTTGTGCCATTTTGCTTTATTATGAACTACTTTTGGTGGTTTAATCAGCTAAACATGGTCTGAAGAGGAAGCAACCTTTATTTTGCATAGCGTATTTTATTAAAGTGCACCTCCGCAAGGCACTTAGCACGTATACAGCTATATTGTTTCCATATATTTTTGACCTTATGTGCTTGCAGGTTTATTTACTTTCATAAGATCTCACAGTGAAGTGACTGACCTGACAATCTTGTTGCCAACAGCCCACAACCTGCTTATAAGGTATCAATGCTTAATAATAATGGAGTTTTAGCACAAAACTGTAAATTAAGAACTCTATATTTACAATCCTAATGCCATGATATATAATCTTTGAACAAATGCTTCAAAACTTTGAACTATAGTGTTGAAGTGTGGCATCTAAGATTCTTGTGTGCAGCTGAGTCTTCCCTCAAATTCATAGTTTGCTACATTGAACATCTAAACTACCTGAGCTTAATAAATGAAGTTCGAAAAGTAAACTCCCAAAAGTAAAAAGCAAAATGTGGTCTTTCTGTCTCTCTCAAAGGAAGAAGAAATTTCTAGGACTCCGAAAAAAAATAATCCAAATTCCACAACTTTTGTTTTTTTATTTATTCGCCTTATACAATTTCCTGTATTAGGAATTTGTTTTTTTTTTCACATAACCCTTTGGGTCAGAGCATGGGGTCAGCCATTGTACAGCACCCTTGGAGCAATTGCAGGTTAAGGGCCCAATGGAGTAGGATCCCTTTTGGCAGTAACGGGATTCGGACCTGCAACTTTCCAGATACTAGCACAGATCCTTAACCTCAAAGCCACCATTCTGCCCATCTAGAGTTACACCAGTTTCTATAGTGTGAAAGATATATACAAACGATGCTTCTCAAAAGAAAAAAAAATTGTAAAACTTTGCCAAAAACAAAGAATTTGAAATTTACAGAATGCAAAAGAAAAGCTAAGGAGGTTTTGCTTTTCTGTCCTGGTTTTCCTAGTTCTTTGATTTTAGGCCTTAGTTTAGTTTCCCTCCCTTTTTCTGCCATATTGTTTTTTTCTGTTTTTTTCCATTCAGTGGTAAGGCTAAATGTATCCTCCTCTTCATAGCTGGAAATATTGCTGGTATAAAATTACAGCTTCTTTGTCGAAATTTATGTGTCATGCATGTACTGTACATCTGTGGATCACCTCATTAGATCAGGTAAGTGACACCACTTTGGGACTCGAGGAAACACTGTCACTAAAAGTCTTCTTTCTTTGCTCTGCAGCCCTGAGGTGTTCCACCGCTTACGGTCTGAGCCATATACAGGCAGTCTATCCCAGAAGGAGACATCTCAGTCTTGACCCAAGCCTTCTACCAGATGGAGCTTCACAAACACACCCTTAGCATAGAACCATTAAAGGCTAAAGTTCTTTTGTTTGTTTTTCCCTTGCTTGCCCCATCAAGCACCTTTTTGTTTTGTTGCTGAAGTACTTTTTTTGATTATTTCACAATTAAAAGGGGTTAGCACCCCAACTTTTCCTTGGACTTATTCAGTCACTCATTTTCAACACCAGAGAAGTATGTAACTCTAAACCTAATGCTTGAATCACTCTCAAAAGAACAATGGCAACTGCAGCGCTCGTAAAATGAATTACAAGAATACTAAAACTGGACTTCTAAAATAGCGGAATCTCACAGAAGTAATCTTTTTCTAAGGATAACATCGATACATTGTTTTTGCAATATGTGTGCAATCTCAAGAGATGGATTTTTTCTCAAGAAAATTATTTTCTTGAAAATGAACACATTCATCCATCCTGCTATATCCTAACTACAGGGTCACAGGTGTCTGCTGAAGCCAATCCCAGCCAACACAGGGCAGAAGGCAGGAAACAAACCCCCGGCAGGGCACACACGGGACAATTTAGAATTGCCAATGCACCTAACCTGCATGGACTGTGGGAGGAAACTGGAGCACCCGGAAGAAACCCACGCATATAGAACATGCAAACTCCACGCAGGAAGGACCCGGGAAGCAAACCCAGGTCTCCTAACTACAAGGCAGCAGTGCTACCAGCTGTGCCGCCCTTGGACACATTCAATAAGTTTTAAATGTTTTCTTTTAACTTTTGGATGGGTACCCCATAGACCCTATTTTAAACTCCAGAACAGAAATGATATTTTTCTTTAACTTACTTAAAAAATGCTTCACTTAAGAAGACGATTTCCAGTAGCAAATTACTGCATGGTATGATTGTGAAAAAATAATGCTGACTTGAAAAAAGTCAAACTTGTTCTTTAATTATCATATCAGATGTAATTGGTAAGGGGTGTAAATGAATCACAAATATTGTAATACAATTTGGGATTCTAGCAGAATCAAAATAACTGATGTTGGTTCCTCCACAGTGGAATACAGGAGAATAGCAAGAACAATGTCCTTTCTCCATCAGATCATGTGGTCAAATTATGCCTTCCTGCAGGAGTGGCAGAGATTTATTCTTGCCCAGTGGGGGTCAAACCAGAGACAAAGCTGAAGTAACGCAAGTTGTGGCTGTGTTCCTCCATTCTACACAGAGGAATGGAAACTGTGAATAACCATTCATCTCCCATACTACCACCTGGTGTGCTGTAAAAATAGTGACTCACTTGAGTGCACGAAAAAGTATATAAGATTTTTGGAAATAAGCATCATAATCGATCATCATCTGTGAGAGAGTGAACAGCCGCAATCAGCATTAGGTAGCAAGTGACAGGAAATAACTCACAATATGATAAATACATGTTTGTAGACGGACCGGGAAGATCAGGAAAAGCTTCTTTATACATTATATGCTGTTGTAATTTTTTTGTTAATTAGTAGCATGTTTTACAGTTTGTACAACTTCCTGAGTAAAGTAGTTCTCTGACACTTGGTGACAGGAGGTCGCTAGGATAAATATATACTGATTGCATGGGCTCTGGCTTCTTACGATCCTGACAAGCACTAAGCAGGACAGAGAATTCAGTTTTATTTATTTTTTTTGGGATTTGGTATAATGTATTAATCTCCAAAGGGACATTGTTTTGTTGCATGACCTTTTGCAGGTTATAATTTAACATTTCTACATCCTAAGCGATAACTTTCTCCATACTGTAGCCACTTATGCATTCTATAGTACTAGTAGACCAAGAGACACATGGACACAATCTTCAGCTGACGTACGATTGGGTAGTGGATGTGCATCTTTTGAAGCTGGAACAATGTGTACCTTCTCTAAGTGATACAAATGTAGAGCGAAACTGTAACCCTGTCTCAAGGTGAACAGTAGACATTTACAACCTAGGCTGAAGTGTTAATAGCAAAGCAGCTTTTGATATTGCTTTATGATAAAGACGAAATGCAAAGCTTCAAAATGAAATGTAGACTTTGGCAGACGATACAGCATATGTTCCCATCCCAGTATGGATCCATTATCTGCCTTCACTAACTCTAATAGTACTTTTCAGAATATGTATGAGATTGTCTGCCTCTTGAGCATACATGGAATGGCCAATGTAAAAATTTTACTTTGCACTCCCAGGTCAAGTAATCCAGCGAAGTATTTTGAAAAAACATATTACATATGGATATTTATCAAAATGATAATAGCAAAAAATGTCAATAATCAGTGTCTCCACCTTGACCTTGGCTCTTTCCAAATCTGGAACATGTCAGCAACTTGGGAAGTATTCCCAAAAACTGAATGCTGTAATTGTTTTCAGATTTACTCATTGGAATAAACTGACTGAAAACATTAAATAAATTTAGATTGTGTAACTAGGTGGTTTTTGTGAATGTGCATGTTTTGTGAAAGAATGTTTATTTTTTACTTTTATTTTCTTTGTTTATTTATTACTTTGTTCTATCATGTAATGATTTTCATTATGTTTTGTTGATCAGTTTTTCCTTTTGTGTTATTATGTTATCAGATCGCCTTGGACCTGCACCTTACATGAAAGATACCAACAGGCCTTTTAAGGTCTTTTCTTAATGGGGATAGGAAGAAATGTTAAAACCAGCTATGTGACTGTTACCTGTTACCTCTTTCCCATTTCAGTGTCCTTATTATACCTCACATATTTAATCTTAGGGACCCCTAATGGCAGGCTTCTTGCTGACTGTCTTTTATTTTTACTCCTTTGCTTCAACCCAGTTTACTACTAATAAAGGACTTCACGAAACACCCTTTGTGCCATTAAGAGACCACAGATGGACAGTTAACTTACACTAGTAATTAATAATCGGACAGGAACATTGGGTTTAGGCTCTTGCTTAAAAATTAGATTTATTTTTTATACAAAACCAATAGCAGCAAATATAAGCAATATAAAGAATGTACAACCTGGCTGGGTTCATGTAGCTTTCATTCACCTCCAGATGACAGTTCCCAGATGGTTCAGTTCCTCAATTACAGTACTGATTATATATTCTTAACCAAAAAGTAAAAGAAAGATTTCTTGCCAAAGACAGAGCTCCTTGGAAAGTGTCCAGCTTCTAAGTAGATGACAAGCTCTATTTAAATGCATGTGGTCCCTGTACAAATGTCATAAATGAAGTGAATGAACCAAATACTCAATTTCTGTAATAACACACCAACCTAACTAAATCAAAAACTGAACTGCGACACTTTTTAAAAAAGTTATAATAAAAGACAGCCACCGTCTTGCCTTTTTTCACCCAAATTAAGCGTACACACCTGGCTTACTGTTCGCTAGCAAAGTAGCTAACATGTTTACAGTTTCCCAAAATACTGGAAAATTATCATACGAGCTCAAGGTCGATTCCTATGGGAATTAAAAGCTGCACTAAGCTGCAAACATACTAGATCTGCAAAAACATTCTAAGGTCCTGCTTAGCGTTTCAGCTCTCCCAAAACAGACTTCACTCCTGTCCCGATCCTGTCTTTCAGGCCTTGGCCGTTTACTTAAAACCTGTTAGTTGAAAAGGTTCAAGCATCCCTCATACCCTTTTTTAGGCCAATTTGGTTTGTTACTTTTTCCTTTTTATGTTGAGCTTAAGCTTGAGCTTAATTCCAGCCCTGCAGTTCAGCAGCTAACAAGGCTGCTACGTGAGGCCATATTCAAGAGGTTAGAAGCTCTATGCTGACTTATTTTTTTCTTTTTGTGAGTTTCTTTTTTTCTACTCTAGTTTTGTTAGCCTAATGTATTGTTGTCTTTTGTAATTTTAGTACTTGCATTTTGTGAACTTTTGGATTTTTTTAGAACTTGAAGAACTTTTAGAATCTCGCATTGAGAGCCTTTTTATTTTGTATTTTTTGTTGAACTTACCTTAGACCTAAAGAGATGTTGCCATGAAGTAGTTTTATGGCTTTTGAAAGTTTAGTCGTTTTGTGTTTGGCTCCCTAAATAACTTGCCCCTTTCTGCTTTGTGCATTTTTTTTCATTCTTGTTTATTTATTTTTTGTAATTCTTGGCTTTAATATAATTTTGTTTATAGTTCTTAATAAATCAATTAAATTAATGTTAAGATGGTTTTAGATTTGAAAAACAATAACACTAAAAGTCTCAATTGCTGCCCTGAAAAAGGGAGATACATTAAAAAGACCTTTTAAATTTGAATTTGCAAAAATTTGCTTCACTTACAAATCCCTATGTAGGCAGATGTTACAAATTTTTCCTGTTTTATTATGCACCTTTTTTTTGTCACCACTACAGTCTTATTGTCGCACCATTTTGGACTAAACTTGCTTATGGTTGCTAGCCACAGTGCTATGAAGGACAACTGGAAATCCTGGCCCATGATGTTACTTAGTAGAGGGTATAAAGTTCTGGGGTCACGCACCTCCTGATTATCCAAGATTGAATAAAACTATTTTATGTTTTCTGTGCTTTGCTTTATGTTTGTTTTAACTTTCTGAACTATGGACATCTCACTTGAGTTTTCATGACTACACTTTTAGGTTTCTGAGTGGGCTTTGGTTAAAGAGAGGACAGATCTTTGGTTATGAACTTTTACTCATTTGAGACTTTCATGTTTTGATCCCTATTTTAAAATATTTCTGCCTTTTTTAATTAAGGCATAACAGAAACATAAATTAGTTTCTAGAGACCAAGAAAAAAGAAACATCACATTACCATATGTAAAACAAGCCTAATAAGAAAGCAAATATGAGCATAACAATACCTCAAGAGGACAAAATAATGTACAAATTGTACAAGCATACAGTGACGCTCTCTTTGGCAAAAGGGGATTGAATAAGAAGAAGGAAAAAAAATTATCAGGTGATTTTCTTTTTCCAGGAGCAAGCAATAATTAGGTCAAGTGACAAGATACAGTTCAAAATATTTACAAAAGCCTGAAATGCTGATTATCAAAGATAGGAGAAATTCAATGCAAACTGCAAAAGGACTTAACCCTAAATTAAGGAACTAAATAAGTAACCACAAAGTTTGCTTTTTAGAATTTTTATCCTAAAATTACGACATGCATATCACACTGTCATCTTTTATTGTCTACGCCAAATGATGCTATCACACAGCAACGCAAGTAACGAACATGACAGCCAAGACCAGCATGGGTGTAGCAATGAAACAAGTCCAAAGAAGAAAACAACTAAAAGAAAGTGGTACCGCAAAGATGTCAAAGTATATTATGAAATTGTAATAAAGAAAAATAAATGATACAAATGTACAAAATTGATCTGGAATAAATCTACACACATATCTTCCTCTTCTTTTGTTGGCTGCTCTCGTTAGGGGTCACCACAGCGGATCATCTTTTTCCATATCTTTCTCTCTCCTGTATCTTTCTCCGGTACACCCATCACCTGCATGTCCTCTCTCACCACATCTATAAATCTTCGCTTAGGCCTTCCTCTTTTCCTCTTGCCTAGTAGCTCCATCTTTAACATTCTTTTCCCAATATCTCCAGCATCTCTCCTCTAAACATGTCCAAACCAACGCAATCTCACCTCTCCGACTTTGTCTCCCAACCGTCCAACCTGAGCTGACCCTCTAATGTACTCATTTCTAATCCTATCCATCCTGGTCGCACCCAGTGCAAATTTTAACATCTTTAACTCTGCCAACTCCAGCTCTCTCTCCTGCTTTCTGGTCAGTGCCACCGTCTCCTACCCATATATCATAGCTGGTATCACTACTGTCATGTAGACCTTCCCTTTCACTCTTGCTGATTCTGTCACAAATTACTCCTGACACTCTTCTCCACCCATTCCACCCTGCCTGCACTCTCTTTTTCACCTGTCTTCCACAATCCCCATTACTCTGTACTGTTGATCCCAAGTATTTAAACTCACCCACCTTCGCCAACTCTACTCCCTGCTTCCTTACCATTCCACTGACCTCCCTGTCATTTACACACATGTATTCTGTCTTGTTCCTACTGACCTTCTTTCCTCTCCTCTCTAGAGGATATCTCCACCTCTCCAGGGTCTCCTCAACCTGCTCCCTACTATCGCTACAGATCACAATATCGCCCACAAACATCACAAAAAAAAAATCAAAAATCCACACACATATGATTGGATAAAAACAAAAGTATACTTGGAGAACAGTATCTGGGGACTGATTCAGAAGACGAATAAAAATCAAGATTCATAATACATAGTTAAACAAGTGCTTTAAATTTTCAAGAGATAGGTTTTGTAAATTCCAGAAAAATTAAAAGTTCTGATGATTCTACCAGTGTGTTATAGTGGGGAAATGGCTGCTGTGATATCATATGCAGAATCAAATAACCAAAAGTGACACATCATGCGTCTGTACTAACATGATAGCAAAATGTTATAGCCATTTTGAATCCCCAGAGGATCTAAAAGTGCAGTAGCAAAACAGTACAACATGAAAAACAGGGAAATATTTGTTTTTCAGAACAAGCAAAAATGGGCCGAACTAGAACAGAACAGATAGTGTTAGGATATGGGTTCAAGTCAGGACCTAAAGGTTTATTAGTCTGCTGGATTTCATTCTAACCATTTTCTTTAAAGTAGAATCTAAGTTGTGTCTTTAAATAAGTTACTTGCTTAATTAAACTTTTTTGTCCTCATCTTTACACTTTGCTTAGTGTAATATATTTGTCCACTTTGCATTTCCACTTCATTTCCATAAATGATGGGCTAAATTCAGTGCAGAGTGACTACTTCATTGGAGATGATTTTCTTATCTATGCTGTTACACGTCTTTCTGAAGTGCAGAAGCAAAGTGTACCCAGCATCATATTAGTAGTCAGTAGTCTTGGCTTTTGTTGGTGCCTTTTTTTCAAAAAGAGCTAAAACGATAAATTGTTGCTCTTAGCAAGAGCTCTGAGGAGATAAAAAGCTAATCATGTGAAGCTTGTGAAGACATCTTGGTTAAGCAAGGCGCAGTAGGATATTTTTAAACCCACCTACGCAAGTCTAAAACTGACATGTGAGAAAAATGCAGAATTAGCCTCCCATTAAAACCTTAGTCAGAACAAAAACCAGCAGCCGCTATGGCTATCAAGGAACTGAGTGAGAACAAGTTGCCGTGCTGCCTGAGATTAGATTTTTAACATTGAACTATACTTTGCATACAAACAGATGAGGCTATGCATTAGGCAAAAGTTTGTACCAAATATTTAATATGCAAAAATGGTCATTATCAACTCTAAATGTGGGATTTTATCATGCAAGTGTAACTCTTTCAGTCCCACCTGTCAATTCTCAAATGCAGCCTAATGTTATAAATGTGTCTGATACTAATTTTTAATTTCCACTTCACTTTTAGTGTCCACGCCTTAGAGGATAAGAGGGAAAGAAAGAACAGTGTCTGGGTGGAAAAAATTATATTTCACCATATCATCATACTCATGTCCATGTTGTGCAATAGACAACACTTCTCAGAGGATGAAAGTGAATGAGCCACCCCTCCTAATGGACACAATAACTGACTTGTGCATGAAGACCCTGTAGTTCAACAGGGTTTTGTTTTCTTTTTTGTTTCTTTAAACTTTTGGTATTGCTTCTGTGTAATACACCCATTTGTTATTTTATTAATAATAAGAGAACACTTTTTATGCAACTTTGGCCTATTTGACATTTATTGTGGGTTTGAGGGTGGCACAAAACTGTTCCTGTTATCCAAAGTAATTACTGTATGTATAGCATAATTACCATTAGTGCCTTAGTGAAGAAAGGAAGACATCATAAACTCAACTGAGAGACAGAGATGTGTTTCTTTTGTGAATGAGGGAAGCTATATAACCAGCAAAACAGTCTGTACATGGAAAACTCAGCATTAATGCTGATATATGTTGTTGCATGATTTACTGTATGTTCTTTACGTACAAACACGTACAAATGCAAAAGTGAACAAAAGTGTTTAAGTTCATCTGTAAAGAAGAGTGAATATTTTTACTCAGCTAAACCTTTTTTGATTTATAAAACTATGCACACAATGAAAGTTAAACAGCTGAAACATGGTAGTACTTTCTATTAATTGTTATTGGTGTAATTTACTTTTTTATATTTTATTTTTTCTAGAGAATTAAAATTACTTTATTTTCCAAGTACGCTTACATATCCTGATAATTTAGACTTTCAAACAGGGAGATTATTCAAATAAACACAATGTAAAAATACATTTACTATAGAGGATTCCGAAAGTATTCATGCATCTGTACTTTCTGCGCAGTTTATTATGTTGCAAACTTAATGCTTAAATTTTCATTTTTGCCCATTAATCTAAACTCAGTAACCCATAATGAAAAAACATGTTTTGAGAAAGGTTTGCAAATGTATTGAAAACCACAAACTGAAATCTCTAATTCATGTAAGTATTCAAACCCTTAATTCAGTACTTTGTAGAAAGCCCTTTAGCAGAAATTATAGCTTTGAGTTTTTTGGGTAAGTCTCTTCTGGCTTTGTACACCTGAATTTGGACTGTTCTTTCTAGAACATCCTCTCAAGTTCCATTAGATTGGATAGGAAGCATCTGAAAACTGCCAACTTAAGGTCTCTCCACAGATGTTCTACAAGTCTCGGCATTGGTTGGGCCACTCAAGGACAGTCTGAGACTTGTCCAAAAGTCAACCTAATGTTACTTTGGCTCTATACTTTGGGTCATTGTGCTACAAGGTGTACTGTTGTCCCAGTTTGAGGTTGTGTACACTCTTGAGGAGGTTTTCTTTAAGGGCCTTCCAGCGTTGGGCTGCATTCATCCTTCCTTTGTTTCTGACCAGTCTCTTTGTCCCTGCCGCTGAGAAGCTCCACCATAGCATGATGCTGTCTACCTCATGCTTCACTGTGGGAATGATATTAGGCAGGTGATTAGCAGTGCCTGGTTTTTGTCAGGCATAGTGCTTGAAGTTTTGCCCAAATAGTTCAATTTTGTCTCATTATATCAAAGAACCTTTTCCCTCATGCTCTCATAGTCCTTTAAATGCCATTTGACATGTTGGCTGCCATATCCCTTTTACTCAAAAGTGGCTTCAGTGTAGACACTCATCCCTTTTTGACTGAGGGCTGTTGAGATGGTCATCTTATTAACAGGTTATCCCGTCTCAGCAGATGACTTCTGGAGCTATGTTAGAGTGATCATTGGGTTCTCGGTCACCTCCCTGACCAATTCCCTGCTTGCCTGGCTATTCAGAGTCCTCATGGGTCCAAACTTCTTTCATTTCACAATTATTAAAGCCATTGACTTCCTGGGAAAAGTCAAAGCTTTAGAAGTAGTCATCTAGCCTTGACCTATTCTATTCCTCATCACAATTTTATTGAGGAGGCCTACAGCAAGTTCCTTGGACTGTACAGCTTGTTTTTTGTCCAGACATAAGATCCAGACATATGAAATACTCTCCAATATGATTTGAGGGGCTTATGGGCTCTGGTTGTTTGATATGTCAAAAAGAATTCAAGCACATTCAGCTTGAGCTTGTCAGAGATGATAGATCATACAACCTGACTCTGTAATTTCAATTTCCTTTGACCAAACAGGAACTGACTTGATATTTCTATTTTTGCAAGCATGTCTGGTGTTTGTGGATGCATAAGAAGGAGAAAAGACTGATTGAGGAACCCCCTCTCAACAAGACACTGGCCCTTCACAGAGCCCCACTCATTCAAACACCCACACTCAGAAATGGCCAATTTAGAATTTATAATGAACTTATACTGCACTGGTAGGGAAACCTAAATTCCCAGAGAAACAACATTAAAGCGGCAATGATACCCACTGTGCCACCAGGCTTACAATAGTAAATGTTGTGGACTTCTGAAATGTATTTTACCCAAGATAAGGTTGAAAATCTGACCTTCAGTATGTAAATGAGGCTGTGTTGAAGAAGATGTGTTTTGTGCAGCCTATTTCAGCATAAATACAGAGAGTAAGGATGCCTGAAAAAGTCTAGGTTGTTATAAATGTATAATATATATGATAAATAAATGATAAACATTCTATGACTATTATGTCAAATGATATTCTTTTGCATGTCCACTCATTTTTGTTGTTCCATATTTTTGTTACATTTGGATTGAGACATAATTTCCAGGTTTTCTGATGTGGTGTTGTTTATTGGATAGCAAGAACAATGAAGACCATATGAAATAGAGTTCCACAAACTAGCTCCTTCTGTCATTTTCTTAATTTTGGGATGCCACATGTAACTGTCACGATACACTTTGAAGAATGGACTTTGACTGCACAAGTGCACAGACAATAGAGGAAACTGGACTTTATTGTACTGTACCAATATGAAATACTGATGAACTCAGGGAAATGGGCACTTGTCGCTTTTTTTATCGTTTAATTTATTAACTTTAACATAGTGAAAAATGTTTCTCTTCAATTAATATTTCCGACTTTGTTCCAAATGAAACGTAGCAAAACATTAGTTACACATACAGTATATATCCAGCATGTTCTTTATTTGGCGTGAATAATGATACAAAGGTTAGAATTTACTGCTTCTGAGCACTTGGGTGCCAGGATCAAATCCAAGCAGGAATGTTTTCTATGTTTTATGAGCTTTATGCCGGTCCTCTAATTAGCTTCCACTCTGAGTCTGTTATGGGACTGGGTGTGTGACACCTTGTATATTTGCTCTATAATAAGCAGGACTGTTTGCTGCCTGGGCCAGTTTAATGTGTGACATTTATTGTTCAATTTTCAAATATATTTACATGTATCAAGGTATTCTGCTATGGAGTATTATGTGGTTTGTAAAGGCCTACTAAGGATGGCAGATGATAATCAAAGAGGTTTCAAATCCTCACAGGGAAACAAAAATGTCCTCTGTTACTGTCATTGAAAGTGTGTTATGAAAGAGAATCTTCAGGGAGTACTACTGTGTGTGTGTGAGAGAGAGAGACTATGTTCCTGTGTTAGGAAGCCTGGATTTATTTCAGGACAATGGAATCCTTACAATACAGCCTAAGCAAAGAAAAAAGCCAGGACATCTTCTTTAGGTCAAAAAGTGGCAGCAGGAATGTAGAAAACTGCTTGATTAGAGGTGAAATTCTGCAAGTAGCACCTCTGACCCAATAATAATAACTAGGACCTGGCCCTTTAATAACAGGAGGGGTGGAGCTTAAAAGCTAATATCTCTGAGGACACTGATTCTGGATCTGGGAAAGGTGCTGGATAATGTAATGATTCTGGTTTCCTTATAATTTTCCTCTTTTGTCTATAATTGTCAATTGATTTTTATACCCATTATTAGTTTTTTGTTGTGATTGGAACAGATAAGTTTTGATTTGCATGAAGTTTTATAGAACAGACATTAAAATTTGTTTAGCAGCCAATTTTATAAATGCAAAATGTAAAATTCACCAAATAGTTTTCTTTTTGAATGTGACATGCTGCACATTTTCCACATGAAGACACAGCAAAATACACCATTGTGCACATTATTATGTCAGTGCAAAGAAAGTCGCTATTGCCATTTCCTCCTGCCCTTTATCTAGCAACCCTCATATTGTAGTTGAGAACATGCACACTTCTGGTGATTTTGATTCCCCCTAGAAATCTTAATTTAAGTACTAAATGCCAGGTAGGGAACAAAACACTTCTGTGGATAGTACAAATTTGCTTGGAAGTGAAGAACAAATCGCTGAAAATTTAATTCTGCGTGATTCATTTCACTCATCTACAGTTTTTTAATTTCTCGTATACAAAGTATAGGGAAAGTATTGTAATCATCCAAAGATTCACTGTCGAGATTTGAATGAATCGCAATGTTTTAGACCTCCCTGACATTCTCATATAGACCTTCTTGAGTCCGAAAATACAATTTTTGGAATTATGTCTGTGTGTGTTTGTGTGTATGTAAACACGATAAATTGAGTACGCTTTCACTTAGGTCAACCAAATTTTGCATATAAGTATTAGGTACAAAACGTACATTTCTATCAACTTTTGTGCTATTTCCGTTAACCAGAAGTGGTACTTTATCTTTTATTTTTTATTGAAAATTCTAGATTTTTTTGTGTTTTTAATATCATTTTAATAATGTTAATTTTTCATTACCATAATGTTTTCTCTTGATTTAGGTGACACAATCTTGAATCATTACATGATCGCAAAGGAGAACACCATTCATGGTGTTATCTCTCGATGGATAGAACTTTGTCGTTGTAATTCCTTCATTTAGTTTAGCTTTAGAAATTCAAGTTTCATGGCCTTGATTTTGTTTAGAGGGATACAGTTGGTGTCTCCCTTTACTTTTGGTTTGGTACTAATGCTTTCCCAGTTTTGACTTCTGCCTGTCTTTTTATTCCGATCTGTTTTTAAACTCACAAAAATGTTTGGAAATTCTATTGTACTCATAACAGATACTTTAACTGCTCAACACACAGAGGACAGAGAAGGTGGAATTTGGAAATAAAGAGATAGGGATTAGATGTGGGGACACAGAGAGAATGTTTTAATGTAATTTTAGCAGGTTGGAAAGTAGACAACCCACCTCACCGTACACTGAGAATAAATTGCATATATTGGAAGGGACCAGCATTTATTTTGTTTTCGTTTTGACTGTTTTCTCATTCGTTTATTGTGATTTTGATTAATAAAATAAGAAGTAATTGAAATATTTGATTTGGTTTCAGTGGCTGTTTTCCTACAACATATTTTTATAATAAACATTTACTTATTCCATCATTTATTTTAAATTTACTTGGTCTATATCAGTGTTGCTGGAAGCCAGATTATGTCCTGGAACCATTGAGCAAATGGTAGGAACCAAACTTGGACAAGATGCCAGTCCATTGCAGATGGCTGTCAAACATCAATTCCCACATATACTGGGCCAGCTTACAGTGAACATAAAAATAATGTGGGGAGTGGGAGAAACGAGGGAGACATAGGGAGTGACAAGGGTGGATTTTAACCCAGTCACCTAAAGCTGTGAGGCAGCAATGTTAATAACTGTGCCACCATTTTTGAATAGGCAGAAACCTCTTGAGTCCCAAGTCTCATTAGAATTAAAAACACAGTAAGGCCATCATTGTACACATAAACAACAACAATAAAACAAAACATATAAGTTCAGTGAGTATAACTGCATAAAATAGAACTAACAAATCAGTTAAACACAATACACTCATCTGTGAGTTGGCCCACCAACAATGTTTTAAAATCTCACAGTGAATGTAAATCTTGTAAGTCATTCTGTGTATCGGGCATTGAAATACAAGAATTTCTTACTGAAATGCATGCATCTATTAATGTTTGTCCAGTTCAAAGAGCAAGTTCATTGGTCAGTTCTCTGTAACACGTATATAAAGAGTGTCCACATTTACATAAATATCATAATGTTGTGTCACCTTAGAGATACTAGTAATAAACTTAAGTGCACCAGAGTATAGAGAGAATGCATATGAGTAGATGACCAGGGTGTTCAATGTTTTGTTTTAAAATATAAAAATATAGACCAATTTCAAGCAAATTTTTATTTTTTGCCCCTTCGTTTACTCATGTCTACCTGTCTGGTACAATTTATTGTACAAGTCGGCGTCCCTTTTGAACTTAGATATCACTCCCAGGCTTCTCACTGTGGCTGTTTAGTCAAAAGAGAAACTCTGGTTTAAGAGTCAACTACCCAATTATAAGGATGTCAAATTAAATTAGTGCATTTTACAGCAATGTTAGCACAACCAAAATATAAAGGGACAGCGCGGCTGGCTTATACGTCCCTTCAGTGCTTGATTAAAACCTTGTATGCAAAATGAATGCAGTAAAGTGGTTTAATATAAAAGAACTGACATTTTTAAGTTCATAATTAAAGCCATTTGGCAAATCGACAATCATACTGCAAGTGCGTGATGACCATGAATTTACTTAAATATGTCTGCATTACTTCATCATATCCAAGGCCTTCCGAGTTAGATGGCACCTTCTCTAATGGAGTTCTCATGGAAGCTCTAAATTGATAACTTTATTTAACCCACAGTACTTTTACAAGTAAATTAAGGGAAAGAAAGTTTCCAGTAATAAGTCAAAAATCATTCCACCGGGTCATAAATTTTGCTGACGCTTGAGGTTTTGAATGGCACTCAGGAAAATACCACAATAAATGCAAAAACCTTTTAGTTTGTGTCATAAAACACTGCCTTTTGCTGGCTCATGATATTAAAAGTGTTCCTCTCTACCCAGAGAACCATTTTTTTTGGTTTTATGAGGAAGAACAAATATTAAACTCCCTGCCTGAGGAAGAAATAAACGCAGTTAATGAAAAAGGCAAAGTAAAAAGTACCAGATGCTATGTGGGTGTGCAACTGATGATTAAACATGAACAAGCAAATAAGAGCTGCTTGAAAAAATAAATGACTCCTCTGCAGCGGCCCTGGTGCTGCTGCTATTAAAAAATATCTCACCAGCATGAGTGCATTTTTTGGGCTTAAGCTGAATTTAAGAACAGGTCTGCATAATAACACAGGTGTTAGCGTTTGCTGATACATTTTTGTGTGCTATTGCAAAACAATTATATTAAATTTTCAGGGTTTTCCCCTTTTTCTAATAGCCAACAATGTGCCGCCTGACAAAGCTGGTGCTGTATGAATGCCTTCCAGGTACAATCTTGGCCCTTTTTTCCATTCTGCTGCGGTACATAAAACATGAGACATCAGACAAATATGCCGCTCTCCTGTTTGTGAGGTCCAAAACATGTGCATTCCTCATCTCTCGTCTCTGCATTTTATGTATTGAACTTCTGTCCGAGCACTCTTTGTACTATTTTGTTGCATGGTTTGTCTTGATCCTTACTCAAAGCTCATCCCTAACAGACATTTTGGTTTTGAGCCAAACAAATTTTGTCCAACAGATAATTTGCTGTTATGTCATCAATGTTTTGTTCATTGCTGGTGCTCTAGCTGTCTGCCTTGAGTATTACAAACATCTGGGAGGAAAGGGGTATCCATAGATTAATTAAGATTAATTGTAATTAAGCAGAAGAGGACAGACACTGTGAAGGAAAGGCAACGTTTTAAGTCTAGAGAGATGTGTATTTAACAGTGGAGGAAAACCACTAAATTGTGTAACAAAAAACAAGACAGTAAAATACAATTGTACTCGAAAACATAGTTGGTTTCAAGCCAGACGTTCTAATTCTTACCTGAGTTTGTTTCTCCTAACTTTACCACAAAGTTTGTTTAACACAAAAAGCTAACATTGATATCACAAAGACAGGAAACAAGTGAATAGCAACAGAGTCGTTACAAGAAGAAAAACAGTGGCACCCATAAAACAAACAAACTTAGAAATAAATAGCACTGTGATGATGTTACCATCTTAAAGTAAAAATAAATAAATAAAAAATGCATGTCCAAAATTTCCAAAAATATAATGGAAAGACACTAGGCAAAGTATACCACAGATTCGTGACACTAAGCCCAAGAAGACACTGAGGTAAGCCATAATGTAAAACGATCAGAAGATAATTACTTAATATGCAAGAAGGTGGCTTTACTCAAGCATTTGTGTTGAAGCCTCAGGGTTTTGACCTTTCATTGTTCATGTTTTGGGTTAGTCTACCTTTGCTAAAGTCTAAGTTATTAGTTGGGCCTGACTTAGACATGGAGAAGCTCTACGGTATGATAAAGACCCAATTTGGCAAATGATAACAGAGAATAAAGCTGTGCAAAAGCCAACCTGTTAAGAATGCCACCTAGATATATAAGAAACTTGTGCAAGGGTTGAGGAACGGCTACTTCATTCAAATTCTAAACATCTGCAAATAAACCTGTAATTAATGCAGAAATTCTGAAATTTTAAGATATCACTTTAGATTGTGAATCCTAAAGCTGTAGTTTGCTTAGCTTTGTATTTCAACTTTCATTCTCATTTGATAATCAGTGTATGCCCCCAACCTCAAACTCAATTGTTATTTTCTAAGTGTTTGAGTCCATGTAATCCTTCGCTTCTTAAAGCCTTCTTTATTAATAAATCTTAGAATTTCTTAAATTTATTTTGGAAATCCATCCATCCAACCATCCTCTTCCGCTTATCCGAGGTCGGGTCGCGGGGGCAGCAGCTTAAGCAGAGAGGCCCAGACTTCCCTCTCCCCGGCCACTTCTTCCAGCTCTTCCGGGAAAATCCCAAGGTGTACCCAGGCCAGCCGGGAGACATAGTCCCTCCAGCGTGTCCCGGGTCTTCCCCGGGGCCTCCTCCCGGTTGGACGTGCCCGGAACACCTCACCAGGGAGGCGTCCAGGAGGCATCCTGATTAATCTTCATGAGTTAGTATGTCTCTGAATCAAGGTCTGAACTATTGCGCTAATTAAATTGCTGTTTAGGTGCCGGTGTGGGCCTTTGATTAATAATTCCAAACCTTTTTTGTTTCACGGGATTTTAGCATTTGATAATTTGATTTTAAGACATGTTTTCACTCCTGAATGGAAGGGTGTTTGCAGATTTGACATAACACTTGCAAAGAAAAAAGATAAAGCTTGTCATTACACAGTACCTGATTATTCACAGAAACCTGATTTCTAAAGTGCCATGTAAACCAGTGTTCCGATTACAGAAACCTGATTAATTGAGGGCAATTTCTCTGTGAATAGGGAATCTACCTTTATCTGGGTTACTGTTAAGGATTTTGTACTCTGCACATGTCAGTTGCACACTGGCAGCCTGTGCTTGTGCTTGATTCGCATTGCAGCCATGGGTAGAAGCATTCACAAGATGAATTTCAAGAGGCAAATGTTTGGGTGATCGCATTATTCTTTCTCCTGGCTAAAATAATCTGTCTCAATATTACAGAAATCGCTAAATTTGTATTGATGAGCTGAACGTACAGTGCTAAACTCTGCAACACAGCCTTGAGAGCAGTAGGGTAATGCATTAAAAGTAACAAGCATTAAGTAGTCAGATTACTTTTTAAAGTAATGAGTAACCTAATACGATTCTTATTTTATTGAAGTAAAAATGCCTGTGCTATTATTATTTGAGTAGCACTGGGTGTAAGGCAAGAAGCACACATTCTATTCTGGGTTATTTGCAGGACTCAGTTGTACAGCCAAGCAGAAAAGAGTTTGCTGCATGCAATCCGGTAACAGAAAACAATACATAAAGTGTCAACTTGACTAAAAATATTTATAAAACACCAGAAAACTCTCACAGGCATCATGTTTATTTTGTGATTCACAGTGGCTGAAGATGATGTGATGTTCAACTCCTTTTTTACACAGTTTAATGATGTTGAAACATTTTGACAAAGGAGAACTCCAGAAGATTACTTGCGCATATAAACACAGATTAGTAAGAAACCAGGTTTCTGCTATATCCCAGTTATTCACATTAAAATGTGTGTGCTGTGAAAGACACCTGGAACACAGACACAGACAGACTCAGAATGTCCCAAAGCACACATTTTTATTATTTTTCTTCTGCACACACAACACAGTGCACCAAACAACCACAATAGACTCATAGTTGTTTTTCTTCTCTTTTACTTTCTTTCATTTTATCTTCTCCTGCTGCCTCCACTCCTGTCCTGCATGCTCTGTCGTCTGCCTCCCAACTCCGGCTACCTGAATGGAGTGAGGTGGCCCCTTTTATAATGCACCTGGATGTGCTCCATGTGCTCCCTGATGACCTTCCCATGGCTCCAGAACCATCCAGGCACCCCCCGGTGTTGGCACGGCCCCCCACAGGGTTGAGCTTCCAAGCTCCATGGCTCCCATGCAATCCAGGGGTGCTGCCTTCTTGCATCCTAGGAAGATACTGTCCCTCACTCGGTCCTTCCCTTCTCCAGGCTTCCCAGTGGGGCAAGGTCCCCGGTCGTCTATCACAACGCATATAAACACACTGATTGTAATCGTTAGTATTTCATAAAAAATACCTTTTATCAGTTAAGGCATCTATCATCATATATTTTGTTGCCTTTGGAAATTTCCATTGTGTCCCATAACACATCTGTACTGAATGTTATCTTTTCTATCATGTTTGTAATAATCACGTAATACTAGTTAGTTAGTAAACTAAGTTTATGTGCCAGCTCAAAGTTCTTTTTATTACATAAAGGTCCAGTTATTCCTTGCTCATAGTGTGTAGCAAATATTAAATGTCCATGCATATTTTAGCAAGGTGTTTTTTGTGTCTGAATAGGAAGAAATATGAGTCCTATTAGGCAGTTTAAAATAACAAGTGGTAAAGATCACTTAAATATATTTGTTTATGGGAATTCAAAAGAATATTCAACTCTGACAGCTAAAGTAAGAATTCAAGGGGGCTACAGAAAAAAATAGATTTTTTTTCTCTAAAAGTTTAATTGCTCAGGCGCAAGTTTCTCACAAACATATTCTTAAAGTACAGTTGCTATATATGTTTCACTAGCTGTCCCCCGCGGCTCATCCCACATAGTAGTGAAACAGGACAAACTTTAATAATCATTAAAAAATGTAAAAAAATGTAATTCTGGGGAAGGGGACGGTAGGTAGGCTCCAGCGCCAGACATTGCCACTGTATCTGATTGTGTTCAGCTCTGACGGGAAAGCATCCCCCTCATGGAGAGAACATGGCCATGATATATCTGCCAATCACCAGGGGCCCTCCTGCTTCCCCCTCCTTTCAGCCCACAGTATCTCTCTTGGATTCACACAAATAAATCACTCCTGCATGCAAACTATGATACTTAGCATGATGAGAGAAGTTGCAAAATCAAGCAGAATGTTCAAGCAAATTAAAGAAAAAAAAACCAGATCTAAATCCGTTAAGTAATTCTCTCATGAAAACTGGACAGATAGACAGACAGACAAACAGACAGATGAGATGTTGAATATTATATATATACTAGCTGATTACCCAGTGGCTTCGCTCACTGAGTGTAAGGGAAAAAATAAAATGTAGTATAGAAATTATTAAACAGTAAAACATTAACGTGTAAGAAGATACATTGAGCAGTACTGGAGTGCTTTCGGGTAAAGTACATGTTAAAGGCGCTATAACACAACAGGTAAGTAGCACTAACAGCAGCTTAAATGTATTTGGATCTCTCGGTAGCAGATTCCTTGTGAAAGGCGCTACATGACCGCTGTGGTATAGAAATTACATTTTCTATGCAACCCTGCAAATTTCTGCCTGACAACCTTGCACTACATGCCTGTGATTTAAGAGAAAAACTATTCTGAGAAATGTGGAAACTGACCTTCTGTGCTTAATGGGCAGAAGGTCCAAACAATTCCCAAGTCTAAAACTTAACATGAAGAGGTTGGTACATCTTCTTAGACGTAAACCCTCCATCTTCTTAAAATAATTCATCACAAAAACAACCTTGAATGTTGCGGAGTTTTAGTGACCTGAACTCATCTTAAGGGACAGTAAGTAGTCATGCAGCGCAATTTACAAAGAGACTTTGATGGCGCTGATCACACTCATTCGCAAAGATTTCCACTCTACCAGGAGCTGATGGGGCACTTGAAGTGTCACAAACAGTACGAGAAGAGAGGACGCCACCCAAAACTGCAAAGCTCTCGACCCTGTGAAGCAGCCTGACATTCCATGCCTCTGAGCGTCCACTTTGTTCTCACCACACCTCGCCGCTGAAGGTGGTGTAGTCTTCACTTTGTTTACAGCTCAGCGCAGTTAAAAAGTAGAAAGACGCAAAGCTGTTTTCCTCATCTCTTCTACTATCAAATACTGCCAATTAAAAAAAAAGTTATAATGTGTCAGTTTCCGTGACAGTCACGCGGACGAATAAATAAAACCTCTCTGTCAGAATGTGCCTGGCGGCGGATGGCTGAGCGCTGAAGTCCAGAAAGGAGGGCTGGGAGAGGGCTGAGAGAGGGTGATGCGGGGCGCACTTCTATGGGATAGATCCACGTGTTTGTGTTAACTTCTTTTCAATATAAGTAAAATAACTTTCACACAAATAATAACAATTCGTAAAGACAACATAAAAATGGCATCCACAAACGAAGTGATTAGATCCTGCATTATAATATGTTCTGTGGTCATACGTAATTTCCGTTTCATGTGGTCATACGTAATTTCTGTTTCAAACGCAAAAAGAATTTTATATATATAGATAGATAATCCATAGCACGAAAAGCTCCAAAATGCAAACACAATGAAAACAGATATACCAAATGGCAGTGCCCATGAAAATCAATTAAATTAAATGGCAACAAGATGATATCAAGTAAGCAATAAAAATAAAAAAAAACAAAATAGAAATTATAGTAATCATACACAATAAATGTGTACAAATGTTAAAAAAAAACACAATCACTTGCCCGGCTCACGGCTCACCTCAGTTATTTTGCAGTTACTTGTAGTGTTTTTATCTTTAATGAATTCTAATTATGTCTGAAGGGCCGATGTTGTACAAGCAAAACTGAACAAGACCTGACAGTCTTTTAGGATTTATTGTCATGAAACACTGACAAACCTGTGGCCTACAACAAGTTGTCCTCAGCCTGCATTACCTAATTAACACTGGGCCATATAACTGGAAAGTTGCTATAGTGCAGCCTTAGTGTACTTTGTTAAACTCCTTTGTAACACATTTTACCAAGCACTTTACATTATTTACAAGATGTTACAAAAGTAATCCTCAAATGAAAAAAAATCCATTTGACTATATTACATCAAATTAATACAAAACAGCTTTTTAATATCTCAGATTGGCTTGTGTGAATGACAGTGGGTAAATGTGTGAATGTATCTTGCAATGAACGGCTGCCTTATCCATGTATCAGATGCTACATGAATATGCTTTGGCTAATTTGATTTAACAGGTCTCGAATAATGATGGACTTAAAGAACTTTTAAAAGCTGTACATTGTGGAAATGTACATTTTTTTGAACTTTGCATTTTTGGTTTGCTTATTCACTTGATTCAAGGAAGATTATACATGATCTTCTGCCTCAAAAGATGAGATGTTTTCTGGAAAATTTGAAACAGATATTCTCTAGATTGTACATGAAGATAACATTTGAAGATTTTTAGATATCAACCAGCCTTCTTTTTTCCTTCACTGATACTGGTCTGTGTAAAATGTATTAAAGTCAACAATGACTCATTAAAGCTTGCTTCACTTTGCCTTGCAGTTTAACTCTGAAGATTTTGCATTTGGGACAGTGATTAATGTAATTAAAACAAATGTGTTTAAAATGCGATTGAGGAGCTTATTATCTGGGTTGACATTGCCTGAAGTTGCACTGTTCTTTACTTTCAAGTCTGTCTGTTTGAATGTCCCTGCCTATTTTGGTTCCATCACTGTGTGAACAATTTACTGTAGCATTCAAAGTATGAAATCCATATTGACATGTTCTGTACTCAGAAGCTTTCAAAACTAGGCAATGCTTGGGCCAGATGCAGGCCACCAGTTAAATAGTTGAATAGGCCTTTTGTTATAGGAACACTCCTTAGTCATGTTCAACAGAGAGTGAGTGACCTGTGGTTAAAACTGAACTGCAAAATGCCCTCTGAACGGCCCACATGCTGTGTACTGTACTGTACTTGACAACTGGCTAAAACAGCATTCTCAAGTAATGCCATCACTGATTAAACAGTCAGTTATGTGGATAAGACAAATTAAAAATATGTAATGGATATACTGGAAGTTACTTATTATGGCAATATCCACAAAATTCTTTCCATGTACTGCTGTCTTTGACATATTGTATGTGCTTCCCAGAGCAAAATGTTACAGTTTAATCTGGAATTACTGCATGTTGGCACTAAGCAATGATGTGAATCGATTCATCATATCTTACTCCCTAAAGTCTATCTATCTATCTATCTATCTATCTATCTATCTATCTATCTATCTATCTATCTATCTATCTATCTATCTATCTATCTATCTATCTATCTGTCATGTTCCCACTTTCCTGCAGTCTTTAGATGGAACTCTTTCAAAATGGTCACAATAATCATCTTTAAGCACAGTTATTTAATTCATGTATCTGATATTTAACTGAGCAAGGCCTTTTAAGAACCTAATACAAATTCTCATTCTCATAAAGTTAATCCAGCAAAATTCTTTCTGTTAAGTATTGAATTACATACACAATGACACAAAATGAAAACTGAGGAAAAGTACAATTAAGATGAAAGACAAGGGGTGCTTCATTACACACATAATTTCAGGAATCTTTAACAAAGCATCATGTCTTGTAGTAGAAATGGAAACTGAAATCTTTTAAAATGCCATGGATGAGATATTAGAACAACTTGTTATACACTCCTAAAAATAATGATCCTTCAATGGCACTCTATGGTTCTTATCTGGGTTGTGTGGTTCCTCATTGAGCCATTGATTGACAGAGCATGATTTCATTCTTGGAAGAGTTGTTTGCATACAAAGTTGGTCCTTTGTGCTTTCAAAACCTCCTAATATGTAGAAAAAAATGAAATGTCTAATGTTTTGAAGGCTATCTTGTGGGGCAGTAACAGAGTAAGAAAACCTGAAATTAACATGTGTTATTATATGCAGCAAGAGTCCTTTTAAAATCATGATCCTATGGTATTTCACAAATCCGTTATCATGTATTCATGATTATTTATGAAGCCTGCTACGGACCTAAATAAGTAAATGTTTTTCTGAAACCTTCACATTAAAGGGTATTGCTCTGGAGAACCACTCTGACATCTTTAATTTTAAGAGTGTAATATGCCAGCCCTCAAAACTCAAAAAAGGCTTTCATTTAAAAACTAAACCTCAGTGCTCCTATGATGTAGAGCAACAAAATCAACCTGGTACCCAGTTTAGACCAATATGAGGCCAAGTCTAAAAAATTCAAAAAACAATACAAAATCCCTTAAAGAGTTTATTAAAGAAAAAAAAGTCTTTAAGCAAAAGAAAAGGTAAGCAAAATGATGACCATAACCCAAATCTATAAACCAAGAAGCAAAACCCTAAATTGTGAGCAGAAGGTCAAAAACCAGAATATCAAAATGAGAATTAACAAAAATCATCGCTCCCAAAATAATCCAAACAAATGTGAGCCAGATCTAATGCCTCAGTGGGCAGTTTATGTTCTTTTAGGTTCTTAAATAAGGTGAGGGGTTATCTTCAAGCTGCAGCAATAGAGGTCCCACCCCCTTGGGTTCCACAGTAAAAAGCTAAGGATAATAAATGCTAGAATTAACACAATCAATATAGTTTAATAATACAAAATAATAAACAATAACAAACTAGCAGTGTGCAACAAATATCACCTGTAAATCAACTTTTAGTAGCTCATCTTATTCGTTATTTTAGATCTTATTGAATTGCATAGTTTGTTTATGTTCACCAAATTGTTATGTAATGACTTATTTACAATGTTGATGTTGTTTACTTGTAAACATGACTCCCAAGATTCTAAATTAATTAATCTAATTATAGTTGGTTTACTCAATCTGTGGTTAGTAAGTGAATAGTTCCGTTTGGAGCAGATCGATACATATCTATCTGTTCATTTTTTAATCCAGTTTGTCCAAACCAGTGTTGCAAGGAGCCAGATGCTATCCCAGATATCTGGATGCTGTGCCAGTCCACTACAGGGTTCACTCTAATACACAAACTTACTCACTCATACCAGGCCAACCTTAATTGAAAAGTAAAATATAAAAAAGCAACAGCTGACTCCATTTAACCAGTATTGGCAAGAGTTGTTTGATTGTGTGTTTTGAAAGCTTATGTTTATTTTAAAGTACTTGGTCTGGTGACGGTTCCTGCCTGTGTAGAGTTTGTAAACTCTTTTTGCACCCACATTGGATGTTAGCAATCCATGGACATCCACTCATCTATCCTTCTTCGACGCTACCTTATCTAGTTCAGAGTCAGAGGGATTTATGGAAATGATTCCTTAAATGAATTCATCAGTTCTTTAAAGAGGAAATTACCTAAAACTGCAAAATTGGTACTGGTAAATGTGATGTTTGCCTCTTGTTTACTTTCTTTATGTGCCTAAACGATTGGGTTAATGGCACAAACTGGAGATGGGGGTCAATAAGTAGCTGTGGCGGTGACAGGTCTGGAATATTTTTATAATTAATTATTGGTTTTGCTGTGAATGATTTTAATCACTCTGTGAAACATCTTCTATGGGTTGGTTCATTGTATCTACAATAACATTATTCAGCTGTGAAGCAAGTACTTTATCTTTTTGTTGACTGTCCAACATACGGTTCATGTGCTCATCATGTCCTGTTTCTTCTCTGCGTGATATAACAACGGTCACCAACTGCCAAAAAAAACAAAACACAGTCTGGTGAATATAGCTTAAAGAATGCACACTGCAAGAACTCTGCAACATTTCAAGTTTTATCTCTCAGTAACCTGTCAGTTGGCCTGATTATGTTGAAAGCCATTGGAGTGGTGAAGGTATTGAAAGCTTAAAACTTTGCAACTAGTTTCTAGGGACAAAATAATATAACAGCATGCATTGTAAAGAGTATTGTTTATTCTTCTATAAATTATAATGTACAGTGTTAGTGTATGTGTTTAACCTCTACTGTGAAGGGTACTTTATTAAAAAATAAACTTATGTACCTTCAACATATATTTAACAGCTTAGAAACAGCATTTCTGGCTTATGCTTGTAGTTACCATGAAATACTAACAGAAACTGAGACAAGGTCTACCATAATTTTGAATGACTGCCATAAGGCAAAGCTTAGATTCCTTGTTTATTGAAGTTAGGTGCATATTGCTTTTGCTGGTTTCCGAGCCTGTGATGAGCTGGCACCCTGCCCGGGGTTTGTTTCCTGCCTTGTGCCCTGTGTTGGCTGGGATTGGCTCAAGCAGACCCCCGTGACCTTGTAGTTAGAATATAGCAGGTTGGATAATGGATGGATGGATGGATGGATGCTTTCCGAGCTCATAGCACAGGTAGGTAGTTGTTTGTAAGCTGGCATTTTCAAAACAGATTAAGGAATACTTATTACACTGCCTTTTTTGTCTTTTGAAAACTGGATGCATGTTTACAAGCAAAATAATTTTATTAGACAAGTATGTGGGTCTGCGATGGACTAGTGCCCTGTTCAGGATTTGTTCCTGCCTTGTGCCCAATGCTAGCTGGGATAGGCTTCAGATCCCTGCCCCATGACCCTAGTCTGGATTAGGTGGGTTAGAAAATTACATGACATGCATGGGTGTTTGTAGACTTAAATGAATCTTTTCTTGATTAAATGGAGTGTGATGTCCAAAGGATAAAACACCAAACCTTGTGTAGTACGTGTCATAATCAGGGTTCTTGTTTCTGGTATTTTATAAAATCTCCTTGATCTCTAAAATTGTTTGCCTAACCTTGTTTTAGGGGAAGAAATCTTGTGGTCACATCTGTTTTATTACATGAAATGTTTTTAACAATGGTTAAAAATAAGTAGCATTTTTCCATGACGCCATGTTGTCTTTCTAATGTGCACAACCATTTTTGAGGAGTTCTTGTGGATGGTTGCTTTGAAAGGTCATAAAGAAGTCTGCAGTATGTAACATATCCAGATCAAGAGTGCAAAGGTTGCATCACTACTTCCTGGTTGTCTTTGGCTGGATCTAACCCAGACTTTCAAATTTTAACTTCTTGGTCCCATTTGATCTTCTCAACCACTTTTCCTGGTGAGGGTGAGCCACCCTTTGAAGAAATATCATTTCTGCCACTTGTACTCATGATTTTATTCTTTCAGTCATTACCCACAGCTCTTGACCATAGGTTAGGACAGAGATGTAAATCAACTGGTAAACTGAAACTTTTCTCTTTAGACTCAGTTCCTGCTTCACCACCACCTGCAGAACAGCTAACATTGCTGCAATCTGCTTGTCGCTCATGCTCCCTATTTCTGTCACTCGTGAATCCAGAGATCCAGAGATACTTGAACTCCTCCACTAAGAGCAGTTATTCCCCTCTCCTGGAGAGAGAAATCCATTGAGAGAAAACCATGACCTAAGATATGGAGGTACGTACTGATCCTCATTTCAGCCACATCACACTCGACAGTGAATTGCTCAAGTGCATGTCAAAGGTCAAAGTCAGATAAGGCAATGAAGACAACATTGTTTTGAAAACAACAGTTAACAAACCCAGCTCTACTTTTTGACTACGATTTAAGATTATCACTTTAGCTCTGATTATTTGTGTATTTTTTTAGTTCATGAATTCCTGAAATCTTTGTCTAAAATTTTTGTGACATGTATTGAGCCTTGGTAGTTGTTTTTTGACTTCCCAGTTATGACCCACCACTTGCTGCTTTACTTACGATTCATCTTCTTATTTGTTTTCTAACATTCTGTTAAATGCAGTCAGCAACATGTGTACAAATCCACTCTTTTACACCAAAGGTATAATTTGTTTTTATTGTCAGGTTTATTTTAATTCAGTACTTTAAAAGGTAATCAAGAATGTTAATAAGTAGCCCCAGGAATATGTGCAACAGTCATTGGCAGATAAGCAAAGATGTACTTTAGAAGTGTAAATGCAAATAAATAAATAAACATGCTGACTTTAGTGACAATGAAAAACTACCTGGAAATGGAGTGTCGTTCAATCAGTATTAAAATAGCACCTTTTTCAACATAAGTGTTCAATTTCTCAAGAGATGAGTTCAGTGCCAAGAGGAGCCTTACACAACATAATGAAATGAGACAAGTATTAACAGCGGCCTTGTAGCTCGGGACTGGACCCTTGATGAACCTGTCATCATTCACACTTAATAAAATTGTGGATTATTATAGCACATTCAAAAGTAAGTGATTCATGCTTAAAAAAATTGTTGGTCCTGCAGCATGACATTGCTTATAAGCACAGGAGAAACAGAATAGCTAAAGCAGAAGAATTGACACATTTTTGAATGGCAAAGTCTAAAGTTATAATCTTAGTTCCATTTAAATTCAGTGATATTATAGCTCAAAAACATCACTAAATCGTAATATTTCTCTAAAGACAAATGAATGGGAATGTACCCATCTTCATGTACAGTACAGTACTGATTAAGAATATTTTTTTGATGTGAATGCTTACTAGAAGAGGTCCGAGCAGGTAATACATTTATGCTTACATGTTCATTGAAAACAGAAAAAATAGTAGTGCTTTTTTATTTATTTTATTTTGATATAAAATAAGTCAGAAATGTCGATAATTTTAAAATACTCAAAGTTGTTTAAACATTAATATATGTTTAGTACATCATTTTATTTAAAAAATCACACGTCACTCCAATTGAAATCCGATTTTCCTTTTAATGCCCGCTCAGACATCTTCCTGTTCTTTCCTGCATTCCGCACCTTAAAGTACTTTTTGTATACAAATCTTGATGGGCTTATTTATTTGACCAAAACCGTGTGTATGAAAAAAATACTTTGTGAATATTGTCATATGCATTGCCTAAACCTGGAGCTAAAACAAAACAAGCTCCTTTGACAGCTTGTTGGTTGTCTTTCTGTCTAAATATATTGTAAATTATATGCCCAGATGTTTTTATAAACATTGAAATGTAGCCCATATGTTGGGAATTTGTTTAATTTTCAATTACAATTAAATATGAATTGTATTATGAAACTCATTTTCTAGAGTTTACTTTACATAATTAAATCACTGGGCTTTTGCCTCCCTAGGATACATGTAGCCAAGGTTCAGTTCATATTGTGCACATATATATTATATATATATATATATATGTGTGTGTATGTGTGTGTGTATTGGGGCACCAGATGGTGTAACCCGTATAATTAAATGGAAAAAGGTGGTAGAAATTCAACAAAATATTTAAAATATCAGTCAGCACTAAATAAAAACATCGTTCCAGATGCAAGTCTAAACTACGGCTTCCATTCTTTTGTAGTGATGTCTTTTTTATGCTAGACAAGATGGAAGAGTCAGGCTCAAGTGACTGGCAGTGATGTTATTGCCATTGACATCAATGATCTCCTGATCTGTGGTTGAAAGGACATGAAAGGCAGAGAATGACAGTGCCGACCCATGACTTGGAGAGGAATTACCAATTGTTAACCTCTAAAGTAGTCTCCCAAGCACATGTGTGACAGGACATATTGCAATAACAGCAGACTTTAAGCCACAAAGAATGTTGGTAACCAGTGGAATCCCAATTAATCCAGAGAGAAAGCAGAGAAAATTGACCAAAATCAGCACAGCACACAAGGGTGCTAAAATAGCAAAAGAAGGTTGTGCTTCTAAGCGCTCTCTCAGTCACTGGTATTCTTCAAATTGATTGTCTCCTTCTGGTCCTGGGTGTTTTTTTAGTGCTGATTCCCACAAGGGGTGAGTCCTTGTTAGGATATTCTTTCCTATCCATCAAAATAAAATGTGCTCTTTAACATGGGTGTCATACACTGGGATATGTCTTGTTTTTTTTTGTTTTTTTTTATTATATTTGTATTGTGTAAGAAAGCTTCTGAAATTGTTAACATAAGGTTAGCATATTACTGCTTTTTCAGATTTATTTAAAATATAGGTTTTCAAATTTTTAAATAATCCCATTTTATTTAGTATAGCAGTTTAGCTGGGACTCTTGGGACAGCAGTTAGTGGGCTATGACTGGGTGGGAAATGCAAATTCTGTCACCAGGAGATTGGAGAAATCCTGTTCCTTCAGTTCTGAAGAAAGAGGGACAGAAAATAAAATGGAAAAGTAGACCAATGGCAAAAATTTGGTCAAGAGGTTGAATAACAATAAAGCATCCATCAATTGGGGTACAATAAGATATCAACTGGCGGGCTGCTGCTAATGCTATGAATATGGACCAGCCTGTTGATGAAGTCAGTATGAGGTGGATGAGGTGGTTTTGCATCCTTGTGAGGTTCAATAGGGAGTGTACGGGGCACCAAAACTCAAAGGAGTATTTAAGTCAGGGATTTTTAACTTGGGTGTTGCATCGCATTGCAGTTGCGTGTAGGGGATGTATTATTGGTGGTTGCAAGAATTTAATCCACTGTATATATTTGCAAATCAGTATTAAAAGAGTACAGCCTTTTTTTTCTTCAGTTGTGTCAACATTAAAGAAAGTATTCCTTTTATGAGCCGTCACTATTATTTTTGGGGCGGATTATCATTCTTTAAATTAAAGAACTCCTGATTTAAGTGCATGTGCACTACTAAGAATACCTGGTAGGGAGAAAGCGGTGCATATCAAGGGTGCCCAACATCAAGTGGCAAAACACAGTGAAATGGGGAGAAAAAATAAGGCTGTTCTGATTTGACTAACAGATGCAACATCACCGCTTTGTTGCCAGGAGTTAGCAACCAGAGGACATGATGAGAGTGGAGACTCTGTCAATAAGGGCAAATTTAGAAAATTTACAGATCTCTTTGACAGCTCACTTTGTCATTATCTGTGTTTTCTGGAATTCTGGTATGTCACAGTATACACAAATTTGTTTTATTGTTGCTTCTTTAGGAGATGAAGGAAGAGGTCAAAACATCTTCTTTTCTTGCAATTAGAAGAGACGGCAGGCATTTCATATCATGTATAGCTGTCCATAATAATGAGTTACGTGGATATTACCAGCTTATGTTTTATTGGTTTCTTTGATGCGTGAGATGCAAAACCCGATTAAAAACTATGGGAAACTGATTAGATTATAAAGTGTTCCTTCAGATTAAACAGTAAAGTGTAGATGGAGATGAGGATATGTGTTATTATATGTTTTCTCTTTCCATTACTGATAGCCCCACACAAAGTAATTACTGAAGCAAATATGTCACATCAGAAAACACCACTTGTCAGAATTTGTCTCAAACTGGCTATAAGTTGGGTAAAAAAAAAAAAAAATTAAAATTTATTATTAATAAAAGTATAAAATATAGACAGTGGTATAAAACGTAAAACATTTGCCACCTCCTGATACCTCCTTTTAATCATCTGCTTTACTGCTGTCACAGGACCACTACATTTTGACATCAATTGTTCTGTAAAAATGTAGTTGTATCATTAAAATATAAAAATAAAAATAATTATTTTAGTGTAGAGAATTATCAGAGAGGAAGAAAATCAAGTGGCTCTTTTATAAGAGTGATTCTATAGAACAGTAGTTCCTTATTGGTTGCAGCTTGATTATTTAAATAGGTTCCTTTAAGTTAAATATTGTTTTAATAAAATATTGGATTACTACACAAATAGTCAAGGAGCAGTCTTGCAGAACATAAATTATCATAGATATTTGAAATGATTCATGATTATGAGGTCTTGGAAATTGGGACAGCATGAAAAACCAAAAAAGATTGTCATTCTCTGTGAAATAAAGAATATGATGAACAGGATAATCTGTGTACAAATAGGTAAAGAAAAATAATGCTAAAAAACAAAACAAGCCTGGGACCAGATGTGTTTACTTGTTTTATTACTACCCATTCATTTGCTTTCTTTTGAAAACCCCTGATCCATAATATGGAAGACAAATGGGCACTGGAGGTTTATTTTGAAATTTTTGGGAGAGTCAAGCTTGACTTACATTCCAAAAATGATGTTGACAGATATACGTTTAAACAACTTTCTACTCTTGTTTAGCATTCAAGGGGGTAGAGCGCAGCCACCGCAGAAATGAAGCCAGTAAATTCAGTCACTCCCATCACAACTTTAGATTTTGAAATAGTCACAGCAGGGAATTACTCCTATATAATGAATTTAACTTTTTTTTCTTTTTCAAATCTTTGATGTATAAATGATAAAGTGTACTTTACAAGTTTTATATATTTATTTCCAAGGAGCCTGAGCCTTTAGCATACGGTATGTTGTGTGTTGGGCGGCACGGTGGCGCAGTGGTAGCGCTGCTGCCTCGCAGTTAGGAGACCCGGGTTCGCTTCCCAGGTCCTCCCTGCGTGGAGTTTGCATGTTCTCCCCGTGTCTGCGTGGGTTTCCTCCCACAATCCAAAGACATGTAGGTTAGGTGGATTGGCAATTCTAAATTGGCCCTGGTGTGTTTGTGTGTGTCCTGCGGTGGGTTGGCACCCTACCCAGGATTGGTTCCTGCCTTGTGCCCTGTGTTGGCTGAGATTGGCTCCAGCAGACCCCCGTGACCCTGTGTTTGGATTCAGCGGGTTAGGGGATGGATGGGTGTCGGGGTTTGGGATAGTGATAATTCTTTGTTTGAAATTGTCAAGTGATAAGTATAATGATAGCTTTGTCGAGTTGTTGGAGTTTAGATCTCAGTAAGTTGGAAGATTAAATTGAAAATTATTCTGCTTTGGGCAATAATCCAATGCAGCTAAGAGTGATGAGCTTATTGCTTTGTTCGGGACTCTAGTAGTTGCATTTTTAAAACCTTCTGATATTCAAATGCTTTGGAAGATCATTAAAGGTTTTCCAAAAAAACAATAATAAACTCAGCAGTGCTGATGGCATCGTAGGGTAAATCTTGAGCTTGCACGTACAATTTTGGTGCTTATCAACCTGTCAATGTACCAAGAGGTTTACATAAAACTTTAATTACATTTCTACCTTAGAGTAAGGGAAAGGCACCATATAAATAAAATGTATTACTATTATTTTATTATTAATAAATTGATTAGTGGCTGTGTGCCTGTTTGGTAGCTATGTCTCTGTCATTCCAAAACATGGTGCATCACAAACATTTTTAGTAATAACATGCAAACAGATGGTGCATCTCTGTTTGAAGAGCGCCCTCTTCTACGCGGTGGTGTGCTGGGGAGGCAGCATAAAGAAGAGGGACGCCTCACACCTGGACAAACTGGTGAGGAAGGCAGGCTCTATTGTAGGCACGAGCTGTGGCAGAGCGACGGGCGCTGAGCAGGCTCCTGTCAATCATGGAGAATCCACTGCATCCACAGATTATAGACTGTTATACCTGCCTCACACTCTCCACCTTGCAGTTTTTAACTTGCACTGCATTTTTATCACTCTTTAATTAATATTGTTTTTATCAGTATGCTGCTACTGGAATATGTGAATTTCCCCTTGGGGATTTATAAAGTATCTATCTATCTATCTATCTATCTATCTATCTATCTATCTATCTATCTATCTATCTATCTATCTATCTATCTATCATGGCTTCAAAAATCATTATCTGTCCAGCATTTTGGCTTCAAAAATCATTATCTGTCCAGCATTTTAGATGTTGTTGGTATATTATGGTAGGGAAATATGCAAGGAACATCTTTTTTTAAATCACAAACTACTTAATGTATGTTTTATTTGAAAACAATTAGGATCATCCCAATCATATGTCCTGTAAGTGATCCAATGTCAACTCACACTAGCAAGCTTACACGTCACAAAAGATTGCTTCAAGTGAAACACAGCTCTCAGACAGAGAACGACAAGCCCAGCATCTCCAACTAAGAAAGAACATTTTTGTATTGTGCTTTGGTAAATGATAGCACAGTGGTCAATGATGCTGTCAGTTATACTGCTGTCTAGTTTTGATGAAAAAATAGACGTTGTAGTTAGTGGTTTGTGCCGTTCTCCTTTTTTTGTTGTTATTGTTGGTTTGATGAGCATACCTATTTTCCCCAGTACACTAATCATTGACATCATATGACTATTTCTGTTTAGAGCCTCCTTCTGGTTCGGTGAAACTGTTGCATGCTAGAGCAGTGTTAAATCAGATGAAAGAAGCTAATGTGCATTGTAATACCAGAAATAGAGCAGCAAGTTCAAACGTATGAAAAAGAATGTAAATGAGGCTCACTTCTGGCACCCAGCATCTGACTGGGTGCAAACCTCTTCAAGGCCATTGGTGGATACAGAGCTTGACTCAGTCAGTACAGGTGTCATATCATAATGCAGGCAACCTAAGGCAAGCTAACTGTGAAGCATAAGGACAAAAGCTTGCTTGACCTTGAATTTCAGTACGAGTACAGACTGTGAAAGTAGACAATGAGAATAATCCTGTTTTTTTGAGTTTTAATTAGAACATTAAAACCCTTAGTACTTGTAGTATCATCAATGCTATCCTATCACTGTGAACCAAATTCACCAATCACTTAGTTATTCACCTACTAATAGTGGATATGAACTTGGATTAATCTTTTGTGAGACATCCTATTTTTTCCTACAGATGATGTCTTGTTGCCAAAGAGGTTCTCAGTGTGACAGGTAATGTTGACCATACTTTTGCCCAAGTAAACACCATAGACTCTCTGCATAATCTCTGTTTCTGCCCCATTCCAACCTCTCAAAAATCATCCTTCTTTAATGTATTGCGATCTAAAAAACATGTGAACTCTCTCTATATATGTGTTATTTCAAAGGTTCAATGGATTCAGAAAGTACTCAGACCCCTTCACTTTTTTCACATTTTGTTATGTTGTTGTTATGTTAAGATTATTTTAAACCAGCTTAACCTTTTCCCTCATCTAGCGCCACTCAATGACAAAGCAAAAAAAAACAAAACAGGATTTTAGAATTTTTTGCAGATTCCTTTAAAATAGAACAAGGAAATATCACAATGGTACATATGTTTTCAGAACCTTTACTATGACACTTGAAATATGGCTCAGGTGCATCCCATTCTGTTAATCATTGTTGAGATGTTCCTACAACTTGTTTGAACTCCATTTGTGTTAAATTCAATTAAATAGACCTGATTAGGAAAGGCATGCAAGATCAGGAGGTGGCAAGAGCAAAGACCATGCCATGAGGTCGAAGGAATTGCCTGCAGAGTGTATAGACCGTAATGTATCAAGGCACAGATCTGGTGGGGGGGCTACAACATATTTCTGTGGCATTGAACATTCTCAAGAGTAGTGTGGCATCCATAATTTCTAAATGGAAGAAGTTTGGAATAACCATGAATCTTCCTAGAGATGACCACTTAGCAAAACTGAGCAATTGTGTAGAATGGCCATTATAAGGGAGGTAGCTAAGAACCTGTTAGTCACTTTGGCTGAGCTCCAGATGACATACACGGAGGTGGGGAAAGAGTCTAGAATGACATTTCTATTTTAATTTTAATTGACTTGTTTTTTTATAAGATTTGTTCCCCTGAATTTCTTCATTGTTCCTCTGAATTGCTTCATTTCTTTCCTAAAATGGCACCCAAACAGTAATGAAATGTGGAGTGAGTGAGCCAACAGAAGACCAACTAAGTCAAGGCCTCAAACTCCAACCAATTTCACTCCAACCAGTTGCTTAATTAGGTACTGATTCTTGTTGTTAATTACAGTTTTTCTCAGTTGCTTTGGTGCATTTCTCACAACAGAATTGCAGGAAGAGGTGGCGGGGGCCTATTTGCACTCCAACAGGAAGGTGCTATTTGTGCTATGGTCATAGCAAATAATGTCATAAGACAAGGAAATAAACTGCCATTATTGCTGACGACGATGTGTTTTGAGAATGTCCAGTCTGTTGGCATCTCAGCTATTGACAGGGTGCTGAGGAGAAACCAAATGAGTATGAAGCAGTTATACTATGTACCATTTGAAAGGAATAGTAAAGAAGTGAAGGAATGTCATTACCAGTATGTGCAGGTAAGACTGAACATGTGCAGTAATACTGTAACTAATCTTCTGTTCAGCAAATAGTCCAACATTGTTTATCGACATGCAGTACAGTTGATATCACTTTGACACATTTGCTACTGCTGTGAAAGCAACAAGAATATGTAAGATTTGACTCTATTGTCTCCAAAATTAAAATGCATTTTACATCAAACTTACTGTAGTATCTTGTTTGTTACAGCATATAATGGACCTGGAATCAAGTGAACCACCACATATTTTCATATACATGGATGAGACTGGCTTCAACTTGGCCAAAGGAAGAAGACTTGGGCGTAATCTGATTGGACGGAGAGCTACTGTTGACGTGACGTGCCAGGCCAGCGGGGTGGGATCATTACTGTGTGCGGCTGTTTTGGACAATGGGGTCCATACACATTCCTCTTGTGGGGCCATACAAGGGTGGCGCAGTGGTAGCGCTGCTGCCTCACAGTTAGGAGACCTGGGTTTGCTTCCTGGGTCCTCCCTGCATGGAGTTTGCATGTTCTCCCAATGTCTGCGCGGGTTTCCTCCCACAGTCCAAAGACCTGCCGGTTAGGTGGATTGGCGATTCAAAATTGGACCATGACCCTGCCCAGGATTGGTTCCTGCCTTGTGCCCTGTGTTGGCTGGGATTGGCTCCAGCAGAACTCCGTGACCCGGTGTTCGGATTCAGCGGGTTGGAAAATGGATGGATGGGGCCATACTACACCCAACATCTGCTGACCTTCTTGAACACCCTCTACAGGGATCTCATTCCTGAAGAGGAGATTGGTCAAGAAAATGTACCACAGTCTGTTATCATTTGTGATAATGTGAGTTTCCATCACTTCAACCTAATCGGACAATGGTTTGCCAACCATCCCAGGATGCTGATGGAATTCCTACCTCCATATTCCCCATTCCTCAACCCGATTGAGGAGTTCTTCTCAGCTTGGAGGTGGAAGGTATACGAACGTAACCCACATACACAAATGACACTGCTTGCTGCCATGGAAGCTGTGTGTGGGGATATAACACCAGGCTGGATAAGACATTCTAGGAGGTTCTTTCCACGCTGCATTGCAAAGGAAGATATCCGTTGTGATGTGGATGAGAACATGTGGCCCAATATACAGGATCAGCGCAATTGTAGAGAGCATTTAAAGTTTCAGTATGTATATAGTTTTCGATGTTGTAATTTTTCCTTCATTTCACATGTTATGCATAAAGTATTGAAATTTTATTTTTTTTTGGTAAGACTCCAAGTGCATGGTATGTCACCATATACCTGTGTAATCAAAATATTCTTCTTGAATCAATCTCCCACAATCAGTGTCTTGTATTTTTGTTTCCTGCCTTTATCATTCAGATGTCTTGTGCATCAGAATGTTTAGATTGTGCCAGTTTTATATTGATAACATGACTTTACATTTTGGCTGTCATGTCCGTGGAGGATGATTCATGGACTTGGCATTTTGATGGCACTGACATATTCAGCAATGTAAATACTTGCTTTTGAGGCATGGATTAAGGATTTTGAAGAGGGTACCTGCTTTTGCTGGTCATCCATGATGTTTTGCCATTTGCACGAAGTGTTCGGCGTAATGAACTCGCTGTTATCCAAATGTTAAGTCTGTTGTGAGAAATGCACCAAAGCAACTGAAAAAAAACTAAAGCCATTAATTCCATGGCTTGTCTGTTATTGCACAATGAGCAGCAACATTTCCAAAATTGTTGATTGTCTCTTTTCTAAGAGTGCTGTTAAAATGTTTTGTGGACCTGAGAAGATCTACATTCCTGAGACCTTCACTTTTCTTTATTTTCAGATATTGTATGAATAACAGTGTTGGTCATGTTTTGCTGGCCATGTTTTGGTTCATTTTGTATTTCATTATTGTTTGGCTGGTAATTAAGGAAAGAAACAATTAAGTGTTCAAGAGCAAGTCGGTTAAAATTAATTAAATTAGGAAAAACAGGTCACTAATTAAGAAAAGGGTTTGAATGAAAACCTGTAGCCACAGGGGCCCTCCAGGACCGGAGTTGGGGACCCCTGCTGTAGAAAGACAACCAAAACTACAACAATCCATTCCACTTATCTGTGTTTTGCTTTTTGGATGAGTGGCCAGATTGCACATGAAAGCCTTCTTGGAGTTTGGAAACGGCACTTAAAGGACTCTCGGACTATGAGAAACAAGATTGTCTGCTCTGATGAAATCAAAATTGAACTGTCTGGCCTTATTTCTAAGTGCCATGCCTGAAGGAAGTCAAGCTCAGCTCACCATCTGCACACTCCATTACAACAGTGAAGCAGAGTGTTCGCAGCATCATGCTGTGGAGTTGTTTTTCAGTGGCAGGGACTGAGAGGCTAGTCAGGGTTGAGAGGAAGCAGAAAAGAGAAGTACAACGCTATCCTTAACGAAAATCTCCTTCAGAATGCTTTGGACCTCAGACTGGGCTAAAGTTTTACCTTCCAACAGAGAATGACACGAAGCACAAAGCAAAGCACAGAACTGGTGTTGACTTAAACGGCTGCCAAAATGGCTTTAAACAAGTGCTTAGTAAAGGGTCTGAATACTTGTGTCAATGTGATATTTCAGTGTTTTAGTTTAAATAAATTTGCAAAAAAATCTAACATCTTTTTTTTTTTTTTTTGCTTTTTCATTCTGTAGTAGTGAGTGTTTGAAGGTACAAATTTAAATGATTTTAAGGCTGCAACATAAAATGTGAAGGGGTCTGAATACTTTTTGAATGCACTGTGTATATATTCTATATATTGGTTAGGATAAAGCAGCTTACAAAAATATTTACCAGTTGACCAATTCGGTTTCATTGCAGGATTTCTTTTTATACGCTAAAATTAAAGAACTGGTCAAGGGTGTAAAATCCTTTGCACTGTTTTAGCTATATAAATTGTAATAGATTTAATGGAGTGGAAATAGAGGTGCTGGGGAAAAAGAATAAAGCAAACAGTTAAAATGGAAGGTGATAAAATTGAACATGTATACTGTGTAGGCGTGACTCAAATAATAGTCTCTAAAAATAACATTTATGTTTAATGTCCTAATCAAGAGAGAGCTTGAATTAGGCAGGTCTTTATTATACATTTGAGGTATGCAGGCAAAAGCTAACTCTCCCTAAAATATTTTTGTATTATCAACCCCTTTATGCTAACAATGTAGACTAAACACACTATTTACTTGTAATTTCATTTATATTTTTACTCAGTAATTCACACATTAAGTTAATAGTGTGTAATTGTGGTAATAGTAATACAATATGCATAGACATCTAACAGTGTATTTCTGAATTGAGGTTTTGAGGCACACTTCAAGCAAGAATTAGACTTCTGATCACACTTTATCATTGGCCACTGATCAACAGTCAAAAACACCCAGGATGCTCCAGCTTTGACTGTTGATTTGATTTTAAAGCAATTTACTTTTTAATCATTATCAGGATATTTGACATCTATTTGAGGATTCAATTCAAATTGCAGGGGTGTTATGAGTTAGACCATATATACAGTTTCATACATATAACTCTTCTCTTTGTCAGACCTATAGTTTACTTTTCTGGTTAAATATTTTAAGCTATGTTTTTTTGATTTTTGGTTATTGATTAGGTTTTGATGCCAATATTTTGTTGACCTTTGCCTGAATTCTGACTATGTGTCTCATCTTCTTGTCTCTATACTTCACTCATGCTTGAGTATTCCTCCTTGTACAACAGGAATGAAATGCTGATCCAGGGAGCATCCTTTCAGCCTGACAGACTTGCATTTGGTGAATTTGAACTTACTTAAATAAAATTCTGCTCTTGAGAAAGTGCATTTATTCTATTTAATGGAAAGCAAGTAAAATTTCATTTAAAGGAAGAGTAGTACACACATTCATAGCAAGAATTCTAAACAACTATTTACAGCTGATGCATAAAATGAGTTATCTGTGCCATCTTGCTTTTTAAAATTAGAAAAAATGATGGCAAAGTATAATCACATATGTATACAGGTGATCTGATGTAAAGTACAGACCATCAAGAGATGCTTATTTCTTCAAATGTGTTCATTTTCTCATCATGATTTAGCATTTCTAAATTAAATTTACCTAATTAAATGCAATTTGAACCCCACATTACAAGGTTTAAATATAACTATGGAAAATAAGTATGGGGAGCATTTGGTAGAGGTGTTGGCTGTACGGTGCAATCACATTGCATGTAATAGCTTCTGAAATATCACTTGTATTTTGTTTTGGGTTTAAACGTAAGGTTGGCTTCTAGTATCGATTTAAAAAGGAGAAAGTTGTGTCTGAAAAAATGGGGCTGGTGCAGAAAGGATTAGGCATCCAGGTGCTTTGTTAAATAATGAAAGGAAATAATTAAGTTTTGTTTAAATGTAGAGCCCAACCTATATTACTTGGAAATAAAGTGACAGGCATAGAAATCTGAGTAATAATCACACCAATTTTTATGCAATAATAAAATTAACCAGAAACACAAACTTCATGTCACTCACGTGTGCTTAGGAGACAGCCAATAAGCCCTGAGGTGAATGAACGATTGTGAGACAAGGGGATAATATTATTAATGCCTCTCTCCTTCTTCCACCAGAACTACCGAAGAAAAACAAATTAATTCACTCACCCTCGACAGTCCTGGATTCCCAAAATGGCTCCTGTTCCATTCCATCCCTCCCGCCTCCGTCTCCCGAAGACGATGTCACTTCCGGACGATCCCTGATGACATCACTTCCAACCCTACCCGATGGTGTCACTTCTGTCAACATCACTTCCACCAATGTCACTTTCAGGAGCACCTTGATGACATCATTTCTGGTTGCATCGTGATGATTTCACTTCCAGTCGCACAGTCATGATGTTATTTCTGCCATTACTTCCTTGCGGTCACCATTTTCTATTTATACTCACCTTCAACCACTCTGTATCATCAACTGTTATGGCTTTGATCACTTTTGCTATCATTTTTTCTGCAAGATCACTGAACATTATAAGGGAACAATTCCCCAACTCTTCGCTTGCATCTCCTGGGTGCTTGATTTCCTACACCATGCAGTGACTTCTTACACATTAAAATTGATTTGTTCAAATTGATATAAAATTGTAAACCAATGTATTTAAAGATCTGTATTGGGTTTGAATGATGAAATGTTGACATCTCTACATTTGTGAGAACATGCTTATTCTAATAAACGTTTGTAGTTAGCTACAGATGACATGAAAATGCCTTTGTCCTCTTACTGAATTCCTCTATTATTGCATATTTATGACCTGGAATGCTTCCAGGTCTTCAACTAAAATCTAATATATATATATATATATATATTGTAAAAAATCCAAATACCACTGACTCACTCATCACAAAATCTCCCAAACCATGAGGACTTGGGACTTGAAATTTGGAATGTAGGTTACCCTTGGCCCATAGGTGCTCCCTAAGAAACGGTTTTAAAAAGTTTGTGGTCCAAGCACGTTCTGTCTGTATGTCTGCTTTTCACAAGAGAATTACTTAATGGATTTAGATCTGCTTGTTTTCTATAATTTGCTTGAACTTTCCAGTTGATTTTGCGACTTCTCTCATCGCACTAAGTACCATAGTTCGCTGGCGGTACTGATATAATTATGCAAATCCAACAGAGTGGCTGTTAGCTGAAAGCAGGGCGACGGGGCCTTCCTCATTCACTTGCCAGCCTCTGTTCAAGTTGGTCTGTGTCTCGCCACATGTTGGAATGCACTTTGCCTCCACTTAGCTAGCGATACCTGTTTGTTCAACAGACATTTTCATCTACAGATTGTTACGGAGTAACGTTTGACATTTTTGAGAGAGAGATCAGAGCTCCATGTGTTTTAGAGGGTAGCTGCTGATTCCCAGAGATATCACAGCCATATGCTTTTCTCCCCATGCCGGGAACACTCTCCCATCAGAGCTGAACTCGATCAGATATAGTGCCAATGTCTATTGATTTTTAAAGTTTGTCCTGTTTCATTACTATGTGGGGTACAGCTAGTATTAGATAAAGGATGCCTGAGGGAACAAATAACAGTTTTGTAGTTGTTTAATTTATCCAATGAGCAAAGGTATCACCAATTCACACTGTGTGGAAAAAAATACTCCCTAGTGAAATCAACCCAATTAAAATGGTTGTGATTGAACATGGAAATTCTTGATTACAGCCAGCCATGCATAAAACATGAACCCCACTTATTTTGACTCTTACCATCAGAGTCGATATGCCAGGGAAAAGATTCAATAAATTCATTATGTAATGGTCTTTGTAAGTTTAGGCAAATCAGAGATTAGGATACCTGTCAGTCAGGAAAGGACTACAAAGCCATTTCTAAGGTTCTGAGACTCCAAAAACCAATAGTAAGGGCCCATAGCTCAACCTGAACAACACCTTTAATAGTTGTGAATCTTCTCTCAGGTGACTGGCTTGCTGAAGTTACTACAATGGTGCAATGTAAAATCATCCAGGAAATCACAAAGGATTCCAAATAAACAGCAAAGATAAGTGCTCATAACTCAACACTTAAAAGACACTGAGCAAAAATGATCTTCGTGGAAGAGTAGCAAGGCAGAAACCATTGCTAACCAAGGAAAACTTACATGCTTGCCTCTTATTTACCAGGAAAGTAAATGAATAATCTTCAAGCTTTTTGAAAGATTGTTCCATGGATAGATGGAACAGAAACATAACTTAAACATAGCACATGTCCAATTATGCATGGAATCTCATAGAACATCATACCAAAAGTACAAGATGATTGTGGTAGTGTGTTGGTGTGTTGGTTTTGTGACCTCTGGAGCGGGAGAACTTGCCATAATTGAAGCAACCAAGAATTTTTCTCTGTATTAATAGAAGAGGTGGATGTCCAGCCATCTGTGCTTTCACTGAAGCGTAGCTGGGTCATACAATAACAGTGATGCAAAACAGAAATTTTCACAACCAAATGGCTGAAGGGAAACAATTAAAGCTTTGGTCTGGCTTAGTGAAAGTCCAGACCTAATCCAACAGGGATGCTGTATATCAGATAGAAAGTTCATTCTTAAGCATATTCTAATCTTTCTAAACTAAAGCAGTTCTGCTATACAAGGAGAAGTGGGCTAAAATTTATCTAAAGCACTGTGAAAGACTAATACTGAATTATAGGAAGCATCTCCATTGAGATCATTGCATCTAAAAGTGACGTAACTAGTTATTAAGCAAAAGGGGTCCATTACTCTGTATATAACACAACACTCTGTACTTAGCCATACTCTTAAAAATGCTGGTTCTTTAAAGGCACTATATGTTTTTTAATGGATTGTGTGGTTCTTCATAGAACCATTTATTGAGAAAGGTCTCTGCATTTGAAGTTGGTTCTTTGTGCTTTGGACGCTTTCTGATATTTAGAAAAAATCTGAAATCTTCAAAGCATGATAATGTTACCTAGTAGAACATAGACAGATTAAGAAAACCTAGACTTAGCCTATGTTATTGTATGTCACAAGAGTCCTTTTAAAATCATGAGCCATTGGTATTTCATAAATCTGTTATTATCTATTCATGATTTATGAAGCCTGTTACAAATCTAAATAAAGATTCTTTCTGGAAACTTCACATGGAATGGTGTTTTGGGAACCATGAAAAGTTCCCCTATGGCACCACTCTGAAGCAGTCTGGCACCTTTATTTTTAAGAGTGTATAGTTGTACTATAGTATTCAACCCTAATGAAATGTGTCATGTTGTCAAATTTTGCATAGAAGTTGATACATTTTTTGTATGTTTTTATTTGTAATTTAGGCAAAGCAATGTAATATTAGTGTTACATTAGTGAGAAGTATTCATGTTTACCCCTACCTTTAAGGAATGGGTCTCTTTGAATTTTACGACAGAGTTGGGGGGAAGTGCCTTAAACAAGTTTGGCTAATATTTCTCTGAATTCTGTCAGTCAACCCCCATAGGAAAGTCAGGCTGCCTAACTGGCAAACTTTAGCTAAACAAATGGTTTAGGGGGCAGGTGTGAAGATGTTCTATTCCCCCATTGGTCTGAAGTATGGAACTGTCTTATATCAAAAACCTTTAAGTACCATGACATCCTATTGGCTCTAGGGGTTGGACAAAAAACCTATAAATTTGCTCACTCCCTCACTCTCTCTCTCTTACCGAACTGATGCATGAACTGAAAAGGACAACACAATGAAGAGCACAGCTCGGCAGCCATATTGAAACAGGCATGAGGCCTGTTCTGAAGAAAGCTGACCACAAATTAACTAGAGACATTTTTAAGTAACTAACAAGTCTGTGTGCCGCCTAAAACTATACATCACCATTTATCAGGCTATATGGTTGCCAATATTCAAATGTAATTTGCATATTGTTATTATTTATGAATATTACCAATAATACATTGTTTAAATTGTAACTTAACTCCAGCTTGTCTTTTACTACACCTAATTGCCTGTGGTTATAAATGTATAAGGGAAGGTGGGGAGTTATATACTATAATACCTTATAAACAGTGGTAAGTCAGTGGGACTTGAGGCACTCTCATAAATGCTACATATTAATAATATAAAAGGGGAAAGTAGAGCAATATATTACTCTACCAAGACAAAACAAATTACAACTGGAAATTTTACTACCTTTAATAATAAGACATAGATCAATGAAGTGCCTATCATGTACACCTTCCACCATTGATATTAACTATAAAATATTCAATTCATTTAAAGAGCAATGTCTATAGTTTAATGTAATGATTTTGATGAAAGTGATGAAAGAATACTTCACTTTAAGGCAGAGAATATTTTATCTGTTGCACCTCTACATGATAATAACCATTTTCTACCCTCTCAAACCTACACAGTATTTAATATTTGAAAAATGTCCGGGATTAAAACACTTTGAGAACTGTATGTAGATAATGTCTTTGCATCTTATGAACAATTACACTTCAAATTTAACTTCCCAGAATCACAATTTTCCACTACTTTTAAATCAGCAATTTTGCTAAAAGGAACCTGGCTAATTTTTCACACCTCCCACCTATTTATATTCCAGAAGAAATATTGATCAGTCTTGAAAACTCAGACAGTATCCAGAGGTGGGTAGAGTAGCCAAGAATTGTACTCAAGTAAGAGCAGCATTCCTTCAAAATAATATTACTCAAGTAGAAGTAAAAAGTAGTCCAGCAAAAACTTATTTAAGTAAGAGTAAAAAAGTACTTGGTGAAAAGACTATTCAAGTACTGAGTAACTGTTTGAACATAATAATAATGTAATAATTTAATAAGACAGACAAAAATGTAAAATGATGTGCAAATTCTGCCATTTCCAAATAATAAAATAAAAAAATGAGCAAAAATAAATCACATCTTTACAAAATAAAGATGCACAAATAACACAAAGTTCCAAATCTCAGTTTTTCACAACAAAGCTTTTGAAGCCGATATCTACAGTAGGTAACATGTATGTTTGAACAGTGCAAACTACTTACAGTGACAAGATATCCTGTACACTGACAGTATAACACTGCATATGTACTTTGTGGTGTAGCGGGTCTGCGCTTCAAAAAAAAAAAAAGTCCAGTTTCAAATCCATAAAGCCGTGTCACTCTCCGTGGGCGCAATTGCACGACTGCGGGGAGTTAATGAGGTAGTTGGAGTGAGTCGCACCTGCACACGTGAGTCCGATCATTCTCAATTGATTTATTGGCTTCCTGCGATGTGTGATTAAGGCCCACAGAGACAGGAATGTATATATACGGGTCAGCACAAAAAAGAAGGGGGAATCAAAGAAAAGGAGAAAAGACATGAGGTTAAAAGACATGAAAGGCAGGCTTGGGAATGACAATCTGGTTCTTGCAGTGAAGCTGTGACTGTTTAGCAGTGTACAAGAGCCCCACATGACTAAAAAGTCTCTCACAGGCTGCAAGACGTAGGAAGTTTGTGTGTGGTCATGTAACTGCATGGCTTCTTCTGATTGGTGAAACAGTCATGCAGCAGATCCACTGGCAACTTCTCTCTTGCAAAAATATAGTATAATGTATAAATGGAAAAAAGTAATGAGTCAATTGTTGCCCAATGTAGCGGAGTAAGAGTAGCGTTTCTTCTTCACAAATGTACTGAAGTAAAAGTAAAAAGTATGGTGCAGTAAAACTACTCTTTTTTTTAAAAAAAAAAGTTACTCAAGTAAATGTAATGGAGTAAATGTAACTCGTTACTACCCACCTCTGACAGTATCTCAGTAATACAGATATATACATACTAAGGTCTCTTCCTTTCAAAGATCCTAGGGTAAAGTGGGGAAAGCAACTTTTACTTATTATCTCAGAAAAGGAGTGGAAGGCAGCCATGCATAGAATACACTCCAACTCCATATGGGCGAAACATTCAATCATTCAACTTAAAATCTTTCATCGATCGCATTTATCCTGTTTAAAATTCTCCAAAATGTATCCAAATGAAGATTTAAGATGTAATCATTGAAATCTAGCACCAGCCTCACTGGGTCACGTGTTTTGGAAGTGTACCAAATTAATATCGTTTTGGGCAAACATCTTTGCCTGTCTTGGCAGCCTTGGTGCATTAAGAAATGTGTTTGACGTACCCCCAGATGGGCTTAAGTAGAGAAGGGCAAGTTGACTGTAATTGCCTTTACCACACTACTACCATGTGGACTTGCCTTGTTCAACTGGAAGAATCCCAGCCCACCTGTTATAGGTTCATTGGTACTTGATGTTTTATACATTTTTGAAACTGGAAAAAATCTAATTCTCACTTAAATAATCAGTTCAAAACTGTTTTTTAAATATGACAAGATCTAATTAATGGCATTTTAGAATAAGCATTGATATCAGGTAAAATCTCCTTTCTTTGTTGCTTTCAAAGATTTGATGTTGGCTCTCCTCTCTCTCTCTCTCTCTTGCAGGGGGTTGAATTCTGTTTTGTTAAGCTTGAATGATTGTATTTAATGTTATTTTCTTTGTTGTATAAATTAGAATTGATTGTATGGAATGTTATTTTCTTCAAATAAAGTAAAAATATTAAAAAATAAAAGTATATAATACAGGTTTTTAATTCCTCTTCCAATGAAATAAAAAATGAAATGTTGGCAGAGCACACTTGTGTCGTGACTTTGATAGTTTTGCATATTTCAATACATATTTAAAAATGTAATCTGCATTTATTCACAAATGCTGCAACGGCTAAAAAGTGTCATGTTGATGTGTGACTATTATCAATAACGCCTCTGTCCTTGCAGTTGCCCTTATCATACTGAGCCCCTCACTATGTAAAACAAGCAGGACATATGCAATGACTCTAAGGCTCATTTTGTTTAACACATTTTCATAAATTTTCATAGCAGGTATCTGATTACTTACAAAATACAAAGCACCCTTAAGCCTGCACCTGAGTCACAGTGCTCACACTTGACATACAGTGAGTCCATTATTCCAGGCAGCCAGCAATACATTTACTATTATACTACTGTATATGCTTGCTCGTGGTTTGTTCCTGTCAGTGAATCTCTTCGTAAATGGGTACTCATTTAAGAAAATGCATATAATATATGTCAACAGGGCTTAAAAAGGCACCACCAATATTTTTATCATATTTAATATGACTACAATGCATAAGTTACAAATGGATAAGCTCATACCAATTAAAATGTTTTTGGTCAGTTGGCCAGCCATGTACGGAACACACATGGTTGCAGAAAAAGTTGGATTCCTACAGCATTTGTGTTGAGGTCCAAGGAAATGATATGACACACAAAGTGAGGAACATATGGTGATGTTCTGGATTCTCAAGGCGTGCCTGCTGCAGTGTTTCACAGATGTGGGCAGCAGTGTGAAAATGGGAAACTAATAATAGAATGCCTTATGACACCTCAAAGGCAAACTTGTGTTAAGCTAAACATGCTCATTTTGCACACAGTTGTGTTAATCCAAGAACAAAATCAGCCATTTTTACACAGGGAACTCAGGACTTTACCAGATTAGTTGTGCTAGTAGTTTAGTCCCAAATATATACCATACTGTATGTACAGCATATGTTTTTCTTGCATTTTGCCATTCATCAAAGTTGTATAAATTCTTACTTGCCTTAATCAGAGAGTAGACCACTTATTTTAAAATCCATATGATTTCCAAACACTTATTTTATGGCTTTAATGACCTTCGCCCAGTTGCACTCACCTCCTTTGTTATGAAATGCTTCAAGAAGTTGGTCCTTGTTCATCTCAAGCTTTTTCATTCAAAAACAACATCCCCTCAACAACAATCAGTTTTCATTTTGTCCAAACAAGTCAAATGAAGATGCTGTTTCTGAAGAAACTTCACACAGCCCTGATTCACCTGGACAACAGTGGCACATATGTGAAGATACTATTCATTGACTTTAGTTCAGCATTTAATATTATAATCCCCTCCAAGATGCTCAAAGGTCACTGAGCTTGACTTTAGCATCTCCCTGTTTAATTGCATTTTGGATTTTCTTACCAACAGACCACAGTCTGTTAGATTAGACTGCCACACTTCCTCCACTCTGACCCTGAGCACTAGTGCAGCACTGGGCTGTGTGCTGAGCCCCCTACTCTCCTCCCTCTTCACTTTTCACTATGTCCTCATAAATGAATTTAACATAATCAATAAATTTGTCAATGACACTATGATAGTAGGCCTCATCAGTAACAACGATGAGCCAACAAACAGAGAAGAAGTCCAGCACCTAATGATGTGATGTTCCATTAATAACCTGGCCTAAAATATCATGAAAACCAATGAGCTCATTGTGGACCACAGGAAACCCAAAGGCTGCAGGTAGTCCACCATGTTCAAAATTACAGACGAACATGTCTCCAGCTTTAAGTTCTTGGGACACATTTTCAAAGAACCTTTCATGGTTCCACAACACCTCTGCCCTAGTCAAGAAGGCACAGAAGAATCCTTACTCACAGAGTAAACCGAGGAAAGTCCATCTGTCTCATCAGATTCTAGTGAACTTCTAACACTGCACCCTCGACAGCTAACCGACTAACAGGAACCAGGCACATAGCATCATCAGGAACCTATCTCACCCTAGCCATGGTCTGTTCAACATTTTACTTCCTTGGAGGCAGTACAGGAGCCTACATCTCAGTACCAGTAGGATCAGGAAAAGCTTCTACCTTGTAGTATTCATCCTGCTAAACTCAAGATCCCAGCGCTATGCCACCTCCATCTTTTCCAGAGAGAGAGAGGGTGGGAGCATGCACTGATACAATGTGGTGCTGCAGTCACCACACAACAAACCTTTCCAATCTCAACTTAAAACTATACATACATTCCCTAGAACTCTGTAACTGCCTCAGGTCTATCATGTTTGTCCTACACACTTCACACTTCATCTCAGAAAGCATTTGATAAAGTGTCACATGAGAGGTTGGGCATCAAATTAAAAGAAGTGGGAGTTCAGGGTGATGTTTTTAGATGGGCGCAGAACTGGCTCAGACACAGGAAGCAGAGGGTGATGGTGCGAGGAACCTCATCAGAACTGGCCGATATTAAGAGTGGTGTTCCACAGGGGTCAGTGCTAGGACCACTGCTATTTTAATATATATAAATGATTTAGATAGGAAAATAAGTAACAAGCTGATTAAGTTTGCAGATGATACCAAGATAGGTGGATTAGCAGATAATTTGGAGTCCGTTATATCATCACAGAAGGACTTGAATAGCATACAGGCTTGGGCAGATTTGTGGCAGATGAAATTTTATGTCAGTAAATGTAATGTACTACACATAGGAAGTAAAAATGTTAGGTTTGAATACACAATGGGTGGTCGGAAAATCGAGAGTACACTTTATAAGAAGATCTTAGGAGTCATAATGGACACTAAGCTATCGACTTCCAGACAGTGTTCAGAAGCCATTAAGAAGGCTAACAGAATGTTAGGTTATATAGCATGGTGTGTGGAGTACAAGTCCAAGGCAGGTTATGCTCAACCTTTGTAATGCACTGGTGAGGTCTCATCTGGAGTACTGTGTGCAGTTTTGGTCTCCAGGCAACGAAAAGGACATAGCAGTGCTAGAAAAGGTCCAGAGAAGAGCGACTAGGCTGATTCCAGGGCTACAGGGGTTGAATTATGAGGAAAGATTATAAGAGCTCAGCCTATACAGTTTAAGCAAAAGAAGATTAAGAGGTGACATGACTGAAGGGTTTAAAATTATGAAGGAAATTAGTATAGTGGATCGAGACTGTTATTTTAAAATTAGTTCATCAAGAACACGGGGACACAGTTGGAAACTTTGTAAGGGTAAACTTTGCACAAACATTAGGAAGTTTTTCTTTACACAAATAATGATAGACACTTTGAATAAGCTACCAAGTAGTGTGTTAGACAGTAGGACGTTTGGGATTTTCAAAACTTGACTTGATGTTTTTTTGGAAGAAATAAGTGGATAGGACTGGCGAGCTTTGTTGGGCTGAATGGCCTGTTCTCATCTAGAGTGTTCTAATGTTCTAATCAACCAACCAGCCCTAACCAAACATTAGAGTTAATCTATTAATACCTCGGAACTATCAGGGCTCTGCTGTACTTGTACCTAAATAACTGTATGCATGTTACTGTTTCTATTATTTAAACTGTTCATATACTTTACTGTACTTATTCTATTCCATTCATTCTGCATTACTGTACACACTGTCCATACTGTATAGATAACTAACACTAATCATTCTACATATACTCTTGACTTACTTTTGTCTGTAAAATCTCTCACTGTGACATATATTGATATTTATTTGATTCCGTGCCAACTTCTATTTATACTTCTGGTTCGATGGAAAACTGCTACTTTTATTGCATTCAATGACAATCTAATCTAATATAATCTAATCAATAGCTTCTGAATTATTGTCCCGTTCAAAATGACACTAAATATATATATTTTGTTAAAAATATTTTCTAACAGGTGGAATTTTCAAAATACAAATATATTTTAAGTAATCATTCTGAAGGTTGTGCTGATTCTCACTTGCCTAGCAGGAACATGCAAAGGAACAACAGGAAATGACCACAGGAGACACCAGGTAAGTCATGTATGCCAATATCACATTACGTGTATTCTTGTCATGGGGTATGTCAAACTTGCCAACTGCAGTTACCAAGCTCATTGCCGGATCATGTCATTTTAAATGACTAAAAATCACTGGGTATGTCTAATTTACCAACTGTATGCTGACCTTCCAGCACAGTTGTGCTCACCCCTTTTTGTGACAGTCAGTAGCATGCTGCTTGACGAAAATGGTGCTATGCAAGGGGTTAACAGCTACAGCGCGTTCAGACATGGTGATCTCTGCTCTTTTTTTCTTTTTCCATTCTGTTGTGGTACATAAAATTTAAGACATTAGATAGAAAGGCATCTCTTCTGTTTGTAAGGTCCAAAATCTGTGCCTTCCTTATTCCTAGGCTATTCATCATTTCATTATATGCATTGTACTTGAGAATAAGGATTAATTGGATGTCATCTCTCATGTACACAGAGCCAGTCTCTACAACTAGATAAAATCAGACATGTTTGATTTTCTTTCAGTGTGTCGCAGACTACTTTGACTGAATTACTGGGGATGTCAGACTAGATAACTGACCTTCACGGGAGCGCAAGGCCAACTACCTCCAACTGCACATTCTGACATAGCATTTATCTGTCTGCTTCCTCCACAGCTCTGAAGTCACCAGCCCCGAAGAAGATCCCTAACCCCCAGCTAACATCCTCGCCCACCACCTCTCAACCCCCTACCAATTCATTGTCCTTTGAAAGGTCTCCGCCAAGCTCCTGAATGTCATCTGCTTGATGAACATGACTGTAAAAAATACACTCATATTGTACTTGTGCCAATACTGACTTTGTCTGAGTGAACTTAAACAATAAATATTAAATGGACACTGAAATGAAAGGCCCTTTGCAGTCCTTAAACTGCCACTCGAGATATACTACACCCATGCTGAGGCTCACTGAACATTTTACGTATTTTGTGAAAGGTTTTCACCTGAGTTTATGGCTAATATATAGTTGAATAAACTCTGAACATTGTTTTTCTTTGACCCAGTGTCTTCTCACATGAATATCTCTCCCTTGTGGTGTTTACAACCATGGGTGCCTAATGTATCAATTGCTTTCACTTTCCTCTTCCAACTAACAATCCAAGAAAGAGAAACAGGCGGCTAACAGCTTTGGAGCATTGCGGGATAACTTTCATGAATCTGACTGGCATCTAAACCAAACAAAACTCCCTGTAAACACTTCCGCTAACATTAGATCTTTTAAATGGTTATGTTCAGCTGAACTGTTTATAGCAATATAACTTTTCCTTAATTTTTAATTTCCCACATCTCATCTCTCCTTTGCTACCTGCTTCTCACTATTTACTCTAGTTTAACATGGCAGTTCTGAGTTTTAGTATTAATTACTTACATATCTACAGTATAATATAAAAACCGGTCACTAAGCTATTATGTCAGTCTCTGCTAATCTCTGTAAGTACTGCACATATACTGCATACCGTGTGATTCACTCACAACAGCTTCTTTGGTATTGTCCTGGTCTAGTAATAATAAATGATTATGTAACATGTAGAGGGTCAACTAGGGATTCTTGTGAAAAGATTATATTTTAACAAGCTTTGTTATTGCTGAACTGGTACTCAGAATGTTTCCAGCTATTTTCAGTAACTTCAGACTTTGATCACTATGCAGATAAGTTTAAAGTAAGCTTCTGTTATTGTGGAGTTCCATCCATCCATTATCCGTCCAACCTGCTACATCCCAACTACAGGGTCACGGGTGTCTGCTGGAGCCAATCCCAGTCAACACAGGGCAGGAAACAAACCCCGCACAGGGTGCCAGCCCACCGCAGGACACACACACACACACACACCAAGCACACACTGGGGACAATTTAGAATCACCTATGCACCTAACCTGCATGTCTTTGGACTGTGGGAGGAAACCCACGCAGACATGGGGAGAACATGCAGGAAGGACCCAGGAAGCGAACCCGGGTCTCCTAACTGCAAAGCAGCAGCGCTACCCACTGCGCCATCGTGGAGTTCCAAAAATAAAACTGATTACAAACCCTATTGATGAGTATTTAGGTTGAGCTTCTCACTTGAGCTACCCAGCTTTCAAGCCACATTTCCTGTCTGTCTCTGTATGTTACCTTTACAATAATAGCACCCAGTCAGTCCTTTGCTCTGATGTACATATTTATACGTCACGTTTCATAAAGGAAAAATGCCTATAAAAACAGCAATTACAAAAAGTTATTAAGATGCTTGACTGATTAAAATGCTCACTAACCTGACACACACATTAATGTAATCATTTTTATTGAATGCCAGTGTTAAGTTGATTATGCTATTAGCCATTTTTCTACTCATTTCTTTTTTTCCATAAATGTATCTAATGCAAGCCAGGAGCCCACCTCAGATAGGATGATACTGGAAAGACAGGGAGTCTTACTTATGTGTTTAGATCATTCTGCAGTGGGCTTTTAAAAATAAATACTTAATAAATAAACATGTTTGCTAAGTTATAAACAATTAGGATGCAAAAGGTTTTAAATTATATTAACACCCATTACAAAACTTCCCAAATGTCTCCTCCACACTAACCAAGTGTGTAGTTTAAAATTGCCAGAAACTACATCCCTCTCTAAAGTTACAAAATTGTACTTCAAAAAAGGTCAATCTGGATATTTTATTATATTATTTAATCTTTTCATTTAAAGTTTTACTTATACTAACACAGAAATGATCATATTTGGGCGGCACGGTGGCGCAGTGGTAGCGCTGCTGCCTCGCAGTTAGGAGACCCGGGTTCGCTTCCCGGGTCCTCCCTGCGTGGAGTTTGCATGTTCTCCCCGTGTCTGCGTGGGTTTCCTCCGGGCGCTCCGGTTTCCTCCCACAATCCAAAAGACATGCAGGTTAGGTGGATTGGCGATTCTGAATTGGCCCTAGTGTGTGCTTGGTGTGTGGGTGTGTTAGTGTGTGTCCTGCGGTGGGTTGGCACCCTGCCCAGGATTGGTTCCTGCCTTGTGCCCTGTGTTGGCTGGGATTGGCTCCAGCAGACCCCCGTGACCCTGTATTCGGATTCAGCGGGTTAGAAAATGGATGGATGGATGATCATATTTAATTATCTTTCCTGTATTACCTTATTAGGAGTTTTACCATTTGTGAAAATAAGAACATAATAAATTTGAGGAACGAGAGGAGACCATTCAGTCCATCAAGCTTGTTTGTTTAGCTGTCCCAATATCTCATCTAGAGTCTTCTTAAAGATTGTCAAGGTTTCTGCTTCAGCTACATGTCTCAGTAGTTAGTTCCAGAGTCCCACAATTCTTAATATAAAGTAGTGCTTTCTGGCTTCAGTCCTAAGTGTACTTCTCCTGAATGTCCATTGATGGTTTCATTGTTACTACTCAACACTCCTCTTCATCTCAGCTTCCCCCTCTTGTCATCCCAGCAAAAAATACCTGCAGCTTATTCAAAAACCAAAATAATAAAAAAGCTGTACGCCCGAACCTTATTTCCTGTTCCACACTCAGGCACTGTGCAAACCAGTTGTCTATAGTATTTACAGACATATTCAACCAATCTTTGGATCTGTGCACTGTTCCTGCCTGCTTCAAGATGCCTCAACCATCATTCCAGTAGCAAAAAAAATCAATGACTACAGACTAGTAGCTTTAACCTCTGTGGTAATGAAGACCTTTGAACACCTTAGTTTGAATTACCTCAAGAATGCTATAAAAGACTTCCTGGACCCATTTCAGTTTGCTGACAGAGCCTACTGGTCTATGGATGATGCAGTGGATTTAGGTCTGAGCTTTATTTACCAACACCTTGATAAGCCAGGGGCATATGTAATGATCTTGTTTGTGGACTTTATCTCTGCTCTCAATTCAATCATCCCAGAGGTCCTAGATAAGAAACTCTCCCAGTTCAACCTGCCTTTGGATCACAGACTTTGTTAACAATCATAATAATAATTCTTTACATTTATAAAACACTTTTCTTTCTACTCAGATCACTTTACATAGTACTAATATATATTATCCACTTGGATGATGCAACAGTAGGCATTTTTGTGTCAGTATGCTCACTACACATTAGCTGTAAGATGGTGAAGTTTTGAGAGAGATGAGTGATAATAAATCTGTTTACGTGTTTCATTTTTCTCCTCTCAGACTGGACAGTAAATGAAAATGGTGGCACCACAGTAGAAACCATTTTATGTGGTGGAATTAATGATACTGCAGTCAGTATTTAAAGTGTATGATGAGCTTCAAAAAACACTTTAACAGTAATCTTGCGTGTCAGAAAAACATTCTTTGGTTCTATCAACAATGACAAATGTTGCTTCACACCCTCAGAACAATGTTGTAAAGGTTTGACTTCTCCACAAGAGTGCAAAGAAAAATGGAAGTTGATGCATTTAAATGTATGCTTGTTTCCAGAGATGAGGCAGCAAGGGTCACACACTGAAATTTGCAAGGCCAAAATTTAAACCTTGGGTAGTTTTTCTATAGCTCAGTATAAAGCAAATATTTGAAGGTTTAAAACTGATACCTTTTCCCCACAGCAAGTATAAATGATGGCTAAACTAGACTTGCTGATGAGGAGCTGTAAAATGCCAGTTTGCTAAGAATGACAAAGGGAATGTTGAACAAAGCTGAACACCGGCTCTGTGCAAGAGGAGAGAAACATGAGAAACTGGCGATGATGGGAGAAGCTAAATATAGTTCTCACTATGATAAAAATACATTGCTAAATAATATACTTTGGAATGTTGTGTTGTCTGTCTACACATACTGCACATCTTCACAAACATGAATGCCCAATGCAGGGTAATGGGGGCCAAAAAACTACCCTGGCAGTATTAAGTTTAAGGCAAAAAACCAAGCTGGAATGACCTACTAGCACAGTTCAGAGCGCATTAACACACATTCTCACGAAACCAACTTAGAGTTGCTAATCAACCTAATTCATGCACATGGACCTAAAGAGAAAATGCAAAATCTACCTATGGTGTAGGCTGGCTGGTAATTAAGCACAGGCCCTTGGAACTACAAGGAAGTATCAGTAGCTGCTGCAGCAATGCCATATTGGTTAGGATTGTTTAAACAAAAAGTTGAAGATACTTTGTAAATCCCCCTCATATTTCTTGTATATGCTGTTTGCTTATGAAATGTGAAATGACTTACTAAAGAGTAAAAGACTGGTCTATTTTTTGCCTTGAAATTGGTTGAATTAACAACTACGAGGAAAAGTTTAATATTTTTCTCCTAATACCTTTCATTTGTGCAGTTGATTTACTAAGCAATTCATATATTTAGGTATCCCATGAGACTGGAGTTTCACTGCACGTTTCTGTTTGATACCTCATTTGCAACTTTTGGACTTGAAATTAATAAATCAACTGCACACTTGATGATACCATTCTAAAGAAAGCTGGTCCAATCTTCAAACATTAAAGTTTTATTAGAAAGATTGTTTGCAATTCGATCAAAGTATTTCCTGCCACATTTAGGTAAAATTAAACCACCTTACATGCATATTGTACAGCATTTTTTTTATTTTTCATCTGCGTTCCTCCTAAATAATTGCACACTTTCCGAAAAGTCCTGTCACATGAGGCCTTTCAGAATTAGAACACCTCAGAATAGTAAGTTGATTCACATTTCTATTTATAGTGACTCTTTCTTGCAAATTCATTAGAACATTTGTGGTGAATGCTGATGGAAACAGAGTATATTCATGTCAGAGCCTTTCCTGATTAGAACTGATGTGGTTCACCACTATCAAATATATTTTCCATTTCATTGCAAAAAAAAGTAGTTAATTTTCCATTAATGAGATATTATGTTCTTTTCACAAAATACTCTGCATAGAGTCTCTATGACTGCCCTGCAGGTGAAACATTACATTAACTATATTTTAATAGTTATACATATATTAAAAAGTAGCTTAATGAACATAAACTTTTAGTTTTCAATTTAAATTAAAAAAAATGAAAAAGACCTGGCCACACTAGGATGAAATACAGTGTGAAATCATTTCCACTACTTCACTGGGAGCTCATTTCTGCACTCCATCCCTGCCACCATTTGAATGTGGAACAAAATAATAAAAACAACCTCATGTTGTTGTAGTTTAGCTGTTTATCCAAACTCTTGCCACATATGATGTTATGTGATGATCACAATCTAAAATTCCTAGGACAAACCTTGATTACACTGCTCTAAAAGCGTGCACAATAAGGAGTCACTTGATAGTAAGACATTCACACCCCCAAGCTTGAAGCTGCCTGCAGGAAATACAAACCCTCTTAGATGTTCCCTAGCCCCAAAAAAGTCATGTTGCCATGCTGTAACAGTAAAATGTGGAAAAAATCTAACAGGGTTGAACACTTTCAGTTTAAATTTATGTTCTATTAAAATTTTAAACTTCAGGTAAGATAGATATTTCATATGACGAAGACAAAAGAGTAAGGAAGACAGAACCAACTGATCATAGTAATAGAGGGTGGAGATGTGACATATAACTCTGAAAATGCCATAATAGTAACACTATATACCCATGAACCATTTGATTTGGAGTGATGTATGGACTGAAGGCAAAGTGGTCAAAGGTCAATCAGAAGACCATTAAGTGAACAAACTGAAAACAAGGTGCATATATCCAGCAATCCATTTATAAACTAGATATTTTCATTTAAATGGTTTACAGAGCACAATGTGGTGAGTACTATATACAGGTGCCGGTCATAAAATTAGAATATCATGACAAAGTTGATTTATTTCAGTAATTCCATTCAAAAAATTAAACTTGTATATTAGATTCATTAATTACACCCAGACTGATGTATTTCAAATGTTTATTTCTTTTAATTTTGATGATTATAACTGACAACTAATGAAAGTCCCAAATTCAGTATCTCGGAAAATTAGAATATCAATTAAGACCAATGCAAAAAAAGGATCTTTAGAAATGTTGGCCAGCTGAAAGGTATGAACATGAAAAGTATGAGCATGTACAGCACTCAATATTTAGTTGGGGCTCCTTTGGCCTGGATTACTGCAGCAATGCGGCGTGGCATGGAGTCGATCAGTCTGTGGCACTGCTCAGGTGTTATGAGAGCCCATGTTGCTCTGATAGTGGCCTTCAGTTCTTCTGAATTGTTGGGTCTGGCGTATTGCATCTTCCTCTTCACAATACCCCAGAGATTTTCTATTGGGGTTAAGGCCAGGCGAGTTTGCTGACCAATCAAGAACAGGGATACCATGGTCCTTAAACCAGGTACTGGTAGTTTTGGCACTTTGTGCAGGTGCCAGGTCCTGTTGGAAAATGAAATCTGCATCTCCATAAAGTTCGTCAGCAGCAGGAAGCATGAAGTGCTCTAAAACTTCCTGGTAGATGGCTGCGTTGACCTTGGACCTCAGAAAACACAATGGACCAACACCAGCAGATGACATGGCACCCCAAACCATCACTGACTGTGGAAACTTTACCCTGGACCTCAAGCAACGTGGATTCTGTGCCTCTCCTCTCTTCCTCCAGACTCTGGGACCTTGATTTCCAAAGGAAAGAGAACATAACTTTGGACCACTCAGCAGCAGTCCAGTCCTTTTTGTCTTTAGCCCAGGCAAGACACTTCTGACGCTGTCTCTTGTTCAAGAGTGGCTTGACACAAGTAATGCGATGGCTGAAACCCATGTCTTGCATACGTCTGTGCGTGGTGGTTCTTGAAGTACTGACTCCAGCTGCAGTCCACTCTTTGTGAATCTCCCCCACAGTTTTGAATGGCTTTCGTTCCACAATCCTCTCCAGGGTGCGGTTATCCCTATTGCTTGTACACTTTTTTCTACCACATCTTGTCCTTCCTTCGCCTCTCTATTAATGTGCTTGGACACAGAGCTCTGTGAACAGCCAGCCTCTTTAGCAATGACCTTTTGTGTCTTGCCCTCCTTGTGCAAGGTGTCAATGGTCGTCTTTTGGACAACTGTCAAGTCAGCAATCTTCCCCATGATTGTGTAGCCTACAGAACTAGACTGAGAGACCATTTAAAGGCTTTTGCAGGTGTTTTGAGTTAATTAGCTGATTAGAGTGTAGCACCAGGGGCCTCATGTATAACGCCGTGCGTAGAACTCGCACTATAACATGGCGTAAGCACAAAAGCCGAAATGTGCTTACGCACAGAAAAATCCAGATGCAGGAATCTGTGCGTACTCCAACTTCCACGTTCTTCCGCTACATAAATCCCGATCAGCGTGAAAACTAACGCTCGTGCACGCGCATTATGTAACGCCCCAAATCCTCCCAGAATTACGCCTATTTGAATATGCAAATCAATATAAATCGCCCTTAAGCGCAGCCTTCTGTGAAAAGACAATGGGAAAAGCACGGGGAAAATGTAAGAATTTCAATGAATACCAAGTGGAGGCAAAGGAAAAACATACTATTTGTTCAAATAAACTGTGGTATAATCAACAAAATGAAGTTGATCGAGTGACATAGCGTGTTGGAGAAACTTGAAAGCTCACATTCACAAAATCGCACAGTGCCGGAAATAAAAAAGAAGTCACATATCAAAGTTGCCGTGAAAAGAAGAGTTGTAGCCCACCGTCTGAGTGTCATATGTTTATTAGGGTACAGAGAAAAAATGCACACGGTGGGGAAAAAGCACGAAATGTCAACTTCAATCTCGACATTTCCACTTTAATCACGTAGTTTATTTTGTCATTTAGTAGAACATTATAAACTTCATCTTAAAATCGTTTAATTAACCAGTTTCTCAAAATTACATCGTAATTAAAGTAGCACGTTAAATGCTTTGTTTTGTATTTGATCTTCTAATCGTATGTGATCTATATGTGTGAATCACTACTTGCTTCTTAAACTGGCTCTCTTCCTCCAACTGGACACAGAGTCCATTACATTTGTGATATTACAGCTCTCTGAATAACTAAAATACTGAGATGTATACGTGATGTCATTTTCATGATGATAGGAGCTAAAGCACATTATTAAACATGTGTTTCATGAGCCTCGTGCTCATGACAAGCATTTATCTTTTGTCGAAATTTGTCGCTGCATTTTTAGCTGTGTTGTTATTTTTTCTTTCTGTTTTATATTCAATATATATTGCCGTGGCCGCCCAAGAGTCCTTGCTTTTCTTTCCCCAAGTAACCGATCGCCATACAATCAGCTCTGTAATAGACGTTAAGCCATCTGTAAGCTTAGCGCCGATTCTTCAAAACGTTTAAAGAACATTGAAATATCTTCGTAGTACATGTTTAATTATTCTATCCTTCACGACACTCCCAGTGAAGAATATAGATTATTTAAATGAAGTTAAAGTTTTATGTGTATAATTTAACAAACATATTTTGCTGCATTTCACCTTAAAAATGATATCGTCATCATATGTAAATACGCGCTTTATAAAGTGGCCCAGGTTGTGAGATATTATAACTGTAGTGCAAGTTTACAGTGGGGTGATTGTACTTATAAGTACAAACCATTCTACAAGGAGCAATTGATTGAGTGCATTTAAAGTTCTTGGGATTAAACTGTTTCTGAACTGCGAGGTCCGTACAGGAAAGGCTTTAAAACGTTTTGCAGTGGCTGAGACAGCGTGTCCTTGAAGCTGTATACCGATAATTCTCTTTCCGATCAGCTGCTGCTGTGATTCACACTCAGATACAGTGATATAAATACTCCGAGTCGTGCAGTGAGAGTAATATGGAAAAAGATGATCCGCTGTGGCAACTCCTAACGAGAGGAGCTGAAAGAAGAAGAAGAAGGAGAAGTGAGAGCAGTTATGGTATTTGGAATACTATGGCTGTTCCCTGGACCATTATATTGTTACGAGTTAATTACAATCAGATGCATTACACTAATAAACAATATGCGGTTAGTTTCTGTGTATTTATAAAGCCGCGTCATGAAAATAATGAGTAATCACACAAGAACAGTACCATTGCTTTGACGCTGGGTGCCGCCAGTCTGCAAAACCTTGCGTACGACAAGGCATGAGGTACCGTGGAAAAGTGCGTGGCTTTACGCCAAGTGTAGGTTTTATACATCGTGATTTGAACGTGGAAAAGTTCTTACGCAACATTTCTGTGCGTACGCACCGTTTATACATGAGGCCCCAGGTGTCTTCAATATTGAACCTTTTCACAATATTCTAATTTTCCGAGATACTGAATTTGGGTCTTTCATTAGTTGTCAGTTATAATCATCAAAATTAAAAGAAATAAAGATTTGAAATACATCAGTCTGTGTGTAATGAATGAATCTAATATACAAGTTTCACTTTTTGAATGGAATTACTGAAATAAATCAACTTTGTCATGATATTCTAATTTTATGACCGGCACCTGTATATATACTGTTGATGACCAAGGGAACACATTGTTTATAACAGAAATGCTGACACACCAACCAAGTTGCACCTTTTAACATTTATGGAGTCCAAAAATAAACAGGCACTCAATGGCGCATGGAATTTGCAACAGAACACAAAAAGCAAGGCAAAATAGAAAAGGCTCAGGGTAGTAGAAGATAGACTGAAATGGGAGGAGTCCATTGCCCTCAAGAAGAGATGATACTGTCAGCAGTAGCAACCCCTCGAGTCTTAGACTGGTAGTGCTTACCTACAATGAGCCCAAAAGTTGAACCTCAGGCGTGCATGAGTGACATGATACAGTATATGTTTATAAATATATATTGTACAATGGAACATGAAATAAAAGAACTTGAAGCAAAACAATGAAGGTTGTGCCCCTGGGCCTTACTAAATATTTCTGTGCTGGAGCTTAAGTGGTCTTTCCTACATTTCACATTTTTCTCTTCCTTTATACATTGGCCTGCTCTTCTTCCTGTTCACCAGGAAAGCTCTTGAATCTGCTCCTCTAACAAGTCCAGTCTTAAAGATTATGTAGCCTAGGGCCTATTTTATATCTGCCTTTCTAAGTATTTCTGGAACAATGCCTGGAACCATCTCCCCAAAGTATCCTGTGTCCTTGCCCCCAAAGTGCCTTCTGGAACATCAAGTCTGCCTACACTCCTCAGCCAATTCTATTAAACAGCCAGACCCATCTCTACAGTACTTTCCCTTTTTTGCCATCCTAGGTTAAGGGAACAATTTCCAATCCCCATCTTCTTTTAGAAAACATTTTCCAAATAATTTAATATCACTTCAGTAATCATTTCAAGGGTACTCGAATAAAGGCCACTCTTTTTCATTTTCTTTACAGCATCTTTATAAATTGTACCTAATCTTTTTCCACTGCACAGCTTTGCCAGGCTAGTTCCCAATCACAATAAACATAATAAGAATCCATCCTTTCAGACATTTTTGACCAGCTTTTGACCCCCAATTTTTCAAGGTAACCCTGGATGAGATACTAGTACACTGCAGGCCAAGTACTGTATTTATCTTAATAGCACTGTGTGTAAACTAAAACCAACACTACACTCTTAAAAATAAGCTGGAGTGTTTTTCAGAGCAATGCAATAGGGAAACCATATTTGGTTCTCAAGAGATGCAGCAACATGAAGGTTCCTGAAAGAACCTTTATTTAGATTTGCAATAGGCTCCATACAGTAAATAACCATGAATAAATGGTGACATATTTGTGAAACACCAATGGGTCATGATTTAGAAAAAACACTAACTGTGTTGGCTGGGATTGACTCCAGCAGACCCCCGTGACCCTGTGTTAGGATATAGCGGGTTGGATAATGACTGACTGACTTGCTGTCTACAATAACACAGGCCAAGTCCAGGTTTTCTTAATCTGTTAGTGTCCTGCTAGGTAGCGTACCGTACCTTAAATAATTTCATTTTTTTTTCTGCATAGTAGAAAGTTTTTTCAAAGCACAAAGAACCAACTTCCTATACAAAGAACCCTTCCCAGAATTAAATGCACTTTCTCAAGCAATAGTTCTATGAGGAACCACACAACCTTGTAAAGAACCATAAAATGCTGTTAAACAATGATTATTTCTAAAAGTGCAGATGTAATTCTACTTCATTATAGTAAATGAATCATTATAGTATATCTAATAGTTTGTAAATATATGTGCCTATAGATGTGTGATGTGAATAACAATGAAGCTTGATATATTTTAGACTAATGTTTGAAATTTAAAGAAGAAGACAAGAGAAAAAGACTTTCTCTTTTAAGTTAAGAAACTTCAGAACAAGAGAACATAGTTGTGTTGCTCTAATTCAGCAAATTCAAATCACTCAATAGCAGTGTTACCTGTGGTCATAACAATCTTTAATTGAACCGTGTTACTTCATTTTCAGTTTATATCTGACACCTCAGCTAATGACACCTCACACAAGAATTTTAAAATAGAAAATTATAAAGATGTAAAATTTCCCCAGGCTTTCTAGGCAACTCAGGTTTTCAAAGGATATTGAGTTTTTCTAACAATTTCGGGCCCATTAAATGGCAATTACAATTTTCAACAGGTTTGGTATTTCTTGATAACTATCTTCTTTTGTATGATTGACAGTTATGTGGTTGAACAACTCTAGAGAGTGAGGGAGGGACCAAAGCACCACTGTACTTTTCATTTTTCATCCAATGTACTGTGTACTGAAGATGGCAAACAAATGAATTAAGTACAAGTGATTAAAATAGAATTTAAAAAAGTATAAAACTTCAATAGCCAACTGGCAAACTTATTGTAACGGTGTTGACAAGTAACACCAGCCCGGGATGAGTCACCCAAGTATGAGTTGGCATTACATCACCAGTGGCAGGGGCGTCTATAAAAGTGGCAAGCCTGCAAAGTCCCATGCTCTTCCAGCTAGTGCAGCAAAAGACAAGCAGACCTTAAGGATGGTGTGTAATCTCAAAAAGCCATGTAAACAGGTGTGAATCCATGCATTGTAGTGCTTGAAGCTAATGCTACACTATAATACCTACTGTATATTAACACTAAATAAAATTAATGAAAGCATTTCAAAAGAAATAACAAATACCTAAGATCAGCAAAAAAAAAGAAAACCTTGACTACAAAACACATTGATATTTGTTAAACTCAAATGTAAAGTTAAAAACAGTGAATATCTGGCTGCAGACAGTAAATAAAGATACTATAACAGTCAACTTAAGAGCAGAAATTGGCTGTAATACAAATCTGCAGGCATTATGGTTCCTGGGGTCAAAATTGAGGCCTACTTACCAAGAGTCAATGTAGTGTTTCAGATTAAAAAGTAAAGACATGCTAGCTTGTGATTGCTCACAAATATTAATGAAATGAGCATTTTTAAATGTAAACCTAAATTCTAAAACTAAACAAATTCCATTTTAAAATGTAAAAGAGACTGTGTTCATAAATGGGGGTCATATTTTCAAATGTTTACTATTTGCCTATACCTTACGTTTTATCTCTAGAATGGAAAGGATCTGACCCCCTTTGTAGTTCAATTCTGAATTATTTGGGTTTGACATATAGTGGTGTGAAAAACTATTTGCCCCCTTCCTGATTTCTTATTCTTTTGCATGTTTGTCACACAAAATGTTTCTGATCATCAAACACATTTAACCATTAGTCAAATATAACACAAGTAAACACAAAATGCAGTTTTTAAATGATGATTTTTATTATTTAGGGAGAAAAAAAATCCAAACCTACATTGGCCCTGTGTGAAAAAGTAATTGCCCCCTTGTTAAAAAATAACCTAACTGTGGTGTATCACACCTGAGTTCAATTTCCGTAGCCACCCCCAGGCCTGATTACTGCCACACCTGTTTCAATCAAGAAATCACTTAAATAGGAGCTGCCTGACACAGAGAAGTAGACCAAAAGCACCTCAAAAGCTAGACATCATGCCAAGATCCAAAGAAATTCAGGAACAAATGAGAACAGAAGTAATTGAGATCTATCAGTCTGGTAAAGGTTATAAAGCCATTTCTAAAGCTTTGGGACTCCAGTGAACCACAGTGAGAGCCATTATCCACAAATGGCAAAAACATGGAACAGTGGTGAACCTTCTCAGGAGTGGCTGGCTGACCTAAATTACCCCAAGAGCGCAGAGACGACTCATCCGAGGGGTCACAAAAGACCCCAGAACAACGTCTAAAGAACTGCAGGCCTCACTTGCCTCAATTAAGGTCAGCGTTCACGACTCCACCATAAGAAAGAGGCTGGGCAAAACGGCCTGCATGGCAGATTTCAAGACGCAAACCACTGTTAAGCAAAAAGAACATTAGGGCTCGTCTCAATTTTGCTAAGAAACATCTCAATGATTGCCAAGACTTTTGGGAAAATACCTTGTGGACTGATGAGACAAAAGTTGAACTTTTTGGAAGGCAAATGTCCGTTACATCTGGTGTAAAAGGAACACAGCATTTCAGAAAAGAACATCATACCAACAGTAAAATATGGTGGTGGAAGTGTGATGGTCTGGGGTTGTTTTGCTGCTTCAGGACCTGGAAGGCTTGCTGTGATAGATGGAACCATGAATTCTACTGTCTACAAAAAATCCTGAAGGAGAATGTCCGGCCATCTGTTCGTCAACTCAAGCTGAAGCGATCTTGGGTGCTGCAACAGGACAATGACCCAAAACACACCAGCAAATCCACCTCTGAATGGCTGAAGAAAAACAAAATGAAGACTTTGGAGTGGCCTAGTCAAAGTCCTGACCTGAATCCAATTTGAGATGCTATGGCATGACCTTAAAAAGGCGGTTCATGCTAGAAAACCCTCAAATAAAGCTGAATTACAACAATTCTGCAAAGATGAGTGGGCCAAAATTCCTCCAGAGCTGTAAAAGACTCATTGCAAGTTATCACAAACGCTTGATTGTAGTTATTCCTGCTAAGGGTGGCCCAACCAGTTATTAGGTTCAGGGGGCAATTACTTTTTTACACAGGGCCGTGTAGGTTTAGATTTTTTTTTCTCCCTAAATAATAAAAACCATCATTTTAAAACTGCATTTTGTGTTTACTTGTGTTATATTTGACTAATGGTTAAATGTGTTTGATGATCAGAAACATTTTGTGTGACAAACATGCAAAAGAATAAGAAATCAGGAAGGGGGCAAATAGTTTTTCACACCACTGTAGATGTGTGATGGATTATTATAGAATGGAGGAAACATACTAAAGAGTTCTTCCTGTAAAATGCAAATTAATGTATTTTTCTTATTCTCGGAATAGAAAAAATCAGTACAAAATTAGAACAGCTACATTTTAAACTCTACATGTTTTGTTTGGGCATTAGTATATTGTTGTCACAGAGATATCTACAGTATACAAAAGTTTATAACTAGCTGGGTAAAATAAAGTTCAATGAACTAAATATTTAACTCTTATTATGTCTTATGGTGCTATTGATGAAAAATATATAGTCGCTCACAAGTGCTACGGGAGTATGTTGGATGCTCTGCTCAAGTGGTGACAAGTTTGGTTGAAACAGTTACTAACCTTTCTTCCTCTTCCAGTCTTAGAGTGGAGGACATGCCCATAGAAGAGCACTGGCTTCATTTGTGGATCGTCCTGGAAGTTCTGAACCTTTCAGTCCCTTCACTATGTAAAAACATGACCAGAAGTCAGTATTCATTATTAGACACACATCTCCTGGATACACACTAGCCTGCAGGAGCAAATATTTGGAAAACGCATGGAACAATCTATTTCAGTTCCCAATTTTTTTTTTTGTTTTGCTTCATTTCAACTTTGTTGTATTGTTGTTATTATTATTATCCCAACTCTTCACCTTGTCCTTTCTCTTCACTGTAAAAAGCCCGAGGTCCTAAAAACTATTGAAATCATCAGAAAAAAGTAGAAATGTAGAGATGTCAGATAATTGAAATGAACTACTCTGGGCATCTCTCTCCTAGGAGGTTTCATTTTGGTGATGTTTTCGTATCGTTTGTGCATTAGCAGCTAAGCCACTTTGTCTTTTTTCATTTTGTCAGGTTTCATTTTGCAGATGTACTCTCCTCGCTTGTGTATTAGTGGCAGGAGGAAAAGTAAAAGGGACACCGCTTTGCTGATGTGCTCACCTCGCTTCTGTATTAGCCGCTAAGCAAGTGACTCTTTCTTTGTAGATTTTGTTTTGCCGACATGCTGGCCTTGCTTGTGTATTAGCTGCTAAGTGAGTTTCTGTTTCCTCGGATGTGAAGCCTTAACCCCAACTCTACATCTTACTTCCAGGCCAGACAGACAAACACACACTTCCATGCGTAGACGTTTATATATAAGATGAATATATATATACATACGGCACAGTGGCGCACTGGGTAGTGCTGCTGCCTCACAGTTAGGAGACCTGGGATTGCTTCCTGGGTCCTCCCTGCATGTAGTTTGCATGTTCTTCCCGTGTCTGTGTGGGTTTCCTCCAGGTACTCCAGTTTCCTCCCACAGTCCAAAGACATGCAGATTAGGTGCATTGGTGATTCTAAATTGTCCCTAGTGTGTGCTTGGTGTGTGTGTGTGCACACAATGCAGTGGGCTGGTGCCATGTACAGGGTTTGTTTCCTGCCTTGTGCACTATGTCGGCTGGGATTGGCTCCAGCAGACCCCCCATGACCCTGTAATTAGGATATAGTGGGTTGGATAATAGATGGATGGAGATATATATATCTATATATATATATATTATAGAGATAGAGAGAGTTGCTTTCTTGGTTGCACAAATACACAAACAGTTTGTTTAAAAACACCTGCTTTATTCTTGGAGTAGTAGAAACAGATTCAGAGTATTTCAACAACAAATATTACAGAAAAGAAGATTGAACCACTCTTTAATAAAAACCCAACTTCATCGCAGACTTCAAAGGATGCATTGTTTGAGACTGAGAAGAAATATAGAAGCCCCATAGCCAGTGAAAAAGCCAAAGGATTAGCAAGAGGGACACTTTTCATGACTTTTATTGCCTTGACATAAACGTTCTGCTGGTTGTGCAAAGGGTGCATTCATGAAGGTGGCCGTGGCCGTGGCCGCCCTCAACAAAACGCAGGCTCGCTGCAGGGCTCATCTTTTCCTGTCGAATGTCAATAACTTGCTTCAAAGAAAAACGGCAAGTCACAACGCGTGAATTGTGGCAGCTCAAGTATGTAGCACATCAATCAAAAGTTTTTCTAGTGTTAATCAGAATTTTACTGATTAATTAATTAAACTTGTCGCTGATTTGTTAAATGTGTCCGTCAAGTTTTCTTCTACCTACGAAGAAATTTTCTTAAATTTTTTTTGACATTAAGGAAATAGCGAAAATTTTTTATTTTCAATACACTGGTTTAGAAAATGAGTGAAGGTATTATAGGGTGAGGGAACAGTTGAAATTAAATGGCACGATGGCGGCTCGCCTCTAGAACCGGGCCTGTTGACATATGAGAGTTGTGGCTTAAGGCAGTTGATCCCACAACATTCTGACTCTTGTTTGTAAGAAAGTGTGTCTTCCCCCAAAACGAAACCCACTCTAGAAAGTGCAGCATTTACATTCCTATTCATCATAATATATGTGTATATATTGTAAAAATACAAATGACAAAACATAAAGGTTTAGGGTACCCTGGCCGATCCCTGTTTAATTAGCAGGCTGAAAGAAAAATAATGAATCTGAATGATTAGATGAATCTTATATGTACGTGAGTACCAGGTTGACTGACTCGTTTCATTGGTGTTGATTCTTATATGGGACCCAGGGTAAAAGTGTTAGAGCTTCAATGATCCTAAAGATCTGAAGACAGAAAGGGAAGAGGCATAAGCAACAGTGCCAGTCCATGGTCTGGGGTGGAATTACAAATATAATTATTTATTACAGAAGCCCTGAAGATATCCCCTACTCATACATGTCTGACTATATATCCATCCATCCATTATCCAACCAACATATGTCCTAACTATATATATATATATATATATATATATAAGCTAGATGGATAGAAATTTGCCAAGAAGCATCCCAAAATATATAATTTATAAATCTTATTGCATCCCATCATTCAAGTGTACTTTAAACCTCCTATGACTCTTCCAGTCTCTTCTATTCTACAATCTATTCTTTAAATCATGATAGTTTGGAATTGTGCAGTGATTCCAAAAAGTAGCATATGACCAGTTATGACACCCCTTGATTTATCTACTGTCTGCCTCTGTCCCTCCCCCTTAAGACACAAATCAATCATAGATACAATCAATCTTCAGTGCCATTCATGTATGTTTAATATCAAATTAATCCTCCTCCATGCCACTATTCATACACCTACATAATCAGACAACCCAACATAAAGCACTCCGTCATTTACAGTATGTTGAAACATCAGACATGTTAACAGAGACCCAGCTTTTTTGTTTTAGGACAGTATTAATACATTTTGACAAAATTCTTGAAACACTTAGGATTTCTAGTATTGGGGACAACACAGAAGCCGGCCTTCACTCTTTTACCCGGGACACCAACTAACCTAATCTGTGCATGTGTAAAGAAACCCACATAGACTTGAGGATAATGTGCAGACTTCAGAATGTCTAGGCTGGCATTCATATGTGTCCACACAGTTATGAGATATTATCATGTAAATCCAAATATTCGGATAAAAAAGCATTTATTAAGAAAAAATGAAGATCACTGTTATGTGATTTTCAACTATTTATGTTAAAAACTTGATTCAAAGGTATTATTTTTACAGTGTACTGTTGCGGTAAAATAAAAAAATATTCCATCATCCATCCATCCATTATCCAACCCACTGTATCCTAACTACAGGGTCACGGGGGTCTGCTGGAGTCAGTCCCAGCCAACACAGGGCACAAGTCAGGAAACATTTAGTTATTTTCTGAACTAGCATAATTCACATTTCAGTTTACAGGAAGCTAGAGCCTGTCCTAACAGCTTGGGGCAAAATGTTGGAACCAGCCCTGAATAGGATGCCAGTCCATTGCAGTTTATAAACACAATTGATCATATTAGGCCTATTTATTATTATTATAATCTCCTATAAGCACTACTGGAAAGAAAACCTGACCAACCAACTGGCAAAAATCCCATTCAAAAAGTGAACCAGAGTTTGGCCCCATGTCACTGGAGCTGTGAGGCAAAATGTCATGACACCACTACGCTACCTAAAAAAATTGTATTAGTTTTCATTATACAGTATGTTAAAATAGACTGAGTTCCATTGCTATGTGGTATGTACATTAACTGTGTTATTGTACACTTTTGGCAAGCACTGTCAATATTTTATCCTTCTTGACCTAAATAAAGGAAATGATTAAGAAGGCAACAAGCCCCCTAGCAGCCACTTAAAATCTAAACACTGAGTTATTCTTTTGTCTATTTTATTTTATTTTTTTTATTTTGCATGCACAAAAATCAGCATTGCTGTCACATTATCAATCGCCTAAAACTGTAGGACACATGAGCAGTTTTGATGCCACCATAAAATGTTCACTGGTTAATTATTTGCCAGTACCACTGTTCACTTCCTGTGGTGGATTTATGCTAAATCCTGTTATTAGTCTTGCTCTGCAATTGCCATTGTCTGTGGCTGAGAGCAGACTGAAAAGCTACAGCCAGCCTTTTATTACTTAACATGAGAATGAAGAGTCAGGCCAATGTTCCATTTGGCGCTTTATGTAAGTGGCTGAGCCTGTTCCTGAAAGTGCCTGTCGACACTGACTTTTATTCTGACTTAAATAACCCAGCATTTCTTCATCAAACATTGTTTTTTGTTTATTTACAGTATGTGCTTTTATAATCTGCTTGGTATTCAGGAAATCTAAGAATTAACCTTATGAAATGCAAGAGTTTTATGAAACAGCACTGCTGTGGATGCCTCATTGAGAAATGCATAATAAACATAAGTGACAAGTGTGTGATTATAGAACTCTTTCATATTTTTTGCATAATACCTACCAGTCTCGACAACCATTCTATTTGAGGCATTTGCATTGTCAGTAGCTGCTAAAGAACTTTGTCTGCGTATAGTTTTAGTTATGGTGTCTGGTCCTGCTGTGACACTGGCTCTGTCTGACTGTTTTTGCCTACTTGATAATTAGGCATAGATTTATCCTTTTTAAAGTTAATGTGCTGTCTCAATTAGCAATACAGAAAGGCCCCTTGTTTTCTACAATGTCCCCTTTTCGATTATACCACACATTTTTGAAAAGCTTTCTTTTAAACATAATACATTTCTAATAAAGATACAGCAATTATTATTTAAAATAACTTCTCTCCACTTTATGCTAACATAGAAACTGCATTTTTAACATGCACATTTTAAACTAATTTAATCATATTTATGGCAAACACTATTGCTAAATTATTTTTTATTTTTGTTAAATGTTTAAATAACAGCAGAGCATTGCAATTCATTGCAAATTACCTAGTAGATATACTATAATGATAAAATTCATAAATGATATATTTAGTACATATGTCACGTTAAGCTCCTCTTGCACCCTACAAAAAGAAACAGGAAATGTAGAAACCGTGGAAAAAGCAAAAGATAAAGGAAGAGGACATATTTACACAGAGCAGGCATTCAAAGATAATTAAATTCCCATTTTAGTTGTTGCACGAGATTACTTTAAAGAATTAAGGATTGTGTTAATTCACTTAATTAAAGTCACACGCTTTGATATTGCACTGGACCACCCTTAGCTTTGATTATGGTGCACAGTCATCAAGCCATTGTTTGACAAGCTTATGCAACATCTCAACGTGTATGTTCATTCAGATTTATTTTTCTATTTATTTTTCACCATGATCTTGTAATGTTGACGTGAGAGTTGAACCATTCAGTAAAGTCTTCTCCACCACATCCCAAACATTTTCAATGTGGCTAAGGTCAGGACTCTGTGGTGGACAATTCATGTATGAAAATGATACTTTATGCTCCCTGAACCCCTCTTTCACAATCCGAGCGTGGTGAATCTTAGACAAACATTGTAGTCCATTAAGGTTAAACTGAGAATATCGCCAAAATTTATGGCATGTGTTTTTGTTGAGACTGAAAGTAAACAGGGACGGCTGGGTTGGCACCCCAAATATTCTCCAGTTGTACGACTGTCATTACCTCGGACAACAATAATTTATTTATTTTTATTTTAGGTTTGCACTGAATTTCAAAGAATTACAGATCAAGACCTACTCAGACAATTCCATTCAGAACTTGACTGGCACACATTGATTGGCATGACATTATACAGAAAGCATTAAAGACTGGAAAGACAGTAGAGGCTTAGGGTGACATTCTAAAAAGACACAGTGATCAGCTATGGAGACCTTCAGAAAGTATACAACAATCTGAATTCAGATGTCGCTGTAAAGTAGTGGTGAATAACTAAATAGATTGGAGCTATTAATTGATTTACATTATGAGTCAAGTTGTGTAAAATTCAATAATTACTGAAAAAGTTAAAGTTGTTTCTGACTGATAGGTGTGCATGTAGGGATTGTGTTCATTATTTTTGCCTATTCTTGGACTTTTAACACTTGTCTGCAGTTTGTCATGCCTTTCTCCTGCGTCTCTAAAAACAACTATTCATTTCCTTGTTATTAAATCTCTTTTTTCACTCTGTAAGAACATAGTCTTTAAAGGTGACTGATGGCAGAGCCCAGCTATTACAACAACTTGAGGTTTTGATGCCTTATCCACTGCACTGGCTTACACTTTCTGGAATGGACTTTGAATTGAACGTTACAGTAAATGTATTTTCTCCCAGGTATCCTCTGGTTTGTTTTTGTGTTATATGCACCATGTTGTATCTTCTATTTTTCTGCCAATATTATAGATATTGTGGAAGAACTGTTTAGTAAATATAGATCTACACAAATTGTAAGGTTTGGTTAGAACATTGACGACTTTAGTGAAAAAATGGAAATTGGACTGGCACAGTATTTTCAGATTACTTGGTGGTTTCTCAATCAACGTTATGTCTTCCAGCTGTTATAATTTTACAATGTTTTTATTTTTTTTTACATTACTCACTTCACTTTTGTAGGTGTTTTGTTCTCTGTTAGGTGTTTTACAAGGTGCTGAATTTAATGTTATCGATTTTTTATGTCTTCATTTTATTTTTCTTTTTTATGAATTCCACAATTTTGTGGTGCATTTGTTTGTGCTCTCTCCCCCATTGTTATGCTGGGACAGCTGGTAGTGTGCGATGTGTTATGTCATTGATGTGATGGTTTAAAGTTCAGAATTGTGCACTTCCTAATGGTCCAAGATTGCCAGTTCTGTCTATAAAACTCTTGTTTATTCTTAGGTCATTTTGCTGCCTGTTTTTTGGCTATAAATTATTTTTGACATAGTTTAATGATTCTACAATCAGCTGAATGATAGACATTTTTGTTTTTTATTTATGTTAATTAGCCACAGAGGATGAACAAACCAGTGTGTTTCTTTGTGCCGGTCCAAAGCCTGGATAAATGGGGAGGGTTACGTCAGGAAGGGCATTCGGTGTAAAATTTTGCCAAATCCATATGCGGACATATGATCTGCTGTGGCAGCCCCTAACAGGAGCAGCCGAAAGAAGAAGAAGAAGTTTGTACTTTGTATTTGATGCATTTGAACAAATATTTATCCTTATATGCAGTAGTTCTGTATTTAGTGAGTAGTATAATCTATTCTTGCATTTTGCCTTTTGTTCTTTATTGCAATATTTAGCCTTAATTCCAAGTAGGTCATAGCGTTAGGATTTTTTGCTCTGGATACAATCCTTTTCTGATACTGATTTTTGACTTTTCTCTTGACGATTCTAGTTACTCATTCTTGTTTTGCCTTTAGCAGTATTCTGACCCTGCTTGTCGATGAGGAACTTCTTATTGCATCCATGCATAATTACTTTTGTTTTCAATAATCAGAGGTATTAAAGATACGTTGCACATATACAGTATGTTTACAATACCTAAAATAACATATCAGAATTTAATTTTGCCTTATAACAACAACATTTATTTCTATGGCACATTTCCAATCAAAGGATGTAGTGCAAAGTGCTTTACAACATGTCAAAGAATTAGTTACATGAAAAGAAAAACACATTACATCTAGATAAGAATAATAATGAATAAATAGCACACAAAAGATAATAAATAATGCACATGTACATAAGAAAGATATACGATTAAGAGAGTCCTTCTAGATTTTTCTTCTTTAACTTTTGAAGTGACAGTCAAATGATAAGGTCAAATGGCCTGGGAGAACAGAAAAAAAATGTAAAAAAAAAAACAAAAAAACTATAGTTAAGCTGGAGAAAAAAAGGTGATCCAGGCCAAAAGATTGCCCAGTCCTCATTGGACATTCTGCAAAACATAAATGTTCTTAAGTAGTTCGCTATCGGCTTTTGTTTTCTTAGGCTATGTCCTAAAGGATTCAAAGCAGTGGGTCTTGTGACAAGTTGGGGTGTCCACTTTCATTTGGACATCTCACTGTCTTACATTGCCTTACCTCTTACCATGATTATCATACTGTAGGTGATGTAGTCTATAGGAGGTAACTCTCCTGTTGTCTACAAATGTGGACTATATGTAAAAGCAAAGATAAGTAATTGGGAGAAATGCCTGGACTTTTTGGACTTTGTATAGTTGACTGTTCAGACCGCTTTCCAGACAATAGCTATAATGTGGTCAGTTCAATTGATTAGAAATGATTAGGAAAGGAGCACACCTGTCTGTAGAAGATCCCACAATTGACAATGTGTATCAGAGCAACGGCCAAGTTATGAGGATGAAGGAATTGCCTGCAGAGCCTAGAGACAGGATTGTGTTATGGCACAGATCTGGGGAAGACTAGAAAAAATTGGAGAGCATAGTAGCTTTCATAATTCTTAAAATAGTCTGTAACAGCCACAACTCTTTCTAGAGCTGGCTGTAAGACAAATTTAGAAATCGGGGTGAAGGGCCTTGGTGAGAGAGTTGACCATGAACCTGTTGGGAAAAGCTTCCAAAAGGGCAACTACTATTGCAACACTCCACTTGCCTGGGCTTTATGGCAGAGTGGCCAGACAACACATGAAAGCCCACTTAAAGTTTGCAAAAATGTATCCTAAAGTACTCTAAGACTATGATGAACAAGATTTTCTGGCCTGATGAAAGCAAATTTAAACTGACTGGCCTCAACTTTCAGCAGGAAGATCCAGATACTGCTCATTGCATGTGTAATACCACTCCTATAGTGAAGCAGGGTGGTGGCTAACTCATATCGTGGGGTTGTTTCTCAGTGACAGGGACTGAAAGACTAGGTAGGATTAAGGAAAAGCAGAACAGAGTAAAGAATAGAGATATTCTTAATGAAAACCTGGTCCAGAGCACTCTGGACCTCAGACTGGATTGAAGGTTTAATTTTCAACAGGACAATGATCCTAACCACAAAGCAAAGACAACACATAAGTGGTTTAGGGATAATTCTGGGAATGTCCTTAAGTGCCCCTTACCCTAGACTTGAACCCAACTGATTATCTGTGGAAAGACCTAAAAACAGTTGCCCACTGGCGGTCTCCATTCAACCTGACAGAGCTTGAGAGGATCCGCAGAGAATGGCAGAAAATCCCTCAATCCAGGTGTGCAAAGCTTGTGACTTCATATCCAAGAAGATTCCAGGCTTAAATGGTTGCCAGAGTTGTTTCAAATAAGTACTGAGTAAGGGGTCTGAATACGTGTGTTACTGTGATATTTCAGTTTAGTATTTTTTTTTTTTTGTTTTTCCTTTGTCAGTCTGGGGTATTGTGTGTTGCTCAGTGAGGGAAAATATGAATTTTAATGAATTTAGCAAAAGGATACAACATAACAAAATATGGAGAAAGTGAAAGGGTCTGAATACTTTATGAAGGCACTGTATTCATTTTTTTCTGTTCTGTCTTCACCGGACTTACACCTTTATGATATAGTAGGAAATTGCACCAATCATATAAAAACAGATATGCAGTATTCACATGATATTCTATACTTCAGACAGTGCTTGGGCTACTGTTAGTCAGCCAGCAATACAGACACCTCCATCTTATCTATTAGTATATTGTTTTCCATGTTGGTTTAAAACATTTAGTTTGTTACTGAATCATGTGCAAAATCTAGACCAGTGTTTCCCAATGGCACCAGTCTAGAAAAACTTTTGCCGATCTGTGAGAATCAGCTAAAGTATACATTTTAGTGCTTTCATTCCCAACTGATGGATTGCCAAAAACAGGCAAGGCATGTCACCGCTCTGTGGTATTCTGCACTGTTAATAAGTCTGGAAGCTCAAAACTTATATGTTAAGTGTGTAAAAAACCCCTCTCCCACACGTCTATGAGTCAATGTTAATAAATCTAGCCACTTGAAACTCCAAGGGAACTCTCTTCAATGTAATGTTAGTAAATGTAGACACACGACACTCCAAGAGGAATGAGCACCCTTCCCCTCTCTTCAATATAATGTTAATAAATGTCGGCACACAAAACTCAAAGGGGAGCTCTTCAAACTTATGTAGCGATCGAAAAACTGTAGAGGTCCACAAAAAATTTCAGTATGTTAGATGACTCAGAGGTTACAGACACTCGTAATATGGCACCCACTTTGGCATGCCAGACAGTAGATTACTCTCTACACTATCACTTTTTGTTTGGGCTACTTGATGTGTGCCCATTCTAGGGTGGAAAACATTTTAATATTTCTTTTCAATGTATGACAATAGGAATGCAACACCATTTCCTTCCAATAATGTGCATTTCCTAAATCAAGTGTAGCATGGCCAGTTGGGAGCTTTGCTTTACCTTACAAAACAAATGAATTAAAGAGCAGAGCAAGTGAAGCGCAGCTGTCAAACATAACCTCATCATGAATAGGCAGGTCTACCACCATGTAAATAAACCTGCTAAAATAAAGAATGTATTAAATACATAGGCCTAACATGCTGCATGAAAAAAAACTCCTCATAAATAAGATAAATTATTCAAGATTAGGAAGCACCTGCAATCTTAGTACAAAAAGTAGGGAATGTTTAATGACAAAAAGAAATGGGAATGGAACCCTTGGAAAGACGACACACCCAGCTGAAAAGTAAAGGCATTGCTCCCCCTCACTCAACATGTACTTATCTAAACAGCAATAACCTGCGGCTGTATTTCAAACGTGCAGAAAAGCACTTAGTGAGACTGTTGTACGTACAGACCCAGAATGCACATGTATGGTTAAATACCATTATTAAATGAAAGCATGACTTTTTTTAATATTTGCTTTTTAACAATTCAGCTCTTAAATTCTTGTAATGGTATTAACTATATGGACAGACTTTGGTAACTTGTGTTGTTCTGTTTACGTCTGCTGTCAAACTGAGGCTGTAGCTGAGTGGTTTACCTTGATGTTGAATGTATTAGGTTGTTTAATGTAGGCACAATTTACTAAATGAGAAGTGCTCTGTTTAATTAGATAATTTTACTTTAAGTACGTGTTGTTAAGTCACAGCCAAATTCTGTAATCCCTTCCACCTTTAAGGTTTTCAATAGGCCTCAGAAACACCACTCACATTTCTCTGCTTTGTGTTTTAATGTTTGTTAATTCATGTGACTATCCATCCATCAATAAATTATTAAATTTCTTAATTTAGAATACATCCAGTGTTCTGAGCCTAAAATGGTAGCAATAGGAAGGCAGGAAACATTTGTAAATGGAGTGACACTCCATTACAGTTCATGTGACTGTCAAAGTTGAAATACTTTTGTCTTATGCTATCTTTTATTTTATATGTGTAAGGAAAAACCAACATTAAGCACTGTGTCCTTTTAATGTTTATTCAATCAGTCATACACCATCCGTCCACCAGCTGGTCCATGGGCAACGGATGCTTCCAGACCCAAGCAGCCCCCTCTTCACAGCCAGCCACAAAAAATATATATTTAATTGTTGAAAGAGAAAAAAAAATTGTGAATTTTTAGGCTAAACAAAACGGTGATAAACTAGTGTGCTGTGTTCCGTGATGTCATAGACAACAGGAAGGCGAATGTGAAAATACTTGAAATCTGCAATAAGTTAGCTATCAAACAATTAAAAGACGCATGATGATAAGAAAAAGAGATCATCTAAGTGCTGCGTAAATCAAGCAGTTGAAAAAACTGGCTATTGCTAAAATACCAAAGGTAACATCTTTATCTAAAACATCAATGGAAGTTGAAATTGTCAAAATATTACCTGTGCCATAAATGAAGCAGTTTACTGTCCTATACGTCATGTGAAGTGAGCGTCGTTGTGTGCATGATAGAAAAAGCCTATTCTTCTTGTCTTTCTTGCCCACCTCTTCACATTCTAGCCAACCACAAGCTTACTTTGATGTTCTGAGCAGCCTGACAGCTCCAGGTCAATATTTGAATGAAAATAAATAAATTATAATATTGGGGTCTCAAAATGTTTCATTTTGAAAAAAACATTTTTGGTGCAGCATTCGCAGTGATGTGGGCTCTGCATCGGTCTGTCGTGGACAAAAAAGAAAAATTTACCAGTCGATCTACGTTCCTCCCCTCACCTATGTTCATGAGCTGTGGGTAGTGACCGAAAGAACGAGATTGCGAATACAAGCGGCTGAAATGAGTTTCCTCCGCAGGGTGTCTGGGCTTTCCCTTAAAGCTCAGTCATCCGGGAGGGGCTCAGAGTAGAGCCGCTACTCCGCCACATCGAGTGGAGTCAGATGAGGTGGCTCGGGCATCTGATCAGGATGCCTCCTGGACGCCTCCCTGGTGAGGTGTTCTGGGCACGTCCAACCGGGAGGAGGCCCCGGGGAAGACCCAGGACACGCTGGAGGGACTATGTCTCCCGGCTGGCCTGGGAACGCCTTGGGATTCTCCCGGAAGAGCTGGAAGAAGTGGCCTGGGAGAGGGAAGTCTGGGCCTCTCTGCTCAAGCTGCTGCCCCTGCGACCCGACCTCGGATAAGCGGAAGAGGATGGATGGATGAAAATATTTCATAATTATATGTTAATGCCGCAGCAATTTTCCTCTAAACTTCAAAAAATTGGCCAGTTAGAGCATAGTTGTAATATAATTTGATCTCTGACAAAATGCTTGTTTGAAGAGTTTCTGACTTCAATGAAGAGATAAATGAGTTAGAAATACAGTGGAACACCCATGTAGTGTGTTTCTGGAGACCAGCAAGAAAAAGTGTTAAATGCATAAAATTGTGAAAGATTTCTCAGGATCCTATTAGAACAGAACTGTTATTTTTTATTTTGTTATATATATTTTTTACTACTTTAGTTTTAGGATTAATAGCTATTATCCAGTTTGGTCTATTGAATGGCTAATTATTGCTATTAAACAATTAATTATTATTCTTTAACTTTGAGATTGTTATTATTTTAATAAACACTACTATCTTGTTGATAGCAACTGTGCCGTTGTTGAACCATTGCATAAAACCTTGCATTCACTCTACAGCTAAATTTACATCTTTTTTACTCATATGGGACATACTATATATCTGATTTTTTAGAGAAGTATGATTAGGAAAATAAATGATATAGAATCAAAACTTTTCATAAATGATAAATGCTACTCTAATAACGACTGTTTTGCATCCAATAACCCTACCCCTAACCCATCACACTCTAACCAGTTCTGTTTCATGTCCTTTGGGACACTTGTTCCTTTATACAGAACACCAGCAGAGAGAGATGTACTCAGACCAACAGCTCTGATCTTTAACATTTTGGGTTTTTTTTTTCTACTATCATGAGCTTACCAATATACTGTACTCATTTCCAGTGCTGAAATATTGCAAAGTAAAGCAACAACCAGCAACTTTGGTTTGTATCTGTCTGATAGAATAGACCTCTCAGATTTGGATTAGTCGCAAAATGAATCGGACTATTAAAGAAAGAAATTAGAACAGAGTTTCTTTTAGCTACCTTGTAAATATAACTTTAAAAGAGCATTTTAATTTCAACAATGGCATCCGAAAAAAAAAAACAAACAAAAGTTAAATGTGTGGAAATGCTAAATATGGGAATGAGAAAACAGGGCTCAATTTTTTTTCAGGGAAGTGCTCCCACCTCTACTGTGTTGGTGGGGTGGGGTTTGGGTCTTTGGGCACTAATTCTTTACTATACCAGTGCACCGAATCGTCCCTTTAACTGAACCCACTTTATCTTTAACAGGTCCATGGAAAGCCTGGTCTTTGTGGTAAAATACAATAAACAGTACTGGAAGGGAATCAGATTCATTACAAAACATACACTGAGATCTGTCAGTGAATCAATCTTTATATTACATAGCATCCTTTACAGCTTGCATAATTATATGGGAGTACTATATCCAAAACACGTAACACTACAATTGAGAATTATTCTGAATATTTTTAAAAAAACTGTAATGCAAACTGTTAATGAGGATCATTTCCATTCTTACACATACTGTAATTAGATAGCAGCATATGTGTCCTACGGTAGTAGCAGACTTTCTTTTCTGTGTGTAAGGGACATGGTGCGTTTCATCACCTTGTGCAGAGAATCAGACTGACAGGCAAATAAATGATATAGTCTCAAGACTCAGGAATGTAAACTCTAGTTATTAGTGAAGTCTTTTTATTTGCCTAACACAGATTTGCGAAATACTGTATTTTCCAGGAACCTAACCCCTCATGATGGATAAAGCTTACCTGTAATGTTTGCTAAGCATTCTTGAAAGTGTTTATACAAAAGTTAATCTAATGTGAAATATTTTCAGTATTGCCTGTTTGATAAGTAAGCATAATATTCTAAATTAAGAGAAATCAAAATGCTTTTTTCATGCTACTGATATGGCGTTCAACATAAACCATTGTGGTTTCATAATATGTACATATAAATACAGGGTAGTTAACACATTGCATTTTAGAAAGACTTCTGACTAGTATACATTATTTAACATCCAGGGCTATTCTCCTTCAGTGGCTATGTACTTGTGGTCACAAAAGGAAAGGCAGCACAGAGTGCCATGTAAAGGCTGGCTCTCATTTGGCTTTGTAATATGGGAAGTTTATCCCTTAGAGTCAAAATCTAAATGACTCAGATCTTAAACAAAATTAAGATTTTCTTTTTATAGCTCTTCATTTCATGTTCTATAGTTGTGGCCACCTTACCATTAGACCAACACCATAATTTTCTAACTTTTAGGTATTCTTGCCACACTCAGTATTGTTCTGGCCACATTTTATTCCTTTCTGTTATGACTGGTAAACTGTTTCTGCAAAACCCAAGACACTGGAGAATTAAGTGTACAACATATTGCAGATATAAGTTCATGCCTGCTGGTAATTTGTATTAGTAGACTATACAAGTTGTCCATATCAAATTCTTTTTCCCTGATTCATGCAGGTGCAGTGTTTGTCATCTGTCAACAGGTTGATGGCTCTTTTTATATTAATTTTCAGCCTGAAATGGTCTATATGGCGTAGTGCTGTCATTTACACTAATTATAAGCAAACTGACTATCCTCCTCCGCCATAACCCCACTTCTATATTTTCTTTAGACCATATTCCGGGAGTGGAAAGGCCTCTTTGCGACTCAGCTACAAGTGACCCAAGTTATCATAGCAGCAACAGGTCAAAAGAAGAATTCAACTACAGCTGGGATTAAAGTTAATGGCAGACTACACAGACACACATTCTTCTTCTTCTACGTTTATAATGCATTGCCAAAAAGTCATTGGACTGTGATAGGAAAATAATTTGACAGACGTTACAAAATAATAAGAAATATAACTGATTAAAACATGTTGAATGACCATTACATGCTGAAAAAGGGTAATATAACATGTGATGTTCTATACAACATCAACAATTTTTTTAAATAATAAGATTTACAATTAAAGTCTAAAGTTTCAAAGAGTGTAAACTTATTTTCAGTGCTTAATTTTATCAATATAGGGAGCTGACAACAAAAACAGAATTAACAATGGCATTCACACTTCTACATGCATGAACATAAAGTATGTAAGTAATAAAAAAGGATAAATATCAGCTTGTTTTTGAGGACAGGAGGTTTTGAGCATTACAAGATATTTGGACATGTTATACACTGCACTCTTGTGTATAACTAATTCCATAATGTCTATTATATAAAGTGTATACATACATGTGTGTTGTTATGGGCCTGTCTAGCTTGATGGGTGCTATTCTCCTTAAAGGATTAAACAAACAAGCAAAATTGAAGATTTTGTTTCACTCCATTAATTTTAATAGATTTATGTTCCCACCTATATGACTGAAGAGAATCTTGCATGATTCCATTCGTGGGCTTTAAGTTCAAAGAATTTGTGAGTGCTGTAGTATCACTAAATAGAAAAACCCTTGACTCTTTTAAAGATCACACCATACTTGGTATTCTTGACAAAAATCTCACTAACCATTACAAAATAAGCCAACATGTAGAAGCCATATGTGAAAAGGTAAGTATGTATCAATTATTAAAGTAATAAGAAAAAGGTGCTGCTAATCAAATACATTTTTGATTAGCTGATGATCAGGAAGTGCTAGCGTCCCCATATATATAGTTGTGGAGCATTCAGGTTTATGGTAATACCATCCAAGGAAAACAGACATCTGTAATCAGTTTAAATATCTACTTCTCTTTGTTTTGTTTTCTGTTTTACTGTGGTGGCTTATTGTGCAACCACCATCTGATCAAAGTACTGTGCAGCCGCAGGAGATTTTGGAATGAGTGCGGATGCTCCAGCTGTCGACAAGACCCACTCGGTCGAATCTCCAAGGATGAATCTTACTAACAATAGGAACTACTTAAGCATATTTATGTGAGGTAGAATGCCCAGTGGTACCTGGGTGGTCTTCTCCAGTATGACACCTGCTGGAGTTTTATACTTTTTTCTTTCCTACCTGGCCATCTTATAGCATTGGACTTATAATTATAATCACGAGAGGTGTAAAAACAAATATGTAATTAAGGACTTTACTTTATCCATTACTTGTGCATTTATGTTATGTAAGTATGTATTGATTCATTTTTATTCAATAAATTTAGTATCTCATTCATGTAATTATTTATTTCTAATTTGTTGTATTTCTTTTTTTCTTGTAACTTTTTCTTTGGTATCTTGTAAAGCACTTTCAGTTACATTCTTTGTATGAAAATTTGCGATAGAGTATCATTTTTTTTTTTTTGGTTGATAATACAGAAGTAAATGTTGTTGCTCATGACATTGTAAAGGCTTCTGAAACTCACCTTAATTTCTATTTATCTATAGACAGATAAAAGTGTGTGATGTTAGTGCAGAAGTTAAAATTCCTACCACAAAACATCAGAGGAATGTTTTAGATTTTCCACGGAATCACTATCCATCTGCAGATTTCTCCATTTTTTCCCCTATTTTTGTTTAATTATTTCAATATATGAGTTATTATGCCCCGGAAAATGACTGGGACCCCATCCTATATAGATAGATAGATAGATAGATAGATAGATAGATAGATAGATAGATAGATAGATAGATGATGTCCTTGATTTATTTAATTTTGATTCATGTTCTGGACCATTAGTTTAATCAAAACAATTGCAACACTTTGTTTGGAAAAGCTCTAAACTAGCAAAGGAACATTTTCACAAATGCTAAATGTATTCACAGAATTAATTAAAAGCAGATTTTAGAAGTTGGTCAGAATGGATGTAAAATTCACATTTTATTAAAATTACTTGACTTCATTGTACAGTATATATCAATGTAGAGAATTCATGTACTTTTAATCTTGAAATTCTAATTTTCAACTACAAGGTTTATCTTCCTTAGGACTCCTCATCCTTTTTAATTGTACACAATGCTAAACGTATCTTTCCCTCATATATATATACTGTATATGTGTGTGTAAAAATCATTGTCATTAAAGATCAAGCTTCAATGTAATACTTAGTACTCATATTCTAATGAAATTGTTTTGCTGGAAGTGCACTAATTTAAGAAAGACTAATATTAGCTGCAATTTTGTTATGACGAAAACCTGTCACAACCATGACCGAGGTAGCTCGATTATGGGGGTACAAATTAAAGGGGGCTCAAGAGAATCTATTCACAAAGCTAACTGGCCTATCTGTTCCTTCAACAGCCTTGACACTGCTGACCCAGAAGAAGAACTTTAATAACAGACTTGGCTCAACCCACTGATCTATCTTGAAAAGGACCTCTGACTGACTGCTTGGCTGTCTGACAACCTGGAATGAAATGGGGACAAACTGCACATTTGGAGCCAGAGAACAAAGAACACTTTCTTAATTGAACAGTCGCCAAAACTTAATGGGAACCTATCTGGTCCCCCAAACCTTTTGACTTTTTGCTTGTAGATTCTTGCGAAAGACTTAAACATATTATTAAATGAATTAAATATGACTGTGTTTTACACTTAAATGCATACAAAATACTTGTAATTTAAATACTGTAATATATTTGAGACAAAAACAGCCAAAGTTGCCAGTCTGATTAGACAACAGTATTTAACTAGTAATTCTGCTTTGACTGAATACATGTTTATTTTTAGTTTTAGTAAAAAGAAAATGCTATCCAGTATTGACTGTTTGCATAAAGTATCAGTAACTTGAACTGACTGCATTTATATAATATTGACATTTTTCTTTTATTTGGGGAACATTAATAAGTCAGTATTTGCCTTATTTCTTTTGGTTAATGCACAATAATTTGAAATGCAGGAAGAAAGATAATTTGTGATGACTGTTCTGGGTTTTGTGGTGCTTCAAAGACTACTTCTTTTGAACATTTATACTTGCACAGTTTACTTTAAACTTAAAAGAGGGAATGAGAAAGGCATGTTCAGGAATTGCAACCCAGACAAACGTCCGTGTTAGGCGCCTCAGTGTGTAAGAACACTTCCTCCAGCAAGCAGGACTCAATACAATTCAATAACATCTTCCACAGAGATATATTCAGGATCATCCTGCTGTCCTCAGTTTGATTCACCGCATTCTGAATTGAGAAAGACTACAAAGACAGTCCTGTTCTTGACCACCACAGTTGGGCAATCTCATATTTGAGATGACATGCTGTACATTAAAGGTCTTATTTCTCAGGAGAAGCTGCAGATTCAGCAACTGGAAATTTCAGCCACTTTGCATTTATTTCCTACTTGTTTTCTAATCAGTTGTTCTTTTAATAGAGTTTCTAACATTTTCTGCCTCAAAAGACAACATGAACTGTAAAGATAAGTTACCTGGATGGCCAGGGCTGAGAGAAATATGTCTGCTACACTGCTTAGCCACTCCAGGTAAAGCACATGAGGTGATAGTAATTTTACTCACAATCTGTCCAAAAATGTCACTTTTTTATCAGGTAGCTGAAGTTTAAAACTTGTGCTACCTTCCTGGAATTGTCTGTATAATGGACTACTGTTTTTTAGTTTCTGGAGTTAAAGATCTATATTTGTTTTAGTCGTAAAACACCAAAATATGAAGAATTTAAACATAATTCTTTAAAACATTGAAATGACAGTTTGGTTTCTATATTTATATACAGGCAGTCCCCGGGTTACGTACGAGATAGGGACTGTAGGTACTTAAATTGAATTTGTATGTAAGTCGGAACAGGTACATTATTTTAAATGCTATTGTTGACCGACTGTAACCAAGTGCTCTGCCAATGAATGATGGAGTTTCACCTCTCTCTGAACTTTGTATTATTTCTACTTTATTTTCAATGGTGATAGTTTTTCTCTTCTTTAGTGTATCACCAACACTTGCATCAGATTTGTGTTTCAGAGACATTCTCGAAGGGTGAAGACAAAAGATTAAGATGAGCTCTTCTGTACAGCACTGTCCATGCTATCACAGCAGGAAGGCACCAGTCGTCAACACGTCTGATGTACTGACAAGAGAGAACTTCCTGCTATGTGCGTAACATTACAAGCAGGCTTGCTATTGAGAATGACTTGGGGCGGCGAGGGGGGTGTTCATCACTCACTCACCACACAGTCACCTCCACTACAGAATGCTGCTTGCAGCGGCCGCCCACCAAGAATGAACATGGTGCGGCCAAAGGCGGGTAGTGAATCGCCCAACCCCAATTCAACAGGCAGCCATCTAAGGCACATTACAATGCTACCCCCACCATTCTTCACCCTCAATGGCCTCCGTTCAGCCACACCCGGGTCAGCACTTGCAGCATTACCAGCTGTGTGTGCTGGGTGGGCAGTGAAATGCCCCCTTCCACTCCATCCAGCCTGTGTCCAGTCAGGAGCAGTAGCTGCAGTGGCGTAGTGGGCAGGCAGCAAACCATCATCCTGCACATGAGCAATAGCTGTGGGTCAACGCTTGCCGCCGGGAGCTGCCCAAGGGGCACTAAACTGCGTGAGCAGCGGAATCGCCCCCCTCCAGCCACCGCTTGCAGCATCCCCAGGCCAAAGATGACGGAGCGGCAGTTACTGAGGCGCATGTGTTGCCGCTGTGACCTCATTTGTAAGTCATAGGTCGGATGTCCGTAACCTGGGGACTACCTGTATATACACTGCCAATTCTATACATATATATTCATAGCATCCGTAGTCTGAGTCTCGATCTGATTGCATGGGTGGTTACCTACCAGGTAATGCATGTGGTTGGTCTGCCAGTCGGCAAACATCTACCACAGGCCCTCTGAGTTGCGAGAACCAGATCATAGAATGTTACGGCCAAAACCCGAAGTTCTGTCAGTTCCCGAATTGGCCGTCCATTTCGTATTTTGGCCGAGAGGTGTGGCCAAAATCCGTATTACTAGAAATGACCAGTGTATATGCTACTTTGGCTGGCCATTTCATGAAGTGGCAAGAAATCCCTGGCCAAAATCCGATGTGCTGATGTAAGACTGTCCGCTCAAGGTGTGAAGATGCTTAAAAATTCAGATGCAGATTCAGAAGTGAGTTTTCCATTCTACACAAGAAACTGCTCACACTGGAATCCGTAGTCACAGACAAAAAATTGCTATGAACCGTTGTGCCTTCCTAATTGGCCATTTCCCGATTTGGCCAGACATTTCTCACTTTAGCCGATTTTGGGTTTTGGCCGTAACATATAAATATATACTGTATATATAGCATTGTAAGTCATAATAATGTATGTAAGAGCATTAATATTAATTTTGTAACATTCAATACATACAAAGTTAGAGTTTCTCTGCCCAAAATAGAAGAAAGGGTTAGCTTCTCTCTGCACATGACATTAAAAAGAAAAAGATGGACTGGAAATGCCAGGATGTCACAATAAAACTTTATATGGTGAACTTTCTGTCCAGGTGAATTACTATCCACAGTGTGACAGATGGCTGGGGGCCTTGCCCGTTCGGGATGCTCTTCTAATAGAAGAACTGGGGGAGAAGACATGGCAACAACAATACCTCCCCCGGGAGACAAAAGGGCAAATCCCCTGGATTGCATCGGAAACCACGGGCATGGAGCTTGGAAGCTCAACCCAGCTGGTTGCCTGTGGCCACCGCCAAGGGGTGCCTAGTCAGTTCTGGAGACCTGGACTGCAGCATTTCTGCCACACTCAGAAGTGCAGACAAGAAAGGATCCGGGTGTCCGTGCAACAATTCCACCACACCAGTGCTGCCGGATGATTGTCAGAGGGCACCTGGAGTGCTTCTGGGTACAGTATAAAGGAGGCTGCCTCACTCTATTCAGGGAGTCAGAGTCAGGAAGTGGACGACAGAGCTTGCGGGAGAGGAGTAGAGTTTGCAGAAGAAGCAAGAAAAAAGGAAAAAGAAAGAGAAAGAAGGGACGGAACAATAGTGTTGTTGGCTACTGATTTCTGCTTTGTGCTGAAGAGGCAACAAAAAGAAAAATAAAAGCATGTGCTTTAGGACTTGTGTGTCATGGTGTCTGTCTCTGCTGGGGCTATACTCCACAACAGGTAGAACAGACGGCCTCCATCACTAAGCTTGTTTTCATTAAGCATAACCCTGCACTTAAAGTTCCTGCATTGTTTCCCTTAGTTTGAAAATTTCTAATCAAAGTTTAAAATCTGCTTCGGAGAGGCATTTACTTCATTCACATTTCCTGAGATCTGATAACTAACATGCAATGGTCCTTCTTCTTCTGTTCAAAAAATGACTCCTGTATAGATTTGCTTGCGTGTTGAAACTTTACTCCTCTGAGGAGCCTGTCATCATGTAGTTGCTTCACAAACTTGTCTCTTACCAGGTAATCAGATTTAGGCATTTGTTAGGCTTGCTGTGAAAAACAGGCCCCATTCATGGCATTAACAGATGAGAACAACAACAACAACATTTATTTATATAGCACATTTTCATACAAACAGTAGCTCAAAGTGCTTTACATATTAAAGAATAGAAAAATGAAAGACATAATTATAAAAAATAAATCAACATTAACATCGAATAAGAGTAAGGTTCAATGGCCAGGGGACAGAAAAACAAAAACTCCAGACGGCTGGAGAAAAATAAAATCTGTAGGGATTCCAGACCATGAGACCACCCAGTCCCCTCTGGGCATTCTACCTAACATAAATGAAACAGTCCTCTTTGGATTTAGGGTTCTCACGGAAGGGCTTGATGATGATGATGGTCACGTAGACTTCTTCCTTTTAATCCGTCCATCATTGTTGGAGCATCATGAAGCTTTGAGTAGGTGGAGGTGGCGCAGGCCACCACCACAAAGAAACCGGAAAAAGAAACAGAAAAGAGAGTAGGGGTCAGTACCGATTTTAGAGCCACCATGAATAGTTGTTATGATGAATTGAACATACAGAGTATCAGGATTAAGTTAAATTACGATTAAAATGAAGTTATAAAAAGGCCATGTTAAAGTAAGAGAAAAATGTTACAGATTCTCCTTCCAGTTGCTTATGTTCCAAGAGATGCTCTTACACAACGTGGACTGTCTAATACTGTATATCTTAAAAAATATAATGTGATCTGGTTTCACCCTGTTTCTGGAGAGAATAAGCTTACTCTATAACAAGTCTTCGCCAGTTAGAAAATCAGTACAGGTACATATTTCCTCTGTTCAGTCCTACACATCTAGAGAAAGGACAGTCTAATCCATTTCTGAAAATTAAGTGCAATTTTGTCTTGGAAAATGTAGATCATGATTAATGTTTTAGTTCTAAAAGTCAAGGCCAAGCTTAAATGGTCCTAAAACAACTTAATGTAAGATTTTGTCAACTGTAACTGTTTACAAAAACTCCCTATCCAAAGCTTTTATAATCATATTTACAAACAGAAATAGTACAGACAACAGGGTGCTGAAAACAAAGTGAGAGAAAAAACACAGCCCTTAATTTAAAGATCACTTCTACAAAAAGGCGGACACTTAGCTTATTATGTCTTTTCATGTTGATTACTGTTCAGCCCCTGATTGTTAAACAAACATGCATAAAAATGAACATGCGCAGTTCCACTGGATGGAGGACATAAACACACAAAATTAAGAAAACAACAGTTAGTGTCAAAATGTAAAGAAAGAGCGCCCCTTCCCCAAAAAAGTCTCTTTCAAGTAAATAAATAAATAAATAAATAACTACACTATAGAACCTTTAAATCATTACTAGTACTTGATATTGAATTTTGGTCATTCACCTAAAGGGAAAATATCTGGATAGGTGAGCATTTCAGATAAATGAAAATGTTTAAAATTACACAAAAATAGATGTGTGAAGGTTAAGCATATAATTAACAAGCAAAAAGCATTTTACATTATGCACAACATTAATATCCTAGTCTTCACATAATCTTAGCGAGCCCGAAGTAACGACTGTACCATATTCATTTAAAGCTGATTGAATTTGTCATCCTAGCTCCTCAAGAACATGCCTCTTTGAAGCAATGGAGGTCTGCATTCCACTTTAATTATGGTGCAATTAAGCCAAAGAGGAAACTTATTAAATGAAGTAACGCAGTAACCTTACAACCATACATTAAGGAAAAGTGACCAGAGTTTCCCAGGCTACAGAAATGCTTCTTTAAATGGGCACAATTGCTAGTTTTTCTGATCTGCAGCTGAGCTAATTGGTGGAAGGTCAGAGATTAGAGTTAGGGACAAGACTGACAGATGGTGGGTAGAGTCCAAACATGACTTTGATGATCAAACATGTCAAACATTGATTTTTAAACATAATAGTCCAGACATTTGACATTGATGATTAAATATGATGGTCAACATGTGATCATTAAGTGCAGTAGATTTGAACAATGCTGAATGTAGCAGAATTAAAAGGTGAACCTGTTTCATGAAATGGTACAGTGACATCATCCTGAACTGAAGAGAAATGACTATACCCTTCTGGAGTAAAGGACAGTAGACTATACTTTATGTACAGTAATACTTCACTACCTTGGTCTGATCCTTTGATCAACCTCATAATCACCTCTTCCATGAACAGCAACCTGAGATAACTGAACTGTTCCATATGGAGCAATTTCTCATTTCTTATCTGCAAGTCACTCTTTTCCGGAAAAGGATCATGATCTGAGATTTGAAGATTTGCTAATGGTCATCCCAAATCAGAGGACAGCAACATCTGCAAAGAGCAGAGATGGAGCCCTTACATTTTTCAAATAAGATACTTTCCACACCTTGGTTACGTCTTGATGTCCTGTATGTGAAAATCACAATTAGTGGAGGAGGTGAGAAGCACCCTTGGTAAAGTCCTCCACTCATACTAAATGACTTAATTTGAAATATTTTAACCTGGCCAATTCTACACAAATAGCAGGTAGTAGCAGCCTGGGAACCCCATGCTCAACCTTTTTTAACATATTGATCCCAGTTGAAACTTACTGGAACATTGGAAACAAGCTAGAAACTGATAATTAAAAAGACACCAACAAACACTCACACATCTTCAATTTAGAGAAACTTAACAACCTAACTGGCATGTTTTTCGGATGTGGCAGACAATCTAAATATCCATAGAAAATTAAAACAGATTTTATTAGATTCGCCTTTATTGTTATTGTGCAGGTATAACTAAATGCAGTTTAGCATCTAATTGGAAAGTGGAAATAGCACATTAAAGTTCAATAGACAGTAAGGTACAATAAAGCAGAATGCAAATAAGAATCTATACAGTATTTTAATTTACAGACGGTAATCTTTTAAAGAAAGAGTAAGAGTAAGTACAGATGCATGATATGAATAAATATAGATAATGAAATATTTTTTATACACAATAAACATATGAAAACAGCTGAAAATATACATAGAGTACAGTCAGAAGGTATTGATATTTAGAAAGATCAGCTATTGAGTGGTAAGGGTAGAGAGTTCAGAATGGTGATGGTGTTATGTAAGAAACTGTTCCTGAGCCTGCTAGTTCTTGTAGAGCCTCTCTGATGGGAGGATGGTGAACAGTTAATAGCTGGGGTGAGAAGCATCCTTAATGATGCTGCAAGCCCATCACAAACAATGTGTATGCTGCACATCAGCAATAGTCGGCAGCTATTTTCATCACCCATTGAAGGATCTTTCTGTCAGCTACAGGAAGTTACCATATCACACGATAATGCAGTTAGTCAAAATGCTCTCGACATTGCAGTGGTAAAAGTTCAACAGAATATGAAGAGACTGACAGGATTTCTTTAACCCCATACACTCAAGAAAAATAAGAAAATATTACTTAAAAAGTGACCTGGACAGGATTTAAACCCAGATACCTATAAATAGCATGCAGCAACACTAGCCCACCGACTGGTCTCCAACTGGACTGGAATATTCAATGACTTGGATATTTTCATGTCTCCATCCCCTGACTTGTGCTTTTCAATCACCTTTTTGTGGAGTTGCTTGAACTGTTTGTTTGTCTTTATTGTGTAGGTTAGGCCATGATACTGACTCACCACATATTGGACCTTCCAGATAAGGTGTATTTATGCTACAATCATTTGAAACCCCTAAACTAAAGACAGGAGATCTCCATTTAAGTAACTGCGTAACTTCTAAAATGATTTAGGGATGTCTTATCAAAGAGAGTGAATACTTACGCAACCAATTAGTTTGTTTCACATAAGTTATACATCACTTTACAGAAATCTGTTCATTTGGACATTGAAGAGCCTTTTTGTGCTGATCAGTGTCAAAAAGGCCAAAATTAAAGTCACTGTGATTAGTTGTTGTATAACAAAAAAAAATGTAAAACTTCTTTTATAGGAACTGTAACTAATGAGACCCCTAATGATGGCTGGTGTATCAAAGAAGCTTGCCCAAGAAAACATTCTGGTTTGATAAGTATTTTGGCAGTGGAGCAATTCTAAAATTTTCCAATATGTTGTAGTCAAAGGAGAGGTATTTAGGTTCAATTGCTTACAAAGTCTATTTTTTTGTTCTGCAGCTAAGAAAATACTTGTAATAAACACACACATACACTTAGACATACAAAAACATACCTTAATAGTGCTGTGATAGTTTCATTTGTTGTTTCACTGGGCTTTGTTGTTATGTTTGAATGCAGATTGGAATGCTTTTCAAGCAGAACTATCATTCTTTCCTTTTTGCGAAAAATGTCTTCTTAGTACCTCAGTTTTGACAAACAGTTCAAAGGTAATGCCATGTTGATTGAAGGGATCAGCATTATGACTTTTTGTGTATACAGTATCTTCAACATGATGGGCTAAAATCCCAGAGACTGTATCATGTTACCATGATTGCCAGTATAGGATTTAACTGTCCAACAACTTGCACATAATGCTGGTATGAACATGGATGGAAGTCTGTATACTACATTTTAAAAACATGGTGTAAATATGGATTAAGAGATAGAGTCGCAAGTCACAGACTGTTATTCCTCACAATATGGAATTAGTAAAATAAATTATAGCATGTGTATTTCAGTGAAGTACACCACTGGACACCTCAGCAATGGAATTATTTTTTAAGATTTGTTTTCAACTCAAGATTTCATTGCAATGTACATTTTATAGATCAATAATTTATGCAATATTACATTTTATTTAGATTAGATATCCGTTCCAATATTAATCTACAGAGTAAATACAAAAAAAAACATTTAAAAAGAAGTAATCAATCAGAGATAATGAAATATTTAAAAGGCCGGCAATAGTTTTATATATTCAGTTAAATGAAAGAACGATTGTTTATCTTTTGCCAGACTGAAAAAAAATCAACTTTTTCTTATAAAGTGAATTTACGTTTTATAATTTTAGGTATGGTATGTGGATTAGGATTATGGTATATGGATTAGGACTTTTTCAGTTAAGAAAGATAAAATGGTCTGCTAACAACCTAGTGTAAATAATCACAATATATTGTTCATCAAACAATAACATTCTTTTTGGTGTTACTTCAAATAAAGCTTTTAGGGATTACACTTCATTCACACTTCTGCATTTCTTGCCTTTTTTTCTGTAGACACTTTGGGAAGGCAATGTGCATCACATCAGTTAAATTAATTAGATCCTACACGCTATGTTCCATCAGTGAAAAAATACTGAATATTTTCTGCATGAAGATTCCTGAAAGCTAATCATAGTACATAGTACAAATTAGAACATTTTCTTGGGCATGAAAACGCACAACATGCTAATCTTCCACCCTGTGGTTCACAAGAAACTGTCTCTTCCAGCACATGTAGGCTCTGTGCTCAGTCTTTCGTGGAGCAATTGCCATGATTTCCATCATGTTAGGCAAAGTGGGCATCGTAATGCCAGAACAATACAAAACATATCACACTGCTTAACAAAGCACCTGCAAGTGACAGACAGATGCATGTAGAATTGTCAATATACAAATCACTAAAGATCCAAAAACTAAGTGTAGTTCATAAATTAAAGGTTATGTCCTTTAAGGGAGACAGAAATATGCAATGCCTTGTAAGGGTACAATAGACAGTAAGGCCTTGTTCACACGGGCGTTAAGTTTTTGGATAAACGAACTTGCTCTGAACGCCCTAGACGTTTATGTTGCATTTTATGGTGGCGATCGATTGACTTCTACACCGGCGTTCGTTTGTCTCTGTCTAACGCCAGCCTGCAGCCCAAATTGTAGTTTGTGTGTTAACCTGTGGAGGCAGTGTCGGGAACTGGATATGAAAGCCCTTGTTTTATTTGAGGTGCCTCCTTTCAATATGGACCATTTTGCTATGTTAGATATTAATCTTCTTGTTTTAAAAATACTCGTAATCTGGCGTAGGGAGAGAAACAATCGCCGCTACTGGGTTCATCCTCTGACTGCACAACGTCGGGTTAAAGGAAATTTTTTTGTGCTTTATGAAGAAATGCGAAAATTTCCGCGCAAGTTTTTAATTACTGTCGGATGTCGGTTTCCACTTTTGATTGTCTGCTGCAGCTGGTGCAATGCCACATTGCATGCCGATCAACCAATATGCGACTTGCCAGTGCTGAACCCCCATTCCAACTTCTTTTGTGACAGTTAGGCCTTGTTCACACGGGTGTTAAAATCAAGCGTTTTTTGCGTCAGAAGGCGTCCGGTGAGCGGATCAAGCGCCGAGTGTTTTCTACACGTAGGAGTCAATGAGAGTGTTCACACGGGCTTTGGTGACGTGTGTTTGTCCGGCTGCGCGTTTATACGGCATCAAAAAAACGTTGCATGCAGCTTTTTCTTGGCGTTCAAAACCCAACGAACGCAAGGACACCGCTTCTAGTTCATTTTCTGCGCGTTTATTTTATGCTTCGGAGGAGCGGAGGGGGTTTGGGGGATGCATTTCAGTGCATAACACCGGTGTAAGCGCGCACTTGACTACTGTTTTCTTACCTCAAAGTGACAAGTAGTCTCTCTTCGGGGCTAACACCAAAGCGCATATTGGTTGATCGGCGTGCAATGTGGCATTGCACCAGCTGCAGCAGACAATCAAAAGTGGAAACCGACATCCGACAGTAATTAAAAAACTTGCGCGGAAATTTGCACCAGCTGCAGCAGACAATCAAAAGTGGAAACCGACATCCGACAGTAATTAAAAAACTTGCGCGGAAATTTTCGCATTTCTTCATAAAGCACAAAAAACTTCCTTTAACCCGACGTTGTGCAGTCAGAGGATGAACCCAGTAGCGGCGGCGATTTTTTCTCTCCCTACGTCGCGTATTACGAGTATTTTTAAAACAAGAAGATTAATATCTAACATAGCAAAATGGTCCATATTGAAAGGAGGCACCTCAAATAAAACGACAAGGCCTTTCATATCTAGTTCCCGACACTGCCTCCACAGGTTAACACACAAACTACAATTTGGGCTGCAGGCTGGCGTTAGACAGAGACAAACGAACGCCGGTGTAGAAGTCAATCGATCGCCACCACAAAATGCAACATAAACGTCTAGGACGTTCAGAGCAAGTTCGTTTATCCAAAAACTTAACGCCCGTGTGAACAAGGCCTTAATGTAAATGGTGTAGAGTGCAAAGAATTCTTAAGCAAACAGTTATTAAAAGGTAACATGATTGATTTAAGCAAATTGAGATTAAAAGGTGATTTCTTAAATTATGAAAAGACTTAGTACAGTAGGCTGTTACTTTAAAATATTTTTTTCAACAGGAGAATGTAGACACGGTTGGAAACTTGTTATGGGAAGATTCCACACAAATGTTAGAAAGTTTTTTTTCACACAATGAACCATGGACACATACAATAAATTACCAAGTAGTTTGGTGGAGAGTAGGGCATTAGGGACTTTCAGATTTGACTTAATTTTATTTTAGACAATCTAGGTGACTATGTATTGGACGGGCTGAATGGCATTTATCTTGTTACAGTTCTTCTAATGTTCTAGTGTTCGAATGCAGAGAATGATCTAGTGCAGGGTTTTCTCTCCATAGCTAACCAAGAATGTCTAAGTTCATTTCAGTTTTAATTTTTCTATACATATATGTAAAATGAGTAGCCTCATGCCTGTTTGCATTATATTTAAGCAAGGTTATAGCTGAGTTTAGTAAAAGTATTGTGTTAGTATATATTGGAATTTACTGGAAGATATAGCAACAATCTGGAAAAAAATATTCATAAATTCGATTAATATTAATTTTCACAAGTGGCCAAAGGGAGGGGTTTCATCTATCACATTATACCAGGTTATATTAATGGTAAATATGAGTATGTCTTTAAATTATTGTGTAATTACGATCCCTACGTAAATATGCAAACAACTGTGAGGTGGTTAAAGAAGCTTACATTTGAACTATTTATAAAAATAATGCTCTCTTACTCAGATTAATCTTATATCCTGAAATTTTATAGAATGAATTCAACACACTAGACAATGGAATATAAGGACACAGAGAAATGCTGCTCTAATTCTTGTAATGCTACTAAACCAATTATCTCACTGTACTTACCAAGCCTACATTAAATATAAATTTATTAACTGTGAAGGAACATTTGGGTTTTATAGTGCATAATTATATTCTCATTGAAACATTACATTTCATATTTTTTTATGAAGGCTTCTTTAAAATGTGGAGAGGCCAGTTTTTCGTGACTATACAGTACTTCTTTATAGTTCTTAAGCTTTTGAGCCCAACTATAAGCTTCACACATGAAATATGTCAGCAAATGATCTTATCCTTTTTTAGTGAATATGAGGACTTCAAACTTACAAACACATTTGATCAGAGCTTTGCTCTATTATAATAAATTGAATTTATAAAGTTACCTGAAAGTTTGTTATATGAAAATAAATAAAGATATAATAGAAATGTCGATTGGATTATGCTAGTAAAAGATTTTGATTAAAAATAATAAAACAACATCCTTACTTCTATTACTGGGCACACAAACTGGAAAGAGGCCTGAAGCTCTGTGTCTGGAATACATTACATAAAGAAGCATTAATATTCAATATATAGGCTTAGACCCCGGTAGCATATAAATTATTGCTATTGGAACATTTAAAGCATTACATATACAATCTCATACCTTTTTAATCCAAGTCAGGGTTGCTGGACTTCAGAGCTACAGTATATCAGCAGCAGAAAACACCCTCTTAGAGGCCACCAGTCCATTGCAGGGTATACACACCCACGCTGAGGTCAGTTTTAGAGTCCAATCAACTTGTTCTACACATCTTTTGTGATGAAGTAAGTGGAAGAAAAGCCACGTGACATGAGTAGAACATTGCTGTAGGACAAAGTGGGTATTGCCCATTTTACCAGGCTTTTAGTGGCACACAAGGCTTGTTAAGATAACAGACGTAGAAATTCAGTTGTACACCCAGCTATATTCCTGAGTGAACACTAAAGTAAATGACTGAACTTCAGCTATAACAACACTTTGGTCAACCCTATACTTCACATGATAACAAAAGTATAAATCAGGTTTGACCTGACACCTCTGAAAAGAATTCTTCAGACAAAAGGGTGCCCAGATGGACATTCATTTTAGGCTTGCAACCACAAACTCAACTTTGGCTGAAAGTGATGGGCAAAATAAGACACCTATAAGCAGGCACTGGATCTTTAACTGGAACTAAGGTTACACCTACCTACCCAAAACTAAGTGCATCATTCTCTTCTGTCTCTTTCTGACAGCTTAAAGATGACAGTCTGTTCTATTTATGGTGAGAAGGCAGTGTGGCACAGTGGTTAAGGCTTTGGACTTCAAGCCCTGAATTATTGGGTGCAAATCCTGACACTATGTGACCACGAGCAAGTCACTAGACCTGACGGTGCTCTAACTGAAATAAGAAATGTAACGAATTGTATCTCAAATGTTGTAAGTCGCTTTGGATAAGGGTGTCGGGCAAATAAATAAATGTAAGCCACCCACTCTCTGTGGAGTAAAAAGCTCACAAGCATTGAAAAGTCTGGAAGTTTCTTTCCATTGAGCCTTGGAGCTGGATGCCTTGAATTAGTTCTAAGATCAACTCTTCCACACTAAGCTCAGAAGACTGAGAAGCAGCATCACTTCAGGACGTACACCGTTGTGCCAGAAAGAGTAATGGTTTTCCCTGTAAAGATTCAGAGGACACAGCAAAGAGCCTAACATGTGAATGAGGAAGGCAGCGTCACAGTACAGACAGAGGACCACATAGCAAACACCAAGAGTGCACTCTGACACAAGAAGAGTCCCCCACTTGAACCTGGAACAACAGCACACAGCATCGGACATCATTTTTGATGGCTTGGTATTGCAAATCTGTTTGTCTTTGCCAAAATAAATTAGAACTTTAAATGGCCAGTACACAGTTAGCCTCATCTGTTTTGTATTGTTTGTCTGTCTTATGCTCTTTCTTTTATCTTTATCAGTACATTGTATTATTCTGTTTCTTAATATTAGAGTGCTTCAGTTACCTTGATATACAGTAAGTCTAATGGCTGGAAACTGCCTCCGACAGAGAAGTCAGATAAAGTGTGAGCCATACCAAATTATTTAATTAATTGCTGTAACTGCCAAAGGCCAGACCTACAAATAATTAGCATCAATCAATCAATTGTTTTTCTCACACCATGAAACAGACATCCTTACAATGTAAAGTCCAGACATAAAATGAATGGAACCACACTGAATCGGCAGCACTAACCACTTCACCAACATTTTGTCTTAAAACATTATAAAAGAAAATATTTTTAACTCCAAGTTATTATAAAACTAAAGATTTCAGATTTTTAATAATGAATAAAATTTTCTTTGTTTTGTAGCATAAACATAAGACAGATTTCCACCTTACATGTGAACAATCCCTAGGCAGCTAAATATAAATACTTTTATCACAAAAATTCTAAAACATAATCTTTTCATTTAAAAATTGTCCTTAAAATCAAGTGCTTCCTCTGATTTCTCTAACCTTCAATTACATTGGTCTAAATTAGAAAAAAAAAAAATATAAGAGACATGGCAGAAAAAAAGACACTTATGTTTTGAAGCATATGCAACAGCTTTAAACTTGAACAAATGAATTCACGCATGGGAGTATAGGTCACAAATGCTTTGAGTAGGCGGACAAAGCACTGGAAATCTCCAGCAGTCTCCAAACAACATTATTTAGTAACCAAGGCAGCATAACAACAAAGAAACATGCCAGTTATTAATAAATGATATGAAATAAATAGAGCAACATGTACCAAGAGCTAGTGAAAACTGGAAACTGCCTAATTAGGAACCGTTCTAACGGGGAGTGAGACTGTTAGAAAGTGTGACATCATCTAGTCACTGTCAAAACCTCTAACAGTTAGATTAACCAAGTTCTCCTTTAGCTCAGTGAAAGCTAGGTTTTCATCCCTCTGCAGAGACGGGTATAGTAGCCATTCTGACCTGATACTACTAAACAGAGAATAGCTTGCAATGGGGAAGTCTGCTCTTGCAGAGTTCAGCATAACTCCACAAATTATAAAAAGACCAATATTGTAAAATACGCTAAAAGTTACAATTGCTGACAATCAACTATTACTTATTAAAAGTAAATTTTAGAATTCAATGTCTTTCAGTATTGGTGATGTTAGGATTGGCTTATAATTTACATGTTTTGATGCACCTAGATATATTATCAGTATGGTACCTGAGTTAATTAGGTGTTTTGGTTTCTCCAGTATCAGGGCGACCCATCCATGGCTGAACAAACCCAAGTCTGTGATCCAGAAGCACTACTAGTGTATGATTCATTCCTACTATACCCTTTAGCAGCCTCTGTGAACTTCCTGATGATCTTAGTCCAATGTGTGCCTGCTTCAGTGGGTTCTTGACTGTTCTGTCGCACCCAAGCACCAATTCAGAATTCCTTCTACTCTCTTCCCAAAGTTCAGCTCAATGAAAGCCATCTACCTACACGATTCGGACACCATTACAAAATCTGACATGAGGGTAGAGCTGAAATGCTGTCTACAAATGATAGCAGCTTTCCTATAATTAAATAGAGTGATAGAACAAACAAGGTTTGTTATGAGATGATCATTTTGGAACCTTTAAAACTAATTTCTGGAAGTATTTGTGGTTTCACTTTCATTTTGAACTTGTTAATACATTGTATGCTGTGGTGGACTGGCACCCTGCTCGGGGTTTGTTTCCTGCCTTGTGCCCTGTGTTGGCTGGGATTGGCTCCAGCAGACCCCCGTGACCCTGTAGTTAGCATATAGCGGGTTGGATAATGGATGGATGGATAATACTTTGTATGGGCACATTTTTATATTTACATTTATTTTATATATTTATTTTGACACCATTTTGTATTTTATTCTTACTACTTGGTACTGATATTTTGTACATTTTTCTAAAGTGTTTGATTTTAACACTGACTACCATTACCATCATGTGCCTCCCAGATGTTGTAGATGCCATTATCTGAGATGGTGTTGCTCTGTTTACAACTGTCCAAGACTCGGGATTCAAGCAAAAAAATCACCTAGATTATCTAACAGTGAGTATTGATTTTCGCATTGGGCGCTTGTGCTTTATGTTTTTGTTGATTTAAACTGGTGCTTTTGCTGTTTCTGTGACATTTTGTATCACTGGTAGAACTTTGTGGAGCACCAGCTCTGGTGAATGACCCCTAACAATAAATGATACTTTGCAGAAGTACATATTTAACTGAAGAAAATATACTCTTCTATTATGTAAGGGTAGAAGAGATCATACTTAATTTTTAAAAATAAAAAAGCTTGAATGTTCTTCACTCATTTCTTATATTTTTGACTGCAAGGAAAAATAAAATGACAAGTGATGATCACACTGCTGAGGTTACTGTGCACACCTTTCTAATATATAGTTAAAGCACTTTTACGGGTTGTATTATAAAAAGTGCCATCTTTAGAAGCACATTACACTTTATTTCCACCAGGTACTAAAGAATTTGGTAGCTGCAGCATCCCTTACCTATTTTTCCTCTCAGCGAAGAGCAGGAGCTAGAAGAAAGTTACAAATTCCTCATAGGGTTTTACAATAGTGAATTATAAAAAGAAGTGACCATTATATAGCAACCAGCCATGGACGAGAAATACTATTGTTGTGTGGGACTTGACTTTAATACAGAGCTCAGCTTACTGAATAAGATCTTAATCATCAACAGTCTGGCTATACCAGTCATCCTATACAGCCTTAGCATCATCTCATGGTCCTCTTTTGAGGTAAAGAACATGAACTGAAAGACCAGAAAGCTCCTCATGATATAAGGCCTTCTTGTTTTAAAGCCAGATGTCAAGCATCGCTACATTTCATCAACGCCAATTACGCTTCGAAGTGCAGGTCTCAAGGCCTTGAACACCCTGAACCACCAGAAGTATGTCATAGGCACATCAGTCAATGGCAAATGCCATCTGTGTAGTAAAGAAAAAATACCATCAGCCATATAATGTCCAGATACATGTTTCATGCCAAGAAAGGTAAGTTTGCTTCTTTATTGATGTGACAATTCTTTACTGATGTGAAGATTAAAGTCAGATGCTTGTGGAATACAAGGACAAGAATGACTCCAGTAGTCATAGGCGCAATGGGAACTATCAATACCAGGTTCCAAAAGCAGCTGGACAAACTCCCGTATGTAGTCAGTGTGAAAAGAGATCCAAAAGAGTGCACTGTTTGGCACCTTCTTAGATGAGTCCCCAACTGAACAAGAAGCTGAGTTCCAAGCCTGAAAGGTCTGGTTGACCTCTGCGAAAGCACCAGAGTATCTTAGTGTGCTGAGAGGAATGGTAGAGGTAATAATAATAATAATATTGTATCATTATCTGTTAAGATGTAAGGTAGACCAGCTCAGTGACATTAAGCACAAAGGGAACAATACTGCCTCGGCCATGGCATGACTCAAATGGCTGATGGTAGAAATGATCTCACATAGCGTTCCTCGGAACAATGCATTTGTTTCAGTGTGTTACTGAAGGTGCTCCTTACACAGGGGGTGTGAGTCATTGTCCAGGATAGTATGCAGCTTTCTGAGTGACCCTATTTTATCACTTCCTCCAATGAGTCCAGTATGCTCCCCAAGACTAAACTTGCCTTGTATCCACTACTAAAAATAGAAACAGTAAAATAATTTGTTTCGCACCTGTGGCAGCCAAAAGTTTAGTTTCAAGCCATTGCATTAAAGCCCTATATAAAGGTAAGTCACTGTTCTGTCAGTGAGCAATAAAAGTGTCATTATTTCAGTATATACAGTATGTATTCATATTTGTTCTAGCAGTGAATCCTTAGGAAACATACAAAAATGAAGATCAGAATGCTATTTTAGTTCAAGAATGAAGTAAAGAAAAGGTACAGGAAAATGCAACAAATATCAGGATTTGGGTATTACATAGAGCACTGTTGGCTAAATATTGCAAAAAAGACAGTACTGCATTATATTGCCAGTGACACAAGAAGAAGATGACTTGTCTGGAAAACCACTGTGAGGCCAACAGTTCATTTCAATGAGGTACAGAGCCCAGTTGCAGGAAGGTGTTTGGAGTTTTCTTCTTCTATCTACTTTTGTAGTACTAGGGTGTTACATCTTGCCTGAAGAAGGTGCCTGAGTTGCCTTGAAAGCTTGCATGTTGCACTCCTATTAATTAGCTGATAAAAGGTGGGGGCAGCACAGTGGTGCAGTGGGTAGTGCTGCTGCCTTGCAGTTAGGAGACCTGGGTTCGCTTCCCAGATCCTTCCTGCGTGGAGTTTGCATGTTTCCCTGTGTCTGCGTGGGTTTCCTTCGGGTACTCTGGTTTCCTCCCACAGTCCAAAGACATGCAAGTGTGTGCGCACGCCCTGCGGTAGGCTGGCGCACTGTCCGGGGTTTGTTTCCTGCCTTGCACCCTGTGTTGGCTGGGATTGGCTCCAGCAGACCCCTGTGACCCTATAGTTAGGATATAACGGGTTGGATAATGGATGATAAAAGGTGTTTTGCTTGACTTCTCACTCTGCCTACTTTTGTGATTCTTCCTCAGGTACTTAGTATTTGGCTTAATTTGTCCAGTTTTACTGAGTGTGCCCTTCCATAGTCTAGTGCCTGGTTTCAGATAGTTTCCTGCCTAAAGACTCTCTGATTCTATAACTGGTGCAAGGAGTTCAGAAAATACATGGTGAAGAATAGATAAGAGGAGATAAGTTCTTAAGACTAGCTATATTATTTTATACATTGGCAATAATATTTTTTAATTAATTCTTTTGTCAAAGTATACAACTCCAGAATGTAAATATGAATACAAGAAAAAAACTTAGTACCTGGAAGCAATAATTACCTTTCAGTCAGATTACTAATTGCTTGCAGTGAATTAGTCTGTCTGAGCAAAGGTTTGTTTTTCCTTAGGCTACAGAAAACTGAATGGGAACTCCTCCAAGGTAATTTTCTTTTCTGTTTTCCTTTAATAGATAAGGCATTATAATCTGGAGTTTGGACAAGTAGTACTGGATTAACAACAGCACAGAGAAAAAAGAGAGAGAGAGAGGATTAGGATCACAAATATTGGCAGGTCAACACACAAATTACATGGATCAAAGCCATGAGCTGCAGTAGCAGTGACCTACAAACCATGCTGGAAAAATCAATCGGAATTCATGTAATTATTCAGTGTAGTTTTAATAAAAATTAAAAAAAAACATTTAAGAAAGAATAAATTCTATATTTTCAGATTATAGCATTTTAGAGAGGTATCAATGAAAGAAGGTCACTTCAGTAAAGTCAATGAATTTTTTTCAACTGATTGTAAGCAATGGATAACTTATCTATTTGCTAATGTTTAAAAGTTGTTAGCCTTATTGGAATATATTTTTGAGTAAAATACACATTGTATTCCACACTTCATTTATTAAACCAATGTTTTGAAATCTTATTTCTTTTCTCTACTAGCTTTCTCAGTTATTCTACAGTGCCATATAGGGAACATTCTTTCTGATTCCTCTGAACACAGAAAACCTTTTTAAAATAAAATGTATCCTGTTTTATTTGTCTTCTATTCATCTTCATCACAATTTAAAATTTATTAATTTTCTTATGTTTTGTCAATAAACTGTTCACCATCCACAATGTTTCTTAAATCACTGTTATTTTAGTCTATACCTCTCACTTTTCAGCTTTGTTTATTTCTTTCTGGGAAAGTTCTGTTCAGTTCTTTGACTATCAAAACTTGACAAAACGATCCTCCTGCCACTCTCCAGACCTTGTGGACAAAGGGACATTGCCACATACTGTATCATGTTTCTTTCTCCTTTCTACCACCCTGCCTTAGACATTAGCTATTCTTCATTGCTGTTTGTTATGCACTTGTTAATCAGATTGTAAGATATCTTGTGCAAATCTTTTTGTTCATTGCTTAACATTTTTCTTGTGATTGTTTCCCATGTATACTTTGCATCTTTTCTATAAATTTCTCTAATCCATTATCTCCCCTGCCCTTTCATGCATTTTCCATTTAGCTATGGCCAATTCTTCCATATTTCCTTCTCTTCTGCTTTAATTTTGCATTGCTTGATGAATTTCATTACTTCTATATAATACAGGGAGATTCTACTGGATGGGGCCCTAAGTTATGATGTGTTACTCAAATAATAATGAAGCAATAGAAACAAAATAAATGCAGTGCATACCTTGATAGATGTGTAAATGATCCAATCATATTCACTGTTGGGAATGGTTGCCTTCTTCTTGCAAACACAGATTGACACGGCGCTCCATATTGGCAAAGGTATCTGCAAGAGTTGTAGAGGTGATGGCAGCAATTTCCTGTTCAATGTTTCACTGTAATCACTCCAGTGTACAAGGCGTGCTCTCGTACACTTTTCCTTTCAGTGTTCCCCAAAGGAAGAAATGAGGTGACAGGTCTGGGGATCAAGGTGGCCATAGTCCCTTTGAAATGACCCAATTTGTGCCATGCTGCGAGCTGATGTGTGACAGATTGCCTCATCCTGCTGGAAATAACTTTCACTATTCTCATGGTCATCCAGTTCATTCGTACATTTATCCAGGAATACTATTATCTTTATTTTGTTTGGATTGCTTCATTATAAAGATAGCAATACATCATAACTCAGGGCCCTGCCCATTAGAATCACCCTGTACTTTGGTATTTTAAAAGTGTTTTGCTTGATGTTTGAAGACTTACAGAGCTTGTACTTCATTAATTAAATAAATTGTCATTCATTTTTTATTAATTTTTGTCACTTCTAAATCTAAATCTAAATCTAGCCATTTTGGGCCTTCCCCTTATTCCTAATCGGCAATACATATTTTCGATTCATCACTTCCCATAAATTCAGAACACAATTTACTCCCTGCTCTGTTCTTCACATTACTTTTTCTCTCTCGATTGATTAATAAAATAAACTATTTTGTAATTTCTTTAAAACATAATTTAGGATATAAAAACAGCACTTTTTACAAACGCCACTCTCTTCTCCTTTTGAATAAACTTCCATCCATTTTCCAACCCACTGAATCCGAATACAGGGTCACGGGGGTCTGCTGGAGCCAATCCCAGCCAACACAGGGCACAAGGCAGGAACCAATCCTGGGCAGGGTGCCAACCCACCGCAGGACACACACAAACACACTAGGGCCAATTTAGAATCGCCAATCCACCTAACCTGCATGTCTTTGGATTGTGGGAGGAAACCCACGCAGACACGGGGAGAACATGCAAACTCCACGCAGGGAGGACCTGGGAAGCGAACCCGGGTCGCCTAACTGCGAGGCAGCAGCGCTACCACTGCGCCACCGTGCCGCCGTGAATAAACTTGAAAATTTTAAAATGCTTTTCTTTAGCTTTTTTCCAATCCTTTGTTCCTTGCCTCTCTTCCCCTTATCTGATCCCTAAGATTTCTGTAGGTTCTCTATTTATATTTGCATTGACATCCTCTTTCTCTTATTGGAATAGGTGTAGATTATATAACATTGTACTTTTTGTCCATTTTGTCAATGGTGAGCTCTGTGTCTACCCATTGCAGCTCAATCAGTTTCATCTCACTGCTGCTCAAAATAGAATAAGTGGCTTACAAAAATTGAAGGGATTGCTCATCTCATCATTGGTAGAATCTTGATGTGTGCCAGATAACTTGCTTCATGTGACCTTGAATCAGGAAAATTGGGTTAAGAATAGAGATGGTTCAATAAAAAAAGTTTGGATGAATTATGCTATGTTAGTTTCCAGTATGTCATTTATTTAATGACACAAAATAAGTATTTAAAATGTTGGATACAGCTCAATTTGAATCAAGCAGAACAACAAAGTTTTAAATAAATACAGTTAAACAAATTTTACATTTTTTTAACACTAGCTTAACAGTTATCTCTAATGCCATACTAGTCCATATTTTTGGTTTCATTCTCAACTTGATCATTTCCCTTGTATGCACACTAGATTTCTCCAGATACTCTGGTTTGAAAGATATGCGTTAGACTAAATGGCAACTCCGAATTGGCCCAATATGAGTGAGAGTTAGTGTGTGCATGAGTGTGTCCTAGCACTCCATAATAATATGTACCAAAGTGAAAAGAATGGATTTGCTACTGTCCATATCTGTTTCACTTTTGGTGTTCCTGTCTCTAAAACAGGCACTTATTAATCCATTAATGTTTTATATTGACAGATGACAATAAGGGAAATTGCATGTAATTTACATTAATCAAATGTGTTGTATTTTATTTTGTTGCCACGTTCAGGTGTTTGAGCTGTGATCAGCTGGAATCCCCACCAAGGTTAGTTCCTGTCTTAAGATTGTTGCTTCCTAAATAAACTTTAATTCTCTGCTACCCTGCTGTAGATAAAGACAGTTCAGAAAATGAAAAAATGGAACTTAACGGCAAGGTTTTCCAAAACAAGCTCTGATTAATACCATTATTTGGCAATCAGAAAAGACAACATAATTTATTTCCATATGTCCAGTTACATTGTACACAGTGACAAGATTAAAGTCATTTTGCTAGTTGGTTAGAAAATCAACATCTCATTTGCAAATGATTTACCTGAATTATTAGGATAAGCTTTTTCATATACTAAATATTCTTTGGAAAAATGTATCATAGATAGATAGATAGATAGATAGATAGATAGATAGATAGATAGATAGATAGATAGATAGATGTGTGTTCACTTCTTTGAATGTGACATATTTTAATGTTACTGTGATCTTTATAATGGGCACCTACTTTTTCTTAGCTTACTTTAGAGCAAAAGTAATATCCCTTTAACAGTCACTGAAATCACTGCTGCTTCAACTCATGAAACCCAAATAAATTAGGCACCCGAAAGAAGAGGGAATTGTATAAAAGTATAATAGGCTGAAAGAATTGGTGGAGTAGAAGCAGAACAGAGCGCCAGAGCTCCCTTGTTTGAGAGGCCTCTGTGAGAGTATGTTTTGTAACTGTGGTAGAATTTGCCCAATGAAAGGAAAACTGACTTTCCCTGCATTTTTCAAACACCATTATAAGTCACAGGCATTCAGCAGAGCTATGGACAAAACTGTGGATAATGCCTTACGCTTCAGATACACATTACAAAATTCTTGGGCTGAAAGGATCTGATTCGCCTGGATTATAAAACAAAATATATACAGCTCAGCTCAGAGTCAAACTATCAAAGCCCCTTCTTTCATATGACTTGTCTTAATTAGTAAGCTGCATGATTTTATTCTTTTACTTCTTGAGTAACTTCTTATTTTGGTAACCTTTGTAATATGTTGCTAATGACATCCACCTGCGTAGCTGCAGGACGGAGGTCCTTTTGAAGTTCAATGCTGTCAGCTTACTTCTTTACACAGACAACAACTGCACACCGGATATCACCAAGCCACCCAGCCACAGAGGAAGGGCTCGGCCTGAATAGCCTTCATGGGTCTTTCTTTTTCATATAAACCTCCACCCCTCCCCTGCCCCAATTTAAAATCAGAAGGTTGAATTCCATAGTGCGGCCTTTAAGAATGCACTCTGGAAGCTTTTGTATTTGCACTAATTGTCCATGTAACTAATCAACTATTCTTGCTGCCTTTTTGCAGTACATTGGGTGTGTGGGTGTCTTGTGTGCTATTGGCGGAGTCCTTCTTTGTATTCTTTTTGATAACTGGTGTCTAATTAATTAATTTAGTCCAGACTGTCACGATTGTATTAGTTTTAGTTTATCCTTGCCATTAGGAGCACCATGTTAAGGTGCAGCTAGTGCAGCAGAGCGCATAGAGGGGGTAACCTAACATGTAACCTTTGGGACATAATTCAACATGAGCTGTTCTGGGGCCAAAGCATCAGCTATTATATGTTCCTTTTCTATAGTTCCTAGTTTCCTCAGTTCACCACCCCCTGTTGTGTTTGTGACTCTTCTTGACCTCAACCTGGGATGAAGTGACACTCCATCTCAGACGCATCAGCATGCTGCTTATTTTAAAGCAAGAGAAAATCAGTAACTGGAAATGCTTTCAGGAAAACCGAATTGATGAGTACTACGACATAATTAAAAACACAAATTAATGAGAGCAAGATATTGGAAAGGTATCTGCTTCCTTTTAATCTTCTTTAATTAGATTTATCTTTTTTTTCCCAGACCTCTCTGCATTAGCAAAGTCAGCAGTGGCATCGGAGCAGATTCCCAGGAATTATTTATTTTTCACAAAATGAGATTCAAACGAGTCACACCATGTTGACACAAATCCAAATGTTCAGAGGAGGGAACGGATGGCAGGAAGGAAAAGAGAGCCTCCTGAACATTTGCAGTTTATTAAACGAGGGACATAAAATGTGGCTATAATCTGGTGGCTTCCCCTCCCCCCCGTTCATAACAGGCTGGTGTGCGAGCACCTCAGCTTCTGCCTGCCTAACTGTTTGATTGCTTAAGCCTGGTGGTTAGACAATAGGAGCAGAAAGAATGGCTGCTTCCTTCCTTCCTGTTGAGTGTTCTGCCTGAGTGAGCAGAATCAATGCCACTGTGCTTCACAGCAACTCTGGACTCCAGAGCAAGCTAAAATCAACAAAGAGCCATTATAGGGCATTTCCAATTGCACCATAGCCAAACCACTGAGCTGAGGAAAACTTTTTTTGGATTTGTTAGTGCGTGGGTGAATGTGTGTATGTTTGGCCAGGAAAAAGAGGGATAACTTTGTACTACTAAAATTAATGTTGAGATTTTTTAAATCTGTTCGTCTACAAAACAAGTGATATATTTGAATAAGATAAGGGAAAAACTCTGCCTAAAAAGTCAGAGAATTAAAACAACTGCTTTCAGAAAAAAAGATACATCTTTGGAAAAAAAAAAACAAAAAAAAACTGTTTATCATTAAATGGCAATGTGCTAGACGGATGGGCTTAAGGTTTTTACAGATTTGGACTGCATAGAACACAGAAACAAGGCTGCACGCCACAGGGGACCAGGCACAAGAGAAAGCAAAATGAGCCATTATTCCCTATGTCTATCACAGACTCTGATCCCATTGATTTCATTCTGTCTTTCCCAATTATTTTCTTTTTTTTATTGTACAGCTCCCTTAATGGCAGCATGTCATGTTATTATTATTTATTTAAGCTATTGACTGGGTTTATATGCTAAGTATTCTTTTAAATAATTGTCATATTGCCTTATAATGATGCTTTTAAATAAATGAAATGTTTTCATATAATTATTGACATTAAGTACCATGTTGTGCCTTTTGAAAGGTACTGTTTCAAATGTGTGTTTGATTTATAAAGTGTGTACCCTTTTCATCTGTTTCTGTAACCAGAGTTTCTGATTTAAAAAGTCAAATCTCATATAAATACTAATGTGTTAAAATATACAGAAGTCTATTGTATTTAATAGAAAACACAAATCACCTGATGTGCCCCTTCCTCGTGTTTTCATTGCACTTGTTCAGTTATTTAAGTCCATCACATCATTGTGAGACTCTCTCTTTATGTTATTTTTTTTTCTTATAATGAGGTGGCATCCCAACAGGAAAGGAGAAGCACACATTTATATTTCATGTTTATTAATGGGAGAAGTTTGGGTATGTGCAAGGGTCCTCAAAGATGAGTTGTCAGCCTGTCCAGTGTTGGTTTCTCCTTCTGCTTGTCGGGAGTGCATGTACTGTAGGTCAGACAAGTAAGTGTCAGTGTTACTGTACATGTGACACCACTACTGCTACTATTACAACTACAACAGTACATAATTTGTTAGTCTATCTTCTTTTTAATGTACTTTACCGTACCAATTACCTTACATCTTTGGGATTCCCAAGAACCAAATTTAACCCCAGTCTCAGTCTGTGTGAAGTTTGCATGTTCTTTATGAATGTGCTTGGGTTTTTTAAATTGGTTTCTCAAGTTTTCTTAGCATGGAACAGGTGCAGCTTGGGAATGTGTAGATGGGAAAGTACATAAGAGTAGTTCCTAAAGCATACTGATATTATATTCAGTACCCTAAGTTTGTTATTTGAATATACTGTGTATTGGTTATCAAAATTCGTCAAAGTGCTTTTAGCAACGAATTTACTGGATTCGATGGTGACCTTGTTCGACAAATTTTAACCTGAAAATTACAGTCTGCTTAGGCAAACTTTTTTTCTCTCAAATCCCCATGATGCTTTGTGAGGCCAAAGTGACATCGAAAAGGTGTAAAAGTCAATGATGGATGGGGATATCACTACTCAATCTGTGGTCCCTGACAGATTTGTGTTTTGCATATGCATACCTTACTGTACTGTACTTCACCTCAAACTATATAGCGCTGCCCGATTACTCTACATCACACCAAATGTTCCAATCAGAACTGCACATGTGGATGCACAACCTGCAGTATTTTCAATTGAGGAGTACATTAGCTGATTATAATGAGAATATTATAAATATATTCTGCTGTTTTGCATAGATTCATTGTACATGGTGTCTTCAGTGCTGGATTAACATGTTATGGTCCTTGCTATGTAGTGCTAATTGGGTAGTGACGGAACAATTCTCTGACCATTTAATGCTGGTCCCTTGCATCACAGGTGCTGACGATTATAGTTACTCATAGTGATAGGAGCTCAGGAGATGCAGAGAGAGATAAACGACACAGAGTTTTGTGGATTCGGAATATAATTTTATTTCAAGGAAGAGTGGTGGCACAGTAATTAGCAATGCTGCCTCACAGCTCAGGTCACATTTTCGGCCAGAATATTCATTCTAGAGACTTCCTAGCCGACACAGACACTTAAAAGACTACTACACCAATATAACCCAACCCACTTCAAGTTGGCCGAAATTCCCAAATCTTTCCATGTTTTGACCAAACTTGAGGCAAAGCAAATTCAAAGGAGTTTTCCCATCACTGTACTGTATATTGATATCCAGATTCTACACAAGCATTTGCTGATTTAAGTAAAAAACAATTGTATAATTTTTAGGGTACATAATTAAAAAGACGAGTCATATAATTGTTCAAGATGAGTCAAATAATGAGAGGTCTATTATAAAAAGCCTTTATTAAGGGAGTCCTTACGTATTAAGTATAAGTGTTGACTGGGCCATTCTAGAACATTAACCTTCCCTTTCTAAAATTAAACATATTTTTATTTTCCCAAAGACATCTTTTAGATTTAAGGATAACCTTCTTCTCATCAGACCATAAGATGCTTTCTCACATAGTTTTGGGAGGCTGAATGTGTCTTTTGAAAATTCTCCACAGGCTTGAATGTTCTTTTTTATCATAGGAAATGATTTCTTTATGTCCACCTTACCCTATGGTTCAGACTTGTTGGAAATTACAAGAAATTGTCATAATATGAGGTGAGTGGCCAGTTACCACCATTAATACGTTCATTTCCTTTAAACTAGCTCTGCTATGCATGTAATATGGGTTTCCTCCAACAAATGAAAAATGTTGAAGCTAAATTCTCCTGGTATGTGTGACTGCTGGTTTTCTCATCTACAGTGGAGTTGGATCTCACACAGGTTTGTTCCTGCCTTGAACTCAGTGCTGCCTGTACATGACCTAATCGGGTATATAAATCAGAGTACGGACACATGAATTTCTAGGAAGGCACCGTATACCCACAGGAGTAAAACTTTTTGTGAAAGGATTACCTACTCTTCCTCAAAGATCAGTGTTTTGGAAATTACCCTATTTTAAATAAGTTAGGCTTGAGCAGAGCCATGATGTAAAAAAGAAAATGTAATTAAGTTGCATCCTAAAAGTACTTTTGACTGCAGAAGATAGATTATTCCCCCAAGTCTGGATAGCTGCAATGATGCTGTACAAAGCCCACACAACCCCTGAAGTTTCAGTTTCACTAATGTAAATGCATACACTAAATACATAAACGAATAGGCATTTGTGGGCCTAGGCCCCCTGGCACCTGGAAATAAACACTGACTAAATCTGCTAATGCCGTAAACATGTTTAAATACAAGCCCTGGTGGTCCCAGTGAGTTTACTAGCAATTTGATACTTTTTAGATGTTAAAAATCAGCTTTGCAGCAAAATAGCATCAGAGTCTTTTTAATGCGTATTAATAGACGATAGTGGTTTTATACTGTTAATTGGAAGGTAGCACTGTGGAACTCCCCAGCCTCATCAAAGTCTCACAAGCAGCATTTGAAACTTCACACCCAAATTATTTTACAGGATTATATGAAGTTTCTTCTTTTGTGCTGTTAATTACCAAAATCTCTTTTCAGTAACAGAATTCTTCTCTAAGTGTTAATTTGCAAAAACAAATAAGGAATAACTGATGTCTCATTTTCATTATTTTCAATGGTAATGTTTTGGTGTTTGTTCTAACTTTGAAATAGAAACAGCAAGTTGAGCAAATTGATGAATGTAAGGTACTAGAATACTTATCATTATTCCATCCCAGCAAATTCTCCAAAATGTTTACTTTTACAAATATTTCTAGCTTGTCACACATGGGAAAATTCAGCCATCCCCTTTTGTAAGCGTGTTATGTTGACTAATTCCATTTCCACCTAGGTGTGTGCATCTGCAGGCTGTCTTTCACAGGGTGTCATTTTCTCTGTATAATCAGCAGGCCTTTTGTCCTTGGGCTACATTAAAAAAGCATTTAAAGGCTGAAATGCAGCATGGCTCCACTCTCCATTTGAAGCTTCCTGTACTCTTCTGAGACGAGCTCATCCCTATTAGCACACAAATACAAAACACACACAAACTCAAAGCCCCTTCCAAGAATACCAATTAGGGGCAGGTAGTGGAGGGGCTTAGAAAGCTGAAACAGCCAAGTCCATAGAAAATAGGATGAATACATGAGAGGCTGAATATGGGGTAGACTGTTCAGCTTTTGTCATTTAAAGTGATGTCTTTAACCCTTTGCTTTCACATAGCTGCTTGTCACCAAACCCTCATTGTTTTTAATGTACAACAGTTAAGATAATAAGGAAAAGGAAGTTTGAAAAGCATACATTAGCATACTGTGGAAACCTATATGACTATACAAGAGAACGTTTTGCAGTTTATCTTCTGTTTTAACTGGAGCCATAAAGATTATGTTTGGTGAAAATGAAAACAGTGCCTTTATGGTGAAAACATTACCAAAGAAAAATGTAAAATCTCTAACTAATCCTGTTATTAGAATCCAATGCATGTTATATAAAATATCTCTGCTGAGTTGTTACAGTTTTTTTTACCATTATGAATAGCACAAACAACACACACACAACAAAAATGACCCATGAACCAAACATTTTCTGTTGAAAAATGTATACATTTATTAAATGATTAGGCATGCTAACACATCTTATCAGATAGTTTAAGCAAGAATACAAATAGCAAGCTGACTCAATAAAAGATTAAAATCTGGCCCCACTGATCAAATCATTTGAGGTGCCTGTTAGACTTTCCACTCTTATAACACACTTATTTCCGGAAATGGCAGTCTTATAATAAATCAGACCAACTGTCCCCGATGCTGCTAAAGTCATTCTAAAATGTTTTTTATCTTTTTTATTTTATTTATTTTCTGCTTTAGATTCTGTTTTTAATCAACAAAAAATGGGCTTTAGTAGTAAAAAATGATTAAGAATTATTAGCAACAGAACCTGTTGGCATATAATTTTGAATACAATGCAAATTCCTTTAAATAATTTTACAATAAACTATATTAAAATTCCAAACTAGTAGGATCTTCACTCAGAACTGATTACTAGGCTATTAAACTCAGAAGCTAAAATAACCTGATGGCTTTCTCCTGTTTTTATTTTTGGGCCTATGTTTTAATGTAATTTATTTCAAATACATGGTGCACCAATACCAAACTATGTTCTGTAAACAAACAATAAAAAAAGAATTCATGAATGGTGTGAGGAAAAAGACCATTCATCAAGAATAATATATCTTTGATTTGGAGTTCTCAACAGCACCATTGACTGCTTTGACTTGTTGATAGGAGAGGCTTTAGATATTCTGAGTAACCTTATTGCCAGTTGGGGGTTCTGGTTGTTACTGCTAGCATGCTCTTATCTCCCTTTTCAGATAGGGACAGGAAGAGGAGACAGCAAACACAATGAATGACATTGGAAATATATTTTCTATCCAAAGATGCTTATGATCATTCAAAAATGGTTGTAAACACTAAATACTCAATGTGATAATGAACAACTTACTTTGGAAATGCAGCTCTGACTGAGGCCTGATTGATAGGGAATTTTTCTCAGCAGGTATAAAATGGTCCTTCCTTTTTTAAAACTAGGGCTTGTTTAATTAAAAGTAGCAGTATATATTGATTGTTTTGTTTAGTATTAAAATAGGGGCAATATGAATATTTAGCTCTTAAACTAAATTATTTGCTTTTTGGTTTAAATGAGATGAACATTTAACTATTAAAGTATATATGTACAGCAGATAGATAGATAGATAGATAGATAGATAGATAGATAGATAGATAGATAGATAGATAGATAGATAGATCAGCACATTTGTATGCAACAAGGTGCTTTCCACAGATTAATCAGCAAATACAATAAAGACATACCATTGTTATTTAGATATTATCATGAATTATTATTATAATTTCTAATAAATGCAAGTATACTAATAGAAAATTAACCTATGAATTGTTAAACAAAATTGCCTTATACATAAAAATGGCAAGAGAACAACCAGATATAATTTACACATTTAAACAAATGAATATATATACACAGTATATATTGTATATATATATATATTGTATATATATATATATATATTGTATGTATATATATATATATATATATATATATATATATATATATATATATATATATATATATATATATACATACAGTATATACCTGCCTTTGACTACAGTAATGTGTATATGGCAACACATTAGGCAGAGACAGTTTGATGTTATTAAGTTTAGAGAAAAAATACAAAAAAATAAATAAAACAGTCCATAGTAGTTTCACTTGATTAAGGATGTAGATGGAGTTCTTGATTCCTGAATGTAATTAGTTGACAGTTGACACAGAGGAGAGGAAAACAAAAAAAAAACCTCCTAAAATTAGGGCAATAGGAGAAAAAGAAACCTCTGGGTCATGGTTGGAAGACAGATGTGAGCAAATCAAGTAGTTAAGTTTGATGGTACTCTAGTTTCTGTGTCGTAGAAATCAGGATGACCTAGGCCAGCTGGTCACCCACCCTCCACAGGGCACAGTGGACACAGTCATCAATAAAAGTTACCAAGGCCTCCTCATTTCCTCCAGTACCCCAGGTGCCTGCAGAATAAAACGCTTTCAGCAGGTGTGGGTGGCGCCACCACACAGGATGGGAGACAAAAAAAAAAAAAAACAAAACAAAGAAAGCAATGGATTAATGCTGGGTACTTATTTATACATCAAAGAGCTAAAGTTATCATCAGATCACTATGTTATTGTTTTAATTACTGGAAAGCCAGATTTAAAAACATGTGTTTTTAGAAGTTTTTTTAAATGTTCTGCGGATTTAGCTTGGTGTATTTCTATTGGTAAATTATTCCAAATTTTGAGTGCATATGAACAGAAGCCTGTATCACCAGTTCTTTTATGCTAAGATCTTGAAATAATGAGCCAACATAAAGATATTAATATTGGGGAAACATAATAATATTTTTTCTTTTTGGATAAAATTCTTGCTGCTGCATTCTGGACGAGCTGTAGTCGATTTACAACCTTCTTAGGTAGTCCTGAAAGGACAACATGGTAGTAATCTAGTCTGCTAAATACAAAGGCAAGTATCAATTTTTCAGCATCTTTAAATGTTATAAAAGATCATGTGATCCGAAATTAAGTTCAGAGTAAATAATAACACCTAAATTCTTGACATCTGTTTCATTTTACAGGGCTGGATGATAGATAGATAGATAGATAGATAGATAGATAGATAGATAGATAGATAGATAGATAGATAGATAGATAGATAGATAGATAGATAGAGTGCTCAATTGAAAAAAATAATTGTATAGGACTCCCTGAGGCTACTTTTATTACTCCTCTTGTAACCTGTGAACTTTGGCATTCTCTACCATTACACCATTATCATTGACAAAACAGCCTAGCTGTAGGATGTCTGTGACCTGAAATTGCCCTAAACTCACTGGCCATCCCTCTACTTTCTTCTGCTACCTTCCAACTGCTCACCATCTCTGTCTCTGCTCCACTCTGGGTCTTTTCTCATTCCTTCCAGTCAAGATGAAGTAGTTGTGTTCAGTGAGCAGAAGTGTGTACACTGTGGGGCAGCTATTGTGTGTTTAGCTATTGGCAAATTACAATGTTACTTATAGTTGAGTGTAACCATTTGTGAATCCTGTTTAATGTACAGGGTTACTACATAAATAGCCTCTAAATGTGTCCTAAAGTCATAATACACAATAAACAGACGTTATGATAAAGAAGCATAGCAAATAGCATCCACAAAAATGCACGTAGTAATATATTTGTTGAACATATTGTTTAAAAATTGAAGGTCAAAGATGGAAAAATAATGTGAATCTTACATTTAGTAATTTGTGGAAGATCCTTTAACATATGCTTACAACTGTCCTCCACATTTTTAATGTGCTAATTCCACCACATAGCCACAGAGATAAAAGAGGGTTTTCTGGTAGCAATGGGTACAAGGCCCAGCACACACTCACACTCAACATACCTCACAGAGCTTGGCCCTCATTTTAATTCCCTGTGGGATGCATTTAGTGGAAGTTGGCATATGCTCACATTTTTGTGGGTTTTGTTTTGCGGACTCCACTTTCCTCCCAATGTCAAAAGAAATTATGCTACATTAATAGAAAACTGTAAATTTGCCTTTGTGTGGTTTCTATGCATAAGCATGCCCAGTGATGGATTGGTGTTCTGCCCAACATTATACATTATAAACTTGATCAAGGTTCAACAGCCAAAACACTTGCATTTTACATTCCCTACCTGAATTAATGTATTTAGTTCCCCCCACATTACATCTAACTCTGCAGCATATTAGATTGGATTAGATAAACTTTATTAATCCCAAGAGGAAATTGAGATGTATGCAGCAGCAGAAACATAAAAACAATGATGCAGAATCACAGAACAAAGTTAATGAATTAATCAATGTATATTGTGCAGAAACTGCTAAGTGAAATTCAATATTATTAGAATTTAGTTTGGGATGTCAGGAGGAAGCATTGAATTGCCTGATAGCAGCAGGCAGGAAAGACCCCAGGGGTACTACTGAGCACACTGTGAAGGATTGAGCCTCTGGCTAAAATGCTCCAAGATAATGCCTCCTGGAGAAGATTTTTCATGATGGTATCTAGAAAAAAGAGATGTCAAATACTGATCATTGGGTAAATGATTCTGTTCTCGTATAGAACAAGAAACACAGAAGCATTGTAATACACATTAACAAAAATAAATGTTTTACACATGACAGTGAGGGCAGCTGCAAGTGTATCTATCTATCTATCTATCTATCTATCTATCTATCTATCTATCTATCTATCTATCTATCTATCTATCTATCTATCTAAGCCCACTGAATAGATATATATATATATATATATATATATATATATATATATATATATATATATATCCATACAATCAGATTGTGATTCAGACTATAAATGCCATGAACATATACTGTATATATATATATATATATATATATATATATATATATATATATATATATATATATATATATATTTGCTCCCTGCAACTCTTGACTGACAGATTGACACATTTTGTTTTCTTTTTTCCCCAAAGTGACTTAGAAATCACAGTTGTAGCACAGATAGATTAATAAGTTGTTCAGGGTTACACAATGAACTATTGAACATTTTAAAGCCAAAAGCCTTATTAATCTGAACAAAGGTTAAAGAAAAATTCAAAGAGAAAACAACTGCTTATGATTTTACTTTTTAAACCCCATGCCTTTGCTTCACCAACATGTAAATTTATATTATTTCTCAATTCATTTATGACTTCATTGTTAATTACTGTAAGAGCAAGAGATGCACACCAACCACTTGAGAATCCGAGTTGAATTGCCTTGTTACGATGATAATTGGAGCGCAGGAACATTTGTTTTCCTCACTTAAAAAAACTTAAAGAAGCAGGAGTACCTAGAAGAAAATAATAGCTGAGGAAAACTGAGAGCTAAAGCTGCTTTATTTGGAATTGCACTTCCTCCATCCTTAAGCACTGGGTGGTCCTGAAAAAACAGAAGGTTTCTAGTTACACAGGTTAGTTAATAAACTAAAGTTCAAGTGACCCTCTAAGAGACTTAAATGAACAGTCTTCTTCTTCCTAAGGGAAACCTGCACAGGCTTTGGTTTCTTGTTGAACTGGCAGATTGGAAGATTGGATGCTCAGTTCAAATGGTAACTGTGCCACCAGTCTAAAAAGTAACACTGGGTATCTTCAATATTTTAACATCTTCATGTTTTTCACCCAACCACTGTTTTGTTTATTTTTCTTTCTTATATCTTAATAGTTAAGGAAACAACATTCACATTTAACCAGATTGTTTAGAAACTTTTTTTCCCGAAGTTTACTTTACAACAGATTTTTAAAGTACTTTGCAACTTACTTCAATTATCAGCATGATTCATCAGCTTTGAGAGGTGCCACACAGGTGCAGTGGTCAAGAGAACCAGATCACTGCATCTGCATGACTATGTTGAGTTCCATTTCATGTCCCAAGGATGTAAATGTCAATGTTAGTTTATTTATAGACCGCATTTAAAACAACTTCAGTAATGCTGTAACTAAAGTTATTTACAATAAAATATATAATAAACATAAATAAAATGCATTGAATAAAATACAATACAAAACAGAAGTAAATCGAAACAAACAAATGACTAAGAGGACAGTTACCAACAGTATCACTGAAGGTGATGGAAAGCTACAGAATAGAAATATGTCTTCAATCTATTTTTAAACAGTTCAATTGAAGTTGACTCCTTAATATAATGAGGTAAAGAATTCCACTGATGAGGTACAGTAGCTGCAAAAGCCCTGTTTCCCCTTAGTTTTGCACTTAGTACGAGGGATGACAAGAGACAACTGACCGGTAGACTGAAGTTCTCTTGATAGCTGGTGTGTAACACATAATTCAGATAAATAGGTAGGAGCGTATCCATGAATTGGTGTAGAAACCAGCAGCAATATTTTAAAATTAATTCTGAAACAAACAGGCAGCCAGTGTAAAGAGGCTAAAATTGGAGATCCAGAATCAAACTTTCTTGTCCCGACCAAAACATGGGTAGCACCATTCTGGACCAACTGCAACCTGTGTAGCAGGGATATGCTGATCCCAAAATATAAGTTGCAGTAATCAATCCCAGTAAAAGATAAAACCATGAGTAACTTTCTCAAAATCCCTACGAGATAAATAAGGCTTAACCTCGGCTAAAAGACAAAGCTGAAAAGAGCAACTTTTGACCACATAATTGATCTGTTTCTCAAAAGAGATATTACTATCAAAAATAATCCCAAGATTCCGAACATGAGGTTTGCAAAAGTTTATGAAAGAGCCAAGGAGCTCAAAACCAATCTGAGCTTTGGCAGGAGGACCAGCTATCAGCACTTAGTTTTATTTTGATTAAAATCAAGAAAATTGTCAACCATCCAGGATCTTAGTTGTACAAAACAATTGTGCAGCCGATTCATTGCAGAGTCACACACAGGAATATACACCTGTGTGTCATCAGCATAACAATGAAAACAAATATTAAACTTTCTAAAATTAGCTCCTATAGGATGAAGATAAATAGAAAATAAAACAGGATCCAAAATGGATCCCTGAGGAACACCACATTTAACAGGAGCAGATGACCTGGTGAGTGTGTGCTACAATAGACTGGCTTTCACTTCATTACTGGTGTTAGGATATGCTCCAACCAGCCTTCACTTGGAAAAATCAGGCTCAGAAAGCGCTTCATTTTTCTTGTTACAATAATTATTTTTTCCTAACATAGACCTGAAGTCCAAATAAAAAACTGGAAGAACATACAAAATTCAGAAAAGAAGACAATACCTCTGATATACTGCACCAGTAGACCTGGTGCTGTACCACTATGTACCGTCTCAGTTTATTAAATTGATCCCATATTGGATTTGATAAAAAGGAAAAATTAATAAACCTTTTTGTTTTCAAACTGAGTCACAACAAAGATAAATGAAAGGTTCTGAACACAATACATTTAACAGGAGAAGGGTTTCTATAGAGAGAGAAAAAATCTCCTTGAAAGCTTGTCTCAGACAAAAGGAGTTGTCACTCTTTTTTGGTTTTACATAAGAGGTTCGCATTTTCACACCTAGGCTGTCATTAATTATGCACACCTCCTGGAAGACACATCAGAGTCAAAGACAGGTTAAGGAAAGGATTAACTGTCTGCGAAGGGCTGGAGCCATAGCTCTTTGGCAGTCTGATTTTATTAGATTGCACATGCTAATGAAGGCTCAATCTAGTAAGCACTTCCCAGAAACTTTCTTCCTGATGGAAGCTTTGTAAGACTTACCCTCCTCCCTTGTTATACTCAACAGGTAACAAGATAGTGCTAACATCCTTCAGGTGGCAAATATAATCACATCTGGGCCTCCTTTGCAAACTTTCAAGTTTCAAAGTTTTCAAGCAAGGAATTCAGTTTAGGAATCATTAACTGAGGCATGTCTGGACTACTCCATTCATAGCTCATACTGGCTTTTCACACAAGCATACATTTTACAAACCTGAAAATTGAGTGCAGGGTCACATGGAAAGAAGCCCATCCAGGCAGCACTGGACATGAAGTGGAAACCAATCCTGTTCAGAATGTCAGTTCATTAGAGGGCACACTTGTACGATCACAGTCATTCCAACCAATGATATGTTGTTAGAAACTTAGTAATGGAATAAGCACAGCTATTGAATGTAGATATTAGGAGGACATACAAAGTCTGAACAAGCCTGGGTCTTTTAAACTGTGATGCAAAACACCAATGACTTTTCAGTTTTACTTGAATTGGATGGACAATGGAATGACAAGGACATACACTATCTTTATAGAACTTGTATGCTCTCCAAATGTGTTTTTATGTTTCCTGCAGTGGAATATTGTTCATGCAATGCACATTTCTACTTATTTGTCAGTGCTCATTGCTTTTGTTTGTGGCTTCCTACAAAATCTACATGCATACATATGCCAGATTACAGATGAAAAAAAATTTCAGTAATGGTGTACATCAAATTGACAATGACTAAAGTTACTTTGATTTTGATTCCCTTGCGTTATAGCACTGAGCATTCTTAAAATATATTCCGGATTGAAAGTTAAAAGCACTATGACAAAAAGACAAGCTGTTTGATATTTTACTGCTTTCCATTGGTATGGTGTGTGGTGTGGGGAAGGAATGAGGGTTTAAACCAGAAGGTGGCAGGTTAAATGTGCACCATAGATCGATTGAGGTGGGTAATATAGTTAAAGCAGAACACTGCTTTCTTAAAAAAAAAAGTTTACATGACTGAGTTAACTAATTGAGTCTCCTTGGCCAAAAAATGTTGATGTCATAATAATGTACTAAAACAAAAGATTACAATATTATCAACGGCTGCCATGAATCCAAAATTGTGTTGCTGAGCTTAGCATTGTACATTTAGCTCATCAATAAAAATGTTCCACTTTCTGAAACATTGAGACAGATTACTCCAGCTAGAAGAAGGAATAATGCAATCGCTTCCATAATTTTTTACCCATGGCTAATGAATGTGTGTGCGAAGCAAAGAAATGTGCATGGTAACAGTATGCAGAAGTCATGCACAGACTACAAAATCCTTAACTGCAATCTGGGTTTACCTGGCCAAATAACCAGGTTATTCACAGCAAAATCTATGGGTGTTTACTCAAATTTCTCAGAAACCAATATTCTGGTATCTCTAACCGAAATAAGGGTACACATGGTATTTTATTTTTGAAACAGGGTTTCTGTGAATAGCCAAATTATTAAAGCACATGCAAATGCAGTTACTGTGTGACACTGAGCAAGTCACTTAAACTGCCTGTACTCCAGCTGTAAAGAATGAATATAAGCAGTTATAAATAAATGTGAACTTTTAAAATGCCTTGGGATGCTGTTTGCTATAGAAAGGTACACATAAAATAAAGGTTATTTACCTGATTCACCCAGCATGGGTTCATTATCACTTGGAATAATCACTTTTGTATTGCCACATAATTTAGAAGATTGTAAGCAGGGTCATAATTCAGGACACAATCGATTGGGTTTGTTATATATACAAAAGTTGGCACGGTGGCTAGTAATACTGCTAAAACATGGATATACTGTAGCCATCCAAATACCTGGGTAAACATGTCTGATAACCTGGATGGAGTTTGCACATTCTCTTCATATCTTTGTTTCTTATGATTTTTTTCTCTGTAATCCTAAAATGGTGCCTGTAAATTGAACTGGCATTTCTAGATTATCTCTATGTGTGTGTGTGTGTGCGTGCCTTAGTGTCTGCCCTACAATGGCCCGGAGTGCTGTCTAGGGGTTGGTTCCTGCCTTAAGACTTGAGCTACCCTATATAGGTTCTGGCCACTAGAATTAAGTGGGTTTGATAATGTTATATTTTCACCCTTTTATCCAAATTAATCTCCAGCGGTTACTGGAGAAATACTGTGTAATAGACTTTCCATCCATTATGGTGTAGTAGCTAAAGCACAAGAACTTCAACCAAAAGGTTAGCAATTCAGTCCTTCCTCCTCATTGTATGACTTGAGCAAGTCAGTTAACCCGCCTATGCTTTATTGGTGAAAAAAATGAATGAAATGGATGGATGAATACGAATCCTGTAAATTTCAGTGTAAATCAGTCATTGTCCAACCTGCTATATCCTAACTACAAGGGTCTGCTGGATCCAATCCCAGCCAGTACAGGGTGCAAGGCAGAAACAAACACCAAGCACACACTAGGGACAATTTAGGATCGCCAATGTACCTAACCTTGCATGTCTTTAGACTGTGGGAGGAAACCAGAGCACCCATAGGAAACCCACGCAGACACAAGAAGAACATGCAAACTCCACGCACAGGACCTGGGAAGCGAACCCTGGTCCCCTTACAGCGAGGCAGCAGCACTACCACTGTGCCACCATGCCACCCCAAGTGTAAATCAACTACATGATAATAATAAAATTCTGAGTTGGTCAAAAGAATCTGAAAATTCTAGAATATAGTGCCTTATTTTAACATCTCTTAAATGTCAAGCTGTTTACTTACCCAAGCTAAATATGAAGATAAAAACAGATGGAAAGTGTCGCATTGCAGATTCTCACGATTCCTTGTTCTTGTCACCACTAAATATTCAACCTTAGATTTAGTAACATCCACAGATAGTATTGTGATGTGAAAAAATGAACAGTTATAGAATGCTACAGATCCCTAAAACTTAACAGTTTATTGCAGATCAGCCCCTACTATTCAAGATAAAATGCTTTCATGATAAAAGAACTAACAAGTAACATGGAAACATTATCCTTCACTTTTATTTAAAAGTTATTTAAAAGGCCGTCCAAACCTATTTCTCTCCATTGTGCTGCTGATATTTACAATGTTCCTTTAAAAAGTAATATTATTAATATTAAATACAATAAACGGTTGATATATAAACTGGGACATGGAGCTAAGACCTGGGCAGTAAAGTAAGTCAGATGTGGCAGAAATGAGAATGTTGAGATGGATGTGTGGAGTTACAAAAACGAGCACAATGGGAAATGAGACAATCAGAAGTACAATAAAAGTGGGAAGGATATCTAAGGAAGTACAGAATAGTAATCTGAAGTTATGTGGACACGTGATGAGAAGAGACATTGAATATGAAGGCCAAAGAGTGGCGGGAATGGAAGTACAGGAGAAGAGAAAGTGGGGGAGGACAAAGCAGAGGTGGATGGACAGAGTAAAAGAAAATTTGAAAGAAAAGGGTCTGACTGGGAAGGAGGTGCAGATCGACACCACATAGAAGTGGAAAAACAGGAAGAGGAAGAAGAAGAAAAAGAAAAGGATAAACGGTAATTTTATAAAACCTATCATTCCATTAGCTCTGTTTCTCCGGCCCCCTCCAAGACATTTACAGTAGAGTGTCTAGTCTAATGCAGGTTTGCCATATTGTCAAAGAACAAATAGTTCAAAGCCCAATAAAACCTGGCAAAAAATGACGGCACCTAGAAAGAACTGACTGCATTTATTATTTTGAATACTTTAGCTCATTAAGAGGAAGGAGCATTTGTGCATAATTGCCCCAAAACTGGAATTAATTTATGTGAATATTGAGGGAAAGGTGCTATTATGATATTTTGCCATCAAAAGATATGTTCATTATTTTAATTTACCTCCATCTATTTGCCCATTTTTAAAATGTTTTTAAATCATTATAAGATGGCAGGAAAATAAAGTCTATGCAAGTAGCATCAGGTATCAGGAAAGAAACAAATCTGTATGGGATGCCAGTCTATTACAAAGGCATACTCAGGTCATTTCAGAGTAGCCAACTAAACTAACAAGCACATTTTACTGTGAGATACAGAAAAGCAATATAAACTACTAGCCGAAGCCCGCTGTAGCATACGGCGGTGTAAGAATAGGAATGGAAAATGGAAAGGAATTCAGTATAACAAAGGCTTAGGAAACCACCATTGCAGTATAACGAAAATAGCAAGGAGCGAAACCAATGCCAATGGTCGAGAGAGTACCTTCCTGTAGCAGGCTATGTAAACAGATTTTGGTGAATCGTTTACATGCAATTATTTATATCCATTTATACACTAAATGCGTGTGTATCTCATGGTCTTAGAGTTGGTGGGCGGGGCTCTGTGAGTTGGCGATCGTGGCTCTCTGTCTTGCATGAGGTGTAAAGTCAACGTGGCTCAGAGGTGCATGGGAACTTTTGCACAGACGAAAGTGACTGCGGCTGTGTTTGGTAAGTTGTTGCGTGCCTCGAGACCGACCCTGGACTCGGGAGGACGGTTACAGTTGGCATACGTGGCTCTGTCATGCATATCCCATGACGCGGTAGGAGGGTTAGTGTTGGCGGGTGGGGCTCTGTCGAGCATATCCCATGGTCGTAGAGTTGGCGGGCGTGGCTCTGTCTTGCTTGTGCTCACTGTCTTGCATGCCCTTAGTGAAATATATATATAGATAGATAATGTGCACACTCCATGTTGGAAATCAAATCCGTGACTTCAGTGTTGCATTGTGGCCCATTGCTGCTCCATATTTCAAATTAGTCATCATGCCATAAACAAGGAATCATTTTCAAACTAACTATAACACTCAGAATTATATATAAAGTAGTTGGGGGGGCAAAGTAGGCTTACATAAAGTAACAAAATAAACTGCACAGAAACAAAAACCATGCAGGTTTCATGTTCCTGTCTGTCTTTTGCCATAACTCACCTAGTTGCCCACCTACTGCCTACTAAAACACTATTTTTTTCACCTCTGGTCTTTCTCTTACTCCGAAAACACTGACTTCTCTTCCATAAATCCGTTGAGTCCTTGCCCCAACTCAGCTCTTAACTCAGTACATCTCTGGCTAATTGCTCTAGAAACCATTCTGAATCAGAATGGCCTTATTTTTGATCCACAGACATCAAGCTAAAGTGTCTCTGGGCCTTTTATTCCCAAGCAACACATTTCCTGCCTGCTGTGCTAAGAACCATGAGTTGTCTCATTAATCTCAATCCGTTTTTGTTGAAATCATGGCTTTTGAACCTCCTGGACTTTAGGTACACCTGTAGACTGGTCTTGTAATATTTACATTATTTTAACATTATTATTCTGACCATGCCATTTTGTGTAAAGCTTTCTGGATGGCCTTTTTCGTGGCTATCTCTGCAAGGTCCAAACCATGTTGTCTTTACTGTTACTTCACCTGTTGCTGTTGAAAATTTTGATCAAGGATCAATATGCTTTATTATTAGTTTTAGTGCTTTTAGCTAGGAAAAGCCTAGGCCTAGAACAACTTTAAAAAGACACCATTTATTTTGTTAGAGATACCACTTGTCCTTCTCACTTGCTTTGTTTTGAGTTTCAGTGAATCAAGCTGTGAGGCAAGGTCATCATGTTATTTGAGGAGCAACCAGAGATATTTTGTTTTAAGGATGCAAGTGCTGATAGAAGACCAAACAAACTGCGTGTAAGACCTTTGCCTGTATGAGTTGGGTGCAAGCTCTCAGGCTAGCACATAAAACATATAAGCACTCAAATAGCATTTAGAAGTATTAGGACTCTTCAATACCTTAGACAATAAGATTAAAATACCATATATTATGATATTAGTTAGTTTGAACACTATAGGGGCTTAAGAGTTGATTGTCGAAGGTTAGGGACTTTTCCCTGAACATGTGCCATGACATAAGCAGCAGCTTGGCCTCTGTCAGACCACTGTGCAGCTGCATGCCATAACACAACAGCACTAAGCTCTTATATTAGCACACACATTTATATTTAATTCAGCCAGCATTTAAGTTTATATGCCTTGTTATTGGTTTTAGAATTACTGATTATTCAAAGTAGTTGCCTGACATCTTTTTAAGTGGCTTAGTGAGGCACTATTAATTACGGGCCGTTGCATAGGTTTTTGATTTGGCCTGCTTGCTTGCTTTTCACTTGTCTTGTTTTTTAAGGACCAAGGACATTGTGTTTTTGAGGGAACTGAGTTTTTGTTTTGGGACATGGAGACTCTGCTGGCCCTTTTGACTCACCAGATTCTAAACAAGTGTTTTTGGAAAAAACCTTAAATGCCCCCAAACTTAAAGGAAACTAAGTAAACTGACACGTTAGCACATAAACACTTTAAACATATAAACATTTTAGCATTAAAATGTATATATTAAGGCTTATGAACATTTAAGATGATCAGATTAAAAGCAATCTGTACTGTGTTAGGTTGAATTGTATAGAAGTTTTAAGAATTGATTATCAAGGTTAGCCCCTGTATTGGTAAGTCAGATTGTATGTGGCTGTGTCAGATTTTCATATGTGTGTCATCCTGGTTCCAAATTAATGATGAGGGCTGCTCAATTAAAAGGCCTCCAATTGCTATTAGCTCAAGATTGGGAATGTGAGGAATATAAAACATGATCAGATGATGGTCATCTCTAGGGCAGGTGGCAAGTACGACCTTCGAGTCCTAATGATTGTTATGAAAAGATTGATTATTATTAGGAGAGAGAAGTTTACAAGGCAAGCTAATTGTTATGAAAACAGGTACAGCATGAGACCATTATTGCGAAGATAACATATAAAGTGAATGACGAGAATTATGTACAAAATAGGGATGTTTTTGTGATCAGAACTGACATAAAAATAAACTGCACCCGAACCACATTTCATGAACTGAGACAGGCTTTATGTGCTCTGCATTTGTTTTCTATTCTATGCAATACAGTCTTAAATTCTGACTGCCTTTCTGAAGGCTCTGCTCTTTTTTTTTCTGAAGATTTCTCCACAACATTGCATGTCACCTGACTTGTTGACATATTATGTCATTATGTCTGGCCTATAAAAGATAGCAGTATGCAGCTGCTGGAATCCACTCATTAGATCTCTTTCTCAAATCTCTCAACTTTTCCCCGTTACTGAGAAGACAATACCATAGGAAATTTTGGTTATGTACTCTATGTTTCCAGTTTGTTTTTTATCCTGTTAGCTCGCTTGGTATTTTGACCTTTGCTTATTCAATTGTGTTTACACCATTATCTCTGTTTATTAATTTTCTGGTCACTATAATCTGTTTAGCCTGGTGAAAATCTTAACAATATGCACTCTGGCAGCCAAGAGGTTTTGTAAACATCCTGCCATCCCTAATGACTGTCTTCAAGTTGAGATACACGTTTAATCAGCAGCACCCACCACCATACAAGGTGTAATGATCTCCTGTGCCCCCGAGGAGCCAGTTGTCACATGTGCAAGATGTCTCATCTCAAAAAACTTTATGCAGAAACAAAAATAGCCATTTTTTTCTCATGGAAAGGATTGGATTCAGTAGTAAACTATCTCTTAATACTAGTTTGCAAAGCTGCTGGAATGGTCCAGTAGCCGGCAGATGAAAACTTTCACAAGGGACATGTTGACATCATTGAATATCTTACAAGGCTGGTAGGTTGGAGAATGATCTTTACACTTGTGGGTCCTTTTTGAAGTACTGGTTCAATAGCCTGAGTTGGGGGTGGGGTTCATTAGTATGTTGTTACTAATTAAATTAGTTAATTAAAATGTACTTTGACTTTAGAGATCATATTTGACAATCTTATGTTTAAATTCAGGGCACAATACTGAGGGGTAAAAGTAACCTTTTCTAGAATATTGCCATAATAAAGAATGATAGTGAATGTTGAGGAAAACAGTGGATTATTACTTGAGGCTAACATTGAGTATCTGAAAAAGCAAGCAAATAAAAAATAGGTTAAATGAACTAAACAGCTGATCAAGGGGTGCTTTCAGCACAAAAAGGCTATAAAGAAAGGTAAATCTTCAACAACACTGAATGTCAATGAGCTCAAAATGAACGTGCAGGACAAATGCTAGTGAAGCTGCACTGAACCTCCCACTATATACATTTATGATGATTAATGTGTGTTTGTGAATTATTCTATTTATATTAGCTATAAGAAAGCACTTTACACAATGCAGTTTAATCCTTTTAAAAGCATGATTGTTTTAGCGCAGGACAATTACATTGATGATTCTGGAAACTTTATTGATACTGCAGTATAGAATGGCCCATGCCATCTTGCTGCCAGGCTGACCCACTTCCATATTTATTGTGGCATACTAGCTGGGGTATTGGACTTTAAACTACAAGGCTGTCAACTAAATCACTGCCTCTGACTCAATGTGTGACCCTGAGTCATCACTTAACCATGCATGTGCTCCAGTTGTTAAAAATATATATGGAAACAATTGTAATATATCCCGATCCTGTACATTGCCTAGGGTAAAGGCATCTGCCACATAAACAATACTGCAACACAGGATATTTAGCAAATATCCTGCACAATACATTTATATTTCAAATGTAGAATATGAAATATCACTTGTCCTAATAAATGGATAACTTGTCTCCTGCTGCACAAACAGGGTGGGGAGCTCCATTTTAATGAGGTGTAGCCTTCAGGTGCAGGACAAAAAATTAAATATATGTATTATATGTTGAAATGAGACACACTATTGCAATACAAGCAGACTCTGTTTTTCCATAATTACAAAGATGCAATTTAACACTCTACCCCTATCTGGCTACTGATCTAATAGGATTCAGGGTGTGTTTTCCTGCAACTAAGCTTTTTTTCTATGTACTGTATTTTAAAATCTGATATGCCTTTATGTACTCTAAACATCTGGCATACAGGCCACGCAGTTGAGCTGGGTACAAAGCTCAAGTGTAGCATATGCCGCCCTCCCAAGCAGCGCCACTAAAGAAACCCTGCAAAACCGTTCAGCTGCTCTACAACTTCCAGATGCGCACTTGGAAGGAAAAAATTAAGATTCCAGCAATTGAACTGAAGCTAAAAAGGAAACCAGCCAACTTCTGTTCCTTTCTTCCCCTCTGTAAAGATAAAAAGCTTTCAGACTTATTTCCTGTTTTTCAGACACTTCAGCCAGAGTTATAAAAGTATGCAATAAGTGCATGTTTTAGAACCTGTTAATAAGGGCTGCAACAGTTCAGTTTTAATCAATAAGAGTCTTAACATAAGTAGCTGAAATGACCACTAGTTTAAAGACCACATGTTCAAACATAAAAATGAAAAAGGTAATTGCGCATTAACAAAAACAAAAAAAAAAAAGGCTTCAGAGGCTTGGATCACTATAATGCAGAAGCATAGTGTTTTTAGCAAATACAAGACTGGCACTTGCAGCTATTATATAGCCATCAACAGAGAAGTCAGGTGTTTGGCGATTTGAATGAATCTCATTCACTCTGCTTCTTCTAGGCCCATGCTGCAGTCTAACATATTTATTTAACACAGTAATAATATTCCTCCCTTTATCGTATAATGTTCTGCTAATGGCAGAATAACTAATAAATTATTTGGTTGAGCCTTCCCAACAACATCCTTGCCTCTACCTCAAGCAGACTTCCCTGCCTAACAGAGCTGAGTGAAACAAAGTGACACATGGGGGTCAAACTTTTCTTTTGGGAATCCAACTCAATTTAAAGTGATGCATCTCAATCCGACACATATTTGTACATCATGTTACACACACACGGAGAAATTCTTTACTTGCATTCGAGAAACATCAGGTGTTAATGCTGAGAATGCATTCAGTTTTGGCATATTGAAAAAAAAAAGCTATTTTACTTTGTACTTTCTAGTTAAACCAAATTTATCCAAACTTGTGATACATATTTGCAAACAGCAAATCTACCAAGCTGCTGAATATGGGAAACCCTGTACTAAAATCCTGACATTATATTGATTATCCAATTTGTATTTTGTGGTGGGCAGCATGGAAATGCTATTAGCCTCACAGTAAGGAGACCAGGATCCACATCCAAGGTCCTCCCTGAGCAGAGTTTGCATGTTCTCCCCGTGTCTGCATCAGTTTCCTCCCACGGCCCAAAGACATGCAGATTAGATGAACTGACAACTCTAACTTGGCCCTTGTGCGTTTTTGGTATGTGGGTGTGGATGTTGGCATTGATAAACTGTCGCCCTGTCCAGGGTTTGTTCCTGCCTTGTACCCTATGGTAGAACCAGGTCTGAATTAAGCAGGTTAGAAAATGACATGACAATAATTTGTCAACTTTGTTCTCTTTTTCTTGCAATGTTTACAAAATTTTGATTTCATTCTCTTTTACAAACATTGAAAACAAATGAGTACATAAATGGGTCAAAATTGCTAGACCGGCAGGAAAGATTTTTTTGACAAATGTTAATTTTACCCAGGAATCAATTCACAAGACCAAGTGTATACTTTACAACATTTAAAGCATTGATTAAAGAGTGCACAATGCTAAATTAAAAATTTGTTGCATACTTCATATGTAGCACAAGATGAATGAGAAGATTGCAATTTTTTTAATATCTGTAACATACATGCACATCATGAGAACTCTAAACTATATTTTTGAATTGTATGGGGACAATTAACAATTGTACAGGTTCAAATGTAATGGGTATAACCATCTTAAAGTTATTTCTAAATTACATACTTTGTCCCACAGTGGTTAAAATATATTTGGCTCTCTACAAACAGCCTTATAAATAGCACAATAAACCACGGCTTAAGAGTGGATAGCACTCCATACCTTTTCTTGAGGTGCATGACTTCAATATTTTCTTACTGCTGCCTGTCAGCATTACACTCACCATGAATGCTATGTTGCTTCAAGTACCAGAACCAACACCTCTTGACTTTTTATTTGTTAACATCAAAGCTACATACAAATATATATCTTGAAGATGTATAAATACTTCTTAGGTTAACATTACTATTTTTAAATATTTTTTATTTATATATGTTTAAATATAAGCATAATTACTAATTATCTAATTTTTGCACATTCTGTTATTGTTTTGAGGCAGTATGGTGGTGCAGTAGTTAGCCCTGCTGACTTAATAGATCAAGCAACATTAGTTTATATTTCACACTCTGTCACTGTCTGCATGAGTTTGCAACGTTTCCTCGTATTGGCATAGATTTATTTTCCAAATACCAAAAAAATCATGCATATTAGTGATTTAAATTAGGCCATTTGTGTATTAGTGGCCACCAGGGAGGGTTGTTGCCATGCACCCAAAGCCTTAATAGTATTCATGTAATATTCTGAAAATGTTACATATAGTTTTATTTTAAAAAAAGAACTACTTATCGAATTTCAACAATGGGAAATTTCCAATTCTAATTATGACACTGTTTGTAACCTAATTGTGTTAAACTATTTTCAAAATTTGCCAGAACAAATTCAGGATTTTTTTTTTAAAAAAACGAGACTAATAGGTTTCATTACATTTCATCCAATCTTTATGTTGCCCATGGCTGAATAAGCCATTGCTGTAATAAAAGTTATAACGCTATATATATATATTTTTTTTAAATAATGTATATGCTTTGTTTCCCTACAATAACTTTAAAGTGTAATAAAATAGACATACAAGTGTTTAAACACATTGAAACTATTCTATAAAATGAGTATAATGTGTAATATTGCAAAGTTATGAGTTTGGTGTATTAATGTAAAGTGAATTAGGCAATTATAATTCATTTCTGTCAAGTAATCATTTTTCAATATGGAACACTGACAAAAAGGTATCATCCACCCTGAAATCCAAAGTGTATGTAAGAAACATAGTATGTTAAATTTCTGCCTTTCTTTACACGCTCACACACTCACACACCACTTTTTCTCAATGTAAGAATTAAATGTGTCAAAATCTATCCTTCCACCACTAACTACTGACTCTTGCTTCTCAGATGCAAATAAGTAAAGCATTCCTTCAAGACAACATCAGATATTGAGGAAAAAAGACAAACACTGCAGCTTAATTTCAAACGTTAATATATTTTCTATTTTATAGTGAACATATGCATCTGATTTGTCACCCTTTTCTGTAGCAACAAAAAAGATTTCTTTAAAAAAGGGCAATATTTTAGGATGCCTTTTAAAATAAATATTTCTTTTTATATAAAATAATAAAACTTCAAATAAATATTCTTTACACTAAACAATATGTTGAAAAAATTAGAAAATAAAGGTTGTTTTTGTATGGTCACTGTACAATATACAAGTGGCTGAGGGGACAAGATTCACAAAGGGTGGCTTTTGTAAGGCAAAATATAATCTAGAACATACTGATTGATTCACATTCAACCGAATGTACAACATATTAGTATAATATTTTATCCAGATGCCACCAAGTGTGGCACCATTCTTTCACAGTTGCAATTTTATATATACAAAAATATAATAACATTATCTCTGGTTGGAAAAAAGTAATTTGCTAATTTACATATTTTTCAAGAATTATTCACAAACAATACACAAAGGGTCAAGAAGATTTTGCAGCTTTAGTTTATCAGTTACTTGAAATCTGAACAGTTAACACTCTGTATATAAGCCTCAGAATAAAGGGAAAAAAGGCTGGGATTTATCAAAAAGCTTTTCCAATTAAAATGGCAGCTAAAAGTGGGTCACTTACAAATCACTAAGTAAATCCAAACCCCCCCTTGATAACTACAGTGCCCAAACTACTTTGTTAGCTTTTGCTGTGTATGAAGACAGTTCTTGAGAGAGCCGTGCCTCTTATGTTGGTTTCTCATAACTACGAGGTGAGGGATTTGAGACTTTTCTGTATACTGTGTTTGTATTTTTGCATCTGCAACCTGGTCGTTTCAAACAATCATAGCATCCTTGGCACAATTTAAGGCAACCCTTGGCTGGAAGGTAGCACAACAAACAAGGCAAAAAGAGGGACAGGAAGCCCATGGCAGACCACCGAACACAACAATTGGACTGACTGCATGAGCAAGGGTTGTCAGCACAGTCATGTTCATCATCATTAGAGCAGTGGTAGAAAATGGCCTTTACGCAACAAATACAAGTACCATAGTCAACCAGGTTCTGAGCTGAGCAAATGCACTGTTTGTCACAAACCCAGCAGGAGGGCAGAGTCCTGGGATTGGTGCATTCCTCACACTTGCACTTTCCACAGTCCTCACAACGGTACATGTGTTTGCCACCCTCTTCTAAGTGCAAGGGTTTCAGCATATCAGACTTCAGTTCCGGAGACTTGGGCTGTACCCTGATTATCCGGTCTGCAATTTGACCTGGCGGAGAGGGAGATGTTCCCAAAAGTCTTTGTTCTGAAGAGGTACTACTCCTTGAAGTAGTACTCATTGTACTGGTTGATCGAGTTAAGGGCACTCGAGAAGAGTGTGAAGAATGGTGGTGTTGACCTCTGTGTGTAAACCTCTGATGCTCTTGCTCACTCATCAATCCATGCACCCTTTCAGTCTTCTGCTGGGGAGGCTGGGAAGTGACAGGCTTTACCCCAGGCCTTGGAGCCACCATAGGTCCTTCCGTGTACTCATTTGTACTTCTTATTATCCTGATTTGTTCAAGTGACAACACCTGAACCTGTGGACTCAATCCATCTCTTGTGTCTATTTCTCCCATATGCTGCCTCCCACCGTCAAGCAAAAAATGCAGCAGGGTAGGAGAACCACTGCCGTTTTGAGTTCTTGTCTCCATCTGTACTCTGAAGAGCGATCACTCCAACAGACCTAGAACACATCTGAAATCCTAAAGGAGAGACACAGAGGAAGACAAAAAGTAAGATAACAAATTGGATGTAGTATAGCAAACTTTCAGAATTAATTACCTAAAAATTAATTAAGAAATCAGATTGTGGATAAGGAATTCTGGGAATTTTGCTGTTATGCTCAATGAAGTTTGTGTTGTTAAAACAGAAGTACTTAGGGAGATCTTTGTAAATCATAAAAAGGTCTTGTAAGCATTTTGCAGGAAACACCAAAAATGTAAAACTGGCAAAATTATTATATTATTTTTTAATGGATGTAAACGCAACAGGTGGCAAGTACGTACCAAAGAAGCATTTTTGATTTTTGAAGAGTTATTCTTTATTGTCAAGGGCAAGTCCTGCTGAATGTCCACTTGCCAAATAACCCCAAACATAAATGAACAGAAAACATAAGTATCACATCACATGTGATCTTTACCACTTGTTATATCTTTTATCAGAGATCACATGACCTTGTGATATGCAAAAGCCAAAATCACATTTCAATATCCGGGACCTCCTTTTGTTTGTTTGTTATCTATATGTTCCCCTGCCATAACTCTCACATATTTATGTACATATAGAAAAATGATAACAAAAATAACATAGGCACAACATATTGATACGGTATGGTATTTTATCTAAGTTATAATATAAAAGATAATGTTCAAAGCTGAACTCAGAAGTAGCTGTGAACGAATTGTTTAATTAACTCAATTAGCGAAACACCAAAGCCAAAGATTGTACTGCAGTATAATAAAGATAACATGCATAATAGAAGACAATTTGTGTTTGGAAACTTTATCATAATATTATGAGTAACACTGGTTTTCACAGTAAACGTTCAAGTAAAATGCGATTTATCAAATAATTTGAAAGTAGTATATTTCAACTGGATGACTGGCAAAGGGAAAAAAATTACACTTGACTATGCAGTGTTGTGTTAAGCAGCCAAAACAGATAACTATAGTCGATAATATGATTAATCGCAATGACGTACCAAAGCACTCCATATATGGTCTACTGTTGACTTTAATTAATTGCCCCCAGAGCTATAAAGTATGGTCCAAAATCCACCCAATGTACTGAAAGCAAAGGTTATTAATTATTCACTAAATAACATAATAAAATAGGTTATTTGCATATCACTGCAGTATAGGTTAGTATCAAAAACTACTAACAACAAATACTTGGCTTTACAAACTGTGAAAGTAAGCCCATATTATCAGATAAAGACAAAAGTCAAACAAAGGATTATTCTGCAACATATTCTTCTCACACACAATATGTCATTGGTTTTTGAGCACTAATCATTCATAAAACAACCAAAACAAGCATACTTTCTAAGGCTATGAGAACCATATTTGGACTGCTAGCAAAAAAGGATATGTGCACACAATTTCGGAATAGTAAATGCTCCTCATTCTTTGAGGAAAAAGATTACAAAAAAAAAAAATTCACCTTTGCACCCAGAGTTTACGGGCCAAATAAGCCCCATTACATCCTTCCTCACTGCAGAACTCTGTCAGCTGGAAATGTGCTGCTGTGTTGGGTGCTGGACATGCAGGTCCACCAAGTTCATACAAGAGATGACCAAAACATGCAAAGGAATTAAACGTAAAGAAAAAAGTAAAGGTGGGCATGTGTGCATCTAGAATAAAATAATATTCCCAGACAAATATGAAAATAACCAACGGTCACTTCTCATGGGTGGAGCAGAGGCATTGAATATTTATTGTTGCAATTTTTCCTAATGTTCACTCCTACCGATTTTCACCTTATTACTTAGGAATTTTACTGCTTATAACATTACACGTTATTATATTACCAATTGCGAAATTTAATTCCACGCTTGTAAATAAAAAGTAGGCAAGTTAGAGCCACCACGAGACTGGTCTAAACTACTCAATGTTTCCACTGTTTTTGGGTGACGGTGAGTGAAAGAAGGCGCTATATGATTGCTAAAGGGTAACAAATAACATGCCCCCACAAAAATATTAAACATGCAAGTGTGTAAACACCGCATGTGGGACATGCATGAATCTACCCGGGACGAACTTTTGCCGGGGCTGCCTTGCAGCACAGCAGCAGTCCTGCCCACCCACCCCCTTTTTTAAGATCTATTCGAGGTCCCTCGTGAATTACAATAAGACCGAGCAGGCTTCTTAACATAACAAACAGTTGCCGGCGCATTTCCAGGGCACCTTTATAGATGTAAATCGAAAACAAAAAAGGCGAGTATGAGCTCAATTTTTTTTTTTTACATTAGAAATAAGCAACAACGGGGAGCGGGGGTAGGAAATAATAAATGTGAAGTGCAGGATAACAGGGCGAGCGGCGGTCTGTTTGAAAAAGAGCTGCTTGTAGTTGAGGTCAAAACAACGCAGGAGGTTGCCATTAAAATCGCTATTGCGAAACATGAGAGTATAGTATTTGTCTCATAAACCGTGTGGCACCACTACATCCTTATTATTTCATCTCTTTTTTGTTAAAAGAAAAAATCTAGCCTGGAGCGCGTGTCTTGCGGAGCCGTCCACCACCTCAGTCGCAATAAACGTGCAAAGAGCGCGCAAGCGTGCAACCGCCTCACGCGGGCCGAGACGCGTACGCGCACACGGACTTTTGGCAGTCCATGGAAGTGAAGCTGTCACCGTGTAACTTTGTACTCAACGTGCACGATATTCGCTTCAGTCTTCAAGCAAAAAGGCTGCGACGATCAAGCGCGCACGCTGTCAAGCGACCTGCACCGTCACTAGAAACCGATGCGACATATCTTTAAGATAAAATATCATCCAAAGGATGGGAAAGCGAAGCAAAACGTTTACAGCAACGCCGCCACCATCGCCACCATGCACGGTGCAGCGCTCGCGTGGTTGTGTGAGCAGACTGAGAATTAGGGGCGCAAGGACTGCATTGTCGGGGTGGGGCGTTTGGTAAACACTCAAGGGGTTGGAAAAATATGATAAGACGCACACTGAGCTAAAGACAATAAAATAAAGCACAACATGAGCGAGCATCTTAAAATAGTCAGTACCGGAAAATGAAAAAATAGCTGTCACTTTGGATGACCACTACATTTACGAACAAGCAGGCTTCAAAGGGCAACGTAGACGTTACGGGTAGCTTTAGGATAACGATTAAAATGCAGAATACGTGAAATGCGCCACTGTAAAAAAGTTATTTTTTATAGGCTCTGACACAAAGTAGAACGATCGATGTGTTTGAGCGTTCGAAAATAAGCCGAACACACGCTTTTCTGCATGCTTGCTGGGATCGAAACTTTTAACTGATCAGTTACATTAAAATGAAAACTGGTGAACACGAGACTGGATTTACGCCCCCTCTGCAGCCCCAATGGCGCGGAGCTTGGGGCTATGGAAAGTCACTTAGCACACACGCATACACACACATGCACAAACACAGGCTAAAAAGTAGCAGCCAGTGACAAATCAAATCCGGATAGTCTCAAAATGTAAATTTACAATGGGGGGTAACAACTGAACCTGCACTGCCGTAGTTAAAAGGTTGCAAAATAATTATAAACACAGTCCTCACCGTGATCGCAGCGCTGCACCCCTCTCCTTAGATTCTCTTGAATTTGCAAATAATTCCAAGCGGAATATGAGGAAAACGAATCAGAATAAATTTCAGTCCAGTTGAGAATCCACCCAAAAATAACGATAACTAAACAATAATAATAATAATAATTATACAGCACTTCCCAAACAGGACATAGAGTCTTGAATGATCCAATTAAAATTTTCACGGTCCGCCTTAAGACTTTGCAGGAAAGATATTCTTCCTTCGGCGAACACGAGGGCGTCAGCGGGGGCCAAGTAATGCAGCGAATACTCTTTTGCAAAGAAAGTAAACAGAATCCAGCGAACTGTTGCGACTTCAACGAAAAGCAAAGCAGAGCGCTGCAGATCGGATTCAGATTAGGACGTGCATTTCAGTGCTTTGGGATCTGGTGGTGTCTGGAAGAGCGCTGCTCTACTTGGTGAATGTTTAGCTGTTTTGAGAGCTGAGGTGCGTTCGAGATTCTCTCTCTCTCTTGCTCGCCCTCTCTAATTCGCTCTCTCTTTCTCTCTTCTCTCTTTCCGGAGGAGGTCGGGTTTATGCTGTAAATGGCGTCAAGTGGATCTGAGGAGGAACAGAGCAGTTGTTGTCCCAGAGGATATATCGTATCCGGTCCCAGCTCATTGGCTCGACAGGACTCACATTCACACTGCTTGGTGCCAGCAGCTACTCGGAGCAGCAGGGGACGCGCTTAAAGGGGCAATGACAAAGTAAGAAAATGGGAGTGCAAAGGAAAAACACTCTTAAACGGGACACGCCATCCTGAACAAACACACGGCGCATAGACTTTTTTTGAGAAAATCCAAATCACAAATAGTTTATTCCTTTTCAAAACAATTTAGCATGAAAAAATGACAGAATCACTATTAAAATGCAGTATTCTCACTTAAAGGATATTGATCAATCAAATGTTTCCCCCCTAACATTTAGGAAGAAATTTTAAAGTGTGTTTTAGACGCTACAATATTGAATTTAACTTAGTCCTATAATGATAACACGCATTTACAACACTGTCTGTCCGTCTGTCTGCCTGTCTGCCTTACCTGATTAGAATTGTATCTGAATTGTGGGAGATTTGGTTTACAGTTTGGTCCTCAGTGTGTTGTTTTAATTGAAGGCTGTAAAAGCTCTTACTTAGCAAGAGATGCAGAATACACAAATGTACTAACACTTTACATATAATATCAAAGCTAATGAATACTCTTGTATTCAAACTATCTTTCCACACATCAATAATAAAAGCATCCTTTCAGACTTCAAAAGCTGCTTTTATTAAGAGGCATCCTGACATTTCTTTCAGGATCAAGAAAACTGTTTCCTTATTATGCCTCATTTTTTGCCAGGTTTTCAATTATGTTAAAATAAAAGTAAACAGAATTTGCAGGCAATGTTTAACATCATTTTTGATTTACTGAAGGTGGATTGGCAAGTCGACCAAGGTGTGTATTAGAGGTTGGGGTGGGTAGTGTCACCATTGAACTGACATCCAATCTATGGATTGTTCATGGCTTGCACCAGATTTTGTATTGGCACAAGAAAATGAAGTAAAGAGTGAATAAAAAAAATAAAGTGGCATTTACAGTGCCATTATGTTTCATGTTACTTCAAACAAAATCTGCCTTTTATATTTTAATCATCACAACTGAGATAAGAATGACTTTTGCAAAAATACTGTATTTGTATGGTAAATACTGTATGTTATTACGTTAAAAAAATGATGAACTCTTCATTGCAAAGTCATTAATGGCCACCAGAGGGGTTTAGACTTTTTCTTCTCAGTTACATTTCTGACTGTCAGTTTCTTTGAGTATATTGTGTATTATTGATAATAGTAACGCTTAATGCTTTCCCCCCATTATTCAGGCTTTAAGTTTATATAAAAAAGTTAAAAACAACTTTCGAGACCAAGTGAAAATACTCTGTTCTTAAAGTGGTTATTTATAAGAATTACATATTTAATTGTTCCGTGTTTAAGTGTTTCTTTTCTTATAATGGTTACTCTTTCACATTTAATACTTAATTGAGAACTTCTTTGAATGTCATCTCTTTAAGTAATAATTTTTTGGTGTGAATTAAATATGTTTGCACATACAGTACAACAGTTAGACTAACTACTATAATGTGTTTAATATTTATACTAAGGTAACATGGTTAATTTACTGAGCAGTAAGATGAAAAAGTACACTTCTTAATTTTTTCTGGTGTTTTCAGCCCGCTCTGTTGGTACATAGTGATTTTCTTAACCTTTTATCAGCATATGAGCATGCACTGAAACAGCAACATTTTGCAAGTTGAAGCCAACAACAGGTTTTTCTCTGCATAGACCTTCTAAAACTAATCATGCTTTAAGAATGCATCAATCAATTGAGAGATTACACCGTAAAAAATTGTAATGACCTCGGTAGATGACAAGCAAGCAGGAGGGGTGAGTGGCAAAAGTGTTAGGCTGTAAAGTACAAGGTTTTAGGTTCAGTCCCCACCCATGGTGCTTTGTGAGAGAATCACTTAAGATTCCTCCAAATGCAATTACTTAAGCAGTATATATTGTATACAGTATATGTGTGTGTATATATATATATATATATATATATATATATATATATATATATATATATACATTTGCAGCATGGTACTTTCTGCAGCAAGTTTCTAAGTCAAATGAATTGTTTATATGTTCCTGAATGACCTTGTGACCTTGTGTTGTAAGATGTTAACTGTTCTGCATGTCATAAAACGCAATTAAGAGAAGCTAGAATCAGGAAAAAAATTCTGTTTTTTTTTCCAACTTTAAATAAACTACTCCATCACCCCCCAGTGTTAGGGGATATTTGTGGGGTAACCTGAATAAAACCAAAAAGGAAGAAAAAGAAAGTAATATCTGCCACAATGTTGTTTTTCTTATTATCACTAGTTTATTGTGTTAAATAGGTTACTAAATTCAGATGCAGCTTTATCCTAACTGATGACATTCTTACACATTATCCTTGATCCATAAAAGGTTCAGGAAATATTTTGTAAAAAATTCTCTTGAAGAGCTGTAGGTCTCATATTTTGCATGTCACAATTGATGCTGTCCACCAGCTGTAGCCATAATTGCTATACATGAGTATTTAGTTTTTGTCTATAGGCAATCTGAACATACCTGTGGTTGGTGAGGCACTTTAAATATATTAAAAATGAGTAACTACCATCTTTCCTGCTTTTGTCCAGTTCATAATCTTTTTGTTTTGATTTTGTAATTAGGAAATTCTCTGTTATAGTTTTCTCACAGACAGATGCCTGTTTGTTTTCCTATAGTAAGGTGTGATGGCACAGTAGGTTGCATTGCTGGGTCACATTACTTGCTTTCTGTAGTTATCTTACAGGTTGTCATCATGTTTGAGTGAGTTTCCTCTTTTTTGTCTCAGAGTCTTAAATAAATGTTCTAAGGATGATCTGTGATTCCAAATTACCTAGGATTAGAATGGATTAGTATGGATCAGAGTTCTGTGTCTTATTTTTTCTTTTGTGATAGGCCCAGACTCCCAGCGACTTTGAATTAAACATGTGCATCAGAATGTTAGAAGGGTGCAATTTTCTTTTTTAGGAAACAGTCTAAGCAAGCTAATTTGGAAGTCTTCGTCTTGTCTTTTTCTTTGTCTATTATGGGCTTGATTGTGTAACTTGGAGTGTTTAGATCTTTGGATTTTAAGACCCTAGACTGCACCTTCAGTACTCACATTCAATGTGCAGCCTTGAACAAGTTACTTAACATTTTAGTACACCAACTCTAAAAATGTGTGAACAATTGTATTAGACTTGTGAAATGCTGTACCTCAGTATGAAGCTGACTGCAAATGTGTTATGTTAAATAAATTGTGTGAGATCCCCAGTCCCTCACACTATACCAGGAGGTGTGATTCAGTGTGTTAATATTATAGCTTTGATTAATTTTATTATCACTACCTTATTAAGTGATAATGACTATAAAGACAAAGATACTCAGTGGGTATTAGTACTGTCACTTTTTTCACAGATATATAGTAAAGGTCACACAAAGTGAATCAGATTCCTGAATTTGTTAACATCAAACATGCCTTCTTTTTGCCTCAAGAAAAATCAATATTACAGTATTTATTGCAGAGCAAGGTCAGTGCTTTGAAAATTCTGCTGTCATAAGAGTGAATCATTTAGGGTTTCACACAATGTTTGGACTTATTTTATTAATGAAATGACCTTAATAACTTCAGTTAATAGTTAATACATATAATGTAAAACTATTTTCAGTATTTAATCAGGTTTAACTAAAATACTAATGTATAGCAGTATATACTTATTTTCTTTTAACTTTATTGTGCCATCAAAATGTTTTGTTTTTTAACATAATCCAGTGCATGGCATTATTGAAGGTTGGATGAAGCCCTTCCCAAAATTCTGTTTTTATGTGCAGCCTTTCTGAAACCTTTACACAAGTTTGTCATTTTATTGTTCTAATTTTCTAATAATTCTAACTTTTTTATTTTTTATTGGGTACCTATTATATTGGAATTTAAGTTTTTGAGCTCTTTTTATTAAACTTTCTGATCAGTTTCTGATGAGAGTGCTTGTTTTATAAGTCTCTGAATAACACACAGTTTCTTTCTTCATGCTTTTCAGTCCTGTAGAGAAATTTTCTGTATAAGTTGTACTGTATGTCCTTATTTCTTAATAGATGTGACTTGGATGTTAACTAAGCAGAGCAGATTAGGGATACTGCTGAAAAAAATGTCTTGTTCTATTTTGTAGGAGTATTTGGCAATGAAACAGCTCTGAACGGCTACAAGCTTCTTTTTTCTCTAATTTTCTGCAGTGATCTTCTTGCATACTTTCACACCTTTAAAAATGAAAGCTAATTTGTAATTATATGCACGTGTGACCTCCTTTTTATTGTTTCACCATCCACTGAGTTACTTCTATCTCACTCTCGTATTTGGCAACCAGTTGGGCTTCTTCCTGCCCTGAATACCACATCACCCCATTATTCAGGCATTAGCACCCTGTTCCCCTGCTGAATTTATGAATGAAAAGCCTTGTTGTTCTTTATAAATAACGTAGGTTTCCTCAGTCAGTCAAATTCAAATAGAAGTGATTGCCAAACAAAGCGACTGTATGATGGACAGGCCTTTCAGTTAGTGATCAATGGACACAGGAAGTTTTCTAAAGGACATAATGTGGGTGGAGTAACTTGCACTGTTTCTTTATAAAATGAAGTTTAGAAAAAGGAAAATAAATTGGTGTTTAAAGTTTGAAAAAAAACATACACACATAAAAGTACACAGTCCATTTGAAAAAACTATATATGTAATATCCAGACAATGCAAATTCATTGTAGATTGTAAAACAAATAATAAAATACATACATAAGTGTCAGGCTGCCATTTTTGTGTTTTGAATGCTGCTCTGTGGCATGAGGGCTCCTTACCCAGTATAGCAAAATCCCCAGCTGAGAAGTTGCTTTGTCGTGGGCCCCCTTTTCACAACCAAGGGGAAAAGGTAATTGACAGCACCATTGTTCAGCTGAGACCCCCGCTGCTTTAAAATACTCAGAGGCTCTAGTCATACGTTGTCAATAAAGCCTGTCAGAGGTGATGAGTGAAGAAGGAGCTCTTTAAGTGGACAGGCCTGAGTGACTTCTTCAGTCCTACTCGGGCAGCCTTGGTTTATGTTAACCAAAAATAACTTTCAAGTCATATTTCAAACTGTGTTTCCTGAACCATACAAGCAACAGCTGGTTATTTTTTGTTGTAGAAGAAATGTAAAAAAGATTTACTTTTGCATCGGAAGTGGAGACGGCAGAAGTCTATCATTGTGGTCAGGAATGAATAGAAAAAAATTATAAACCAGACTTTTAAAAATAATTAGACCCTAGGCCATGTACTTTTTCTCCAGTTCTGTTTCTCTTCTCCGGTCTATTTTAATCTGTAACTGAAAGGATAAAGAGTTATTAGATCACTCATTTGCTAGCTTGGAGGACAGATACCTTAAATCTTTTGGCATCAGAGTCTTGGAACATGTTATATTAAACTATCACGGCACAAGGCCGGGGCTGCAAGAAAAAGAATAAGAGGAATTTGCAATGCCAAACCATGTAAAGGAAGCCCCAAAGCAAAAAGTAAAAAAAAAAATTATGTGTACCTGTAGGGCTGAAATTGTAATTAAAATATCACACACCAAAAAGTCACAAATTTTACTTCTAAGCAGCTATCAGAAACAGTGATAAATAGGAATGGTTCAGACTAATAATTTAAAGAAAAGTAACACATATTATAAAGGCATTTTGGAAATGTTTGGTGACGATATTATTGCTTTTTTGAATTTCCAAAGCAATTCATTTTTATAACAAGTTCAATCTAATTTTGTTTGTTTCTTTCATGGTCATTTGCTATATTAGTGGAGATATTCAGTGATTCATATGCATTGTCAAGGGGACATGGATTGGCTGGCCTCCCAGAAGGTAAGGAGCTAAATATTTTGAATGTTAAAACAGGGGACATAGATGGAAACAGTGCCCATTCAGGCTGGCATAATGGATGGATGGAAGGAAGCAGCCTCCAGGGGTCTTGTGCATCCCCAGTGTTGTAGGTGGCACCATCCCTCTGGTAGATTTCCCATGTGCACACTCTCAGGGTTGCATACAAGTTACAGTTCCAATGGGCAACCCATCTGGGTTTCCTGAGAGCCGCAAGCGTGAGATGAGGGGAGGAGCATACTTTGTTTGAAGAATTCTTTCTTTTTACATAATCTTTTATTTAAACCTAGGACTTGTGTCTGTATAGTTGCCCCCTACTGGTCACTATCTATACTAATAAAAGGCAAAGCCCTCACTGACTGATTGACTGACTCACTCATCACTAATTCTCCAACTTCTCGTGTAGGTAGAAGGCTGAAATTTGGCAGGCTCATTCCTTACAGCTTACTTACAAAAGTTGAGCAGGTTTCATTTCGAAATTCTACGCGTAATGGTCATAACTGGAACCTATTTGTTCGTCCATATACTGTAATAGACTGCAGCTCGATGGCCGTGGGAGGCGGAGTTGCGTCTCATGCCATCACGCCTCCCACGTAATTGAGTGCCTGCCCATATAAGGTAAATATTCGCGGGTGAAGGACTGTGCTTACCATGTTCATAAGTAAAGATATGTGAATCACAAACTGATGTTAATTATATTTTGTCCACAAATACTTATTAAATAATTCCAAATAGTCTGTCTGCTTCCTTTCATAGCTTTTCCGATGGTTGTGCTGCTTCCAGGCATGTATTTTCGTATTAAAGCATTTAACCAAACACATTTCATCCATCATTTGTTGCCAGACAGAGAGGCCTTCACAATCCATTGTGCAGGCACTCTAACACAGAATAAATGTCGATTAACCTGTTGCTTCAACCAATCAGATTTTGACTTGGTGTCAGTACGGCCCTCTAGCAGGTGTATGGTGACGTCACCGTATTCAGACCCATTGATTGGATAGAAGCTGCAGGTTCAACTTTCAGCATTAGCTTCAATGGCGATAGAAAGGGACTTTTTGATGGAACTGAGGCGCATGGATAATCCGTACGACAGAGTGATTGAACTGTTTTTAAAGAAAGAGAGGAGGATGGATTTTGTTTACAAATAATCTGAATTTTTGGTGAGTAAGATGTTGCGATTTTCCTAAATAATATTGCAAGTTTATGAGTTATTATTGATGTTTTTTATGTGTGTCGCGGTCGTGGCTGCAGTAGAAAGGAACTTGTTCACCCCTGGTTTGTCTATTCAATAAAGGCATTTATTGTGGCTACAGGAGTTATCTATCTGCGATGCAGCAGCTCTTTATACTGTATTTCTGCATATTAAGATGGTTTTTATAACCATAAATTAGTTTTTGAGGGGCGGGTTGATTCAGACGGAGCAGTACTGTAGGCCTAGGTGTGAGATGAACAGTCCGCCAATGGACCAGATGATACGTAAATTTAATGAACATTACAACCCGAAAATAAACAAAACTGTAGAGAGGCCCATGCTTAAATGAACGGTAAAAAAGTAAGAGCGAAGCGACGGTGACTTATTGAGGCAGGCAGGCGAGAGCACAATAGCACGGGGCTCGATGTAGTGCGCGTTAAGTCGATCTAAAATGCACGCTCAGATTCAAAAAAATATATCTTTTCAAGTTTTATTTGGATATAAGTAGGTTCTGTTTAGTTGACAGAAATATCTTTGGTAGGGATGTATATATATGTGTATATATATATATATATATATATATATATGTGTGTGTATCTATATGTATATATATGTGGATGTATGTGTGTGTGTATATATATGTATGTGTATATATGTATATGTATATATGTACATATGTATGTATATGTGCATATGTATATATATGTTTATATGTGTGTGTGTGTATGTGTATATATATATGTATATATATGATAGCAGCACTCATAACAGTGACAAAACAATTACATTGACAATCATGTTACGTTATTTTCAAAATGTTTTCTTTTTCATTACTTCTTTAACACACTACTTCTCCGCTGCGAAGCATGGGTATTTTGCTAGTGTGTATATATATTTTTTTTCAATGGCATTCGTAGTCTGAATCACAATCTGATTGTATGGGTGGTTACCTACCAGGTAACGCTTGTGGTTGGTCTGCAAGCCAGCAAACATCCACCACGGTGCCCTCTTTCAGTACATATATAGTGATGTGTGAGTACCTGTCTTGCACCCCAAAACATGAGGTTGGGTCTCAGTACTTTAGCAAAACCAACTTTATTCAGCTTGAAACAGGAACAGCATGGTTATTTATTGTAACAGGATCTACCACTCTCCTATCCACAGACACAGCAATCAGGCAATGTGCTTATAGCGCAACTGCGATCTTTCTGGATTTGTTTTTGCAGCAAACTGCTCCAGCGCTGGCAACCAATAGGCTGTCTTCCTTTGATGTGGCAGTCACACTTTGGTATGCTCCTCGCTGTGTTGGGGGGGAGCTCCAAAAGAGTTTAGAAACCTTACAATATGTATCAATCCATCCATCCATTATCCAACCTGCTATATCCTAACTACAGGGTCATGGGGTCTGCTGGAGCCAATCCCAGTCAACACAGGGCGCAAGGCAGGAAACAAACCCCGGGCAGGGCGCCAGCCCACCGCAGGTCATGCACACACACACACGTACACACAAGGGACAATTTAGATTCACCAGTCCACCTAACCTGCATGTCTGTGGACTGTGGGAGGAAACCGGAGTACCCGGAGGAAACCCACGCAGACACGGGGAGAACATGCAAACTCTACGCAGGGAGGACCCAGGAAGCGAACCTGCGTCTCCTAATTGCGAGGCAGCAGCGCTACCCACTGTGCTACCGTCCTGCCTTACTACATATATATATATATATAATATACAAAGTCTGTATGTCTGTTCACTTTTTATTCGAGAACTACTTAATGGATTTAGATAAGGTGTTTTTCTATAAATTGCTTGAACATTCCGGTTGATATTGCGACCATTCACATTGCTGTAAGTATCATAGTTTGCTTGTGGTACCGATTTATTTGCACGAATCTGATAGAGATGCAGTGGGCTGAGGGGAGGGAGGTGGGGCCCTCCTCACTCATGCACGAACCTCGGGGAGTATCTTACATCCTCTTAGATAGTGAACGAGAGAACTACTTAACAGATTTAGATTGGGTTTTTTTTCTAGAATTTGCTGGATGATTCTGGTTCATTTTCCGCCTTCTCTCATTGCACTAAGAATCATAGTTTGCTTGTAGGAGTGATATATTTGCACTAATCAGAGACAGCGGGTCGAGGGGAGTAGGAAGTGTGACGTCAGCAGTGGGGAATCTGTCTAACTCTGCGTTTTGTTGTGTACCTTGCCTCTGCTTTGCTAGCAATACCTTTTTGTTTATTGATTTTTAAAGTTTGTCCTGTTTCACTACAATGCAGGCAGAGCCGTGGGGGATGGCTAGTATATATATTGTAAACACTAGAGGGCTATGTTCTCCCTCAAACCCAACAGGACCTCTCTCTGTATTTGGCTACATTCATTCTTCCCTTAATTCTGTCCAGTCCCACTGTCCCTGCCAGTGTGAAGCACTTTCATGACATGATACTGCCACCATCATGCTTCACCATTGGGATGGTATCAGGCAGCTGATTAGCAGTGCCTGGTCTTTGCAAGACATAATGCTTGGAGTTTTGCCAAAAGAGTTAAACCGTTGTCTCATTAGACCAGAGAATCTTTTTCCTGATGCTTTCAGAATCTAAGCAGGCTGTGGTATGCCTTTTACTCGGGAGTGACTTCCATCTAGACACTGTATCATAAATGCTTGATTCACAGAATGCTTCTGAGATGATCATTCTTCTGAAGCAGAAGACTTTTGCAAGCTTTTTAGAGTGTCCATTGGGTTCTTGGTCATCTCCCAGGTATCTGTGTTTTGCTGAATGGACAATTCAAGGAACACTCCTGGTGGTTACAGACTTCTTCCATTTCACAACTGTTTCCTGGAAACACTTAAAGCTTTAGAAATGGTATTTATAACCTTATCATTTTCTGTGCCTCAACATAATCTAATGGTCTGCACATAGTTTCTTGGACTTAATGGCTTGTTTTTGTTCTGACATGCAGTGTGAATTGTGAGATCTTAAATACATAGGTGTGTACCTTTCTAAACATTATTTAATCCATTTGATTTGACTGGTGGGGGTCTTAATCAAGTTCCAGACACAACTTAAGGATAATTAAAGCAAACAGGATGCATCTGACTACAATTTGGTGTGTTATTGCAAATGGTCTGAGTACTAATATAAATGAGAGATTTCAGTTTTTAACTTTTAGTTAATTTTCAAAACATTCTAAAAACATGTTTTCACTTTGTCATTATGTTTTATTGAATGTAGATTGATGGCCAAAAATTGCATTATTACCCCAAAGAATGTGCTGCAAGGGGTTCTGGGCATCACAGAGGCAGTAGTTCTCCTCTGTGCCATACCAGAGATGTATATTTCCGGATCTTGGAAGGGTATGGTATGTAATATTAATGAAAGAGAGTCATTCCCGACTAAACCAGTGCTAGCCGCTTGCTATATTACATAGAGCAGCTCATCACAGTATACTTCAAATCTATACTAATAAAAGGCAAAGCCCTCACTGACTCACTCACTCACTGACTCACTCACTCATCACTAATTCTCCAACTTCCCATGTAGGTGGCAGGCTCATTCCTTACAGCTTACTTACAAAAGTTGGGCAGGTTTCATTTCGAAATTCTACGCGTAATGGTCATAACTGGAACCTATTTTTTCTCCATATACTGTAATAGACTGCAGTGCGATGGCCGTGGGAGGCGGAGTTGTGTGTCGCGTAATCATGTGAACTGACTGTGAAGGCAGTACGTAGAAAACAAGGAGGAGCTCCAAAGAGCGCTGAAGAAAACATGCATTATACAATTGAGAAGGCAGCGAAACAATAAGCGAGCGAGTGATGCATACAAGCATATTCACGAGTGCAGCTACTTCAGAAACAAAGCACGGTATCAACCTAAAGTTTAAATTAAGTTCATAGACAGGCTGCCGCTGGCGTTTGTCATGCCCACTACTAATACGATATTTGCGGGATACAAGTTTAATGAGAGGACGCAGGGTATAAACGAGAGTTTTGATCACTTTGTAACTAGGTTAAAAATGCTGGTGAAGGACTGTGCTTATGCAAATTCCGAGAGACTGTGTTTGTGGGGGGGATTGACTTCATTATCTCCCCTCCCATTCACCTCATTTCATTCACTTCATTTCGCTCTGAGCTGAGCTCCGCAGCTAACACGGTCTTGCGGAAGCAACTTTGTGATGCTGCCACCAAATACTCACAGAAAAATCCACAAATTAATACACACGCTGTCTCTAGGGTTTCTCCACACTCTGAATTCTCCAGGCACTACTGAGCATAATCTAATTTTGAGGGTTGGGACTTTGTAACGGCATGAGTCTTCAGGTCACGTGTCTGCAAAACAACCTAATTGAGGCAACTATTTTTACTGGCAATTGCTCAGGGAAGAGAGTTTGTATTCCTCGCATCCCCGTTATACTCTCTGATCTCCCATTTCAATTCAAATATCTCCAATTTCCAGTAAGGCTCTGCTTCACGATGACAATTAATAAGTCTCAGGGACAGACCTTAAAAAAGGTTACATTGACAATCATGTTACGCTATTTTTAAAATGTTTCCTTTTCTTAGCAGAAGCACAGCTGAGAAGCTTCGATGCATGTGCTCCATAACGCGTTAAAAAAATAACGCATTTAATCACACTTTGCATTCCAAGCAAAGGGGAACTTTTGTCAATGCATGATTTCCTGGTACATCGATTACATTGATGCTCACATCAGAGCTACAGAAATGGAAGAGTCTGAAGAAAGCGCGTTGCTAGGACTGATCGGAGGCAAATTTCATTTCAAAAGACTCCCCGACTGAAGCCTTGATAAAAGCGTGGTTTTGTGCAAACTGTGCAAAAAGGAGTTTGCAGACCACCGAAGCACTTCAACCTTACGGTACCATCTAAATGCAAAACATGTTACAGCGAGCACAGAAACTCTATTATGTACGATACGGGTCTCGCCTACCTGTATCGCCGCATTATTCATTACGGGAGGCTCCCTACCAAATCGACGCACGTAGGCCCTCAGCTTCTCCAACGGCGCTTTGGCTACCTCTTTCAATTCCCCGACGATCTTCTCCATGGTCGTCAGGACCTGTAAACAACTCTTTACGGGCTTGATCAAGAGCTCGAGTTCCCGCAAGTCAATATTATTTATTTCGACCGGCATAAGACTTACTTCCTTGTCTGTCTTCTTTGCCGGCGGGAATAATGAGCACGCCCGCTTCAGGCACGTGCTCTGACGGGTCTCGCGGAGGCTTCTGGGACTTGGAGTTCTCAGAGGGTCACGTTGCCTTCTTCGGCGAACTGCGGTCTCTCTTTAATATTTTTGCGACATCCCGAACAGCTACTTCCCGACCCTCCTTACCTTCTTGTGGGATGAGCGATGCCTCGCTCGCCTCCCCTTCCCCTTCGGAAAGACCAAGTCCGTTCCTTTGGGCTCGAAGGCGCAAACAGCGGGACGCGGAGCTCCTCCTTCCCAGAATGCACCGGGTTTGCTGCCGTGTCCCTTGTCGGCTGCCATCATGCGGAATTCTTTTCCCCTGTGCTTTTATTCAGGTCCTCTGCAAACGACGGTAGAGTATCCTGCCGACTACGCCACTGTGAACGATAGGGGGCGCTCTCGCTCCCTTGAACCCCTGTCCACGACTCCAGACACCAGGTAAAAGTCCAAATGTTGACTTTATTTTTCTTCCACAGTGCACAAAGCACACTCTCCACCACAATACTCATATAAATACCAATAAACTATTAATACACAATCCTCCAGCTCCCAGACGCGTTGCCACCCTTCCACCCAGCTCAGCTCCTTGTCTGTGAGTTCCCATAGTCCTTTTATACACCCTGACCCGGATGTGTTTCTGCCCAACAGTCCACAAGTCCTTATTCCTTCGGGGTCAGGGTAAATAGTCCTTTTCTTCAACCCGGAAGTCCGTCGCTCTTCCTATGACGAACCTTCGGGTCACAGGGCACGAAGAAGCCCACGGCATCCAGCAGGGCTTTGCATAAAAACTCCATTGTCCATGATGCCCTGCTGGTCTTCTGGGGACCTCCATGCTGCAAGGAGGGCTCCACCCAGCGGCTTGGGGGTATTGGCCGGCCATCCTTCACAACATATATATATATATATATATACACACACACACACACAGGGGTGCGGAAATCCAACGCCCGACTTGTCCGACACGGGTAAATTGACCGTCGGACAAGCGTGTTTTCTGGTTTCAGTTGTCCGCGGACAAGTGCAATTTTTCCGGAGAAAAAATAATTAAATGTGCAGTGCAGGGCACATTTTACCACTACTTTCAAATTTTAAACATTTGGGTACGTGCTTGTGCGAAACAGTTTACTTAGGCATGTTCTTCATGTATCAAATTGGTATTCAATATTGTTTACAAAATGATGGCTGATTTTTCAAAGGGGACGCACTCTTGTGATCTTACATAAGTATTTTACCTAACTATTTACATGCTTGGAGATGCGGTCATTTTTTTCATGCAGACATTACGATGTAATTTAATGATTTTTCATTATAATCGATGTCTTTTATATATTATTAATAAAATAAATTTTTTCTACATAAAAATGCAGTCATTTCACCTACAATGCAATTGTTTTCGCCACATAAAGCTTGTTAGGCATTTGATCTTTTTTGGAATTTGCGATTTCGCATAGGCTTTGATATATTGAGGAGTTAAGAAATTTATTGCGTGACATCAATTTTGATGAGCTGTCTATAGATCATTTTTGATTAGAGAATTTTTCAAATAAAACAAGTTGGTTTCGCGCTGTCAGTTTTTTAAAAATAAAGAAAACATTCTAACGGTTTCCAAATGTTATTAAATATCAATAAAAATCTTCACTTAGACGCGATTTTTTTTTCCCGACAACATCGGTAATATTTACTTCTTTGTAAATGTAACCTCTTGCTGAATTTCAAATACGTCATTAGGAATTACCTGCGTAACCCATAATGCACTGCGGTAAGCACGTTGTTCTCGCTATATGCGTGTTGTTGAAACTGAAGCATGTAGCATTGCGGATGAGAAATGGATCATTTCTTGATTAAAACTGGCACAACAGGCCTTGAAAAACCTAAGGAAGTGTACTAGGGCCACTGAAAAAAATACGGACACAGTGAAGACAAAAAAATGTAAATGTCGAGATTAAAGTCGACATGTTGAATTTATTCTCGTTTATTTTGTCAGTTGAATGTCGCAAACTAAATTTCATCTTAAAATGAATGTTTCATTTACTAGTTTTTCTCAAACCCCGTCATAAATTAATGTAGCACATTAAATGCTTTATATTAGGTGTTCCCCGACCCAGTTGTCTATCTCTGCGCGCTTCTTAAACTGACTTTCTCTTGCAGTGAGAGGCGCCGGCAGCAATCGCCGCACATTGACTTCATGATATTCCTGCTTAATGAACATTCAGAATACTAAGATAAATACTTGATATCTTTTTCACGATGAAATGCATTAAAGCATGTATTAGACATTGGTGGCTGGGGGCACGGTGGCGTGACTGTAGTGCTGCTCCCTTGCATTATGGGGTTCTCAGGTCTACGTTCAGTGTAGAGAAGTTTATGGCAGGTGTCCAAAAAATCTGGATACTGTATTTGAATGGGTATCGCACAGGTTTAACTGAAATATTGTGTAAATGTTGGGTTCGTCATCTGGAGGTCGGAGATACAAACAAAGAATTCAATGGATGTTTTTCTGAGCAGGCTTTCTTTATTGCATGTTTGCTGTGTCTATCGTACGTACTAAACCCCCAGTTCCTAGCCTTTGTCTTTCTCCATATAACCAATCACCACACGATAAGCGTCTTTGTGAAATTAAAACCTAGACCTCAGTTTTCAGAACTTTAAAAACAATTTTCGTTATACATGTTTAATTATGCCATCCATTCAGAGGTCTAAGCTTATAACTAGTTTTAATTTCACAAATACGTTTATCGTGTGGTGATTGGTTATGTGCAGAAAGAAAAAGGATAGGAACTGGGGGTTTAGTACGTCAGATAGAGACATGAGTCTAAAAGTAAGAAAAAAGTTGGTTCAATTGAAAAAGAGTTTTCTAAAGCTGAACGCTCGGAGGTTGAGTGTTATGCTAGGCTGTTCAATACTGCTTCTTTAGAAGAGTTTGACCCACGACCAGCTGTGGAATTCTGGCTGTCACCTGTCAACAGGCACATCACACATAAACAACCTGAAAGTCATCAGCATCCACTTCTGCAGGACCATCAGTCCAGGAACCATGCAGTTCAGCTCTTAAAGTAAGAGAATCTAATGTTCTAGAACAAGGTGGCAAAATACTACTCCCTGAAAGAACTTTTTTCAGTTTTAAAATGAAAGGCAGTTTTGGTATCAATAAAAGAGATCAGAAAAAATAAACTATTTTTCACTTTTGTTATTTGTTTATGGGCAAGTGAATTTAACTGGCGGACAAGTGGATTTTCTAAGTTTGATTTCCACACCCCTGCACACACACACACATATATACATATGTATGCATATATATATATATATATATATATATATATATATATACGAGGTGTGGCTGAAAAGTAATGAGACTGGCAACACTGCAAGCGATCTGGCAACACTGCGCTGTTGTCCTTGCTAGAGCACGTGTATCAGTACCCTCCCATAGCTCAGTGTGAGTTTCAACACCTTCCGTTAACTACGTGATTTTTGTGACTGCTATTAGCGAAGTTGTGTTTTTGGTTGTGCGTCACACAAAATGGAACAGCGGAATTTGGAGCAACGTTGTGCCATTAAACGGCAAGTGTGACGTTTGAAAAGTTAAAACAGGCCTATGGGGAACATTCTTTATCCCGAGCTCAAGTTTTTCGCTGGCACAAATCATTTTTGGAAGGCAGAAAACACATTGAAGATGAACACTGTTCAGGGAGGACTTCAACTTCGAAAACCAATGAAAACATCGAACGTGTGAACAGTCTTGTGAGATCAGACCGTCATTTAACATTAAGAATGTTGAGTGAACAATTAAATTTGAACAGATTTACCGTTCATCAAATTTTGACTGAACATTTGCACATGCAAAAGGTCTGTGCCAAAATGGTGCCGAAAAACTGCCCTCTCCATAACAGAATTTTTGACTTCAAAAGGCATTCCTGTGGTTCCCCAGCCCCTTTATTCACCTGACCTCAGTCCATGTGACTTTTTCCTTTTTCCTAAACTGAAAAATGTCCTCAAAGGACGTAATTTCGGGACTAGAAAACATCCAAAAGAGTATAACGAACATGCTGAAGACCATACCGGTTGAAGACTTCCAGCGCTGCTACCAACAGTGGGAACAACGTCTCCATCAGTATGTAGCTGCCCAAGGGAACTACTTTGAAGGGGATAACATTGATGTTTGAAAAAAATAAAAACTTTGGTAAATAAAAAATCAGTCTCATTACTTTTCTGCCACACCTATGTATATATGTGGATGTATATGTATATATATATGTTTATATGTGTGTGTGTGTGTGTGTGTGTGTGTGTGTGTGTGTGTATATACACTCACCTAAAGGATTATTAGGAACACCTGTTCAATTTCTCATTAATGCAATTATCTAATCAACCAATCACATGGCAGTTGCTTCAATGCATTTAGGGGTGTGGTCCTGGTCAAGACAATCTCCTGAACTCCAAACTGAATGTCAGAATGGGAAAGAAAGGTGATTTAAGCAATTTTGAGCGTGTCATGGTTGTTGGTGCAAGACGGGCCGGTCTGAGTATTTTACAATCTGCTCAGTTACTGGGATTTTCACGCACAACCATTTCTAGGGTTTACAAAGAATGGTGTGAAAAGGGTAAAACATCCAGTATGCAGCAGTCCTGTGGGCGAAAATGCCTTGTTGATGCTAGAGGTCAGAGGAGAATGGGCCGCCTGATTCAAGCTGATAGAAGAGCAACTTTGACTGATATAACCACTCGTTACAACCGAGGTATGCAGCAAAGCATTTGTGAAGCCACAACACGCACAACCTTGAGGCGGATGGGCTACAACAGCAGAAGACCCCACCGGGTACCTCTCATCTTTACTACAAATAGGAAAAAGAGGCTACAATTTGCACAAGCTCACCAAAATTGGACAGTTGAAGACTGGAAAAATGTTGCCTGGTCTGATGAGTCTCGATTTCTGTTGAGACATTCAAATGGTAGAGTCAGAATTTGGTGTAAACAGAATGAGAACATGGATCCATCATGCCTTGTTACCACTGTGCAGGCTGGTGGTGGTGGTGTAATGGTGTGGGGATGTTTTCTTGGCACACTTTAGGCCCCTTAGTGCCAATTGGGCATCGTTTAAATGCCACGGGCTACCTGAGCATTGTTTCTGACCATGTCCATCCCTTCATGACCACCATGTACCCATCCTCTGATGGCTACTTCCAGCAGGATAATGCACCATGTCACAAAGCTCGATTCATTTCAAATTGGTTTCTTGAACATGACAATGAGTTCACTGTACTAAAATGGCCCCCACAGTCACCAGATCTCAACCCAATAGAGCATCTTTGTGATGTGGTGGAGCGGTGCTTGTGCCCTGGATGTGCATCCCACAAATCTCCATCAACTGCAAGATGCTATCCTATCAATATGGGCCAACATTTCTAAAGAAAGCTTTCAGCACCTTGTTGAATCAATGCCACGTAGAATTAAGGCAGTTCTGAAGGCGAATGGGGGTCAAACACCGTATTAGTATGGTGTTCCTAATAATCCTTTAGGTGAGTGTAATTATCCAGATCATTTATATATATATATATATATATATATATATATATATATATATATCCATCCATTTTCTAACTCGCTGAATCCAAATACAGGGTCACGGGGGTCTGCTGGAGCCAATCCCAGCCAACACAGGGCACAAGGCAGGAACCAATCCTGGGCAGGGTGCCAACCCACCGCAGGACACACACAAACACACTCACACACCAAGCACACACTAGGGCCAATTTAGAATCGCCAATCCACCTAACCTGCATGTCTTTGGATTGTGGGAGGAAACCCACGCAGACACGGGAGAACATGCAAACTCCACGCAGGGAAGACCGGAAGCGAACCGGGTCTCCTAACTCGAGGCAGCAGCGCTACCACTGCGCCACCGTGCGCCATATATATATATATATATATATATATATATATATATATATATATATATATATATATATATATATATATATATATATATATATATATATATATATATATATATATATATATATATATATATATATATATATATATATATATATATATATATATATATATTGCAACGAGAAGTGGCCCTAGCACTGATTCCCAAATGACACCACTTTTTACAATAGCTAATTCTGAAAAAGGTCCCCCCACCATAACCTTTTGCTGTTTTTGAGTCTTTTACAATGTATTCACCTTAATGCTTCTAGCTGGTACAAGTGCAAGTGTGATTTACAGAAAGAAAAACTGAAGATTTAAGAGGAGTTTGAATGTGTGGCACAAGGGGCATTGGCATTACTGTTGGAATTTTCATGGGTGACAGTGTTATGGGTTATTGTGAATGGGCTGCCTTACTGCTGACATCAGTTTTGTGATCAAAAGTGGATTGTTAATGAAAATAGACAATGAAGATTTAAAAATGTGTCACAGCTTGTGCAGAGTAATTGATGAGTTATAATCAGCCAAATGACAGCTGAGTACAGCAATGGTGGTGAAAAGACATATTTTTAGCTTATTACAGAAAGGGCACAGTACTTCACAGTGACTAAGTTCCAGTGCACCGTTGGGCTGCTGCAATGATCACTTGATAATTTACAGAAAAACTGAGGGGACATTGAAGTTGACTTGGCTCAACACTTCTGTGCTCCATTTTTGAGACCTTTCTGAATTCGTGTTGGAAAAATCTTAAGGTGTTTTTGTGGAACAATTAAGTTTTAATAGGTGAAATGTGAAGTAGCCACCCAGTATTGGTTATAATTCATTGGAGAATGAATCCTATCATCAACTTAAATATTTGCTTGACAATAGCATTAAACAAAAAAAAAAAATAATTGCATGGTAATTTATGTTTTCATTTGCAGATAAAGTATCTGCCATGTTTATAGTCTATCTTAGAACTACTCTGTTTTTTTGTTATTATGATTAAAAAAGGAAAATGTAGAAATTTACCAATGTTATTTACTGTAGCTCTCTGGGAATTCATTGGCACTTTCATTCTGCCACATCACCAGTAATATTGTTTTCTGTTTTTGCTGAAAGAGGATGTTACAGTGAATATTTTACTTTATTCAAACAAAGGTAATAATGGCTGATTCGCTGCACTAGTTATCTTTATTACAAATCTGTCTGTCATTTCCACTTATTTTGGCCAGAGCCTGTCCCATTAGCTTAGGCCTCGAAACAGGAACCCACAGAATGTCAGTCCATCAAAGGACAATCATACAAATATCCATATCAATTTAATATAATGTTATGACATGGAATCATGCCACAATCCATCCCAATCCAGACATTTACAACTGTAGTAACTGCAAGTGTCCAGCAACAAACCCACAACCTCTGGAATACAAAGGAACTGAGAAGTGGGTCCCTTTTCTATTACATATGTAAATATTAGTAGTTCTCCTACTGTTGTGCGAACAGAGACTGCCTTTAAGCACTGCAATTGTAGTTTTTCCATGCTCAGCACCACCTCTACAAATGACATAACAGAACATAATAAAAAATTGGTTAACATTCTTAATTGACTACAAGGTCACAGTGGTGCCGATTAATCCAAGATTCATGTCTTGTAGAAAACATGAAGGAAACTGTGAGGAAAACAGAAGTACCCAGGGTAAAAACTTAAACAGATCTGAAGAAAACAAACTCAACATAATCAGCAATGGAGATAAAAATCCAGGACATCAGACCTATGAGCCAGCATCACTAACCAGATCTTCATAGTGCTACCATATATACCAATATATAAACTCACCAATTAATCTACCGTGCATGTCTTTAGATGAACATAGCGTACCCAGACAAACACATGCCGACAAATGAAGAATGGATTGGCATCACTCAACAGACAAGAACCAGGATTGGGTCAAAATTCTAGTCCATGGAGCTATGATGTAGCAGTGCTAACAAATTCACCACCATGTCACCTTTCTCTAATATATTAAAGGAACCGTTTATTTTAAAAATTTTGTTGCTTTTTTTGCACATTTTGATTTATATTGATCTATATTGCATGTGCTTTAACTGAATTGCAATTAAGAACATAATAACATAAAAAATTGTGCTAATTTTAGGGCATTAATTTCCTTGAGTTACCTCATCCAATGGCACTTTGTTTGAGGTATGTGTACAACACTTTTCGATTCATCTAGTTTCTTTCTCACTAACCTGCTCTTCAGTATTTACCGCATCAGTGTGTCCAACCTATTTATTGTTTCAATCATTTAAAAGTAATCTTGTAAGGATTTAAAATCCTTCCCAGGGATTCATTCTAATTGATTTTCCTCTGTATTTGTCATGTTTTTTTTCTAGTTAATATTCATATGAGTACATTGTATATATTATTTCATTCAGAGGAATCTCTGGTGGACATCCTTGTTGAGCTTTCTGTTTATAAACTTATTAAATGCTTGTTCATTTGCTATTTGGCAAATTTTTTAACATCATCAAGAAAAAAAAGTACATTTATTAATCAGTAACACATCTTTAGAAGTACATTAATTTTTAATGTTAAGATAAGTCAGCAACATCCAAATAACCCATTTTCTCTCTTATCTAATGTTGCTGGTATAAGCTTAAGGCCCCTGGACCCTGGATTGGATTAGTTAAATTTGACAATGTATGCATGTATTCTAATCTTTCATGAATTTTAAACATACAATGATGTTTTACTTCTGTTTTCCACCAGTAATCTTCTAATTATCCATTTTCTTGACTCTCTTTCCTATTATAGGGTCTATGAAGTTAATTTCTAAACAAACTGGAGTACACCTTCAATGAGACTTAAGTCCATCTCATGGTATGATGAGGCGCACATCCACACTCTGTCACACCAGAGTATTTTGGCATCAATATTTACCTTAAATATGTCTTCTACATGTCGTTGGAAAACCAGAGCATGTGATGAAATCTGTTTGCTCTCCGAGAACTTATGGATTTACTCTGTCTTTAATATAATTTTACATGAACTTTTGGTGACATAGATCAATGGACCATCTAGCTCCAATATAGAGAAGGGGTGAGTTGCTGGGAATTTGATTGTGAGCTGATTGGGGTTTGCTGTCATGCTGCCTATCTCAATTCTTATTTATCTGGTTCATCACACTGTCCTTTTGGTCTCACTGTGTCTGTCAGGCCTTGCTCAGTGGTCTACTGAAACATTAGTAATGTTTAACCCTACTGTATAGGGTCACTTTTAACAGGGTGATTTTAGGAGGGTGTTGTTGTTGCCTACTGTGACTTGTTTTTTGTTTTTTTTTTCTAACATTGTTGAGTATTGTTTTTGCTTATTGAACTCAAAAAATCTGGTCATAAAGTAACTGATGTATACTAAATAATTTTATGTAACATATTAAATGTAGGAGGTTAAGCAAAGAGTGTAAGATGCTAAACTAAATGACCACCGTTACTTTACACTTGGTTATTTAATGCTAAAATATTAATAACAATAATAATAAAATGTTATTAAACCATGAACTGCAGAGTTTGTTTTTTGCCAAATGGTACCAATCAATAAAAACAATAGATAATAGCAGAAATATTATTGCAGTGGAAAATGCAATTTCAAAATTGATCAGTGCTACAACCAATACAGATACAGTATTTTTTTCTTTAATGTGACTGAATAATAATAATGGAGTTAATTAAATCAATTATGCAAAATCCAACAATGTTTCCAAATTTGTGACCTTTAGCATGTGTTAAACTTAATGTGAATGAATGCATATATTTTACAGAAATTAAATACACCTACTGAACAGGACATAGTTGCCATTTAAATTCTCACCATCAAGACATTGAGTGCCCCAGTGCAAGTCATTTAAACTTCATTTACCACAATTATAAAAAACATATGTAAACACCAGTTCTCTGTCCTGATCTTGTAAGTTCCCCGATTTATGGGGTAAACTTCAGGTGTTCATGTGCGCAGAATGTGCTGATCAAAGTAAATAAGAATGCATTTTGCACAGAGGATCTACTTGGTGACTTCCTTCTCAATTTTCTTAAACAATTAATGGGCCATGGAGTTCCTGGTAGCATTGGTCATAAATGAATCAGCAAATTTACATGGTACATCTGGGTCATCTCATATATATATATATATATATATACACACTGCTCACAAAAATTAAAGGAACACTTTTTTTATTGGGCCTGGCATGAAATTAATTAAACCTGTCTGATAATTTTCTGGTTGGTTAAGCAGCTGAGGTCATTGTTAATCACTTTCAGCTGTATTGGTGTTCATGGACTTAACGACAGGTGCACTAAAGTGGCAACAATTAGAAAACCCTCAAAACAGGACTGGTTTTACATGTGGAGGTCATTTCAAGTTTCTCCCTCTTGATCTTTTTGGGCTGGTTTTCCACTCGTGCTAGTTTTGGCTTGAGTAATCATCTCTACTGGCAGTATGAGGCGATTCCTTAACCCTACAGAAGTTGCACAGGTTGTCCAACTTCTCCAGGATGGCACATCCACACGTGCTGCAGCAAGAAGGTTTAATGTGTCTCCCAGCACAATCTCCAGAACATGGAGGAGATTTCAGGAGACTGGCTGTTATTCTCGGAGAGCTGGACAGGGCCGTAGAAGGTCCTCAACCCATCAGCAGGACCGATACCTGCTCCTTTGTGCAAGGCGGAACAGGCTGAGCACTGCTCGTGCCCTACAGAATGACCTCCAGAGGGCCACTGGTGTGAATGTCTCTACCCAAACAATCAGGAACAGACTTCATGAAGATGGCCTGAGGGCCCGGCGTCCTGTAGTGGGCCCTGTGCTCACTGCCCAGCACCGTGGAGCTCGACTGGCATTTGCTCAAGAACACCAGAATTGGCAAGTCCGCCACTGGCCCTGTACTTTTACAGACGAGCAGGTTCACCCTGAGCAGCTGTGATAGGCGTGAAAGAGTCTGGAGAAGACAAGGAGAACGATATGCTGCCTGCAACGTCGTTCAACATGACAGGTTTGGTGGTGGGTCAGTGATGGTCTGGGGAGGCATATCCATGGGGGACGCACAGACATCTACTGCGTAGGAAATGGTGCTCTGACTGCCATAAGGTATTGAGATGAAATGCTTGAACCCATTGTCAGACCCTACGCTGGTGCAGTAGGTCCTGGTTTCCTCCTAATGCACGACAATGCCCGGCCTCATGTGGCAAGAGTATGCAGGCAGTACCTGGAGGATGAAGGAATTGAAACAATTGAATGGCCTTCACGATCCCCTGACTTAAACCCAATAGAACATCTGTGGGACATTATGTTTGGTCCATTAGGCGCCAGGTTGCTCCTCAGACTGTACAACAGTTCAGGGATGCCCTCATACAGATCTGGGAGGAAATGCCACAAGACACCATCCGTCGTCTCATTAGGAGCATGCCCCGACGTTGTCAAGCATGCATACAAGCTCATGGGGGCCACACAAGATACTGAAAAGCATTTTGAGTAGCAGAAATTAAGTTTTTGAAAAAATGGACTAGCCTGCCACATCTTCATTTCACCCTGATTTTAGGGTGTCTACACAATTGAGTCCTCTGTAGGCAGAAAACTTTTATTTCCATTGAAAGACTTGGCATCCTTTTGTTCCTAAGACATTGCCCTGTTGTTATTTGTATAGATATCCAACTTCATATTGAGATCTGATGTATCTAATGTGTTTCTTTAAAGTGTTCCTTTAATTTTTGTGAGCAGTGTATATATTGGATTTAATGTTTTTGCTGTTCCTTTTAAAAATATTATGTTCCTCATATGTTAACAATGTCATCCCTCCATGCTTATGTGTCCATTTTCTTGGAGTTTACATGCATCCTTTAGGTGACACCATGCAAAATCTCTCAGTTGCAAATGTGATGTTTATCTTTACTAAGACCAGCTAACATCTTCCTCAGCATGAAGTATGAAATCTAAGTAGGATCAGGAAAACAGTGAGCTGGGAGATTTGCTAAAGGATAGGCAAAATATAGAACAATAAGTGTTTTTGCTTACCTTCCAATGTTAAAGTTCTTTTTTTGTCTTGAATTTGTAATTAGAAATCCCACTTGGCTTTGTATAAACTCAAAAGCTTTGTTTTGCTTCAATATTGATACTACCATATTCAATGTGGAGTCAGTAAGGTTTTTTATCCCCTTTTCTTAAATGATAGTTCTACCCTTCTCTGCCCAAGTATTTTTATATCTCTAAGGCACATATAATGCATTTCTGCTGCACCTTTCTATAATGTACTCAATTAAAAGGCACAATATCAGTTTAGAAATTGAGTAAAATTGATAACATATATGTTTTTTTGACATTGTTGGTTAAATGAGAAGCTCAGACAGGATGGATCAGGTACACACAGGGAGTTAGTGGTGGTAATATTTTCACACCTATGGTATTTGAATTTGAATGTTGTTATAAGGAACTTTTTAAATTCATTTTGAATTTATATTAAACTTAAAATATGAACCTTATATTGTGTGACCTCTAGGGGCCTTGCCAACTATTAAATTTAACATCCCAGCCATGGAAGTCATGCACAATGTCACATGTTAAGGTGAAAAATGGGTTACATTATTTAATGTAAGTTTTTAATGATACGTTTTCTGTTTCAGACTTCATTATTCTCTAGGACTTACTTTAGTGTCCCGGGAGTTCCCTAAAGATTCCTCAGTGTTACAAACTACAATAGCAAAGCAAACTATGACATATTGTGCAGTGTCATTTGGAGTATAAAAAAGTACATGCATAAATAAATTCTGAAACAATTTTAATCCACTTAAACCTATCTGAGCAACATCAAAAATAAGTCAGCAACAAGCTCTAAACAGTGCAACACTACCTCACAGGCACTATAAAAGTATATTGTGGATCAGATCTTGATCAATTTGTTTTCATTTTACAGAACTTGTTTCCATAAAATAAGTAATATATAAAAAATCTAGTAGAAGTGTGTCTGTGGTGGTAAGGGACAAGTCTATACTCTGACTATGGAGGTGTGGGCTTCCTGCTGTTCTTTTCCACTGAATGACTTTCATTCAGTCTAGTGTCTGTGACATTCTTGCTCATCATCAGCTACTGGCACTGGATCTTACTAATGAATCACATTACATTTTGGATTAGCTCCTCTGGTTTCACCTTTTATTTCCCTCCCATATGCCAAATATGAGTGTGCTGGGACGATTGGGACTAGTCCGGCACGTGTGAGTCAGTGTGCCCTATAATGCACTTGGTTACGCCCAAAGTTGATTTTTGCTTTGTGCCCATGAATTGGATTTAAGTTAGTGTAGGTATATACTGTACACACTTAAGCTATGCTATTCACTGTCATTTAGTTTTAGTGGTATGTTTTTTTTTTAACGGTTGACAAACATATTTTGCTTCATTATGTCTGTCTTTGAGGTAACTTCTCCTATGGATGTTCATTTTGCAAACCTAATGCATCACTGATGGGTAAACAAGGAAATGATTTTCATAAAGATTACAATAGATGAGCTTCAAATATCCAAAACGCTGAAGGAATGAGCCAGCTTTGCTAATTACAGCAGGTCAGTTAGAACCTCAAAGAAGTAACTGAAGCACAGGCACAACTAGCCACTTGCCAAAGGCGGCTTTGTCAATTAACAACCCAAGAATTTTTTTAGCTTTTAGCTATACTTTTTGATGGATACTTGCTATTATATACAATATTTTATAATAAACTCTAGCAAGCATTACTTATGTTTTTAATAATTTTCAATTTTTATTTTTACCTATATGTTTAGAGTTAATTCTGGTGCCCTGCACATTTTATACTCAATCAGGATTTCCTAATGAATCAATAAAATACAAAAAGCTTGATTAATATATCTTACAGAAGCCATATCCACCCATATTAACATGGGGCTGACTATCCTTTGGTATCTTTGCTTGTAATGGAAAACCTTGATCTGGTGCCAAAGTCAAATTTGCTAGATGATGGTCTCAACTGCTTGGCTCTTAATTCACTGCATTATATAATTTGCTGATCTAAAAACTAGTTTTTAAAATATTATCTTACAAATACCTCTCAGAAAAAATATTCCCTTAGGGATATGCAGGAGGTGCTTAATCATTTCCTTAGTATTAAATTTCTCTCAAGATTGTAATGAATATATGATGTGACATATTCAGGCCATGCAGATTCAGTGTTTTCGTTATGGATAGCAGTATCTGGAATTTGAGAGTAAAATGAAAGATAATCTTTATGTAACTGTATTTCTTGGAAAATGTGGGGTTTACAGTAAAATAGCGGAACAGAAAAATTGACTATTTGCATCCGTCCATTTTTTTCAGTCTTCTTTTTCCATTATAGCATCAAGAGAATATTGGGCACCATACAGAAGCCATGCATGCTTTACTGATGCATATACACCTTCACACTTTTTTTAAAGGCATGCAATTATTTTTAGAATAATAATATTTAACTCTAAATAGCAAGCAAGCTTGGTTTGTAAGATTCTATATGAAAATGGGGAAGAAATCATGTAAGGCTTACAATTTTTTCTAAATAATTTGGTGATGTATGCATCCCCTACAAAAACATCAATCCATCCATCTATCTTCTAACCACCTTAATGCAATTTTAAGGTTGCATAGAGCTGAGCCCTGTCCCAGCATCATTGGGCTCAAGACAGTAACAAGTCCTGGGCAGGAATGAGTCCACAGTGGTTGCATGCCGACACATATACCCACACTGGGCCATTTTAAAGTCACCTGTTAACTATGTCTTTGGGATGAAGGAGGAAAACCTGAGGATCAGGGGGAAAAATAATCTTTGAAGTTGTTTTTTTTCTGCAGGAGTTAAAATAAACTAAATAATAATAATAATTAAACTATTATTATTATTATTTGTAACATGGCTGGGAAAGCAGACTAGGGTTCACAACCAAGAAAGGTTGGGGTACCAGATTGGTAACCCCTTTTAATATAATAAAAGAAAAGATAGCAAACAGAATAAATCAAAAGTGTTAGGCTGGTCATGAGGCAACATGTCAGTTTGACATATATATATATTTTTTTTTTACTGATTTTATTTAAAGAAAATAACATTACATACAATCAAGAAGGACTTAACAAACCAGAATTTAACCCCCACCCAAGAGAAAGAGAGGATATCCAACAAGAAGGGCAAATCTTTTAAAACAGCAAAGAAGAGAGATTGTCCTTTTTCACAATATATATGCTTATTCTAAAATTTTATTAATTAGATCTTGCCATATTTTAAAAAAGTTCTGAACAGATCCTCTTAGTGAGAATTTAATTTTTCCATTTTCAAATAGTATAGAACATACCCACTGACTTATAACAGGTTGGCTGGGATTCTTCCTTTTGAGCAAGATAAGTTTACATGCTAGTAGTGTGACATATTTAATTACAAACAATTTGTCTTTCTCCACTTGCAAATGTTGTTTTAATTGTTATAGCTACAGTTATACAGAGCCGTGAAAAAAGAGAACAGATGTCATACAATGACAAAACCATAAAATCAAGAAAAGATATATAAATACCAGGCCAGAATGTCCCGATAGTCATGAGATTTTGTTGTTCCCTGCACAGACTTAAGGCACACCATGGCAAATGCACCAAACCAGCGCCAAAACATAATTGACTCCCTTCCATGGCTCACAGTAGGTATGGTGTTCTTTTCTTTGAAATCTTCAGTTTTTCATCTGGAGGAATAGAGCTGATGTGACTTCCCAAAAAGCTCCAGTTTTGTCTCATCTGTTCAAAGGATATTCACCCTGAAGCATTGTGGCTTGTTAATATGCATTGTAGCAAATTCCACTGTGCTTTTTTTTTATATTTTTCTTTCAACAGTTGAGTCCTCTTGGGTCTTCCATTGAGCCCACTGTCACACAAAAAGCGATGGATGGTGTGATCAGACACTGATGGATCTTAACCTTGGAGTTCATCTTGTATCTCTTTGGAAGTTGTCCTTGGCTTTTTGTTAGCCATTTTCACTATTCTTCTGCCTCAATGGGTTTCCTCATGCAGTTGCATCCAGGGAAGTTGAGCTTCAGTCCCATGGAACTTAAACCTCTTAATATTTGCAGCTCTTGGCACAGGAACACCACACTGCTTGGAGATGGTCTTAAAGCCTTTGCCTTTAACATGCTTGTCTACAATTTTCTTTGTGATCTCCTCAGACAACACTCTCTGGTTCTTTGTCAGTGTGGGACACATGATGATACTAAACAGCAGAGTGACTACTTTTCTCCATTTAAATAGGCTGAATGACTGATTACACAATTAGAGAAGTGTTATACTAATTAAAGAAACCAGCTAGTTTGAAAAAGCACTCTAATCCAATTATTTATGATATTTTCTAGGTCTACCAGCAAATGTGTACAATCCATTTTAGAATATCTTTTTGGATTAAGCAATACTTAATCGCATTTGCTTTGCTTTCCTTTACTGAGTATCATGCAGGTATATATGGGACAACTGCTTTTTATTTAATCACTTTTCAGGAGGCGTACAGCACTTTTTTCAATGAACTGAAAGGATACCAACAAGTTTGTCTGCATTTGTAATACTTGGCCCAGTTTGGCTATAATATTGTTATTTACAAATTAACTCAATGTACAGTTATTAAGAAGTATAACTCTTTACTCTCTTTATTTTACAAAGGATTTGTGCAGTGGAATAAAAATAATAAATACTTGAGCAACAAGCCTATTATGCCATCATTCTATTTGTGCAACATTATAAAGGGCCCAACCCTGAACCAAAGTATAGTTTATCACAGGAATCAATCACTGATACACACACCTACACCCACTCATACTGATTTAGAATCTACAGTTAAGATAACTGGTGTATCTTTGGAATGTGTGAAGAACCCAGATTTCTTGAGGAAAACCCTCAAGGACATGGAAAGTGAGTAAAGCCTCTGTAATAATGGAAATTGATCAAGGACCTATTAACTGTGATGCAAAAGAGCTAGCATCTGCACCACAGCACAGCCTGTAAGCAATAGAACGTAAAAAAACTGCATTAAATACAGTGCCAATAAAAAGTATTCACACGCACTGGAAGTTTTCACATTTTATTATTGTGCAACTTTGAACCACAAAGGATTTGGTCATTAATCGACAGAAAAAGATCCTTTATTCTCAAAGTGTAAAGGAATCTTTCCAAAGTGGTTTAAATTAATAAGATATATAAAACACAAAATAACTGATGACATAAATATTTACCTTTTCAAGTCAGTATTTAGTAGATGCACCTTTGACAGCTCTTATATCCTTGAGTCTGTGTGGACAGGTTTCTATCTCTGTCACCTTTGCACATCTAAACAATGCAATTTTCCCCCATTGTTCTTTGCAAAAAACGTCTGAAGTTCTGCTTGGTTGCATGGGGATTGTGAGTAAACGGTATTTTTCAAATCCAGCCACAAATCCTCATTTGAGTTCGGATCTGGATTCTAAATTGGCCACTCCAGAATATTGACATTGTTGTTTTTAAGCCATTTCTGTATAGCTTTGGCCTTTGACATTTTGGTTGGGCTGTTTGTCTTACTGGAAAACAATTCTTTTCACAAGGCACAGGTTGCTTGCAGACTGCATCAGGTTTTCTTCCAGGATTTCTCTGTATTTTGCTGCAATTGTTTTACTGTCTACCCTCACAAGCCTTCCATGACCAACTGCAGAGAAGCAGCTCCGCAACTTGCTGCTGTCACCACCATGCTATATGTTGGGAATGGTGTGTTCTTGATAATATGCAGTGTGTTTGTCCTACACTAATCAGGATGTTTAGTCTCATGGCCAAACAGGCCAATTTCAGTCTCATCATACCACAGAAATTTATTTTAGCTGACTTCAAAGTCTCCTATGTGCCTTTTGGCAAACTCTAGCTGAGAGGTCGTGTTTGTATTTTTAACAGTGGCCTCTTTACCACTCTCTCATAGAATGCCGACTGGTGAAGCAACCAGAGCAGCACTTGTTTTCTGCACAGTCTATCCAATCTCAGCTACTATAGCTTGTAGCTCCTTGAGAGTTATCAGAGGTGTCTTGGTGGCCTCCCTCATTAGTCTTCTTCATGCATGATCACTCCATTTTTGTGAACAACCTGATCTAGTATATTTACAGTTGTGCCACATTACTTCCATTCTTTAATAACTGATTTAACTGAACTGCAAGGGATATTCAGTGACTTGGTTATTTTCTTGTGTCCATGTCTTTGCTTTTCAGAGACCTTTTTATTGAGTCTTGGAGAGTCATAATGTAGTTTTGTCCTCATTGTGTAAGTTAGACCATGATCCTGACCCAACACGGGTTGGGCCTTCCACATACAGGTGCATTTATACTAAAATAAATTAAAGTCCCTTAACTAAAGACAGGTGATCTCCATTAAACTATATGACTTCTAAAAGTTGGGTAATCTAATGATGATTTAGGTGTCATATTAAAGAGGTTGAGTATTTATGCAATCAATTATTTTATTTTATATTTGTAATTAATTTTAGCCTACTTTTCAGAGGTCAGTCTGTATTATGACATTAAAGACTGTTTTTGTATTGATCAGTTTAAAAAGCTAACTTAAATCCACTACCATTCAATGTTGTAAAACAATAAATTGTGAAAGTTTCGAAGTGGGTGAATACTTTGTAGCGGGGCTACATAGAATTAGTGTTGTCATTGTTTGTGCTGAGTGCTTTTGTTTCCATCATCCCATTTGTTGTTTATCATGTGTGTGTCAGTGAATGTTGTCCCCGTAAATATAGAGGGGACGGACGATGGAGGGAGAACGCAACCCCAAGATGGAAAACACCTGTTCACTATTAATCATGTACAACCAGCTCATCACTATATAACCAATCAGGAGGGAACAGAGAGAGGAGAAGGAGAAAGACGGAGATCACAATTCACTTACAATGAACCACCAGCACCTGCTAATTTTCCACATCGATTCAATCATCGCCAGAGACCCCGGGGTTGATCTACATTGTCCACCACACACTGAGGATTCACAGTTAGGTTGCTCCATTTTCGTTTCCGGGAAATTCAAACACATCACCTATCTGTTGAACAGTCATCCGTATTCAGGACAGTTTTATACTTGGACTCAAATTCATGATCATTGGCATTACATATTCATTTATCTTTATTTGTGTTTTGTGTTTGTTACTGGGACAAGGGAGGGTTTTGTTATTGTATGTATATGGTGTTGTCATGTTATTGCTTTGGTGGTGGTTTATACATAGATATTTTCTACTTGTGAAATTTGTATTTTTTGTTATTTCATTTAATATACAATAAATCACTTATTTTTACATATCTGCTTTTGTGTGCCTATGTTTAATCCGTCGATTGTGGGGAAAATTGTATTTATTAGAGGTACAGCTTGATATATAAGATTCAATCTCAGTAATTTATCCAGGCCACAGGTCTTGGAAGTGTAGTTGCTGCCTGGGTAAGGGGTCGGCCGTTACAACTTTTTATTGGAACTGTTAAATTATGTACAGTCATAAGTATATTCAAAAGAGATTAATTAAAAACCACAGTTGCCATCCAGAACTTTGGATGCCAATTGTGTTTTTATCTCCAGTGAACAAATGACCTTGGTGATCTAACCCTATCAAGTTGACATATTAGACCCATGTATATTTACCAATGTCAAGGGTAACCCAGTAAGGGATTGCAAGACCTGGCCCACCCAATAGAGAAATTGAGGAAAAAGAGAAGTCAGCACAAAGAGGTCTTCAAGAGCCCACCCATCTCACTTAATGTCCAGCAAGAGTAGTGTGGTTGGTGTTATGTCTCACAGTGTGTTACTCTGCCTTCTGTTAGTGTTAATTTAATGCAAAATATAGAATACAATTTTTTAGGTAAAAAAGTTAAAAAAGAAATAGAAAAGGTCAAAATAAAATGTCATTTTAAAGGGGTTATTAGTATAGTTAAACAGTCAGAAATGTGAACTTACTGTACCTTTGTGTAATATGGCTTCCCCTTGAAGATTATTTTTTGTAATTAAATAATATTTATTTCATCTATTTCAAATTAGGGTACATCCATTTGTCTGTTTTCTTTCTTTGAGCTTTACTGGAAGAAAGAATCACTAGTTTGATGAAATGTTATGCACATACCAGCCTGTTAATATTAAAAAAGTTTCCTAGTAAACAAAAACAAAATTAAAGTGGATTCTTCAGCTTTCATCTTTTAGAAAAAAATGATGGTTATAAACAATGATTGTTTTAAAATGTAAATGCATTTCTTCAGGCGAGCCAAGTGAGTGCTTGGATAATAGAAACTTCCCTTTGACAGCTGTAGCAGTTCCCACATATAGAACTGTTTATTGTTTATGTCTATGAAAGCTAAAACCTGTCCGATAGCAGGGAAAGCCCTTTCATTTTCCAGATTGTCATTTTCCTGAATCTCTGAATATCCCACTGATTGGATTGTGCTTGATGGTTGAGAAAAACACAGGAGCATGGAGCCAAATGAAAATGACCCCCGGGGAGTCAGTAGAAAGGAAGGAAGCATGATGCACTCTGTAATTAGGCTTCTATAAATGTCCTCAATTTCTTTGATAATGTGGTCTGAGGAACTTTTCAAAACCATAATAGTTGACTCTGGAGCCTGTTTGGCCAATTAGGGCAGGTTATTTACACTCATAATGTGAGGTCAGAGGGATCTGCAAGGAAGTTTAGCCTCTTGTATAATCCCTCTTGGAGCCGAGACAAAGTTTGTTTGTTGTCATTATTTAGGCAATGGCCCAAGCTGCTTATTAATACCAGATTTGAACTAATGAACAGTGTTCATATAGCCTGCAGGTGTAGGGGCACAAAAAACTTCACTGAGAACAAAAATGTTGGCTTCCCACTCTTAATCAAGAGAGTATATCAGAGATACACATTAATGTATATGATTGATTGTAAATGGAAAATATGTCACTGCACGTTTAAAGAAAAAAGTATGTTTGGAAACAGAAAATAAAAATTATAATCTATCAGATAAAAAAAATCAACATTTTCTTCCCAATGTATTTAAAAAATAACTCAGTGTATATCAGATGCTCAATCATTCAACTAAAAAAGTTCAAAATTGTATGTTTTATAGTAAGAGAGGTGGATTTGATCATTCAAAGGACATTCTCGGAGGCTACAATTCACCAGCAGTCAGAGACTCTACTGGCACTACTGGCCACAAAGCAGTAAGCAGAAATTCATGACTGAAATTCATGGCAAGGTACAGTCATGCACACACTTACACATTTTTTTCATAAATATAGCCTAGAGTTACCAACATACTAGACACCACACCATTTCAAGATATTGGGAAAAATGAGAGTACCTGCATTAAAATGAGGAAAACATGAAAAATGCACATAGACGTTAAACAATCCACTTGGATCTGCACAAAAAAAAAATAGGACCATCATGTTTCCTGGATCTAAAAGGCAATGATATAAATTTTAAAATGCAGAAATGTCAAAATATTGTACCATAGCTATTCCCCAAAACTTGTATTTTTGTAAGTGGACATACAGTATCAATGTGGCAAAGGAGCATAGGCCAAAAAGGCAATCGGGAAATAGTTACATCTGTGAGTCAGCCGAGTCACAGTCATGCATTTGCAGCTTTCCTAAACATTTTTTAACTTGGCTGTTTTCTACAAATGTCAGGATTTTAACTATTATTGTTAAATTAGTTTTCACATTTTATGCCTTTTTCATTAGAACATGACTGGCAAAAAATTAAACCAGTTTGTCCATCTACATTTTGAAATACACTTAGCCATATTAACAAATACTGTCATAATAAAAAAAATGCCCTCACGAGTAGTGATGAGTGAAACAGGTAAGTTCTGATTTGCATACAGTTTATTGAAACTGACACAAATTAATTTTGTAGATAAATGAATGTGAAATATCACTTTTTAAAGCCTTATTCACACTTCAGTGTTTACCTTTATTCTTTTCTGTAGCTGCATAATGAATGTAATCTGCCACATGCCATTAAAATCAATTCTGTTTATGCCTTTCATTCACATCTCCGCAGTGTGTTTTTTAAAACAAAATTGGCATGCTTTCCACAGGAAGACACCAAAATGCACCATTGTGATTAACCACAGAAAAACTCCAAACACACAGAAAATTGTGTCCCTGCCGTTACCTCCTTATCCTGGTTGAGGAAGCACTTCATAGGCCATTATGCTCTTAGCTTCAGTGGAATTGTGCTTGGCAAGGTTGTCATCATGATTGGCGGTGATACATACTACCAGAACAACTACTGTATAATACACAACTGATAGCTCAACAAAATGTCTACACATGACAGGAAATGAGTCCAGTGATTTTTTTCACTACCGTTCTTTATTTAAATATTAAATAACACACTGCTTCGTGCAGAAGTAATATGTGAAAATACTTGGAGACAGAAACGAAATCCCTTTCTTCTTGTGTGAATGGTAACTGAAACACAATTTATTGTGTCCATTTTTTTTTGCATCTTGAAACACTGTGTTTCAATGCAAATTCAGTTTCACATGAATTGTTTCACTGATCACTACTCATAAGCATGCTGGCTGGATTTCAATGTGCTCCACTTTCCAGTGAAGAATTATGTTTATTATTTAAAAGTCATTATAGAAAAAGGTGGCACATGAAATTGGGTTGACTATTGGCCTGGTTGTTGTCTTTACAGAATTTAAAAAAAATCCCCTTCTTTCTTTGGGTTCTGTCATTTTCTACCCACACCCTAATGATGTAATTTTTTCATTATTTTATGATTTAAAATTGATGCTGTATGAGTTAATGTAAGTAGATCTTTACCTGGGGTTGTTTCCTGTCTTACTCCTGATATGTCTAGGTCTCCAATTTAATTAAAGTGATCTAGATAATGGATGCATGGATGGATATAGGTTATGGTAACAATATAGCTATTAAATATTAGGTATTGTAGTAAAATTTAACAGTAGCGACACTTACAGAACATTTATCTTTCGATTCCCTACCTCCCTCTTTTGTCACACCACATTCGAAAGCACTCCCTGAGACATTCTGAATGGATTCAGATGAAGCAAAGGCACTGTGTTGGTGTTCATTTCTAATTTTAATTTGTCTGTGCAACCCGTTGCGCAGTAGACAGAACAACAATAAAAACTCATTGTAAAGTAAACTCTGGCTCCATGTTTAATGGTATGTTTAGGCGTCAGGAAGACCCTTCTACCATATATAGATATAAGATATTGAAAGAGGATATTACTTTTCTTATAATTTGAACCCATATTTTGAACTCATGGCCACATTATTGTATTTGCTATGAAACATTAAAAAACCCACAACGGCAAGTAATAGATCTGTGTAAAGTTCACAAATGCAATTGGAAATGCATTTTAAGAAAGCTAAGTTAAGTTTAACAAGCATATAAAGCCCATAGTGATTGAAGTAAATGAAATCAAGTTACAAGAGGTCACCCACTTCATGTTGTAAGGAAATCAGTGTTAGCAGACACCAAACAGATGTGTAAGACGAAAAGACGAGCCAAGATGAGACAGGAAGTTTTCAGCACATTAATGAAGCTTCTAAAGGGAAAACTGACATTGTGTCTCCAGAGGAATATCTCGATCAACCTTAGTTAAACAGAATTGTTAAAGGATGTGGAATAAAATTGTTAAAATTGACAAAAGCAAAAATGCAGTTTGATTTTTAGAAAAACTTCTAGGTTTGTAGTGCACTTCAGGTCCATGGAAAATATATTGTGGATTTAGTGTGATCTCTTAATAAGAGCAAACAAGAGGAGACCATTCAGTCCATCATGCTTGCTTGGTCAAATAATAGATAATTTTTCCCAATTTTTCAGTGGTCATATTTGGTTTTTTTTTCATTTGCGTTTTGAAAAATATTACATGGAAACTAAGATTTTTAATTATATTAAAGTTTTCTTCATATCTCATAATGGTGAATAAAGCTTTACTTGGCTTGATCTCATTCTTCACCTGTCAAAAATGTTTTCCTCAGAAGCATTTCTGTGAATTTTAGTATGACAAATAAAAATAAAACACAAAACATAGAAAGAACAATCCAAACAGCTGGTGTGTAACATTAAAAAAGAAAAGAGGTTTAGAAGATTACACATCCAAAACTTTGTCAGTAGAGCCCCTCGCCTTTCTTTTTATTTTTTTTTTTAATGTACTAATTAACTATAGATTTTTGCTTTTACTGATGCATACTGTTGCAGCACTTCACTAACTTCATTAGTCCTATAACATGACATGTGAAACATGAGGGCCCCATCCATTAGTCTGGAGACGTTTATCTCATTACAGTGGTACCTGTCAAGGGATGGGCTGTATTAGTCAGCAAGTGAAAAATCAATTCTTGTGGATGATGTGTTGGAAACAGGAAAAATGGACAAACGTAAAGATCTAAGCAACTTTGACAAGGACCAAATTGTGATGGCTAGACAACTAGATCAGAGCATCTCCAAAATGGCAGGTCTTGGGTGTTGTTCCCAGTATGCACTTGGGAAGGACAATCTGAATCGGCGATAGGGTCATGTGGTCCCGAGGCTCATTGATACACATGGGGAGCAAAGGGTAGCCTTTCTGGTCCTATCCGACAGAAGAGCTGCTGCTGACCATGAAAGTGTCAGAACATACAGTGCATCACAGCTTGCTGCGTATGGGGCTGCATAATGCCCACGCTGACCCCTGACCACCACAAAAAAGCTCCAACATTGGGCATGTGTGTGGCAGAACTAGATCATGGAACAATGGAAGAAGAAGGCCTAGTCTGATGAATCACATTTTCTTTTAGATCATGTGGATGGCTGGGTGTGGGTTCATTGCTTACATGGTGAAGAAATGGCAGCAGGATGCTATATGAGAAGAACACAGGCCGACAGAGGCAATGTGATACTCTGGGCAATGGCATGCTTGGAAACATTTATATGGATGTTATTTTGACATGTACCATCTAACTAAAGATTGTTACAGACCACATACACCCCTTCATGACAAAGGTATTCCCTGATGGCAGTGGCCTCTTTCAGGATAATAATGCACACTGCCAACATTGCTAGGAATGTTTTGAGGAACATATGACAAAGAGTTCAAGGTGTTGACTTGGCCTCCAAATTTCCCTCATCTCAATCTGATTGAGCATTTGTGGGATGTACTGGAAAAATAAGTTTGATCAATGGAGGCCCCAACTCACAACTTACAGGGTTTAAAGGATCAGCTGCTAATGTCTTGGTGCCAGAATACCACAGGACATCCTCAGAAGTTTTGTGGAGTCCATTCCTTAACAGGCCAGAGCTGTTTTGGTGGCATAAGGGGGACCTACACAATAATATTAGAGAGGTGGTTTTAATGCTGTAACTGATCAGTGTAGAAAATGTTTCTTTAACCTTTTGTAACCTTTGTAAAAATGAATTCTGAACGTCACTAATGACACTTGTGATTCATGATAATACTGTCATTATTATGAGGTTAGAGTGCCTATAAGGCTAAAAGAGGCCTTGACCAAGATCTGATTGACTTGAGAATTCCCTTGATGACATAGTGTGGTGTATCATATAAAGGTGAAATTCTGAAAACTTCAATTGGAAAACAAAGCTATAAACATTATACCTTGCCTTTAACGATACAATTTATTAGGCTTTCTCCATATGTAAATAATATTAGATATTTGGCTTTTACCATTTGTAAATAATGTGAGATTCTTTTTAATAATCTTCATTTGTTGTGATTATTTTAAATGTCTGTATTACTGTTTGATGTGATGAAGCTCATACAAGATTACATCTTTCTAAAATAGCTTTATTCTTTTGTTACTGTTCTAACACCTCTTCTTTATTAATAGGCTTTTAAAAGTGGTGCTCTTGTTTTCAGACACAGTTTGTATTAGCTACACATAATTATGCATTAAGGTAAACTTTGCTTACTTTCTAGGTTTCTTTAACATCCTGTCATTTGACTGTAAGAAATATTCATCTAATAAACACCAAAATGTCACTAAGTCCCAAAGGGTTTGCAGAAATCCTGAAGGTAACAGTTCACTTTAAAGGAAGATCTGACCTGACAGGTAAACTTTACTTGATCTGTATATTATTATATTCTAGAAATATCGACCGATAGGGTCATATGAAATTTCAGCTAGCCCTTTTATTCTTTATTTAATTTGTATACAATAGCTCCCTTCTTTGGAGCTAACTGTAAAATTAGGTTTTTTTTTTTGTTTTTTTTTAAAGCTAATCTTTGATTACAGATTGCTCTGGCAACAAACAAACTCTAGCTGGATAACATAATTTCAACATATTTATGGAACACAGATGACAGGAAAGCCTGTCCTCTTCTCAGGCTTTCTGAAAGGCTTTTTGATGACCCCAAGCACTACAGTTCATAATGCAAAACAGAGAGCTTGCCAGAAAGTAAAGCCAGCAGTTGTTGTAGACCTCAGGCTAAACATTACTTCAGTCTTTCCTTATTTTGTTCACATTTCCACTTTCTCAAATAGATTTACTGTAGAAAACTGAATCAGTGCATTTGAGAAGACAAAGAATGAGAGAGAGAGAAATACAAAAGTAAAAAAAGCATGAAAAACCTTAACAATGTCTCCATTCCTCATCTGATTAAATGATAGTTTTAAGTATCATTTACATTTTCCTTTTTATCCTGCACCAAAATGGAAATGCAATAATAGAAAAAAAATTTAAGAATAATATATCCCAGAGATTCCTAAAAAAATCAAAGTGTGCACCTCAGTGGACTTAGAAAATGATGAATGCAATATCAATTCATTCATACGTTTCTGAGCCCATTATTATGTTACAGAGCACCAGAGTCTATTCCAGAAGCATCAAGCACAAGGCAGAAACCAGAAGTACTAGGTCATTACAAGGCACACACTTAACACACACCATAAAGGCCCACACATCTTGAACCAACTTAGCGTCTCCAGTCAATGTATTCTGTTCATTTTGGTACAGAACAGGAAAGTAGAAACCATCTAGAAAAGCCCTCACCAATATGGAAGGAACAAAATGCCACAATGATATTGATCAAGATAGCATTTGAACTCCATCTTCTGTTAACCAGTGCTGCTTTTTCTTGTATTCTTTAAGGCAAACAGTTCCTTGTACATATTCTGTCAAGCATTGTGGAGGTCTTATTGTTTTGGGGGTTTTTTTTCACACAAATGGATTTGGCCCTTTGTTTCATAAAAATGTCTTTAATAGCAAGAAGACAGAAAAACAAGCACTTATTATTACATAGAATAAAACTGATAAAAAACTAGACAGTATATAAACACAAGAAAAATACAAACTCCAACCAGAAAGCAATCCAGTGGGATTCAGACTTTGTGAAATGTCTTTGTCAATGCTTGTGAAATAGCATCACAACTTCACAGTGGCACCAATTGATGAAGGTTGGCATGTTTGATCATGCCTATTAACAGTTTACAGTAATGAAAATAGATAAATACTAAGGCTGTATGCCATTATTTAAAAACCACAAAAATATGAGATTCAATGCTTTGAAAAGGCAGTTAAAAACAGAAATTACATTCTGACCGAGAATTTTCAGAACCTTTTTGGTTTGTAGAAGAAGTAGTTCCATGGTCGAAAAGTCAATTTCATGCTCTATTGAATAATTTGATATTTTTTATAATAATCAGACACAAAACTTTCAAAACTGGTTTATTCATTTTTTGTTATTTTCTCAGTCTCAGCTTTTAAATCCAGTCTAAAGGCCTGTTGTGTATTATAGCATAGTCCTCATTAGGATGTTATAATTAAGCTGATTATTTTATTTTTCTTCAGTAAAACTCTTACAACTCTCTTCTAATCTTATTCATTTTCATGCTTACCGGCAAGCCTAAGTCTTTGGAGATATGGGGAATAAAATCTGCATAACCATTGGAAAATCCACACAGACACAGGGGGAACAAGCTCAACATATACAGCGTCCAGGACACATGAAGCAGCAGCATTTGATTGTGTTGATCTAAGAAGCAATAGAATCAAATTTAAAGTTGAATATAAAAAGTGTATTAATGTAGTTACTCATTAGGCTCATTGAAAAACTAGAACACAAACACAAAAATATTCTACTCTATACAGTTGCTAGTTAATAAATATGCATGGATAAGACCCTGGCTGACATGGAGGAAGTCACTGGCTCACCCTGGAATTTTTTAGAGTCACTGATTAACGTAAAGTGCATGTCTTTAGGACACGAGAGGGAAACTCAAGTAAATGGACAAAAAACGTAAGCAGACAAAAGGGAGAGCCTTCAACCGCCACAAAGTCAGTCACCAAATAGGGAACTGGACTGAACCCACAATCCTGGACCTGTGAGACAGACTTACCTGGAGATCTCAAATAAGTGAACAGTAACATTAGACTTCTACTTTCACATGATGATCATTAATGCTGATCCTTATTTAAATTTAGCCACAGAGGAGCTTCATTGTTATGTGATGTTGATTGGGAGAAAATTTTAAGCTTTAAACTTTCAAACTCTGATAGAAAGGTGGCGGTGTAATTAGACATGGTACAGTATGTTGATCTTTCATGATAAACTGTAATGTGATCAAGTGTGAAGTTTTATTAACTTATTTATTACAAAAATGTTGCATAAGTATAATTTACAGAGAGTAGCATGATGGCCCTGGGACAGCTAACAGCTCCAGAACACTTGGTTCAAATTGTGTCCCTGGTCATTGTCTACGTGGAATTTACACTACATGTCTGGTTGACTTTTCTTTGAGTTATACTGCTGAATCCTAAACACAAGACATAAAGGTCGAATCTCAATTGACTCCATGTCAGTGGAGCTCTGTCCATGAGAGGGCCATTTGTTGGAATGGAGCCTTATCCAGGGTTAGCACCTGCCTTACACCTTAGAATGCTGGGACAAGCTCCTGCTGCCTGTGACTCCAGCTGTATTAGGCAGACTCAATAATTAATGGATAGTCTTTAACTTTATTTAACTGATTATTCTGATTTAATTTAACATTATTATTGTTATTTAGCAGATACCATTACCCAAGTTGACTTACAAAGCAAGTTATACATTTTTTAATACTTTTTTAAATATAGTGTTTTGAGTGAAGAGAACTATATTGTCCATCCATCCATCCGTCCATCCATCTATCGATCAATCAAAATTTCAGATAATTTTACTGACTTCAATATTTCATTCCAACATACACATTCATATAAGTAAGGCATACTGTACTACATGCTAGTCAGGTCAGGTATCCATCTTTCACAAACCACACCATCAGAAGGAACTTTACAAAACAAGGAGATGAGTTTAAAGTAACAAAATAAACTACATTTCAATTACAAGGAAATAAACTTTGGAAAGCCTAGACAAATAAACATCAATACATGGAATAATACTGACAGCACAACAAATTGAAGGAAAAATACTGACAGTGCAAAAATTCTGATTTATAAAAGCTGGTATACACACATTTCTGTGCAATATACTCTTTATAAATCACAATTACCTTGTAAATGTGCATCCAAGATTGTCCCTAGAGTGCCTCCCTAAAACATCCATATATAGAGCATGCTAATCAGCCTCATAAATATGCAATCACAATGCTGCAGTACTTCACTGGCTTGTAGAGTAGCATCCCCACTGAGACATTACCACTTGCAATAGCTACAGTGAAGCATATCTGGTTATCATGTGCAGCATTATAGCACCTCACCTCTGCATTCTGGGGTTCAGGAAAAGGCGTAAGGTGTATAGGTGGGTTGCTCCTATTACCTGGCACATATAATGACATGGTTGCTGTTACAATAAATAGTAGAGGCCATATGGCAAACTGGGGATTCAGCAAGTTACCTTGCCAATAAGCTAAGCACCGGGTAAAGCACCATCACATCTGTCAAACCCACTTTGCCTCAGAATGAATAAATCATGGGTTGACCCAGGCCACTGAGTGATGACGTTTGTAGTCTCATCTTGGCATCACATATTACTTGTGTGCTAATAAAGAGTCACTGCTCATGATTCATTAGTTTCATTCTTGCTAGGTGCCCAATTGCTCCAATTACTTTAGGAAAAGAGGGCACTTCTGAATTTGCCTTTTTATGTTGGCATAAACAAGTTATTTGTTACGTACAGTATGTACACTCACACTATAAGAAAACCTGAATGTAGTATTAGTTAATGGCCTTCACCACAGTGGGCATGTCAGAGTGAAGCTTTTCTGAGATATCCCTGACCCATCAGCCAGTTCCCTGACAAGTGACAACAGGTAACCAATATAAACTGATGAATAAATGCACAGCATTGATCGTCTTATAAAATACATCACAATTGGTTGCTAGAATTTCACTTATTTGAAAAACAATATGCTTATAATTTAATTATCTTGCAATTCAGAATGACATTTTTTTAGCTACTGTTGTATTTAGTGACCTCTTGGTTCCTATCCAGACTTGGTGCCTGCTTTCCTCCTGTAGCTGGGATAAACTCCAGCTCCCTGTCACTCCATCAACACAGGTTCTGAAAATCCATACAGATTTGCTTGTATTGTAGCGCAACTCCAGTGGATATGACCGTTTAAAAAATTGAATAAGTGTAGAGAGAATGGAGGTAGAAAAGTAAAGTGCACAAAGTTATCTTTTCCATACTGCTACAGACGTGGACAAATTTGATAGTACAATTAAATCTCAATGTGCCTCATTACCACCTTTGATATGTCATCAAGTAAAGCAAAGCAAGTGGGAAAATTTTTATTTTTTTACAAAGATATTGTAAAATGGCTTACAAACATTTTGCTGGTACCTCAGAAAAAGGCGCCTGCCTTCTTTGGAACAGGAATAATGCAGGATATTTTCCAGAGCAGTGGCCCTTTCTATAGGCACAGACAGAACAGGTGACAGAGGACACCACAAAGTTGGTCAGCACAGGCCTTAAGAACTTGAGGACTGACTCCACCTGGTCCCGCAGCTTTTCCTGTGCATAGCTTCCTCAGTTGTCTCCTTACTTGTGATTTTTCAAACTAGCTGGTTTCTTTAATCAGTATCACACATGTCTCCAATTGTGCAATCAGTCATTGAGCCTATTTAAATGGAGAAAAGTAGTCACTCTGCTGTTTAGTATCATCATGTGTCCCACACCAAGAGTGCATTGTCTGAGGAGATCACAAAGAAAATTATAGACAAGCATGTTAAAGGCAAAGGTTGTAAGACCACTTGATGTTCCTGTGACAACAGTAGCAGATATTATTAAGACGTTTAAGGTCCATGGGACTGTAGCAAGGGGAAAATTCACCCCAGAATGGGCAGACGGATAGTGATAATGGTAGACAAAAAGCCAATTACAACTTCCAAAGTGATACAAGCTGAACTTCAAGCTGAAGGTCCACTAGTGTCTGATTGTACCATCTGTCACTTTTTGAGTGACAGTGGACTCAATGGAAGAAGGGGGATTCCACTGCTGAAAGAAAAACATAAAAAAGCCAGACTGGAATTTGCTAAATTACATATTGACAAGCCATAATTCTTCTGGGAGAATGTCCTTTGGACAGATTAGTCAAAACTTGTGCTTTTTCACAAGTCACAAAAGCTCTATGTCCATAGATGAAACAATGAAACTTTCAAAGAAAACAACACCATACCTACTGAGAAGCATGGAGGGGGCTTGGTTATGTTTTTGGGGCTGCTTTTCTGTAACTAGCACAGGGTGCTTTGAGTCTGTGCTGTAAACAATAAAATCTCAGGACTATCAAAACATTCTGCCCAGTGTCAGAAAGTTTTGTCTCAGTTGTAGGTAATGGATCCTCCAACAGGATAATGACCCAAGACTCACAGCTAAAAGCACCCAAGAATGGCCAAGAACAAAACATTGAAGTATCTTGAAGTGGCCTTCTATGAGTCCCGATTTGAATCCTATCAAACTGAAACATGAAGTCTGGAGAAGGCCCCCTTCAAATCCGACAGGAAGAGTGAGCCAAACTACCTGTTAACAGGTGTCGAAGTCTCATTGAAAGCTACAGGAATCTCTTGTTTGTAGTGAATGCCTCTGAAGGTTGTGCAACAAAATGTTAGGTCACGTGTCCCATCATTTTTGTCCATGCCATTGTCATTTCTTTTATTATTTGAAATATTCTGTCAAAATTGTAAAGTCTGATTTTGTTAAATTAGGAATAATTTCTTTTGTCAGTTTCAAATTATTTCAGAGGAAATTGTGGGTTTGTCTTTTTACATAGGGGGAACCAACAAATTTGTCCACGTCTGTATAAACAAGCAAAACTGCATCGGAATGTAGCCAAAGTTTAGGCTCAGCAAAAGAAATGTACCATGAGTTATATCTCCCTAATGGAACATGCATTTCCCTTTCCCTCCTGCTTATACCTTATTCTTTAACTGTCCTTCAGCCTTCATTCCCAGTGGTCCTTCATTAATTTGGCATTTACCGCTTAAATAACTAATGTTTTTAGCACCTGCTAATGGGAATTGCTGTGTCCAGTCAGCATTTCTCCAGACAGGGTTGCTTGCCATGTGGCCAGGTGAATGAAGTCCATCTGCTACATTACCCAGAAATTGTCAAGATGAAATTCTCTGATATTAATGTCTGCAAAATGAAGTTTATAAAGCAAACTATTGCAGATTCTGTTAAATCATATCATTGGATGTTACTGTCATTCTGATTGAAGTCTGCACTAAACGCATGGTTCATATAATCTGTCTATAAATTTTGAGTATTAAAAAGATTTTTAAAAGATGGCATTTTATTTGAAAAATAGTAGCCTTTGATAAGTTATAAACAAATGAGGCATTAGTTGTCCGACTGTAACTGACATTTATTACTAAATTAGACTATGCTGTTGTACACAAAAAACATGAAGGTTTCTCTAATTAAAGGAGAAAAACCTTGTTGTTCCTCTGCACATTTTTCCCATTTACTGCAAATAACCATGAGTTCCTGCCTTGAAGCACTATCTGCACACTGCAGTCAGATGTAAACAGCAGTCTAATCAAGGCTGGGAAACGGCCTTTAATTAGACTGGTTAAGAGAAAAAAAATGATCCGAAGGAGCAAATGAAAATTATTAACCAATTGCTGACTGCTGTTTCTAATTTGGCAAAGGAAATTAAATCATGGAGTAATCAAACTTTACCCTCAAGCTTATGTATACAAGATTCAACAACCTGAAGAGCAAACCCTTTTTTTGTTGTTTAATCAATACAATGTTTGATTGGTTCTGTTTCTTTATTAACATTTTATTATAGTGCTGGTCCATCTTTCTTAGCTTAGAATATTTCATCGCTGGTTTCCAAAACTGAGGTTTTCAGTCAAAACAAAAATTCTTAATTGTCATACAGACAGAAGTGTGGCAGTTGAGCTGAACTTTAGGCAAAGAAACTGCAAACATTGCTCAATTTGTTCACTACTTTCATAACATGTTCCTGAGATGGTCTAAATTGAGAAAGAAAACCTATACGGTACTTGCCAAAACTTGCTGGCTTTGTAGCCTTCTCGTTTAATGCAAACATGTGCGTTTTCAAAAGCAACAGATGCAGTCCCACCAAGATAAGCACATCTGGTGTACGTTTCAAAAACAAACATTTTATTATGGAAGAATAAAAAGAAAAACAGAACAATGAGCTAAAGAGAAAACATTTGCATAGGATTTATTATATTACCTCATATCAGCAATTTCTACAAGTTATCAAATGTACAGTAGCATGCCAAGCAGAAGTGGCGTGAACCCTTTGGAGGCCCAATGCAGAAATAGTTCTGGGGCTTCCCTCCCTTTTGAATAAAAAGCATAATGTGCTCTTCAGATCTGCAAGCAATTGTATAAATACTAATCACTAGGGGCTAGAATCATTAGAGGGTGTCTGGTAATGTAATTGTTACCAGAGCACATTGGTTATTTCAGTCCGGGGCAAATCTGCCATGTCGGTCATTTTCACGGCGTACAGCAGTTCTGACCCCATGCCAACAAACAAATCATTTGGAGGCTAACACAAGATTCAGTGTCAAACACCCGATTAATGTGATTGTGACAGATGGTCATGAATACTTTTTCATAATTTTTTTAATCACTTTTACTACCATCCCAGTAATGCCGCCTTGTCTGCAATGATGTTTACATGGGCAGCATTTAATAATTGCATTTCTTTCTGCATTACTAACAATTGATTACAGTCAGAAATAATTCTCCTGTTTTCATTTTTATGATATAATTCCATCCTGAGGGTCGATCCTGAAGCACAGGAGTCTATCCTACCAAACTGGGCTGTATGAAAAGAACAAATCCTGATCCCAGCATCAGTTCCTCAAAGGTCTCGATCACATACAGACTCATTCGGTGGCAATTTTGAGGTGCTGATTAATTTGGGAAGTGGTAAGAAATCCACAGAAAAACCAATGTGGCACTGCTAAACTGTGTTGTCTACATTTTTTTTGAGCCAAAAAGAATGTTATTCCACTACTGCGTTAGTAATTTCTACAGGAAAATTAATATTTTGAAAGATTGTATCTGCTTTGATTCCAGAAATAATAGATTAGCTGCTGAGTGCACAGTGTTTTCATGCTTATCTCAGCTGCCTCAGGAAATGGGTTTGAATCCCAGCTTCGTCAATCTCCGTGTGTGCAGTTCTACCCGTTTCTAAATGGGGTTTTCTTTTCTTTTTTTTCTTTTCTTCCCACATCCCAAAAGACTGTGCTTGACTATTTGTGAATAAGTGAAGGTGTCACACTAATTGTCTGAACTGGGTGCCAGAACAAGAACCGATAGTAAAAGCTTCATGAATTGCTCCTAATAGATTGAGCTTTGAGAATTCAACTTTCATTCCTTACTATAAATCAAAAAAATATCTTTCAGTAAAAATCATGAAATGGCTTAAATGTGTGTTCTTCCTCTGGTTGTCTGAGCCATCCACAGCAGTCACATTATGTACATGAATGAGCTGCCAATAAACTAGTGCCCCATCTATGGTTGATTTCTACCTTTCACCCAGTGTTACCAGAGTAGACATTTGCTCTCCATGTCACTGAGTTTTGATTAGACAGGATCATGTAATGAATGGATGATAATCTACTACATCTTACAGGAAGTGTCTAAAATAATTTTAAACTACAGCCACACAGCTCTTTTCAAGAGTCTGTTGTAAACATTAATCCCATCCAAACCACAAGAAGTGCCCAGGTGTTCTGTTAATAATTAAATTACTGACAATCTCTGGTAACTCTAATCTTACATGAATTTACTCCCTTTATGACTTACATAAGCTCTTATGCCAAGTATTATGAAGGGTGACAATTGTAATATGCGCTAATACACCAACATGTTCATTCAGTAGCTTCAGTTCAAAACCTCAAATGTTGAGCTTGTCATTTTTTCCAGATGCTGATCTTTTTAATTTGTTGTCTCTTTTTATTAGTACCTTTTGACCACAAGTATATACCCGTTGCTTTCAAAGAACGGTGTTTCCATGCTTACAGCGCTTATCTAATAGATGTTTCATGGGTCTGTGTTCATCTTTCTTTGTATGGATGTGCCCCATTTTATAGTGTATGAAGCCAGTGGTTCTAAGATGATGTCTTAATGTTAAGGAACAGTTCAGTTCAATTTGTCTGTATTTATCCTTCTAAAATTCACTTGTCAGAAAATGGAGTCAAAGTCAATGCACAGACTTAAAATATAAAAGTAAAAAAATAGTATTGCACTCTATAGTACTAAGGAGCCATACACATACAGTTATGTAAACAGACAAGTGTACTTATATAAGCAGGCCGTCACCTAGGGTGGAAAAATAGGAAGCTTTTTTTTTTAAACAATACAGACCCTGACATACAAACACTCAACACAACATTCAGATTACATTCTTTTATATTATTTTCTCATACTAGCAATTTTTGGTCTTAATGTCTGATGACTTACACAATCCAATAATAGCAAGAACAACAACAGTAATGACAATGATGATAATAATAATGCTCTTCAAACCGCAGCATAGAAGACACAGACAAGGTGGAAAGTGAAAAACTGAACCCTCAAAACAACAACTGGATTGCAGCTCTTGAATACACTGCTAAAGGCAATTTAATTCAAACTGTTGGCATCTCCCAAATGGGATTACATTAAAACGTGATAAAACTTGGTAAATGTCATTGTTTACCAATGTCTATGACATTCACTCTTGCCGTTCCCCAAAAAATTCCCCAATGTTTGTTTCTCACTGGAAAAAAAAAACAACTCTCTGAAGTTGTCCATTAGCTGGGTAATTATTTTGCAATATTTGGATATATGAGGATATGGTAAAACAAAATTGTGAGTCAATATTTAAAGATAACCACCATGCTTCAGTTTTGGTGAATTTTGTGATAATATTAAGTTTGTCCATTTATTTTATTAACTTAAATGAAATGTACACTCACCTAAAGGATTATTAGGAACACCATACTAATACGGTGTTTGGCCCCCCTTTCGCCTTCAGAACTGCCTTAATTCTACGTGGCATTGATTCAACAAGGTGCTGAAAGCATTCTTTAGAAATGTTGGCCCATATTGATAGGATAGCATCTTGCAGTTGATGGAGATTTGTGGGATGCACATCCAGGGCACGAAGCTCCCGTTCCACCACATCCCAAAGATGCTCTATTGGGTTGAGATCTGGTGACTGTGGGGGCCATTTTAGTACAGTGAACTCATTGTCATGTTCAAGAAACCAATTTGAAATGATTCGAGCTTTGTGACATGGTGCATTATCCTGCTGGAAGTAGCCATCAGAGGATGGGTACATGGTGGTCATGAAGGGATGGACATGGTCAGAAACAATGCTCAGGTAGCCCGTGGCATTTAAACGATGCCCAATTGGCACTAAGGGGCCTAAAGTGTGCCAAGAAAACATCCCCCACAACATTACACCACCACCACCAGCCTGCACAGTGGTAACAAGGCATGATGGATCTATGTTCTCATTCTGTTTACGTAAAATTCTGACTCTACCATTTGAATGTCTCAACAGAAATCGAGACTCATCAGACCAGGCAACATTTTTCCAGTCTTCAACTGTCCAATTTTGGTGAGCTTGTGCAAATTGTAGCCTCTTTTTCCTATTTGTAGTGGAGATGAGTGATACCCGGTGGGGTCTTCTGCTGTTGTAGCCCATCCGCCTCAAGGTTGTGCATGTTGTGGCTTCACAAATGCTTTGCTGCATACCTCGATTGTAACGAGTGGCTATTTTAGTCAAAGTTGCTCTTCTATCAGCTTGAATCAGTCGGCCCATTCTCCTCTGACCTCTAGCATCAACAAGGCATTTTCGCCCACAGGACTGCCGCATACTGGATGTTTTTCCCTTTTCACACCATTCTTTGTAAACCCTAGAAATGGTTGTGTGTGAAAATCCCAGTAACTGAGCAGATTGTGACTCAGACCGGCCCGTCTGGCACCAACAACCATGCCACGCTCAAAATTGCTTAAATCACCTTTCTTTCCCATTCTGACATTCAGTTTGGAGTTCAGGAGATTGTCTTGACCAGGACCACACCCCTAAATGCATTGAAGCAACTGCCATGTGATTGGTTGATTAGATAATTGCATTAATGAGAAATTGAACAGATGTTCCTAATAATCCTTTAGGTGAGTGTATATGATACAAAACAACTAGACTGGTACATATTTGCCTGGTGGTTCAAATAGAGACCAATAAAATGCACCACAAGATTAACTTACAGTTTAGTTATGTATAATATTTCTTTTTTATACAGAGAATTGTTAAATACATAAATAAATAAACAAAGCCTGCTAATGCTGCCCAATTCTTACATGTTTTCTGAAATATGACCCCTCAACAGAGTATTTTACTAAGACATTTTTGTAAACAGATATCACTAGCAGTAATCAAACATCCCCCTCAACATCCTCAATTTGTAAGTTCACTGTTTTGTTTCCAAACCCTCTATATTTTGCTCTCTCCAGTTTTGGCTTATCTCTTATATTTACAGTTTTCTATGTGCAAGTCTGGTAGTGATGATTCCACGCGAAGCATAGGAGGTGACAAGGCACAATTTACAGTTTTGCCTGGGGCATCAAAAGCACTAGAGCTGTGGAGGGTAAGGGAGAAAAGTTAAGCTCATACTGTTTGAAATAATAGAAGAGGTGATCAATTGGCAATAGAGAAAAAGAGAAAAAGAAATAAAAAATTACAAATTTTGGAGCTCGTGAAAGAAATTAAACTTGCTAGGCCAATTATCTGATACAATAGCAAAGTCTAAGTTGAGTCCCTTCAAAGACAGTATATATAGTATGGTGCATATGTTTGGCCAGTATCATCATTTCAAGAAAGGCCAACTGAATCAACAAGCTAATTAAAAGGGAAGGCTCAGTCATGCGATTCAGTTTCAACACACTGGAAGTTGTAGTGGTGGAGAGAATGAATTCAAAACAGAGTGCTACTATGGCGAATGCACATCCTCTCTCTGACACACTAATGCTGAGTACTTTCAGCCAACAAATCATTTAGCAGAAGTGTGTCAAAAAACACTGCTGGGGTGCAAGATACACTTGCATAGTGTTTCACTGTCACTGCCAAGTCAGACATTTTCTTTCTTATTTTTAATAAACCTGACGTGCATTTGTTGTAATATTTATTTATTTTTGATTTAGTTAGTTAGTTAGCTAGTTATTGAGCTTCTGTATAAAGCTGGATTTCCCCCCCTATCTATCTATCTATCTATCTATCTATCTATCTATCTATCTATCTATCTATCTATCTATCTATCTATCTATCTAGCTATCTATCTATCTATCTATGCTTACATTCCAAAGTATACTAAATTCATTGCTTTGTTTTTCATCAATCATTGTATCACTTCTTCACTATTCTGTTATCTTATGAGCAAGAATAGCTTGGTCAAGGTAACAGTTAAAGTGACAACAGTTTCCTTGATGTCACAAGTGTAACAGTTTAGAGGCTGGTGTCACGCATCTCGCATTTTCCAATATACCGAATTTGTAATAGCATCGAAAGTGGTTTTAAGAGTTTTCCATTGAGAATCTGTCGACAAATTATAGCACATTATTTTGGATCTCAGGTTAATTAATTGGTTTAAGTACTCCATCCTTTTGATTTCCAGGTATTTGATCATAGCCTGTCTCTAAAATTGATAGTGTTTATTCATCCCCAGGTCCTTTTCACAAATTCTTGCCTATCAGCCTTGTCAGTCAGTACACCAATGTGAGGAAAACACTGGATCACAATTTCTGAGGGAACTTGTGCAGTTGAGGAGTTAGGCCATTTGATTAAATGTATGCTGGTATATTTGAATGAATGAAACTTGAAACGTGCTGTGAGTTTATCTCAGTGTTTCAGCCATAAATAAAAAATAGGGTATCCATATTCTCCTTAGACAAATACAATACTTTTAGGTTTTCTTGCTAAATTGGTTGGGAATGAGGATGTAGTATTGCACTAGACTTGGGTGGTTTATGGTCAGTCATATATGTCATTAAATTCTTTTTGAAATTTCAGAATTATGTGCTATAATGCCAGCATTAGAATGCATTCCAATATCTTTCACCTACATTAACACTGCACAAACAACAGCTTGACAGATATTGGTGGTCCTGCATAGTTACTCAAATTATTTAGGCTATGTTAACAGTGCACTGAAAATGTTATGACTGTCAGACCAAAAAAACAAAAGACAGCAGACTACCTCAAAAGACATCAATCAATAGCCAGTCAGCAATGTTACTAATAGCTGTACTACAATTTAATTTCTTAGTTACAGGTGTTGGGTTTGTTGCTTTCTTTCTGACTTTTTCACATGAGGCAATGTTTTGCATAGTTCTACCATGGCTAAAGCAAGCTATTTGTATCACATTAATGGAGATTCTGTGTATGATAAAAACACTGAGTTGCACCTTCCCCAGCTCTGTGAAATTAACTTTCTCTTTAGAAATAATTTATGTGGAGTAAGATTTCTTAAACTTCTACTGTACCTATTAAATACCATTAGCTTTGCTTGCTTTGTCCAAAATTATGTGCAAAGACAATACTTATACACGAAAACCTTTTACATATACTGTACTTAGGATGTGTAGAAACCAGCAATTAAACCCAGAGTTCACATAAAACTGATAAATTGTCTGTTTTTTGTGATTTGTTATGGCAAAAGCTGGCAGCCACTGGTCCTTCAGGACTAAACACCCCCATTTTACTGCTTTGTTTTTGGTCAACAGTTTTTTTAATGGAACAAAATGTGGGAAATTTTATCATTGCTACCATGAATGTGTCTTCTTTAATTTTTAAGCTATAATATATGATTTAAATTAATAATATTATTCTATATTTAAGAAAAAGAACATTGTAGCTATTTTGTGTTTTAGTTAGCAGAAAAATAACAGACAAAAGATCAGCAAAGGTATGGTAAAATATGTATGCCATTTATATTTTATTTTCACAGATTACATATGTTTATCTTTTTTATTACAATTGTACCTACTAATAATGGGTTTAGAGAGAAATTAAGAGTTTGTCTATCCCAGTTTAGTCATACAAATGCAGGTATTCAGGAAATGAATTAGCACTTGTTTCTTGAGTATACAATATTAAATAACCTTTCAGGCACCAAAATCCAGTTTACTTTCTAAAAGTCCAGACTCTTTTCCTTTGTATGTTCTATTTTACTGTACTTCACTATAAAGACTATAACCACAGATCCACTAATAATTTTTGTGTAATGGTGATCACAGTTATCAGCCAACCATCCTTTTGCTGAGCCTTTTTTTCCCTTTGCAGTGTTGGAGTATATTCTAGCAATATTAGGCACAAAGTCAGTAATCAGTCCTGGATAGGATGCCAGTCTATTGTAGGACACACACGTGAACACATCCACACTTAGTCTGGGCCAATTTAAAATCAATAAACAACCTAAGCAGTCTTTAGGAAATGGAGTAAAATCCAGACAGACAAGGCAAGAGCAGTTAAAGTCCACAGAGATGACAAACTGTGGATTAACAATTAAGCTACTGTGATACACTGCTAGAGACAATAAGTCTTTAAGTTTATTAAAAATATCATGGCAAGTGAGAATGTACTGCTAGTGTAAGACATTGTTTAGTTATATATTAATGTAGACAGTATATAGTGGATTAAGAAAGTATTCAGACCCCTTCACTTTCTGCAAACCTTTTCTAAAAGCATGTTTTCACTTTATCATTATGGACTATTGAGTGTAGATTGATGGTCAAACATGGCAAATTTATCCATTTGAAAATTGAATCTACAACACATAAAATGTGCAGAAAATGAAGGGATCTGAGTACTTTCTGAAAACACTGCATATGCTTGAATGTTAATATATTAGCATCAGTTAACAAGGAACTTCCAGACCATTTGAGCTATGGCATTTGAACTGGCAAATTTCATACGAGATAACAAAACTGCCATGCAACTGCATTGGCAGCTTCAGTTAGATATTCTAGTTTAATGAATAATAATAATAATAATAATAATAAATGCATTTTATCCATTATCGCTTCATTAATAATAATTAATTAAATAAATAATAATTAATAATTGACCCTAGTGTGTGTTTGGTATGTGGGTGTGTTTGTGTGTGTCCTGCGGTGGGTTGGCACCCTGCCCAGGATTGGTTCCTGCCTTATGCCCTGTGTTGGCTGGGATTGGCTCCAGCAGACCCCCATGACCCTGTGTTCAGATTCAGCGGGATGGACAATGGATGGATGGATGGATGGATAATTAATAATGCTTTTTAAGCTGTTGTCATTATCCACTTCCTATACAAGTATATCACTATCTGATGTTAGATTTGCACTGCACAAAGTTGACCTACAGTGACTGTTACAAAAACAAATGCTTAATATTGATTGCTGGAAAACTTGGCTAGCCCTTAATGCTTACTCTGTATTTTATATCTGTTATTTGTACAAAATGATCAGTTATAAAAAGCTTAAGCGCACAACACTCCCTGCAGAAGACAATATTCTGAGGATTATCTGCGTGTGTGACGGCGACTCATTATTAAGCTGTGTATGAAGCTGTTGTGCTGTCAGGAGCCTATCATGCAAGTTGGTGACCCTCAGAAACTTGCCTTCTGATTGGGTCGTGTCTTTAGGTCTGCCAGATCTCTTCCTATCAGAGTTTTTCCAGTTTCCAGTTACCTTTGGATTGTGTGGAACACCTTACTTACATCAATTGCTCTAAATGAAAGGCCTAGAAATGAAAGGGTAATAATGCTCCGTCTCATTTCATTTAATTGCCGTTTTCTTGCTGTTATCACTGGAATATTGTCCAAGCAGTATTTCTGTTGGTGTAGTAACATAGTCTGTTCCAACTGTGCTCTGAGACAGACAAAAGATTTTTAAGTACCTGTAATCTGCAGAATTTGAGATACCTGTGCAAATTGTTTGTGTATATATATATACAGGCTGTTCAGACCAATCCTTTTTCAGATAACCTTTGCAAAATATTGCTGATTTGACCTTCTTTAAAGGTCCCAAAACTATTGTTAACAGCTACCTAACTTATACCATCTATCTGTTGATCACTGCTTGAAAAATTACTTAATTCTTAATGGTACCCTTAATCATTTTTTATCTGTCCCCCTTTCATTGTAAAGCAATTACTGGCATCAACCTACTAATTTTCTTCAGAATTTTAGATGCTTTTATCATATTACCTCTTAATTGTGATTAGTTTTAACAGAAAAGATCAGTTCCTCAAACAATAATACATTTAGCAGTTCTTCTCTTTGCTCAAGCACTATAGTGTCTTCCTCATAATCTGAAGATTTTTTTTTTTTGATCCTGTGACATCTCAACGCGATTTTGGTTAATACGCTGAACACTTTGTTTACCCTCTAAAATGAAACTGATTTCAACAAAATGCTCTGTTTTGTGTGACATTGCCCCTAAGTCCTTGCCTGTTCAGTAAATCTGAGAATGTGACCATTTTAAGAATATTACTTCCTCATCTAAAATTCCTAATCAACAACATACTGAATTGAAATGTATACATTGCATTTATTTCACCCCCATAAATGTTATGCTACTGAGGTTTCTAAGAACCTGCTTTGTTTTCTGTATCCTTCCAAATCTGTAGACACATTCTTGCATGTGTAATATGAATACCCCATAGTTTTAGCCTTTTGTCAAGTCTTAATTCTCTTGTACTTGTATGCTCTTTCTCATTATGTTTTACAGCATAGACTGTTCTCTTAAGGCACAATTTCTGCAAAGTTAGCCCTAGTTTTCCACTGGAAATTCCCTGACACTCTGTCATACAATTTTTGGAATTCCTCTTTCTTTAATCTTGTGTTACTTGAGTTGCTGTATCTTCAATGAGAATTAATGGTTTGGCTGGCTCCAGTATGGCGCAGTGGGTAGCGCTGCTGCCTCGCAGTTAGGATACCTGGGTTCGCTTCCCGGGTCCTCCCTAAGTGGAGTTTGCATGTTCTCCCCTTGTCTGCATGGGTTTCCTGCGGGCACTCCAGTTTCCTCTCACAGTCCATAGACATGCAGGTTAGGTGCATTGGTGATTCTAAATTGTCCCTAGTGTGTGCTTGGTGCGTGAGTTTGTGTGTGTGCCCTGCGCTGAGTTGGTGCCCTGCCCGGGGTTTGTTTCCTGCCTTGCACCCTGTGTTGGCTGGGATTGGCTGCAGCAGACCCCCGTGACCCTGTAGTTAGGATATAGCGGGTTGGATGATGGATGGATGGATGGATGGCTCCAGTATTTGTAGCTGGGAATCCTATGTGTGACTTGTTTAAGGTCGCTTGGATAGGATTTGTGATTTTTCTACATAGTGTGTGTGTGTGTGTGTGGGTGGGTGTCTTTACTTATTGATGTGAATTTGTTTAATGTTCAATTTACAATTTATTTTTATGTGCATAATTTGATCAAAATAAACAATACTCCCTGCGATGGGCTGGCACCCTGCCCAGGGTTTGTTCCTGCCCTGCGCCCTGTGTTGACTGGGATTGGCTCCAGCAGACCCCCGTAACTCTGTGTTAGAATATAGCAGGTTGTATAATGACTGACTGATTGACTGACTAAATAATACTGACATTCAATAAAAAGCACCATAAATCAGTTAAGATTTTTTTTAAATATAGGTCACTTTGAAAAGAAAAATACAAATTATTAAAAATCTAAGCAAGAGGTATGAGAGTATAACATATCTGATGACTATTAAGATCAGAGTATACATCAAAAATGTTGAATCTTCTCTTGTTTCAAAAGTCTGAGACCTTTGAGTTGGTTGGCAAGAAACACAAGGTCTCGGGTAAGATTGGAACTGGTGTTCAGTTAATTCTGAGGTTACAATTTTAGTGAGAGACTCGGGAAATGTTTTTTAGAACATTAGAACACTCTAGACGAGAACAGGCCATTCAGCCCAACAAAGCTCGCCAGTCCTATCCACTTATTTCTTCAAAGAAAACATCAAGTCGAGTTTTGAAAGTCTCCAACGTCTTACAGTCTACCACACTACTTGGTAGCTTAAGTGTTTATCATTCTTTGTGTAATGAAAAACTTCCTAATGTTTGTGCGAAATTTACTCTTAACATGTTTCCAACTGTGTCCCTGTGTTCTTGATGAACTAATTTTAAAATAACAGTCTCGATCCACTGTACTAATTCCCTTCATAATTTTAAACACCAATCATGTCACCTCTTAATCTTCTTTTGCTTAACTGTAAAGGCCCGGCTCTTTTAATCTTTCCTCATAATTCAACCCCTGTAGACCTGGAATCAGCCTAGTCACTCTTCTCTGGACCTTTTCTAGCGCTGCTATGTCCTTTTTTTGTTTTTCATTTACAAAAAGATGTCAACAAACTAGTTTGATGGTTTCATTTGTTAAGGCCCATACAGGGCAAATATTCATTGCCATATCAGTCTGTCCATGATACAATCCCACGTTCTGTCATTTTCGTTACGGTTAACATAAGAATCTGTCAAGCTATTCAAAACTATTCTTTGTTAGTAATTCTTTCCTAAAATATATCTTTTTAATGCATATATCATATGAGGTATGGTAGTGAACTCAACTCAATATGAAAAGTCATGATCTCCTTTCCATCTGGTGAAAGCTTACATGTAATAATTGTTGGTAAGCTTTCTCACTTGGAGTATGCCTGTCACAAATCAGCATCAAATTGTTGCGAGGCCACAAATGAAAAACAGCGGATAGGGGATAAACGCTAAACCCTGACATACTGACATTGGATCTTTTTTCAATCTAATGTTTCCAATGGTAACAAAAAAATTAGTACTATATTATTGCCCAGAGCTACAGGTGTCTTTTTTTATTAGCCATTCAACAATTGTGAGCATTCCATTTTCAAGCTGACAGCACCTAAATGATTCTCTGTTTTTTGCTGCTGCCTGGATCCTGTTTCCATTGCTTTAGCCTGTATTATGTCAGGCCTAATCTGAGGTCTTGGCTCTATGCCCGGTACACTAAAATTTAAAGGAAGCTGGTCTGTAAGGCACGTCTTTTGGCGATCCACATACTTCCTCTGAGACATCATTTCAATCATACTTTTGACAAATTCTCTCCGAAATGGCCGTTTTAGAGATAGGGTGGTCGGATTGTTCCAAAGGGGATGCTATAGACTTAAGAGGCCTTACCCAATTTATAGATTATATTTTTTCTTTTTAATTCACATGGCTTAGGTAACTGTAACAAGGATAAGACCAAGGCAACTAAAATCCCATATGCCATTTAGAATTGGCTGCTTGTGCAGCAGTCCTGGCCAGCATGGGAAAAATACTTTTCACTGAAGTGTTTAAAAGCAAAATCAATACTTTAAACACATTATTTTTCCTTACTCTGTTCTTTTTTCAGCATGTATATATTGCCATCCAGTCAGCTAGCAGTTAACTCTAAGAAACAGAGTTCTTCCATCAGTGGTTGCCCCTCATTGACAGGGTGGGAACTGTTATGTCAGGGCAGCTTGAAAACAGCTTTTTTTGCTTTGCGGTTTGTTTCATCATGCATGAGGCCACGGATTTGAAGGCTTCACTGTTCCATTTTATTGGCACCATCTGGTCAACCAATATAACACAGTGATTTTATGTTTAGTTGAAAGAGACAGAGCAAGTGAACACTATGTCATATCAAACAAACTCTGAAAGACTAGCATATATAGAAACAAAATCAAAAAGACAACTTTACAGAGGATGTGGCTTCATTTGTACAATTCTAGCTTAAATTAGTTAATGCTCTCCTGGTCTCTCAGCCAGAGCTGGCTCTAGCCGTGCACCACTATCTGTTATTAAATTAAGGAAGCAAGAGAAAAAGACAAATGTTTAGTAACAAATCACATTTTTAAATGAATGTAAAAAGGAAATGCATGCTTAATATCATTCAATGCTGTCGTGGAAGTGAATAGGCCAAAGAACAGCCTTCTAGATCCTGGGCTCCTGTTCTCTTCCTGATCAAGGTGTTAGCTGCATGATGTCTGCATTCTCTCCATGCTCTTTACAGACTTCACTGTCCTCCCACGGACAAAAGTCATGCTGTCTTGTTGATTGGTGACTCATGGCCTGAGTGGGCGTGAGAGTGAGCACCCTCTGTGATAAACTGTTGCTGGCATGAATGATTTAAGGACATCACTACCTTGGACAGGATAAAATGGATATAGAAATGAAAACATTTACCTTCTCCCTTTTGTAATTGATTATCCAACATTAGCCATATGTCTTGAATTCTGTCAGACTAAGACTGAGTCCCATCTGCTTACATCTACTTATTTGTACAATTCAGAGGATTCAGTTCAAGTTTTTGGTCCAGGCTGTAAAAATAAAATTCCTTGGGAAAATCCAAACAGGCATTAAATGAATATTCAAAATGTAAGTATACAGCATAACTGATGATGACAGTTTAAAACAGTGAATAGTAATATTGATATTACATATGCTGATAATAAACTATTTATATATCCAAATATGCTGTGAAATGCATTGCCTGTTTGAGGTTGTTGTACATTCATCTATCCGATTTCTGAAACCATGTAAGCCAGTTTTTAATGGTTGTGGTTACCTAGAGACTATCCAGGCAGCATTGGACTCAACTGGAAGACATTAGCCCCTGGAGTCACATCCATTTACACTCCCACATCACCTACCTCACACTAGGCCTCTTTAGGATGTAGAGGAAACTGAAGTATTTGGAGAAAAAACAATACAGACAAAGAGAGAATGTGCAAACCTTGCACACACAGACAGTGACAAGGATTCTGTGCTGAAGCATAGTGAATTATTCTTGGTATGCCCTGAAAGTTGATGGCATGGTCATTTGTGCTTCTGCCTCAATGTGGCATTGTCAATAAACTGTAGATGGATTTGTTTGGTTATTTGGTGATCTTGTACTACTGAATTCAGGCCAGCGTTCTCTGTGATTGACTCGACAATCTGCCCAGGGTTGGTTTCTCAAAATTCTCCCATGCTCAGGCTCCAGGCAACTTGTTAATGAAAAATGTGGGGTATAAAAATTGACATCTATCTATCTATCTATCTATCTATCTATCTATCTATCTATCTATCTATCTATCTATCTATCTATCTATCTATCTATCTATCTATCTATCTATCTATCTATCTATCTATCTAAACAAATCTGTGATTTACAGTGGACATATTTCTTATTAAAAGAAGCAACACAGTTAAATTACAACTGAATTATCTTTGCTTGTGGAATGTGAACTTTCTTATTAAAATTTATTAAAGGAAAAAACCCAGTCTATGACCCCTCTTTCCTCCTGGCCTGTTTGCACATACTTTTCTCATTCATGCCTGGCCTAGCTCTTGTTCCTGGTCTTCATCAGATAAATACACTGTATGCTTAGTGAAGCTATATTTGCTAAGTTGTAATGGTAAATATAGTTGGTGTATGAAAAATACTCCTGTTATCTGAAAAGTTCCTAATCTTTTTGTAGCAATTTAAAAGTCACAATATCTTTAAAAGCTTCATAAATCTTTTTGCTGGCAACATTGCATAAATATGTTTCTCCCTCCCACCTTCGTCTATTATTTTCAGGTATTACTGAGCTGAAAGAGCTGTTAGAGACATAACTAAATGTTGGCAGGCAGAGTGGTATAGTAGTTACTATGAAGGTGGCCTTGAGACCACATGATTATAGTTTCTGAACCCACCTCTGGCTCATGCTGTGACCCTGAGTAACTCACTTTGTGGTTAAAATAGAAAATGTGTGGATGTCGGATTTTTATTTTTATGGAAAACATTGTTAACCATAAACTCTCAATTTGACTGGGATGCCAACATTTGCTGGAAGGATTTTTATTGCAATTTCATCTATAGTTCAGACCTATAAAAACTCAACAACAGTGTAATAAATAGTGTTCCCAAATATATACATTATTGTGAGACCATTCAGCTGTCAATATAGGGGCCCCAAAAAGTAATGTTATCTAAGAACAGAACAAGTATTATCTATCTATTTCCTCCTGCCTGCCATGAAGAAGAATTATAATGTCTGACCCAGCTCAGTCCACCATCTCCAACATAAATTGACTCCCAAAATTCTTAAGACCTGCAAGGGAGGGGGATAGGCTTCTCTCCTTGAAGAATATTTGAGATTGGAGTGTGTCAATGCTGTCAGTATTGTGATTACCTGCTTTCATTTCAGTCAACACTGGCAAAAAGTAGTGGGATCAGGATGAATCTGCACATCTTTCTCTTTCACATACTGTATATACAGAAAGTGTTGCAGCCTTATGAGAAACATGTGGAAAATGATTTTTACTTTCATCAAATAAAGCTCAATACCACATAACAACAAAGCAAAAACAAAACTGAATTGGCTTAGCTTAGAAATTGACATATTTTCGGTTAAGTTTTTAAGCTTTGGTAAGTTTTTAACCCTCGTGCCCCATGGACCACACTGTAAAGCGGCAGTACAGGCAAGATATTTTTTTTAGAATTATAGAAAGCACCTAATTTTAGAATTTATTTTCATGTGGCAAATGCATATATAGCATGTTTGTGAAGAAATAACTTTAGCTTAAAAATTTCTGAACTTACCGTTTAAGCTCTGTGTCCATTGCCCTTCAGTGGAGAGTTAAAATTGGGTTATGATTTCAACATAAGTTAGTGCAGGCTTTTTCTACCTTTTATACCTCTTCTTTTTCTAATTTAATGCCCATGAACACTTTTGGGCAGAAGTGATAGTAGTGAGCCAGTAACCAAAAGACAAATCAGTGTGTCTTCAAATGTGAATCGTAAACTATAATCCTGCATCACCTAATATAACAAAACTTCCTCTGTGGGCAGTTCGGTAGGAGTCTGAAATAAAGAGAGAACAATTAAAAGATATGAATTGACAAGTTGCTGTTGTGGGAAAAAATGTTTTTAAATATAACCCAAAAAATGACTGATTCATTCAGTAACAACAATAATTTATTTCTTATATATTCTAAAATCACACAAGGTATACTGTATCTCATTAGGCTTTAGCATACCCTGTTTCCTGACACCCCCCCCAGCCTTGACTCCTTAAGAAGACAAGAAAAAAACTCCCCAAAATTACTGAACTATACTGTACTGTCATTTCGAAAGTCTTTTCTTCATCCTCAATGAGTCATCTGTTACAATAACAACCAGTCTGATCAGACTCATGCAAACATGCTGCACATGCTATACAGTAAATGGAATTTTTTATAGTTATTCTACAATACAAACGTTTTATTGTGTTTTTTAGAATTATTTATGAACTGCACCATTTTGTATTTATTTTGTTGTTTTCTGTTGCTAGGTCGGCGACAGGATGTGTCATCATGCTATGTCGATATAAGATGACAGTAGTCAGCAGCATGCACCCAAATATTGGATTGTATTCAAACAAGCAATAGTTTATGGTGTGAATTAATAATTAGTTCTACATTTTTTCAAAAACAATTTTGGTTAAGTATTTTGGTTCTAACACTTAGTATTCTGGGTGGCATGGTAGCACCACAGCCTTGTGGTAAGGAGACCAGGGTTTGCATCCCAGGTCCTCCCTGTGTGGAGTCCTGCAAGAGATATACAGGTTAGGTTGATCGGTGATATTAACTGGGCCTTAGTGTGTGTTTGAGGTGTGTGTGTGTCTTTGTCCAGAGTTTGTTCCTGACTTGCGCCCTATGCTAGCTGGGACAGGCTCCTATTATCCTGTTCAGGACTAAGCGTGTTAGAAAATGACATCACACTCAGTACTGATGGCTTTAATGGTATTTAGAGCCCAGCAGCTCTCTAATTTCCATTTTGTCCTTTCTCGTTAACCTATTACATCTCCTGCATCTTTTCCAAATTTTCAATTTTGGGACTCAGGCCCCTCCTGGACCCCGTGATTATCAGAGGCGACTACATACAGAGGGTACAGACCTATAAATACCTGGGAGTGCAGCTGGATGATAAACTGGACTGGACTGCCAATACTGATGCTCTGTGCAAGAGAGGACAGAGCTGACTATACATCCTTAGAAGACTGGCATCCTTCAACATCTGCAATAAGATGCTGCAGATGTTCTATCAGAAGGTTGTGGCGAGCGCCCTCTTCTATGCAGTGGTGTGCTGGGGAGGCAGCATAAAGAAGAAGGACGCCTCACACCTGGACAAACTGGTGAGGAAGGCAGGCTCTATTGTAGGCATGGAGCTGGACAGTTTGACATCTGTGGCAGAGTGACGGGTGCTGAGCAGGCTCCTGTCAATCATAGAGAATCCACTGCAGCCACTGAACAGGATCATCTCCAGACAGAGGAGTAGCTTCAGTGACAGATCTATCTATCTATCTATCTATCTATCTATCTATCTATCTATCTATCTATCTATCTATCTATCTATCTATCTATCTATCTATCTATCTATCTATATTGTGTGAGAATAAACAATCTGAGAAAGTAGTCAATTTTCACAAGAGTGGTTATCTTTTCAAAATATTTTTAAAAGTTAGATGTTGACTTTCATGTATGATTAGAGACTCTTCAGAGGGCTCAGATAGCCTATTTTCTGTGGGCACTAGTGTTCATGGCAGGTTTGAACATATCATTTTCTTCATAACAGCATTCTAGTGTGAGATTTTCAATATCTGTGGGACTGTGGACTTTGGAACAGTGATGGACTGTACTGAAAACCTTATCTGTGATTGGTATAATTTTAAATGGCAGCTTTTCCAAGTGCGCTATCAGCTTGTTCGTTGCCTTTCCATGTTTTAAGTTTAGGTAAACACATTGTAGATCTGGTTCTGTTGTAAGTAGTCTAATTAAACAGTAAGCTAATTGCTGATTGAATGAAGAAGCAGGTTCTACACCAATGACAGTTTACTTCACAACTCAATGGTTGGGAGGCACAATGAAAACAAATCTGTGCACAAGAGGGTGGACACAGGATGAAGGTTAAAGGAGCATATCAGAGAAGTTAAACATCCCTAGTTGGGGACCAGTATCATGTTTGAAATCCAATTGTTGGACCAAGTGTCTAACTTGCTGTGGTAAAAGCAGCAATGCCATATGCAGCACAGCATAATAAGGGGGATTGTAGTCCTGTCCACATATGTTGATGCTTGACATTGTGTCTGAATCTTGATTAAGCTACTGTATATGTAGAGGTCTTTCAAATGCTACAACAGTTATATTTTGTCATTTACAGTATAGAATTTTCAAGGTTGTCATCACAGTAGCAAGACAAGCAATGAAAAATGCCTTTAACAACACTAATTCCCTCTGATTTGTCATTGAGAAACAGTCGTATAATTTTTAATTGTTTTTCAGAAAGCATAGCTTTCTCTTTAATGATTTTTCTCAATCATTTTTCTTCCTTTTTTTAACCTTGTTGGTTTGTTTCTGTTCCAATACCCTCCAACCAAGATAAACACTCATAACTATTTGGCATCAGTATAGATGGTTGTAATTGGTAAATATTCAATTTTCCTGCAGCATGGGGGGTCTCAGATTTCAGCACTACTTATTTCTCACTGACTGAGATTAACAGTTGAGCATGTGATATCAACAGTACATCATTTTAGATAGTTAAAATTACTAATGACCTTCTTATGGCTGCTGATTCTGGTCTAATCACTATTCTCATCCTTCTTGATCTGAGTGCGGCCTTTGATACTATTTGTCATATCACTCTCCTTAATAGATTATCTTTGATTGGCATTACTCACACTCCACTTGATTGGTTTAGATCTTACCTCTCAGGCCGCACTCAGTTCATACAGCTTAAAACCTTCACATCCCAACCCACCACTGTTACTTCTGGTGTGCCCCAAGGCTCTGTCCTGGGGCCTCTTCTTTTTATTATTTACTTTCTTCCCCTTGGCAATATTTTTCGCAAATATAACATTAATTTTCACTGTTATGCTGATGACACCCAGCTCTACCTTGCTGGTAAACCCACCTCCTCTTTTCCTCCACCCTCACTTATTGACTGCATTTCTGAAATTAAATCCTGGTTCTCTTCAAATTTTCTTAAATTAAACAGTGACAAAACTGAGGTTCTCCTCATTGGTTCAAAATCATCATTATCCAAAACCAATAATCTTTCTTTTATTATTGATAACTCTGTTGTTTCCCCATCATCTCAGGTCAAGAGTCTGGGTGTCATCCTCGACAGTACTCCATCTTTCCAATGTCACATTAATAACATCACCCGGTCTGCTTACTTCCACTTACGTAATATTAATCGCATTCGTCCCTCCCTCACTCCTCATACCACTGCCATTCTTGTTCATAGTCTTGTCACTTCTCGGCTGGACTACTGCAATTCACTCCTCTTTGGTCTCTCTAATAAATCTCTTCACAAGTTTCAGTTAGTCCAGAATTCTGCAGCACATATCATCACTGGAATCCCATCTTTTCACCATATTACTCCGGTCTTGCAGCAGCTTCATTGGCTCCGATCAAGTTTCATATTGATTTTAAGATTCTGCTACTAACTTTTAAGGCCATCCATAACCTCGGACCTCCATATCTGTCTGACCTTCTACATGTTGCCATTCCATCTCGTAACCTTAGATCCTCTTCCTCCACCCATCCGACCATCCCTCTCGCAGATCTAACCACCATGGGGAGCAGAGCTTTCAGCTGTTCTGCTCCCAAGCACTGGAACTCATTACCTGCGGATCTCCGAAATATCAAATCATATTCATCTTTCAAATGTAAACTTAAAACACATTTATTTAAAATGGCTTTTTCTTCTTCCTCCTAATTATAGTGGTTTTGTTTGGTTTTAATTTTTAGATTTTCTGATGTTTTAAGTTGTTTATAATTGTGTTTTTTATTTATTTATTGTTTGTTCGGTGTCCTTGAGTTCTCTGAAAGGCGCCTTGTATAAAATAAAATGTATTATTATTATTATACTGTATCTGTTTAGATATTTTAGCTGATGACATTTACTGTATATATGTACGTCAGTTTATGTACGTATGTCCTTTAAGGTATACTATCAGTATGACTCTAAATTTGCATTGGGTTTACTTATATGATATGGTTTATACATATGTTGAATATACTGTATAAAAGTAAGAATAAGAAAATATATAAGAAAAAAGTAGCCTCATAAAATGGCAAATACTAAAATAAACTGTAAAAATTACTTCATTAGTGATTTTATTATAAGGGTAGGGGCGGCATGGTGGTGCAGTGGGTAGCACTGCTGTCTCGCAGTTAGGAGACCCGGCTCCCTGTATGGAGTTTGCATGTTCTCCCCGTGTCTGCGTGGGTTTCCTCCGGGTACTCCGGTTTCCTCCCACAGTCCAAAGACATGCAGGTTAGGTGCATTGCCGATCCTAAATTGTCTCGAGTGTGCTTGGTGTGTGTGTGTGTGTATGTGCACACCCTGCGGTGGGCTGGCACCCTGCCTGGGTTTGTTTCCTGCCTTGCACCCTGTGTTTGCTGGGATTGGCTACAGCAGACCCCCGTGACCCTGTAGTTAGGGTATAGCGGGTTGCATAATGGATGGATTGTAAGGGTAATGAGTTATTATTATACAATAAAGCATTTGAATTAGGCAAAGTGCTGTACACAAACAGGCAGAGCACACGGGCTAAAGGTGAAGTAACCCAGAACTGACATTCTCTCACAATCTCCTTAACCTGAGGAAAAGCAAACACACTTTAAATGCTTTTCCTTCATCCTATTGCACTTGTGTGCACCAAATCACATAGTTAGCATTTGCATTTAGATTTATATCTGTGTGAGTGAAAAATTTTGCTTTTAATATAAAACAAAAATATGACAGTTATTTCTAAAATAGAATTTTGAGCATGTTTTAGCAAAGTATCACTCTAGGTTATTAGTCAGTAACCAAAAGCATCCTGGCAGCTAATACTTTCCCAGCAGGATATGAGGCAAAGCCTGAATTCATCATTTTTATGATTAAAGAATCATGCTGTTTGAGAATAAAAATGTCCTTAAATGGAATGGTTCTAAATACATTTAAGACATTTAATTCTCAGAGCCCTCTTAGGAGATCAATTTAGAATTAGTAATTATTCAAAAATAATGTCATCTTTGGTCATGTAGGAAGAAAACCAGAGTCCCTGAAAGAAAACCCAAACTGACACAGGGAGAACATGAAAACTCCACAAAGACAACAGGTGAGGACAAAATTTGAACTCAGGACACTGGATCTGTGCAGGCCCACATGCTACCCACAATATATTCCAATTATTTGAAATTTATTTTTATTGCGTCAATTGATTTATTTAAGTCCTACACAGGTGTCGACCATCAATGAACTGAGTGACGTGGTAATATATTGCACCTGAACAAAGATAGCTTTATATTTATAAAGGTTAGGGTTACTTTTTAACACTAGAAATCCCAATCATCAGCACACACAATTCAAACTTGTACAATGCCTGTATATCACTCCCCATAAATGGTTTGATATGGGCAATTCTGATGATACTCTTTTTTCTCTTGTGATACCAGTTCATCACGTGGGGCCAAACTAGGCTCACAAATTACCCTATCATGTATAACCTGTGCACAAACAGGGAGACTCTTCTTTAATCATTTGCTCTTCTAAACCCACATGGACTTACTGTATTGACATATGAATAGTTTCATTCTTCTGTCCTCTTCTATAATATCCTATTTACTTCTTATGTTTTTCTTTTTTTGGATCTTCTGGCTCTTTCTGTTTTCAGCAAAGATTGTTCTGTTTGGGCACAATCACTGCAAAGTTAGCTCTAGCTTTAACTTGAAAATTTCCTCATTTCTGGATATCTTCTTTCTACAACCTTATGGTTCTTCAGCTATCTGGTGCAAGAATTAATGGTGCTACTGGCTTATATATTCTTCTTCTTCTTTCAGCTGCTTCCGTTAAGTCGACAGGGTGGATCATCTTCTTCCATATCTTTCTGTCTGTGTCTTGTTCTGTTACACCTATCACCTGCATGTCCTTTCTCACCACATTCATAAACCTCCTCTTAGGCCTTCCTGGCAGCTCTATCCTTAGCATCCTTCTCCCAGTATACTCTGCATCTCTCCTCTGCACATGTCCAAACCAACGCAATCTCCACTCACTCTTGCTGATATCTGTCTGTCACAAATCACTCCTGACACTCTTCTCTACCCATTCCACTCTGCCTGAACTCTCTTTTTCACCTCTCTTCCACAATCCCCATTACTCTGTACTGTTGATCCCAAGTATTTAAACTCATCCACCTTCGCCAACTCTACTCCCTGCATCCTCACCATTCCACTGACCAACCTCTCATTTACACACATGTATTCTGTCTTGGTTCTACTGACCTTCGTTCCTCTCCACTCTATAGCATATCTCCACCTCTCTAGGGTCTCCTCAACCTGCTCCATACTATCACTACAAATCACAATGTCATCAGCAAACATCATAGTCCATGGGGACTCCTGTCTAACAACCTGTCCATCACTGTTGCAAATAAAAAAGGGCTCAGAGCCGATCCCTGATGTAATCCCACCTCCACCTTGAATGCATCCGTCACTCCTACCGCAGACCTCACCACTGTCACACTACACTTCCCTCGTACATATCCTGTACAACTCTTACATACTGTACTTCTCTGCCACTCCCGACTTCCTCATACAATGCCACAACTCCTCTTGAGGCACCCTGTCATATGCTTTCTTCAGGTCCACAAAGACACAATGCAACTCTTCAATGCCCTCAGAGCAAACATTGCATCTGTGGCGCTTTTTCTTGGCATGAAACCATACTGCTGCTCACTAATCATCACCTCACTTCTTAACCTAGCTTCCACTATTCTTTCCCATAACTTCATGCAGTGGCTCATCAATTTTATCCCCCTGTAGTTACTATAGTCCTGCACATCCCCCTTGTTCTTAAATATCGGCACCAGTGCACTTCTCCACTTCTCAGGCATCCTCTCACTTTCCAAGATTCCATTAAACAATCTGGTTAAAAACTCCACTGCCACCTCTACTAAATACCTCCATGCTTCCACATCTGGTCCAATGGCTTTTCCATTCTTCATCCTCTTCATAGCTGTCCTTACTTCCTCCTTGCTAATCTGTTGCACTTCCTGATTCACTATCTCCACATCATCCAACCTCTTCTCTGTCTCGTTCTCTTCATTCATCAGCCTCTCAAAGTACTCTTTCCATCTGTTCAACACACTCTCCTTGCTTGTGAGTACATTTATATCTTTATCCTTTATTACCCTAACCTGCTACACATCTTTCCCAGCTCAGTCCCTCTGTCTAGCCAATCGGTACAGGTCCTTTTCTCCCTCCTTAGTGTCCAACCTCACATACAACTCATCATACGCCTTTTCTTTAGCCTTCGCTACCTCTCTCTTCACGTTGCGCCTTATCTCCTTGTATTCTTGTCTACTTTCTGCATCTCTCTGACTATCCCACTTCTTCTTTGCCACCCTCTTCCTCTGTATACTCTCCTGTACTTCCCCATTCCACTACCAGGTTTCCTTTTCCTCCTTCCTCTGTCCAGATGTCATGCCAAGTACCCTTCTTGCTGTCACCCTTATTACATTTGCTGTAGTTTCCCAACTGTCTGGTAATTCTTCACTACCACCCAGTGCCTGTCTCACCTTCTCCCTAAACTCAACCTTGTAGTCTTCCTTTTTCAGCTTCCACCATTTGATCCTTGGCTCTGCCCTCACTCTCTTCTTCTTCTTGATCTCCAACGTCATCCTACAGACCACCATCCTATGCTGTTTAACTACACTTTCCCCTGCCACCACTTTGCAGTCTTCAATCTCCTTCTATTGACTCTTTTGCATAGGATGTAATCTACCTTTGTGCATCTTCCTCCACTCTTGTATGTAACCCTATGTTCCTCCCTCTTCTTAAAATATGTATTCACCACAGCCATGTCCATCCTTTTGGCAAAATCCACTATCCTCTGACCTTCTTCATTCCTCTCCTTGACACCATACCTACCCATCACCTCCTTTTCTCCTCTGTTCCCTTCACCAACATGAAATCTGCTCCAATCATCACTTTCTGTACCTTGGCTACACTGTTCATCATTTCATCTAACTCACTCCAAAAATCTTCTTTCTCATCCATTGCACACTCAACTTGCGGGGCATATGCACTAACAACATTCATCATCACACCTCCAATTTCCAGCTTCATAATCATTACTCTGTGTGACACTCTTTTCACCTCCAGAACACTCTTGACATACCACACCATGATAGAATCCACCTCTATATCCACCACAATTTGAATCCACCTCTAATCCACCTGGCCTTAATCCCCTTCCATTTAGTCTCTTGCACGCACAATATATCAACCTTCCTTCCCTCCATCATATCTGCTATCTCTCTCCCCTTACCAGTCATACTACCAACATTCAAATTCCTACCCTCAGTTCCACTCTCTTTACCCTTCCTCCTCTCCTCCTGTCTCCGGACACGTCTCCCCCCTCTTCTTCTCCTTCGGCCAACAGTAGTCCAATTTCCACCAGCACCCTGAGAAAAAGAAAACAATAGAACATAAAATGTGCACACATTTGACTGACTCCACACAGGCAGTTAACTTGGAATCAAACAAGCACCCCTTTTATTAAGACGCACAGTTGACAAGATATTTTGAGCCAAAAAGTATCCATGACATGAAAACAAAAAGGCAATTCTCTGTAAAGCTTGATTGCATGTGTTTGGAGTGGTGTCGTAATATGTGAAGAACAATTTTTAGAAGTTGCATTACCACTAAAGGACAATGGGAAAGTGATGCCTGTCCCAGCATCAATTGGTCCAAGGCAGAAACAGTCTCTGAATGTAAAGACAGGCCATAATAGAACACACTCATACTAATAGCCATACTTATTAAAATTACACAATCCAGAATCACTGCTTAAACTCTTAATTCTCTGATGTTATTGGAGGAAAAAGAAATGAACAGGGGTGACCTGCAGGCCCCACAAAATCCTTAATCCTACTAACTTACTATCATCCACCCATCCATTTTAAAAAGCCCTCTTAGTCCATCAGAGGTCCACAGTTTGCCATAATCTATCCTGGCAGCAAACAATTACTGAAAAAATGTATAAAGTAAATACAATATTTTTTATTTTATATAGTGTAAAAAGGAATGAACATGTTGTTTGAATGTTTTCAAAAACTCACAAAATTTTTCAAAGTTATTCAGCATTCAAAATTGTGTCAACCAATGCCTTTTTTAAAAGAGAACCTACATATTGGGAAAATGAGGAAGTCAAGTCTGAATTGATTACAAATTCCGTCAAATCTCTTGTTAAGACTTAATCTATTGGTGTTTGATTTAGGAAATTATATTCCATAATCAAGCACGTTTGATGTCTTTTTAAATGTCAGACTGCTTTTTAAGCTTATACAAATAACCTTTCCAGAAGTGGGTCAAGTTTCCTTCTTGGCAGGAAGAATCTCTCCCAATCAGTTTGGTTACTTGAATATTTCCTTTTCCTGTTTGCATCAGCTATGCTAAACAAATGGGACATGGAACTGTTATTAAAAGTAAATCATCAAGGAGCCTCATCTAGAGGAAAGCCTAGTCTGCAGTCCTAGACAGAATTAAAACAAGTGCATGATTGTAATAAAACATTTTGTCTGTGAACTTGTGAACCTGCACACTCTATTATTGCAGAGTTCTGCATCATTTTGAAAAATGTGAAGTAAAATATGAAAGGATTGCAATATTTCTCATTTTCATTTATTTATCCAGTGCCCAAAAAGTTATTGTTTTATTTTCTATTTCATATTCCAAAGATAATAAATAAAATCTTGACAGGGAAAACCATTTATTAATTGCTGATTTATTGAAAAACTCTGCCTTATCTCTTGATAATTCTGTCATGGATGTTGAAATCAAGCATGTATATTTAAGCCAATCAAATGATCATCAGCTTCTTTTGATTTATTGCTACACTGTACATACAGTGGTGTGAAAAACTATTTGCCCCCTTCCTGATTTCTTATTCTTTTGCATGTTTGTCACACAAAATATTTCTGATCATCAAACACATTTAACCATTAGTCAAATATAACACAAGTAAACACAAAATGCAGTTTTTAAATGATGGTTTTTATTATTTAGGGAGAAAAAAAAATCCAAACCTACACGGCCCAGTGTGAAAAAGTAATTGCCCTCTGAACCTAATAACTGGTTGGGCCACCCTTAGCAGCAATAACTGCAATCAAGCGTTTGCGATAACTTGCAATGAGTCTTTTACAGCGCTCTGGAGGAATTTTGGCCCACTCATCTTTGCAGAATTGTTGTAATTCAGCTTTATTTGAGGGTTTTCTAGAATGAATCGCCTTTTTAAGGTCATGCCATAGCATCTCAATTGGATTCAGGTCAGGACTTTGACTAGGCCACTCCAAAGTCTTCATTTTGTTTTTCTTCAGCCATTCAGAGGTGGATTTGCTGGTGTGTTTTGGGTCATTGTCCTGTTGCAGCACCCAAGATCGCTTCAGCTTGAGTTGACGAACAGATGGCCGGACATTCTCCTTCAGGATTTTTTGGTAGACAGTAGAATTCATGGTTCCATCTATCACAGCAAGCCTTCCAGGTCCTGAATCAGCAAAACAACCCCAGACCATCACACTACAACCACCATATTTTACTGTTGGTATGATGTTCTTTTTCTGAAATGCTGTGTTCCTTTTACGCCAGATGTAACGGGACATTTGCCTTCCAAAAAGTTCAACTTTGGTCTCATCAGTCCACAAGGTATTTTCCCAAAAGTCTTGGCAATCATTAAGATGTTTCTTAGCAAAATTGAGACGAGCCGTAATGTTCTTTTTGCTTAACAGTGGTTTGCGTCTTGGAAATCTGCCATGCAGGCCGTTTTTGCCCAGTCTCTTTCTTATGGTGGAGTCATGAACACTGACCTTAATTGAGGCAAGTGAGGCCTGCAGTTATTTAGACGTTGTCCTGGGGTCTTTTGTGACCTCTCAGATGAGTCGTCTCTGCGCTCTTGGGGTAATTTTGGTCGGCCGGCCACTCCTGGGAAGGTTCACCACTGTTCCATGTTTTTGCCATTTGTGAATAATGGCTCTCACTGTGGTTCACTGGAGTCCCAAAGCTTTAGAAATGGCTTTATAACCTTTACCAGACTGATAGATCTCAATTACTTCTGTTCTCATTTGTTCCTGAATTTCTTTGGATCTTGGCATAATGTCTAGCTTTTGAGGTGCTTTTGGTCTACTTCTCTGTGTCAGGCAGCTCCTATTTAAGTGATTTCTTGATTGAAACAGGTGTGGCAGTAATCAGGCCTGGGGAGGCTAATGAAATTGAACTCAGGTGTGATACACCACCGTTAGGTTATTTTTTAACAAGGGGGCAATTACTTTTTCACACAGGGCCATGTAGGTTTGGATTTTTTTCTCCCTAAATAATAAAACCATCATTTAAAAACTGCATTTTGTGTTTACTTGTGTTATATTTGACTAATGGTTAAATGTGTTTGATGATCAGAAACATTTTGTGTGACAAACATGCAAAAGAATAAGAAATCAGGAAGGGGGCAAATAGTTTTTCACACCACTGTATGTGTTATGTTTGAAATAATTAATATTTGCAATGCTAATATACAGCATGATAAAATTATAAGGATCTGTATTTTCATTCGCAAAGTGATAAAATTGAGATTTCAAATTTAATTTTTTTCCAAAGGTATCATGTTTTGACCTTTGATCCTCTTATTTTACCTTGCTTTTAGAGGGCTGCCGAGTAACTTAAGCACAGATGCAATTTCCCCTTGAACTGTTTTAGCGTCTGTTTTTTGTCAAGCAACATTAAGCTATTCTAATATTGTAATTTTAAAAAATATCCTTGTCTTAATGCTGACTGTAAAGTGATGGATTCCAGATTGCTCTTAATGGATTCATGTGACTTGTTACCAGCTTCACTGATATGATATGATATGATATGATATGATATGTGCTTATGTCTTTCTATAACTGTCTGTCTTTAAATTTAATTTAATTGTATTTACTTTGCTAGTGTACACTGCAGTGACCCACTCTAACTGCTTCAGCCAGGCCTTTGCTGTGGCCAATCTTTTCTCAAGACATATGCCTTTCTTTCTGCAGTTGGATATGTGTGTTCATTTCTTGTTCAGCTCATTTCAGTCGTTTTCTATGTAATTTCCCTCCCCACCTCCCTCTCATCTATAAATCTTCTTTTCAGAGACTCTGCTGTAACTTTTTGTAATATGACAATGTTCATCATTTCTGGTTATCAGTTCAGGTTGAGCACTAATAACTGAATAGATCTCAGGATAGATATAGCACTCTCCAATGCAAAAGCTTAGATTGTAACTCAGCAGTTTATATCGACAGCGATGATACCAGCAGCATGGGGGGCTTTCTTATGAAAATACTGTATATTGATATCTATATAACAACATGCCAAGGTTTTAACACTAAACAGTGAACTGTAAATAGGATTTAAACACTACAAGTCCATTCACGGGTATAAAATTCCATTGCATCAGCCAGGCCCCCAACAATGGTCTCATTATCCGCAAAAGATTCTAATTCAGCCTCATTGTTGGAAAACTGGGAGGCATCTTAATTACACAGATTTATGAAATTTGGAGTTCTAATATTGTGCACTGTGAAGTCATAAATGAGGAGCACTTTATTCATATCAGAATCAACAGGCATGCTTGTAAAACACTGAGAATTGATTGTGGGTGCAAACTGGTGACGTTAGGCTGGTTGACTGAGCTTTGACATCTTACACTTTACTGTCAAGACAACCCAGTTTTCACTTTAAAGGTTATCAAGTTCCTAACTGGGTTTGCCAATAAGTTTAGCTTTCCTACTAACCAAGTACAGGAAGAGGGTAATTGAACAAATTACATCACACACTTTATGGAAATATGGAGTTACAATCATATGAAAAAGTTTGGGAACGTCTCTTAATTCTGTGGATTTTTGTTTCTCATTGGCTGAGCTTTCAAAGTAGCAACTTCCTTTTAATATATGGCATGCCTTATGGAAACAGTAGTATTTCAGCAGTGACATTAAGTTTATTGGATTAACAGAAAATGTGCAATATGCATTATAACAAAATTAGACAGGTGCATAAATTTGGGCACCCCAACAGAGATATGACCTCAATACTTAGTTGAGCCTCCTTTTGCAAATATAACAGCCTCTAGACGCCTCCGATAGCCTTTGATGAGTGTCTGGATTCTGGATGGAGGTATTTTTGACCATTCTTCCATACAAAATCTCTCCAGTTCAGTTAAATTTGATGGCTGTCGAGCTTGCTTCAAATCATCCCACAGATTTTCAATGATGTTCAAGTCATGGGTCTGTGACGGCCATTCCAGAACATTGTCCTCCTCCCTCTGCATGAATGCCTTTGTAGATTTCGAACTGTGTTTTGGGTCATTGTCTTGATGGAATATCCAACACTTGCGTAACTTCAACTTTATGACTGATGCTTGAACATTATCCTGAAGAATTTGTTGATATTGGGTAGAATTCATCCGACCCTTGACTTAAACAAGGGCCCCAGTCCCTGAACTAGCCACACAGCCCCACAGCATGATGGAACTGCCACCAAATTTGACAGTTGGTAGCAGGTGTTTTTCTTGGAATGCGGAGTTCTTCTTCCGCCATGCAAAGCGCTTTTTGTTATGACTAAATAACTCAATTTTTGTCTCTTCCCTTCAAAGCACTTTGTTCCAAAATTAATCTGGTTTGTCTAAATGAGCAATTGCATACAACAAGTGATTCTGTTTGTGACATGAGTTCAGAAAGGGTTTCTTTCTCACCCTGCCATACAGATGTTCTTTGTGCAAATTGCTCTGAATTGTAGAACAATGTACACCATCTGAAGCAAGATGTTCTTGCAGGTCTTTGGAGGTGATCTGTGGGTTGTCAGTAACCATTCTCACAATCCTGCACATATGCCACTCCTTTATTTTTCTTGGCCTGCCAGACCTGGGTTTAACAGCAACTGTGCCTGTGGCCTTCCATTTCCTGATTCCATTCCTAACAGTTGAAACTGACAGTTTAAACCTCTGAGAGAGCTTTTTGTAGTCTTCCCCTAAATCATGAGACTGAACAATCTTTGTTTTCAGATCTTTTGAGAGTTGCTTTGAGGATCCCATGCTGTCACTCTTCAGAGGAGTGTCAAAGGGAAGCACAACTTGCAATTGACCACCTTAAATACCTTTTCTTATGACTGGACATACCTGTCTATGAAGTTCAAGGCTTAACGCGCTAATCCAACCAATTTGGTGTTGCAAGTAATCAGTATTGAGCAGTTACTGCATTCAAATCAGCAAACTTACAAGGGGACTCAAATTTTTGCACAGCCAGTTTTTAACATTTAATTTAATTTCATACAACTAAATACTGCTTCACTAAAAATCTTTGTTCGGAAAACAGCCCAGTACTCAGATGTTAATAGGAAATGAAAGACATACCACAGTTATCTTTTTTTTTTTAAAGTAGAGTAAATTATTATGCAGGCTGAGAGGGGTTCCCAAACTTTTTCATATGACTGTATGTCCTTGTCTGAGGGTGGCACGGTGGCAGTAGGGAGCGTCGCTGCCTCGCAGTTAGGAGACCCGGGTTTGCTTCCGGGTCCTCCCTGGAGTTTGCATGTTCTCCCTGTGTCTCTGTGGGTTTCCTCCGAGTACTCCGGTTTCCTCCCACAGTCCAAAGACATGCAGGTTAGGTGCATTGGCGATCCTAAATTGTGCTTGGTGTGAATGCGTGTGTGCCCTGCGGTGGGTTGGCGCCCTGCCCGGCGTTTGTTTCCTGCCTTACGCCCTGTGTTGGCTGGGATTGGCTCCAGCAGACCCCTGTGACCCTGTAGTTGTCCTTGTCTGATAAAGCATATATATTCAACATAGATAGATAGATAGATAGATAGATAGATAGATAGATAGATAGATAGATAGATAGATAGATAGATAGATACTTTATTAATCCCAAGGGGAAATTCACATAATCCAGCAGCAGCATACTGATACAAACATAAGTTTAGTGCTAAAGCCATGTTATACAGACTTCAGAATTTAGTTAGTTGAAGGATTGTGCTGCTGTTTGAAAGTGCCTGCCAGAAGAGACTCATGTGCATTGTGGAAAACAGATTTGATGCCACAGTGTGCCAGCCTATATAACTGTGAACAATGAAAACACTGAGCAAATGTGATCCATAGCTTTAGAAAATAATGGTTAATTTATGAAGGTGAAAAGTATTTGTGGCTGAATCTGCTGAATACTTTCCTCATTTTTATTGATCACATGCTCACTCATTCTCTCATACATCTGCTCAGTTGTCTACTCAGTTTGGTTCTTACTACTGGTAGGTACTGTACAGCTTTTACTCTCAGTTGGGCCTTGACTTGGCTTGGCTCAGCTTTCATTTCTGCTCAGATGTCTGCTCACAGAGGTTCATAAAATTATGTGATATGAGAATTATTCAACCAAGTCATCCATGAGCTGCTTAAGCAGTATAATATCAGAGTAATTTGGATTGGCTATGCTAAGTTGGACCTTGTGTGTGTGTGTGTGTGTGTGTGTGTGTGTGTGTGTGTGTGATGGGCTGCCATCCTGCTCAGGGATTGTTCTTGCCTTTTGCCTAATGCTTGTTTCGATAGGCTCCATCCTCTGCCCTGGATTGGAAAATGGATGGATGAACTGCTTAATTGAGGTGAAAATGATTTGTATCTAAACATTTTATAAATCTAAAAAAATCTGTAAAAAGCAAGGCTGAAAAAACTATAAAAAGCAAGGCAGAACTGGCAGCTCTGAGTGCTAAGAGTTACTACTTTAGGATGGCTGAATGTATACAAAATTTAGACGTTATCTTTGACAATGATTTAACATTTATTCAAAATATTTTCACACTGCTTAAGATCTGCTTTATCTACCATAAATGGTTTAAAAATGAAGGTGTTTACTTAATGGACAGGATTATGGAAAGATAGTTAATTTAATTGTATTAAACTAAATCGACAATTTCAACACTGTATTTGTCAGACTGCTTAAATTGTTTTTTTCTTTACACTTAATTCTAAACACAAAATAAGAAATCACTACCATAAAACTAAAGTTCTTACATGAATATATTGGTTTCCAGTTCTGATTAGTATTGACCTTACATAATATGTTCTTGTTACACACTTGACTTGTGCAATGTGCATCACTATCACTGGAGCTGGCCACATCTTTTTTTCCTGTCAGCAACTCTGCATGCTTTTCCTGTCAGCCATGGCACATATCCATGTCTTCTTGACACATGCTTGCTGTGAGTCGTGCGTTCACGTTGGTGCTTGTTGTGAGGTGAACAGGCTTGTTACTGCCTGCTGTGATAAGGTCCGAAACCTAATTTCATGGGTGAGCTACTCTGCATGCCCATATCATAGGTCGTGTTATGTATATTGTGGCATAGGATATCGATTTAGACCAAAGTCCAGGCTGAAGACCCGGGAGTTTGCAAGTTTTTGCATAACGCTCAGACAACCCTTAGCATTTCAGACAGACAGACAGACAGACAGACAGACAGACAGACAGACAGATAGATAGATAGATAGATAGATAGATAGATAGATAGATAGATAGATAGATAGATAGATAGAGATTTACTTGCATGCTGTATCTGGTCACATGTAATATTTTGCACACTCTTATATTCGTTCTCTGTTTTAAAGCAGTTAAGGCTGCAGCACACAATTGCCTGGTGTATTTTGTATACATTATTTTTAAAAAATACATTTTTTTACCATACATTTGTAAAATGTGAGTAATTCATACTCTGAATAAGCTGTTGATGTTTTAGCAGCTAAAAGGCACATAATTTTACATATTGTACAATCCTGGAAAATTACTTTCAAGAAAAGATATGGGTTGGTTAACAGAGAAATAGAAATGTAGTATTTTCCCTGGATTAGGCAGGTTTGATTGTTATTTTACATGTATTATTTGCCTACAAATGTATGCAGAATTCAAATTTTAACACTGTAACTTTTTGCTCTTTAAGTATAGCTTTAAAAGAATGATAGGGCATATTTAAGAATTCTTCATTTCCACCTAACTGTAGATCTGTGCCTTAAGGCCGGCCTTATTATTTATTGCTGGCACAGATTGCTATCAGTGCACTAAATCTTGTTGAAGACTCTGGCACAGCATAATATAAAATATTTTCTCATCAAAAGCATACAGTCCAAGCGTTCTTGTGGTACCATAACTTCACCACAGTTTGCTAATTGGTACTAAACCTGGGAAATTCTGTGTAAATCTGTATGTGCCAAGTGGCCTCCTTCTTACTGTTGAGCTCTTTTTCTAATGTACTATAAATTACTATTTTTAAGCCAAAGTAAACAAAAATATAACCATGACCCTTAGTGATCAAGATAAAGGTAAAAACTGAAAGGTAAATTAGCTCTGACAAGGAACAAAACATGTTTTATATTTTGTTCTTGTAAAATACCTTTTTGATGTAGAATTTCACAGGAAAAACGCTTTTTAAAAGCTAACTTTGGTGTTTGAGTAGTTTGAGTCTCTGTCTGGTCATTGCCTATATGAAGTCTGAGTGCACTCCCTGTGTCTGCCTGGGGTTTTTCTGCAGCTACTCCAGTTTTTCCTCCCAAGCTGCCCTGACATTTTGGAGTATGGGATATAAGTGAACATGCCCGGCAGTAACTGACACTCTTTATAAACATAGTTTCTACATGGTGTCTGAAGATGTCTGGAAAAGTTCTATTTTCTCATCATCCTGATTTTAGACTGCAGAGATGACTTGGGCAAAGTCTAATGCATTAAAGGCTCGCTCAGTTTTAAACATATCCCCAGTATGAAAATTAAAATTCAAATATTACAAATTCAAGCAGTTGAAAGAAAGACTGCTGAAATCAGTGTAGTCTCACAAATCACCCCAAAACAAGAAACAATATTTTAATTTAGGTAAACATCAAAAAATGAAGGTTATGTTCACACAGTGAAATATGACCCAAACCTTATTTTTTCCTTAGCGTATAACACAGATCTTATGTTTTAATAGAATTGTGAGCCATATAAAGCCATCAAGATTGCATATTTGTAGGTCAGATATGATTGTCATAAGTATATGTTACTAATTCCACTGACTACCCATGTGCCTGAGTTTAAAAGATCAAATCCAAATCTTTCTGTGCTTTACATGCCCCAAGTGATTTTCATAATTTGGTGAGGAAATCATTGGTGTTTTTTGGAAACATTAATTACATAAATATACTAGCAAATTCAAGTGGATGGGCGCAAAAAATGTAGAATTTATGTTTTTGTGAGGCACTCTTATATTACAATAAAGTTTGAGAACATGTCTCAGAATGAAAGTGTGTTTTTTGTCAAAAGTATGGCAAAACGTGGCTGCCAGGAAACCATGAGTTACTGTTCTGGATGGCCAGTTCTCTTTCAGAGCTCTTCTTAGATTCTTATGTTCAATCAATAGATTGACAGTGGATGTCCAATATGAAAAATGCACTTAACCATGCTTTGAATGGCAGTGCTATTAGACACACATTACTGGCTTTTATGATGGACTGATGGAGATCAGCTTATAATTCTAAATTTGAACAATATATATGAAAAATAAGACCAAATGTGATCTAAGCAGCAGTTTAAATTTGAAATTCTAGGCTTGCAGCGGTTAATTTAGTCACAATTTTGATGTCAGCTGCTGTACAAAGTGTAAGTTAACCAGGTGACTGTGATCTGCTTATAACAGAATGACATATTTGTCAGTTGAGATGGTCATTCTTTACAAAGCAGGCTGAAAATAAGCAGAAGCAATAGAAAAATACAAAAGCCATGCATTTATTGCCTAATGGATGTAATGTCCTAGATATAAATCCCATTCCTAACTTCATGCAGTAACAGTATAAGAGGAAATCATAAAATCTATTCACTTCCATAGAAATAAAAGAGGTAATCCCCAAATTGTTTTCCTGAGAAACCTTATTCATTCCCTACTTCTCCGCATAATCACCGCCGACCTCAATGCACTCTTTCAATCTGGATCCATTTTTCAAAACACCCCTGAAAATAATCTTTTTTTCGGCTTTGCAAGCCTTTCATTCACATCTTGGGTCACGTCTTCTCAATGCTTGTAGCATTTCCTATGAATGTTGGCCTTGATTTGAGGGAAGAAATCACAAGGAGGCCAGTCAGGCGAATTGGTGAGGGCATCCAGAAGTTTGATGCTAGAGGCAACAATGAAGAGGATGGTCTTAGTGACTCAATGAGCAGGAGCATTGTCGCGGTGAAGGAACCAGATGTTCAACATGCACTTGAGGCGACCTCTGTTGAGAGTTTTGGAAAATATCAGCCAAATATTTCTTTGTGTATATGTCTGAAACAGGCAGATCACTTCCTGAGTCAGTGCTTGGTTGCCAAGATCAGCTTCCAGCTTCTTGAAGCTTTTTGACACTAATAAACTATTGAAAATATGGTAGAGCAGGAGCACTTGTTTGTTCTCATTGAAGAAATGCATTCATGGATGTACACTGTGTTCACTCCTATGTTCATTTCTGGTTTCCATGATGACTTGAACAAAATCAACCATAGGGAACACATTTAAAACTCCAGATGAACAGACATTTAGGTTTCCCCTTGTACTACATGTAGTGAGTTTCCACTTTCTGCGTTTGCATGGCTTTTTCTTTGGATGCCTCAGTTTTTTTTTCCATAGTGAAAAGATTTTTTTTAATTTAGGTTAACTGGAAATTCTCTGTGGGGGTGTGAGTGAGTAAACCTTCTGGTAGACTGGTGCCCCATCCAGGGTTGGCTGGTGCCTATGCTGAATGTTGCTTTAAAACAGACCTGCCACAGGCCTTGATGGGATTAAGTACAGCTATAGAGAATTAAGGGTTTATGTTATGAATTTTGTCCAAGTCACCTGTAGAGATTTTTGCTATTACTACTATATATTACTACTATATAGTTGTGGCTGTGAGGCTAAGGATTTGCACTGAAAATCGGAAGGTTGCCGGTTTGAATCCCGTAAACTCCAAAGTCCTTAACCTGCAATTGCTCTGTCTTGGGTATGATGTTAATCTGCATTCAGCCATGCATGTAAGCCCTCCAACCTGGAAGGAAAAAACCTGGGGGTTGGTGGCAGAATTGGCACTCCGGCCCCCATAAAAAACCTCACACTGGTTCCATTCCATCAGAACTAATGTGGTGTTGAGGTGTCACCCATTGCATGGCTACACTTGTGTCCCAACCTAGGATCTTGAGTTGGTTTGTCATGTGGTGAGTGCGGCAATGCGCTAACATTGCATGCTCCTAACCTCTCTCTACTATATCCATTGATTCACTAGCTTAGTGTTAACTGTGAATTTTATTAACTAAATACCATTACAAAAAAAGAAAATTCAAAAAGATAAAAGTGAAACTGTTAAACAAAATTGTAGCTATTATTATTGCATTGCACAATGTCATGTAGCTAATAGTTTGTAATTTGTTGGCAAGCACTCTGTTAATGTAATATCTCTCAGGTACAATTAACAATTACATTTATTACAATATACTTGGCAAACAGTAAAATTGAATACCGTAGGTGGCTTCTCAATACACTTGATAAAGCAGCAGTTGTTAAACATTTACTGGTTAAATTTCTGAAGTTCCTTGCCCATTCTGTAAGCATTTTATGGGTGGTTAATTGCATTAAGCTGCTTTTTTTAGAGTTGGGATGTGCGTGTCTTGCCTTGGGAGTCTGTGAGAGGCCCTGAGGCACTGTCACAAGCGGAACCAACACAGAGCTTTCGGATATCCTGGCCTGAAACAGCTAGAATTAACTTCTAAGCATAATGTTATCTTTGTTTCCTCTCCAAGGTACATATTATTATTGGTCATGTAAATGTTATAATAAAGCAGTTGCCCAGATAGCTTTGATCTGACAATCTTAAAATTCAATTATGTTTCACTTTTGCTCACACCAGTCTCTTCCTGTATGTGTGAGCTGTTTCTGCTTTTAAAATAGGTTGTCCTGTTTATACTACAGCAGATATTGATGGTAGTCATGTTATGTTATAAGACAGAAGTATTGAATTGAACAGCTGGAGGGGTACGTCTTCAGCATAGCTGGGTAATTGACTGCCGTTGCTATCTATTTTGATTCATACTAGTGAGGGAAAGCACACTAGATCTAATAAGATTCAAATAAAGTAAATATTGGTGGTGATGAAGAAATCTCTTGAAATAAAGATCTCATCAAATACTCTGGAGTAAGAGGACTGCAGCAATGCATGAGCTGAGATGGAGATGTTTTAAGTAATACTGGAAAACTACATTTGAAGGAAGTGTGGCTGAGACTTAGCACTTTCCCTAGGGTTTAAATGCAAAGATCTATAACAGATATAGTTTAAATGTATAAAACATTCCAATGTGATTCTGACAAGCATGCTCTAATACCTCCCTTTTTATAAGTCTTTGAGGTCTCATCTGGGGATATTTTGTTTTAATCTTTTTTCGATTATGAAAAATAATGTTTGAGATTTTTATTCTTTCTATTTTGACTGTTGCAAATTTATATTGTTATTTTTTTATGGGTGCTGCTACAATGTGGCCCATTGCTAACTACAAGAACCATCTAGCCCTCCGGGCACGAGGCACTCAGATTCACACTACTGGCATTGATTTGTTTATTTTAAATGCAGAAGCCAGGAGAGCACACCAATTCTGGTCCAGCACACAATCCTTCCACAGGGACACACCACACAGAGATTTAAAGGCCCAAAAGAATATATTCAATAAACTATGTACACATATAAATATATACACAACTCTACAAAATCCCTCCCAATAACCCACAATGATGGTATAAAGTAAATAATTAAATGCATATCAACACAGTCCAAAACACAGTCCAGATTAGCAGATGCAAATGATAATATGATATGTGAAATCAAACACCTAATCAGCAGTCCTCCAGAAAGCTCTTTCTTAGTCCTACCATGAATGTGGAACAACAACAACAACATTTATTTATATAGCACATTTTCATACAAAAAAATGTAGCTCAAAGTGCTTTACAAAATGAAGAATAGAAAAATAGAAGACACAATAAAAAATAAAAATAAGTCAACATTAATTAACATAGAATAAGTAAGGTCCGATGGCCAGGGGACAGAAAAACAAAAAACTCCAGACGGCTGGAGAAAAAATAAAATCTGTAGGGATTCCAGACCAAGAGACCGCCCAGTCCCCTCGGGGCAATCTACCTAACATAAGTCAAACAGTCCTCTTTGTATTTAGGATTCTCATGGAAGGACTTAATGATGATGGTCACGTAGACTTCTGGCTTTCAGTCCATCAATGTTGGAGCATCATGATGCTTTGAGTAGGTGGTGGTGGGCCGCCACCACAAAGAAACCGAAAAAGAAACAGAGAGAGTAGAGGTCAGTATGGATTTTAGAGCCACTATGAATAGTTATTATGATGAATTGAACATACAGAGTATCAGTATTAAGTTAAAGTGAAGTTAAGAGAAAGCCATGTTAAAGTAATGTGTTTTCAGCAGTGTTTTAAAGTGCTCAACTGTATTAGACTGGTGAATTCCTATTGGCAGGCTATTCCAGATTTTAGGTGCATAACAGCAGAAGGCCGCCTCACCACTTCTTTTAAATTTAGCTTTTGGTTACGATTTGGAATATAAGGTGTCAGACCTATATATATGTCCATATATAAGATGGAGCGAGATTATTTAAGGCTTTATAAACCATAAGCAGTATTTTAAAGTCAATCCTGAATGACACAGGCAACCAGTGTATAGTGACATCAAAACTGGAGAAATGTGCTCGGATTTTCTTTTCCTTTAGGATTCTAGCAGCTGCATTCTGCACTCGTTGCAAGTGATTTATGTCTTTTTTGGGTAGTCCTGAGAGGAGTGCGTTACAGTAATCTAGTCTACTGAAAACAAAAGCGTGAATTAATTTCTCAGCATCTTTCAATGATATAAGAGGTCTAACTTTTGCTATGTTTCTTAAGTGAAAAAATGCTGTCCTAGTGGTCTGATGAATATGCAATTTAAAATTCAGATTACAGTCAACAGTTACCCCTAAGTTTTTTACTTCCGTCTTAACTTCTAATCCTAATGCATCAAGTTTATTTCTGATAACCTCATTGAATCCATTATTGCCAATTACTAAAATTTCAGTTTTCTTTATTTAGTTTGAGAAAATTACTATTCATCCATTCAGAAATACCAGTAAGACATTGTGTTAGTGAATCGAAAGAGTCGGAGTCATCAGGTGCTATTGATAAGTACAGCTGTGTGTCATCAGCATAGCTGTGGTAGCTCACGTTGTAACCTGAGATAATCTGACCTAACGGAAGCATGTAGATTGAGAAGAGCAGCGGACCCAGGATAGAGCCTTGTGGAACACCATATCGGATATCATGTGTCTTTGAGATGTGATTACCACAACTCACAAAGAATTTTCTCCTGCCAGGTAGGATTCAAACCAATTTAAGACACTGCCAGAGAGGCCCACCCATTGACTAAGGCGATTTCTAAGAATATTGTGATCAATGGTGTCAAATGCAGCACTCAGATCTAAGAGGATGAGAACAGATAAATGGCCTCTGTCTGCATTTACCCGCAAGTCATTTACTACTTTAACGAGTGCAGTTTCTGTGCTGTGATTTGTTCTGAAACCTGACTGAAATTTATCAAGAATAGCATGTTTATTGAGGTGGTCATTTAACTGCATAATGACTGCCTTCTCTAGAATTTTACTTAAGAAGGGCAGGTTAGAGATGGGTCTAAAATTTTCAAAGCAGAGGGGTCAAGATTATTTTTCTTGAGCAGGGGTTTAACTACAGCAGTCTTAAGACAGTCTGGGAAGACCCCCGTATCTAATGACGAATTAACTATGTCAAGAATATTATCAATTAGGACGCCTGATACTTCTATGAAAAACCTGGTTGGTATTGGATCAAGGACGAGGTGGAGGGTTTCAGTTGAGAGATTATACTATGTAATTCAGGTAAATCTATCCTGGTGAAAGCATTTAATTTGTTTATAATGGAGTACTGGGGCTTTGGAGGTTCTGCAGTGTTGGGGAGATATACTATGTTATCTCTAATATCATTAATTTTTTGATTGAAAAATACAGCAATGTTCTCACAGGTTTCACTGGAAGTATTCTGGGGGCATTCCTTTGTGTTACCTGGGTTTAACAGACGATCAATTGTAGAAAATAAGACTCTGGGATTACTAGCATTGTTATTTATAATATTAGAGAAATAGCAGCGCCTCTCAAGGCGGACTGTGTTATTGTATTCTGTTATTTTAACCTTCAATATCTCATAATGGATAGTTAGTTTAGTTTTCCTCCATTTACGCTCAGCTCTACGACATGTTCTTTTTAAATCAGACACTGTTTGGGTCTTCCATGGAATAACAATACTAGAAGATTTTTTAACTGTCTTTTCAGGTGCAACTATGTCAACAGCAGCTCTTACTTTAGAATTAAAGTTTTCCACTTTACTATTTACATTATCATCGCTATTATAGTTGGCATTATAAACGGACTGATTGCTTAGAATGTTTGTAAATTTTAAAGCTGCTGCTGAGTCAAAGAAGCGTTTTTTTAACAATATGCTTCTCATGGATGTTTTCTATCATTATTTCTATATTAAATAGTAGAAGGAAATGGTCTGATAGACCAATATCAATGACCTGCTTTAAATCAACTTTAAGTCCTTTAGTAATCACTAAGTCTAACGTATGACCTGCTTTATGTGTAGGCTGATTAACAAGCTGCCTCAAATCAAAAGAGTCCAGGAGGTTCATGAATTCTTTTACTTTTTGGTTACACTGATTGTCGATATGAAAATTAAAGTCGCCGACTATTAAGAGTGTGTCATAGTTCGGAATTAAAATTGACATTAAGTCAGAGAATTCCTCAAAGAAAGACGCGTTATATTTAGGAGGTCTATACACGGATAATACTAGAACGTGAGAATAAAGTTGATGATCTGCTGCAGAAGGCACATGGTCTATGCGGCAATGACCTCAAACCAGGCAGAAACCACTCAAAAAAAAAACAGTTGATAAAATTCAATGCGTTATAATCCTGAAGGGGTGAGCAATGCTGTAATCTAAAGGGCAACAGAACATGATTTGCTGAAGGTCTATAGAAAAACTTGAACAAAGAAAAAGTGACTCCTTTTCTGTCCCTCTGAATGCTTTTAAATGATCCTGCCTTAACAGATGGATTACCTGGAACCCCATAACAGAAGTCTTACAGGGAGATGTGGTTTAGTGATCATGAGAGGGCTACTGGAGTTTGGAGTCCCTTAAGGATTATTGCTACAATGTTAGGATTAGTTTTCATTGTTAATAATTTTTTTTTCTCTTGGTCTTTGAATTTGTCTTTATAGGTTTAATTTCAATTTTATGCTGTTGTTATATTTTGCTTTGTTTTTAATTTATTATATCATTTTTGAAATGCAGTGGCACCATTTAGTTTTGAGTCAGCAACACCATCTTGTGTTCCTGTCATTAAGATAAGACTGTCCATTTTTAGGGGAGTAGCCCCAGAGTCATATGACATCATTGGTGCAACAGTATATAAATTGCTGTCAGCAGTCAGTCTTTGACTATTGTGGATTTAAGAGTGAAAACATTTCATAAACAGTTTGCCTTTTAAAACCTTGATATTCAGATCTTTGACTACAGTTCCAGTGTTACATATTAGGCTTTGTTGCAATATTATTTTACTTTCTGGTTGTGCCACTCACTAATCTTTTGGTTAAACTTTCCGTCTCCTGATCCTTTCTTTTACTACCCTTGTGGCCTGCCAAATTTTCCATCAGCTAGGAGAGACCATAAGTCCTTGAGATTCCAGTTGTAGACCATCACAACTCCATTGAAGAGCCAATCAAATTGCATCAACATCCTCGCCCAGAACAGCTATAGGCCCTTTTCCATCCAGCAGTGGTGTGAGGTTTGGTGTTAGTGCACACCCACCATAAAAAATGGCAGAGCACATGTCCACACTTTAGATGAAGAAATTAGATGAGATAATGCTCAGCTAAAGCAACTTTGCTGGATGTTGTTGCTTACTTTTGTGGATTTCTCTGCAAATGGCTTTTTTGTCAGCATATGAAATGAAGACCCATCTGTTCTCCTCATTCAGTGGTCACAAGTCCAACCCAGTAGCAGCTTATTCATGGGCTAACACTGTGTTTCATGTGATATTGACAGTGCAAAGATAACTAAAAGACATGTACAACTAAAGATTAAAAGTTAAAGAAAAGTGAGTGAAAACATTATCAGGAAGAGAATAAGCTTTGCACTTGTGCATATCGGAAATGCTTCAACAGCAGAAGGCAATTCACCTTTGCAGTTTCACAGTCTGCTGCTAAAAATATCAAATATATGAAATGGAGAGACTGAAGGCAAGAACAATGTGGCATTTTTGTAGTGCAGCTACTTAACAGTGCCTAGTCTTAGGCATGTGATCACGAGAGCCAGCCAACCCCTACTACAGTGTGTGTTATAAGATTGTGGCAACCATGTGCTGCAAACTCTGTACATATAGGGCATGGCAAAACGTAATACCCTTAGGAGACTAATAGGGATATCCTTTCAGTAAAGTAATGGATTCACACAGGACACAGAGTAGAGGAGTCCACACGAAACCTTCTTGTTGTACCTTATTGTACACTCCTCTTTCTGTGGACGGCAGTCTAACTTGGCTGAATCACACCCACTAAGGTCACACACATAGAGCATGCTGTATGTAAAGAAACATCCGCTTATGTTTAGTTCTGTACAGCAGGTGTAAATTGGACATCACATTGAAATGTATCACACCTATTTAGAGTGACTTACTGTATATCTGAAGAAAAAGCTATTAATGATGGTGGGGTTTGAGGAAATAAAATAATACGAAGAGCACCAACAGCAAATATCCTCTTAACTGCACCATTTCTTTTCTATGAATGATTAATAATTGCAGGTTGATTTGAAATTTATTGATGTTAGTGTCTTCAGGCTGCAGGCACTAAAAACTGCATGAACTGTTTGGGTGGTCATGGCATAAAGCATAAAGAGGGTTCTGCTAGCTTCTGAATTGTCTGACATGTCAGGTTTTGTAACATTAATGTTGCATTACATGTTTTCTTTTTGTGTTGATATTTGGAACTTTTACAGTGCATTTTACATAATGTTTATGTTCAGACGCTGTCTAAATTGATCATTTCATCATATGTTTTAAATTTACACAAAAGAGATCATATACCTGATGCTCAGCAAATCTTTTTATTGAAGTGTACATTATCCTCAGTTTTCTTTTTCAGGTATCATATTTTGCTGCCTTAAGGTTTTTGGGAACTATTTAAAAGTATAGCACTCTTTGAGAAAGATAAAATACATTCCTACAAGTCTATACCAAGGCATGCATTCCTTCAAGCAATTATATTGATTTTGTGTAAGCCATATTGCAGATGGAGGTCCATTCCATTCAAATGAATAAAAGTAGCATTTCAAACAATACTAAGACTAATTTACAAAACACGTAATACAATGCGACATGCTGTCCATCAATTTTTTAATACCATTTTTCAGATGTGGTATGGAGCCTTTTTTGTTAACGCCTGAGATAATGAAGGAAACAAACCACAGCAACAAACTGATCCATTGCAGCTCCAAATTACCACACAAAGGACTACTTCCTTCAATTACTTATTTAATCTACTTATTCCCATAAAGGGTCATGCTAGGCTGCAGTTCAAGGCGTAGCATGCTCATACCCAATTTTAGATTTAGCAGCAGTTAATGAAAATATGAACAACTTTCGGATGTCTAAGGAAACTAGAATATCCCAGAAAAATGCTATGTGAGATAAATATGGAAGGCATTCTTCTCTGCTTACTTTTGGGAAGATTTAGGTGTACAGTCCACTCAGCTTGATCTTTTTTGAAGGTTTCCTTTTATTTATTTTGTAAAGTATTTTGTGATACTGTTCATCATGAAATAACCCTTATTAAAAAAAAAAGGAAAAAGTCAAACCATTGCCTTGTTGTTTTGGTTTGCATAAAATAATTGATTAGGCAAACAACAGGAAAAAAAAACCACTAGTGTTACACAAAGGCTTCAGTTTCAGCCACTGTTTTTCAGGCTTTACTAATTTTTTTCCACAGAATATATAATGGAAACAAGCAGCTGCAAGACATTTGGATTATGGACAAGCCGGCAATTCTGGGAAATCAGTGCTAAGGTTCTGTTTAGCGGCAGGTCAGGGCAAGCGTTCTTAGTTATCGGCTACTGAGCTTCCTTTGTGAGCTGCAGATCAGAAGGAAGTATCCTGACCGGGGCACACCACGCTGAAGTTAATCTGTAGGGAAGGGGAAGTGATGGATCAAGGCATCAGCGTTTGTACAATACCATCATTATTGATGGGAATTTTACGTGATCATAACATTATTCTCTGTTGTGAGTTTCCATATACATTTTTATAAGTGAAAATGCAGATTTCAGAAAAAAAGGAAAATGTGGAGCAATTTGAACAGGAGCACTGAGGCACAAAATATGCTGATATTTAAATGTGTAACCACATCAAGCTGGGTTGAACTGTTCTGATATATTTTGGATTAGACTTATGTTACATGGTAATTTAGCTTTAACGTTGATGCTTCTTATATTTCAGTGGACTTATTGTTACAATTATTGAATGCAAGTCATTACATGTCAAATGAGGCAGACACACTTATACTTAATAACAAAAGATTCTGTCGTCTTATTAGGCTGCCCACCACAAGCATATGCAATAGAATGCCCAAGGAAAGGGGTAGGTAGCAAGCTGGCCCAGTCTGAAGGAACTGAGCCTGTGTTTTACTTTATATTTTGGCTTTCAATTTTAATTAACTGTGGACCCGCTCACATTCTGCACATTGGAGTTTTTGTTTTCCTATTTTCCATTGTCAGCTGCTCAAACTTTAATAATAATACCGTATTAATGGACATATACTATTAAGATCTTTTCACGGCATGCCTTGTTTTACTGTGTGTTGTACCTAACCAATCCAGTAAACCTGCAATAGGATATTCTATAATAATCTTTATCAGTATGTGTGTGTATTCTGTAATTACTAATTTGAAAAGTATTGCAATTGTATTCTACCGGAGAACTTCTTACAGTGGTCTGAGCCTGCACTCAGCTTAGAGTGCTATGCAAAAATAAACAGAACTAAAAACAAACCCACTTTATTCTCTATAGCACCTTTCTAGAGCGAAAACCATTGCAAAATTCAAAGTTAAAGCACTAACTTGTATTAAAGGGAAAGGGCAGAATTCAATTTTATTACTAGGAAACATTACATGGTTTTTAGGGTCCCCTACCAGGAGGCAGGCACCATGACCCATGCAATGAAAACTTACCTAAAAAATCAAATGCAGCACCATTAGTCCTTTGTCCTAGATTACAGATTTGAACTGTGAACAAGTTTTTGTTTAGTACTTTAGATTTTGAATTTCTGGCAGCGACTAATAGCTTGCCACATCTCGACTCAATTCTCAGCCTTAGCATCTAACAGTTACATTCTCTGATTTTGTCAAAAGTCTATTTTAAAAAGGCAGCTAGAAATTAGAGGCAGGCAGAAAGTGTCTGTGCTGTGGTCCAACCAAGGTGCTTATAGTACCTATGTCTGCCATACCAGGCAGAAATCAAAGCTAAACAGAAGACCAATCCAGCTGCCACAGTTAGTCATTCTGGGTAAATTCAGATTCACCCAGTTCAAATAATGTTTTTATTTTTGTAATGCTGGGCTAAACTAGATATTTTCTTACACGGTGAGCAAACTATAAGTAGACATTGATGAGGCTGGGATTTGAAAATTAGATTAAAGAAGTTATGAGTGTCATCTCTAACACCATGCATCCAATCACCAGACTAATCAATATTAATTTAAGCATTCTTTCTCCAAAGTGTAAAAACAAATCTGTAACTAGGAGGTCATTTTCCACAAAACTGATTTAGTGACCATATATAATCATGAAGATTTATGTGATTCAATCTCACTACATTTTGACTGGTGGGAAAGACTCTGTTCTGCTTCTAGGCTGATATACTCATGTGAATAAATAAAGTCAAACGGTCCCATGTACTTTGTATAATGCCTTGCAAAGAATTCACACTAAAACTTGGTGTACGGACAAAACTGGAAATAACAACAACAACATTTATTTATATAGCACATTTTCATACAAACAGTAGCTCAAAGTGCTTTACATAATAAAGAATAGAAAAATAAAAGACACAATAAGAAAACAAAATAAGTCAACATTAATTAACATAAAATAAGAGTAAGGTCCAATGGCCAGGGGGGACAGAAAAAACAAAAAAAAACTCCAGACAGCTGGAGAAAAAAATAAAATCTGTAGGGATTCCAGACCATTAGACTGCACAGTCCCCTCTGGGTATTCTACCTAACATACATGAAACAGTCCTCTTTGGATTTAGGGTTCTCATGGAAGGACTAGTAGACTTCTGCCTTTTAATCCATCCATCATTGTTGGAGCATCATGATGCTTTGAGTAGGTGGAGGTGGCGCAGGCCACCACCACAAAGAAACCGGAAAAAGAAACAGAAAAGAGAGTAGGGGTCAGTATGGAGCCACCATAAATAGTTATTATGAAGAATTGAACATACAGAGTATCAGATTAAGTTAAATTAAGTTAAATTGAAGTTATAAAAAAGCCATGTTAAAGTAATATGTTTTCAGCAGTGTTTTAAAGTGCTCTACTGTACTAGCCTGCCGAATTCCTAATGGCAGGCTATTCCAGATTTTAGGTGCATAGCAGCAGAAGGCCGCTTCACCACTTCTTTTAAGCTTTGTTCTTGGAATTCTAAGCAGACACTCATTTGAGGATCTGAGGTTATGATTTGGAATACAAGATGTCAGACATTCTGATATATAAGATGGAACGAGATTATTTAAGGCTTTATAAACCATAAGCAGAATTTTAAAGTCAATCCTGAATGACACAGGTAACCAGTGTAGTGACATTAAAACTGGAGAAATGTGTTCGTTTTTTCTTTTCCTAGTTAGGATTCTAGCAGCTGCATTCTGCACTAGTTGCAAACGATTTATGTCTTTTTTGGGTATTGTAGTCCTGAGAGGAGTGCGTTACAGTAATCTAGTCGACTGAAAACAAATGCGTGAACTAATTTCTCAGCATCTTTCAAAGATATAAGAGGTCTAACTTTTGCTATGTGTGTATGTATAGAAAAAATCAAGATGCATAAAACTGTGTGTACGCCAAGTTCCACGCAGTTCCCCTTTATAAATCCCAATGAACATGAAATTTAACGCACGTGCATGTGCACGTGCCTAAAGCTCCACCTCTACTCCACAATTTGACATATTGGAATACGCAAATCAATATAAAGAGCCTCTTCCTTTCAGTGGTTGTGCTAAAGACAAGGGCAAAAACACTTGGAAAAAAGAAGAATTTCAGTGAATGTGAAGTGGAGGCAAGGAAAAGCGTACTATTTGTTGGCGTAAGCAGTGGTATAAGCAACAAAAGGAAGTTATTGAGCAATAAAGCATGGTGGAGACACTCAAAAGTTCAAATTCAAAAAGTCGCACACTGTCCAAATTAAAAAGAAGTGGTCATATATTAAATTTGTTGTGAAAAGGCGAGTCACAACCCACAGTCTGTTTATTCTGTTTCAGACATCATTACAAAAGCTGACCCCTGTGCCGAGGATGCAAATCCACTCAGTGATGGTGCTGCTGTGCCCGGCACATCTTTAGGCGCATGCTGCTCACACACCTATGCCTCTGGGCGACGTTCTGGCTGTGTGCTGACGGATGCTGTTCTAGAGTCCCAAAATACAATAGTGGACGCTGTAAGAGATGTGAAGTATAAGGGCTGTATTATGGGATATTGACGACAAATTAAAAGTACTGATTAAAAAATAAATGCCACATCTGATTATGTGTTTTCACATTCTGCTGATTACATTCAAATGAAGTTGTAACACTGTTCGCTAATCATTTGTTGGATCCAGTTCATCATACTGCAGGTACGGGAAAGCCATCATTGTGTGCCACATTATACAACACACTACATGCTTACATAATGTGAGACACCTTCTGTGGACTATAGAGCAATACATTAATATAGTGGAAATGATTTCTATTTACATAAGCAATATTCATTCTCTGAAGGCACTTTTATAGTGTAGCATCAGCACCGAGCACCACAACGGATAGATTCTCTGTTCCTTACATGGCTCTTTGAGGTGACTTGCTATCCTTAAAAAGGACTGGTTTCCTTTTGCCGTGCTAGTTGGAAAAAGCACCTGTGATTGTACGGAGCTGCTGTTTTTATAGGCTGTCCTGCTAATATATGATGTAATGCCAGCTCATTCTTTTGGTGATTCATCCCTGGATAATGCAAGTTGTCTAGCATCATTGCAATAGCAATGTGCATGCAGTTGACCACTCCGATTACATTTGAAAAACCAGATATAGCTGTTGCATTTTTATGATTGCCAGTTCAACCACAGTTTAAAGAAATCTTATATATCTGGATGACATGCAGGTAATACCATCCTCATAACTCAGTGATGTTTGTGAAATACCTGATTGGTTCCGCAAGTTCACGTTGAAAAGCTCCTGTGATTATAAACCAGAGTGTGGACTGAACTTGCAAAGGAGCAGGTAGAGTACAATTCCTCAAAGTCTGTCTTTGTAAATCCAGTGCCAGTTCAACACACAGCCCAATGAGAATAGCTCTTGGAAATCGAAATCGAGTTATAAGCCAGTCATCACCATCAATAAATATGTACTGCCTTCTAATTCTTCCATTTACAATGTGTTCTAACAATGCTAAAGCAGCTATAGTAGTTTGAATAGTTTGTCCATTCCAGGCACCATTATATTGTTACAGAATGATTACAATTAAGTGAATTAAACTTGTAAACAATATGCTAATTTATTTCAGTGTATTTGATAACTCCCATGTCACTGATGCAAATCTGAAAAAAAGGGAAACTACATAGAAACAGTAGCACTGCTTTGACACTGGGTGCCTCCAGTTTGCAAAACCGAGCAGAAACTTGTGTACGCACAGTGTGAGGCTGCCGTGAAAATGTGTCTGGCTTTACACCAAGTTTTGTTTTTATACGTCTCAAAGTGTGCATGGAAACAAATGTACGCAACATTTTTGTGCATGAACACCATTTATACATGTGGCCCAAGAAGAGGAAACAAATGCATTGCTAGTACTATGTTCTGATACACATTGAATATTTTATCTTCTTATAAAAAGAAGACATTTTAGTGAAAACAGCTGCTGATCAAAATTTTTTTCTGATTTCTTTTATCCTTCAGAGTAGATTTTAATTGCACCTTTATTTGCCTAAATGAGTTTTTATACCTTGGGGTGCTGTTTGTGGATTTCAAATAAATAACAACAGAAAATAATAACAGAAACAGCATTTGAAAGGAAAACAAGAAAAAGTGAATTATGATTTAAAAAAGTGATTTAGGAATGAGTACAATTGAGTTTCAGAACAAAACCAGTCAATTTCGGGAGAAGGTGAAGCAACAAGAATGACAAGATTGCTTGTTGACAAACTGAATAGTGGCTGATTATTTTCCTAGCTAATTCCTGAGTCATGTCACAAGAGACCAGTGGCTACTCAGCAGTGCTTTCTTTTGTCCACCATAGCACTGTCAGCATGACAAAATGTGTACAAACAAACATAAAAGACATTTGTTCCATGCCAAACAAGTTAAAAAAACAACAGGAGCTACTTTGGAGCAAAAATAAGTCTTCAGAGAAATTGATAATTATGTCACTTTCTGAATGGATGGTTGGCTTATTGACTTTCCAATTTCAACTTGCTGGAATATGTTTTCCTTCTACTTTTTGGCTTTGATACAACTCCTCTCCTGGATTGTTCTTCCTCCCACCAGGGAGTTTCTGCTTTCACCTCCTGCCGCTAGTTTATATGTGTCTGGTGGAGCTGTATCTTGCGACCTTCCGCTCTCTGTGAGTAGTGCATCCCACTATACCAGTGACCTCCTGCTATGACATCATCTGTGGGCTCTAAGACATTACACTGTTTAAAATGGAATGTTTTGAGCTCTATGTAGTTGGCACAGCTCAAGTAATTTGTCCCTAGTTATCTCAAATGTGATCTATAGAATGTGTATAGCAATAATGTAGAAAGGTACAATGACTCTCCAGATATCTAAACTAAAAATCTACTGCCATCTAAATAAAATAAGATCATCTTCTACTGTAACCCAAGAGTTAGAATTCACTCTACCATTAGGTCAAGCTCCTTGGCTTTGTGCAAGCCCACACTATATTGCTTTCTATCACACATCATTTTTGTGATACAAAAACATAGCTAATGCTTTCAAAATGTTTGTCAAAACAATAAAATACTACAGATCCAGGGACCATTCATGCAAAAATCAGACATTTGCCAAATTGCACAAAACTAATTCTCTGCAGCTCTGCTGGTTGCAAGTGTGAGTTCATCCACATGATTCTGATCCTTTTGCTCATACATACAGTATAATAGATTTTATCAGACAATTCTGTGTAATAAACAACTTATACCTGACAGAGCAAGCTGGGATGTAATAGAGCCCACATGAACAAGAATAAGATTTAACAGGCCCTCTCTGGTTACTATCAATAAACTGCTACCAATTTGAATGCTGCAAATTATGGTACAGATTCAGATTGGTCTTGGATTTCTAGGCTCTTTCTCTGTCTTTTGCAAACCTCAACTCCTCAATCTTGGTGTTATCTTTGACAGTAACCTCTCTTTTGAGAAACAGATTAATTCTGTAGTCAAGAGTTGTTTTTTCCAGCTTCGTCTATTAGGTAAGATCAAGCCTTTTTTATCTTCTAGGGATCTTGAGAAAGCTACTCAGGCTTTTATCTTTTCTCGCCTTGAATACTGCAACTCGCTGTATTCTGGGATTAACAAATCCCTGACATGCAGGTTACAGTTGGTCCAGAATGCTGCCGCTCACTTTCTGGTTGGGGCAAAAAAGTCGGATTCTGTTTCTCCAATATTAGCTTCTTTACACTGGCTGCCCGTCAGTTTTCGAATTGATTTTAAAATCTTGTTGCTGGTTTTTAAATCTTTACATGGGCTTGCTTCCTGCCTGTTTATCCGAATTGTGTGCTTTACACCAGCCATCTAAAGTGCTTAGATCTTCTGGTCAGTTGTCTCTTGTTGTCCCTCGTACCAAGTGTAAAACTAAGGAGGACAGGGCTTTTACAGCTGCTGCTCCTTGCCTGTGGAACTCTTTACCTCATCACATAAAGGAGCCATCCACAATTGAACTGTTCAAAACAAGATTAAAGACTCATTTCTATTCACTTGCATTCCGTGACCTTCAGTAATACTGATGGTTTCCCCATTGTGAGTATGTAACACTACATCTATTTATCATTTTTTGTTTATGTTCATATATTTTATTTCTATTTATGCTATTTGTATGTTTTCATTTATTCTTTTATTGTAAAGCACTTTGGCCACAGCATTCCTATGTTGTTTTAAATGTGCAATATAAATAAATTGACATTGACAAAAGTGTTATGCTTTGTCAAGTTCATTAATAATTTCTTATTTAGGCAATTTGGGAAAAAAGCCTTTAAGTAATCATGAACAAAACAGACACATCTAGACTTGCATATAGCTCTCCTGTAAAACCAACTACAGTATACTATATTTTATATCCATTCTGAAAACCTATCTTTTTGCCTTAGCTTTTTAAACTTGCTTGAGAGTACTGTTTTTAAAATTGATGTATATATATAAATATATTTATATTTATTTTATTTGTACATTTATTGAAATATTATACAATTATAGTCAGCTTCTGTTGTTTTAAATGTGCTCTATAAATAAAATTGACTTGACTTGACTTTTGACACATTATGGTAAAGGTAACATAGATGGAGTAGACAAACTGCTCATTCATTTATTAATTCACTTGATTTATTAAACGGATCAGTTTAATGCAAGTGTGCTGGAACTTTTGAGTCTACTGTATACATTCAGAAGCATGGTGTGGCCCAACCTTGGATGGATCACTATTTAGCCATTCACATAAAGCCAATTTAGAGAAACAAATCCATGTAACCTCTATGTATTTCAAAACAGCGGAAAAAAATCAGACCACGCAGAGAAAAATCAAGCAAACTCCGGGAGAAAGTATAAAATCTGCACAGTCAGGAATTGGACCTAGATTTAGACTTAGTTTTAGTGTTGTTACATTGGTTACCCATATCGCTTAGAATTGACTTTAAAATTATGCTAATGGTGTATAATGCCTTAAATAATCTTGCCCCTTACTACATTTTGGAATGCCTGTCCCCCTACACTCCAAGTCATAACCTAGGATCTTCTAATAGTGGTCTGCCTATAATTCCAAGTGGAAAGCTTAAAATAAGTGATGAGGTGGCCTCTTGTTGTTATGCACCTAAAATATGAAATACTTTGCCAATACAGATTCTCTAGGCTAATACTGTGGAAAACTGTTAAAACCCCATTGTTTTATTTTAGCTTTTTCATAGCTATATTGCAGTTGTACTCCTAATTGATTATAAACAATTATCATATTCTTCAGGGCTTTGTAATCTTTATTAATCTGTGCTTTTCTCAACTGTCTTTTCCGGTTCGCCACCACCTCCTAATCAATGGCACCTGTTATCGAATCCTCCTGGGAACAATTAAGAATGATGTAAGTATATTTAAGAAGGGTAGAATGCCCATTAGAAGCTGGGTAATCTTTTGGCCTTGGAACCCCTGCAGATTTTTTTTTCTCTTTTTTTTGTTTCCTCGCTAACCCGCACAACTCTGTTAGAGAAAGTGATTGTATTTAAAGAGATGGTATGTAGAAGAATATTCGGGGCGCAGGAGGAAGAGGGTTTGGTTCTTAGTTATTATAGATAGAAAATCTGTTATTTGAGTATTTTACTACAACTGTCTATTTTAAATACAAATGAATAATAAAACATAGTAAAAAGTAGAAGTAAAAAAGTAAAATGTAATAAAACATAATAAAAATTAAATAAAAAATTAACTTACATTAACACTTTGTCAAAAACAATATTTTTATTATTATTATTATGTTATTAGACATTAAGCCCGTTACAATAACAGGAGCTAGAACAGTAGTGCATAAACATTAGTAGTAACAGTCTATATTAAATGGCAAGGGACCTTGTATGTGGCTGTAATATGCATCACTGTATAGTGTGCCTTTAATTTTCTTTCTCAGTAATACTGGTTTTTATTTCCGTAAAATGCCTGGAATTTTGTCTGACAGTATTACCTCGGTTCACGACTATAATTCGTTCCAAAACTCTGGTTGTAACCCGATTTGGTTGTGAACCGAAGTAATTTCCCCCATAGGATTTTTAAGCACAAATATAGTTATTTATACCATTGAATGCACAGCGTAATAGTAAACTAAATGTAAAAACACTGAATAACACTAAGAAAACCTTGAACAACAGAGAAAACTAACACTGCAAGAGTTCGTGCTATAGCCTTACGAATTAATAAACAACCAAGAAAAGTAACATTGCAACAATGCACTCCCGCGCCTGTGTGTGTGTGTGTCTCTGTCGCGGGCCTGCATGTGTGTTTGTGTCTGTCTCTCACGTGTGTGTGTCTCTCTTAAGCGTGTGTCTGTGTGTGTGTGTCTCTCTCACCTGTGTGTGTGTGTGTGTCTGTCTGTCTCGCACGCGCCTGTGTGTGTCTGTCTCGCGCACACCTGTGTGTGTGTGTGTCTGTCGCGCGTGCCTTTGTGTGTGTGTCTGTCTCTCACGCGCCTGTGTGTGAGTCTGTCTCTCATGCGCACGTACCTGTGTGTCTCTCTCTGCACAGGGAATGCACTGGAAGAGACTGAACACGTGCCATGTGGCCCCATGCATGCACACTTCACCAGAAGACACACACACGGACACCTGGACGCACACAGGGGTTTTATTAAAGAGAATGATATTATTCCCTAAGTTACATTCTATAAACGTTGTTTTTTTGTATTTCTGTTTGCATATTTTTGGGATTATTTGTCTCTTTTTTGGTTATTGGTCGATTCTCTTTGTTGTTGATTTTTATAATTTGCACCTCTTGTCACTCTTGTCTGTCATGATCTAAAATTCAACTTTCTTGAATAGATGATTTGCTTTTCTGCCTTGCCATTATAACCGACTGCGTTAAATGGTAAGTTAACACTGAGAGTGTCACGGGGTGGTAGGGAAAGAGGATGTGTGTAGTAGGAGTAATGATAGGGAGAGTGGTGTGGAGGGGGTGGTCAAGGCTGAATAACACGGACAACCTTTTTAATATAATAGAGAGATTTCTATCCTCCCGACAATCTGACCTTATCACTAGACTCATATTTAGAGACTTAATTATGCTATTGTATATAAGGAGGCTACTCTCTTACTAGTTGTATATCTGTTTTTTAAGATCGTATAGATTTTTTTGTTTTTTCTTTGTTATTTGTTCATGTATATTCTTACCTACTCTTTTTTGTTTTTCTTTTCTTGTAACTTTCTTTCTGACATTTTGTAAAGCACTTTGAGCTATAATGTTTGCATGAAAATGTGGTAAATACATGTTGTTGTTATTGTTGTTGTAGACCCAGGACTAGGAAGCTGTGAGGCAGCAGTTCTAACCACTGTGATGTTGGTATCTGTGAAATGTTATCTTTTTGTATTTATACTGAACTCAATCTTTGTGATCTCGTCTATTAGACAAAAGAGAAAACCCTACTCCTGTGTATGTAGGCAGAGCATCAACACAAGATTTACGCCGGTTTCTCTTTACTTTTCTTTAGTATCCTATAAACAAATGTGGTAAGTTAATGGCTTTACTCTAATAGCTTCTTTTTCTGTTTTGGTCTGTACTTAAGAGATGCATGTTAAGCTGTAACACAATTTGGCAACGCAATTGACATTAACCAAATAAATCAGTATGAGCTTTCTCTCCATTTTTAAAGTTCTTTCCTCTTTTTATAAACACTTCACTCCTAATTTATAAAATAACAAGATTTTACATGCAGACACAGGCTGTCTGGAATTTTCCTTTCTATCAAAGTCATAGATTAAATCTAACATAAAAACGGAACCATATTTTATGTGATATTATTCTAAAAATGTAACTTTAGCCAGCTTCTCAGTGAATGCCTTTGAGTTATCTCTCCTCAGTAACATGAATGCTTTTACGTGTAAAATCAGATGGTGCCTGTCAATGTGACATATAGATGTGACAGGAAGACTCGGATGTGTTAGGAGATACTACTAATTAACTGAGCCAAAGAGCAATAAAATGCAAAAATTGCAGACAACTTTGTCAGCTGCTACAGGGAAGATCCAACTCCTTTTTTTATCCACAGAGCTTTAAACATAGGAAAGATTTCAGAAATTTCACAGGACAGATTGATGATAAACAAATTAGCCTTGTCCCCGTATGCTATAGACCTTTGACATTCCTCTTGAATTCCCTGGGCTAAGCCTTTGACCCACAGCTTCTCTTGCCACATTTGACAATAGCCTCATTTCCCGGAGTTTGCCATCCCCCCAGGGTGTGGTTAATTTAGTTTTTACAGTTAATCAAAAAATACAAATAGGAACTTCTAAAAGTACAAAAAGGAAAAACTTGTAAATAGTTCTCCAGAACTAAAAAAAAAAAGCAAAACAAGCTCAGAAAAACAAACCTGTTTTAATTTGTATTTTTCATCAATAGCTCCCCTTTTGGCATCTACTGACTTTTAAAACATTTTTAAAACCTGCTTTCATTGTTATATAATCCTGTACAAACTAATACTATTTGACTAACATTGCTAGTTTTTGTTTACTGGCTATTTTCATTCCCATCTGTGGGTCCACCTGGGGTCCACACTCTTACCGTATACCAGGTAAATGTTCCTCTATAATCATCTTGATATCAAAAGAATGCCTGGGAGGAGGCATGTGTGTTGTGCTACATTATTATGGGTAGTGATCACCCACCACACACAAATCATATAAATCAGTTTCCAATGTAAGTCATTAGAAGTAACAGGTGTCCTCTCAATATTTTCAAAATGAAACATTTTATCCTTTGTAAAGCCTTCAGTAAATAATTATCAAACACCTGGAATTATTTTCCATGACAGCTCTTGAGTCCTAGGGATAAATCCTGCTCAGAATGTTTTCCAAGTGCATTTGCATTTTCTTCATGTCTGTGTAGATTTTTCATTGCTTAGGAATCTTGGTGACATTTGGTTTTCATTTCTGACATTTTCCAGTACATCCCTATATTCTTGAAGGCCATTAAATACTTGAATTATTCTCCATCCATGCATGCATTTTCAGTTCTAGTTTCATTGCTGTCAGGATTACAGAAGAGCCAGTAGAGTCACTACGTATCACAAAGCAACAGATAAAAATTCAGAACATACCTAGAAAGAGATATCTACTCAATGTACACAAACATTACCAGCTTTTGAAAAGACATTACATTTACCATCTTTAGCTGCATGTGTCATCTGCCTATAGGTATACCTTCCCTTGTGCATCTAATGAAAGATATTTATCAGGCTATTTATATGGACAGAAAAAGGAAAAGCAAGGTTCAGGTCTATAAGAAGCAGAATTGGGATAACACGGAACAAAATAACATAAAGTGTCATTTAATTTCCCAACAATGAAGTAGTGTAACATGTTACAGTGAAAATTCTTGTAATCACATTGCAGTTACTGATTTAACTAATCTTTCATTATTTGTGTTATACATACAGTATATTTCTAAGCATAAATATGTTGAAGGGCAGACATTGCATTTCATACATTAAGGTTTGTACAGTTGTCTGATTTGTGACCTCTGTCACTGCATACACACAATGTTTTCATGCTGTTGTAGAGTACATTGAATTTTACAATGCTGTCAGAGATGTGTGTAATTCTATGATATTACATGATACTTCAGGATTGTACCGAGGTTGACTTTGTCTTTGTTAAAGAATTAGATTTTTACTTTAAATGATAGCACCTGTGGGTGGCACGGTGACGCAGTGGTAGCGCTGCTGCCTCGCAGTTAGGCGACCCGGGTTCACTTCCCGGGTCCTCCCTGCATGGAGTTTGCATGTTCTCCCCGTGTCTGTGTTGGTTTCCGTCCAAAGACATGCAGGTTAGGTGCATTCTAAATTGTCCCCAGGGTGTGTGCTTACCCTGTGGAGGACTGGTGCCCTGCCCGGGGTTTGTTCCTGGCTTGCGCCCTGTGTTGGCTAGAATTGGCTCCAGCAGACCTCCATGACAGTGTAGTTAGGATATAGCGGGTTGGATAATGGATTAATGAATAGATGATAGCACCTCTTCAGTTTTACAATGCACCGAAAGAAATAACAAGGCAGAATTTAATTCTAGTTTAAGGAACACCGAGTGAAGTAGACCTCTTTGCGTGCATAGGAACTTTTATAATTAACCATTTGATAGCTGCATTAATATTTTTGTTTACCGAGGTGTAGATCCTCTTGATGAGAGATACATAAGGAATTAGACTTACAAAAAGTCCTTTATGTCCAATTAAATGAAAATGTTATAAACGTCATGTGTCATAAAGTATACTACCATATCCTTGTGATGCCCGTGTTGCCATGCATTTTAATTTTTTTAATAATAATAATTCTTTACATTTACATAGTGCTTTTCTCACTACTCAAATGTAATCATTTCTCTTTAGTATTTCCTAAAAATGCAGAAATCAGTGTACAATTCACTTCATCCTTACCTTAGCTGTTAGTGAATGTAAAATAGTCAATTATATAAAGTGAATGGTTTCTTTTTGACTACCTCTTGCCTTTTTGATAGTGTAAAGAGCACGGAAATGGGAGAGAGACAGAAGTACTGTATATGTGCATATCCCTCAATAAACAGTGCAGGTAGCTGGCCAAATCCAAAAAACGAGTTCTTTGTCTGTTACCAACTTTGTGTTTGCAGATGTTCTAGTTCCAGTTTTGCTTTTGATGATTAAGTTTTCTTTTTTTTAACTAAAGGCTTCTACTTGCTGGTTCTTAAGTTGGAGATGGCACAGTGCTAATATAAGTCATGTAGTGTACTAGTTTAACTGCTGAATTCAAGATCACTATTACTGATCAAATGCTTATTAAAATGCTGAAAGGACATTTGGTGTCAGTCTGAGAGAAGTAATTAGTAATTATTTAATGAATGACTTTCCTTGAGGGACCAACCCAACTCTACCAAGAAGGTGTACGTAAGTTCCAAAAGCAGGCTCAGGACTAAGCAATGTCACTCTAAAATATACTTCCTTATACATTTGCCACATGTCCACAATTTTTAGCATTTCTAAATTTAAAATTAGTAATGCCTGATTTTGTTTTACTTTCTGGAAATTCTTATTGGGACTGTATTGTTCATAATAAAATATTCTCAAATTTAAACTAATTTATGGTTGAGGGGAGCTGGGGCCTATCCTGGTCATCCTGGGCATCTCACGCTCACATTCACACTGGGTCAGTTTGAAATTTCCACCAACTCCAGCTGGTCAAAGCTGCAATGACAAAGTACATGAATAAGAGCAAAATGATGAAGGAGAGAGACTACAGATAATCTTATGAGAAGCTAAAATAACGAAAAAGAGATAACCATGCAACAAGTGATGAAAATGACAGTGTCAGATGCCTATGATAATTTACTAATGCTAACAATGCTAACTTCATGATATAATACATAGGAAAGCTACCCCACCGTTCTGAAATGGTTATAAAATCAGATGCTCATCCATCCTAACAATATTTATTGATCATATGCTAACTCCTTGCAATTTGTGTGCGTTTTGCACTGGATATGCCTTATATCGCATAGGGATGTCATGTATGTGACGAACTGAGGGGGACCCACTCATAAGTTTGTCCCCCAAATTCAAAACACTTGCTCTGTCAATGTACAAATATAATGAAAAAAAGAGAGCCCCAAAAAAGTAAATTTTATAGGTCTCTGCATTTTTCACTTTACCAACACCATCACATGCAACAACAACAACATTTATTTATTTTCATACAAATAATGCAGCTCATATATATATATATATATATATATATATATATATACACACATACATATATATACACAGTGTAATCCTCCTTCCATTTTATAATTTTTCCGCCACTAGCCATGATTAAATGAACAATAAAAAAGTAAGAGCGAAGCGAGGGTGACTTATTTAGGCAGGCATATATATGATATATATACATATATATATGTAAGTGCTTTACATGATGAAGAGAAAAAAGACAAAATAAATAAGAATTAAAATAATGTAACACTAATTAACATAAAATTAAAGGAAGGTCTGATGCCCAGGGAGTGCAGAAAAAACAACAAAAAATCCAAAGTAAGAAATAACACTGGATTGGTCATTAGCTCATCACAGAGGACATCGACATCCATAGCCTGCCTGACTCACTCACTCACTCACTCACACCAGGCCAATACAGAGTCACTTACACTTACACACTTATGATATTTCATTTTTCCCCAAGCTTGTTATAGAGAGAGAATTGAGAAACTCCACTAAAGGATTACCCATCCATCCATCTGCCTGTGTCCTGATCAACAGAGGAATAATCATGTAAAGAAATAAGTTCCTTAAAAGCTTTCATTTTCATCTTACCCCACCACAGGATAGCTTTTCTTGCCAGTAGCAGCCTACCTGTACTCCTTAATCCATTTGCCAAAACAGACATGTAAACTGCCTTATAGATGTATAGTAGGTGCTGGCAACAGCTTTTAGTAGCATCATAAAATAAGAAGGGTTTTGAAATGTTACACGCACAAAGTGAGTATGCACTTCTCTGCATTATTATGAAAAACTACTCTTAGTGGATTTAAGTGGTTTGATAATGGATGAATTGGCAACAACAGGCATGAATAAATTTTAAAATAAAGAAATAAATAAACCTCTGGCCAGCGTTTTTTTTTTTTTTTGCAGTATCTGTATGTGATAAGTCAAGCCTGCTTTTGTGCTTTGATGCCAATAAAGAATCAGCATTGTTATTTGTTCATTCACAATAGCTGTCTGCACTTCACTTCAGAGATTTTAAAGCATATCATATGGTTGTAGATTTTAAACAGCTTTAAGTTATCTTTATAACATTATCAGTCATAAGCTTTAGGTAAATATCTCTCCAGTTGTGGACACTGTGCCTCACTTCCTGTGTCTATTACTGTAAAATATTATTGTACAAATACGGTACAATATATATTTTCTCTACTTTAGTAATACAGGTTATGTTATTATTTATCCATTTTTAGTTAAATCTGCTGGCTCAAGTGACTATTTGAACTCCTGATGTAAAGAATGTTTCTTTTTCATAGGGTGCTCACTCCATTTGAGATTCCCTAGACACTTAATCTATGAATCTTTGACATGCGGGACAAAGCCACAGTGACACAGAAAATGTGTAAATTCTGCATAGCCAGTGATCAGGTCAGGATTCAGACTAAGACTTCTAGGCAGCAGTTAATCATTGTGTCATCTTGCTTTTCTTTCTTAATGTATGATTTTACAATTATTATTCATATTCCAGATAAGTGTGTTCTATATTCTACAATAAAACTAACATGTTCCATCAATGGAAGTAGAAAAAAGTGGTTTCATTACCTGAAAGAGGTATCAGCAATGGCGTTAATAACAAGTAAATATACGCAGATTCGTTTTCTGAACACAATTCTTCTTTTATGGTATAAGCTTACAGAAACACAACAGCATATCATAACAGCAACGGGCGCAAGGCAGAAACAGGCTCATCTACACTTTCAGGGATATTAAGTCAAGTCTGAGATGACAATTAAATATAAAAGTAAGTAAAATCAAAAATAACCATAAAAAGAAGAAATAATAAATCTTGGGAATCTGCTTTCACGAACTAAGTATTTTGTACTAAACAGCTAGCATTTTATCTCTTAATAGAAGCAATCCTTACTAGTTAGATAATGTATTAAGCTTTGTAAAAACATGAGATGTGAAACGGGTGATGTTATATTGCATCCATTTTACAAGCTTTTTTATTTTATTTATTTACTGCTGAATGTATTTGAAAAAGAATGAGTTCAAAGAAAATAATACTTTAATTTGCTGTCTCCAAAGATTCTCTTAGTAGAAGAGAGCAGTACTAGAAACTGACACTCAATCTATTTTGTGAACCAAAGAATACCAGGCAGTGAAACACCTGAACTGCAGGCATCACAGAGTGCTTCCTGTGTAATTCTTTTGGACAACAATCCCTGTAATTAAATACCCCGCCTCTGATCCACACTTACAGTCATGTAATTAATACTTCCTGACACAGCAAGAGAATCATCTGAAGAGAGAAGTGCTAGTTTATACTCGGATTAACCATCATCCAAGCCCTCTCTTATTTTGCAGTTGGACACTGTAGGTAAAGGGGTGTGCCTCTTTATACTTCCATCTGCTCACAAATCTTTTAATCAGTCACCCTGGGGATTTCTTTGCCAGGAGTGGCAAGGCGATACTTCCTATCAGCAGAGAAAAGCACAAAACAACAAAACAAAACATGGTGTTAAAAGAAGGTGAAAAAGAAAAATGCTGTCTTTCTCATGTATGTATATGTAGAGGCTGACCCGGACACAGACAGGCAGACACCGCTGGTTCAAACACCAACACACGTTTATTGTACATTCTATTTACAGTGAACAGCACACAACCCCAAACTCCCCCAGGCCTCTACCAAAATGATGCCTCTCTCTTCTCTTCAGGCCACCTTCTTTCCTCTCCTCCCGAGCTCGTCCTTCTCTGCTCCTAACACCAGCCACTGAATGGAGGTAGGCAGCCCCTTTTATAATCACCCGGACGTGCTTCAGGTGCCTTCCGATTAACCTCTGCCGGCACTCCCCAGAGTGGCGGAAGTAATGGCTGCCCACCCGGAAGCACTCCGGGTGTCCCTGGTCATCTTCCCCCCAGCACTTCTGGGTGTGGCGGAAGTGCTGAGGACCAGAGCTCTCCAGGCATCAGGGTGCCCCCTGGCAGTGACCATGGGCCCCTATAGGGTTGAGCTTCCAAGCTCAGTTCCCGTGGTCCCCAGAGCCACCAGGGCGGTCGCCCCCTCGTGGTCTGGAGGAGGCGTAATCCCTCCTCCGGTCCTACTGGGCATCCCAGCTGGGTGCCACTCACAGCCGCTTGCCACTATATATATACGAGGTGTGGCAGAAAAGTAATGAGACTGATTTTTTATTTACCAAAGTTTTTATTTTTTTCAAACATCAATGTTATCCCCTTCAAAGTAGTTCCCTTGGGCAGCTACACACCGATAGAGACGTTGTTCCCACTGTTGGTAGCAGCGCTGGAAGTCTTCAACCGGTATGGTCTTCAGCATTTCCGTTACACTCTTTTGGATGTTTTCTAAAGTCCCGAAATGACGTCCTTTGAGGACATATTTCAGTTTAGGAAAATGGGAAAAGTCACACGGACTGAGGTCAGGTGAATAAGGGGGCTGGGGAACCACAGGAATGCCTTTTGAGGTCAAAAATTCTGTTATGGAGAGGGCAGTTTTTCGGCACCATTTTGGCACAGACCTTTCGCATGTGCAAATGTTCAGTCAAAATTTTATGAACGGTAAATCTGTTCAAATTTAATTGTTCACTCAACATTCTTATTGTTAAACAACGGTCTGATCTCACAAGAGTGTTCACACATTCGATGTTTTCATTGGTTTTCGAAGTTGAAGTCCTCCCTGAACGGTGTTCATCTTCAACGTGTTTTCTGCCTTCCAAAAATGATTTGTGCCAGCGAAAAACTTGAGCTCGGGATAAAGAATGTTCCCCATAGGCCTGTTTTAACTTTTCAAACGTCACACTTGCCGTTTAATGGCACAACGTTGCTCCAAATTCCGCTGTTCCATTTTGCGTGACGCACAACCAAAAACACAACTTCGCTAATAGCAGTCACAAAAATAACGTAGTTTACGGAAGGAGTTGAAACTCACACTGAGCTATGGGAGAGTACTGATACACATGCTCTAGCAAGGACAACAGCACAGCGTTGCCAGATCGCTGGCAGTGTTGCCAGTCTCATTACTTTTCTCCCACACCTCGTATATATATATATATATATATATATATATGTATATATATATATATATATATATTATATATATATATATATGTATATATTTATATATATATATATATTTATATATATATATATATATACACACACACACGAACACACATGAAGTAGCATATTATGTTATGTTATAGAAGAGCCAACATGCATCTCTGGGTTCCTTGTGTGATGTTATCATAAGATTCTATTTGGTGTAATGGAGTACACGTTAAATCCATTTACTTGATTTTCACAACTAATCTTTAAAGTCTTTTTGTTCTCACTGAGCTGCAATTAATAGCAATCTCACATTTCTGTTGAAACTGGAAATTCACACATAACAGAATAACTTGAGAACATGAGATGTCACAAATGATAGCAAAACACCCGTGATGTTTTCATTCAGAAAATCCTGAGAATATTCCAAATCAGGCTTATGATTTTATTTCATTCCTGCTCTCCTGTAGCCTATAAAAAGTATCCGTGCATCATTTTAGAGTTTTTAGAGACGAAGGGATCTCCTGGTTATATTTACATTTTGCTTCAAAAATGAATTACATTCTTTTTTCCTATGGGCACTGCCATTTTGGGAATATTTGGTTGACAGTTGCTATGCCATTGCTAGGCACAATGACTGGTGTGTGACATCATTACTGCAACACTAAAAAAAGTCAGTGCTGTACACTTCCTCGTTGTTCAACATTGGATTTACCTAAAAACGTCTTTAAGTTCTTTAGAGTCAACTTTGAGTTCTCTGGTTACAATTTTAAATTAGATTAGATTAGATTAGATAGTTATGAGGCGGCATGGTGGCGCGGTGGGTAGCGCTGCTGCCTCGCAGTTAGGCGACCCGGGTTCACTTCCAGGGTCCCCTCTGTGTAGTTTGCATGTTCTCTCCGTGTCTGCGTGGGTTTCCTCCGGGCTCTCCGGTTTCCTCCCACAGTTCAAAGACATGCAGGTTAGGTGGATTGGCAATTCTAAATTGACCCTAGTGTGTGCTTGGTGTGTGGGTGTGTTTGTGTGTGTCCTGCGGTGGGTTGGCACCCTGCCCGGGATTGGTTCCTGCCTTGTGCCCTGTGTTGGCTGGGATTGGCTCCAGCTGACCCCCGTGACCCTGTAGTTAGGATTCAGTGGGTTGGAAAATGGATGGATGGATAGATAGATTATTTACTTTAACTTTATTTGTGCCTAGGGAAAATTCACATTTATATAGCAGCTCTTTAAATAAATAAATAAATTCAGAAAAAAAGAAAACCTGTAGGAAATATAAAGCATTTGTGAAACTACTGTTTAACTAAGGTTAACATGTTCTAATGTTCTAACATCTAATGAATTGTCTGTAGTTATGGCTGTTTTGATTTTGTTTATTAACTTTCCATACCATATTTTGGCTTTGCTTACTTGACTATAGTCTTTCTGGTAAAAACGTTGGCTGGTAACTTGGTTTATCCTAGCATTATCTAAATCTATTATCTTCCAGAAGTTCTGCCTCCATGTGCAGCCTTTTTTTTTTTGTTTAACGAACACACCCACACACACAAATAACTTTGCCTCTTTTATACATGCATATAAATATCCAAGTGAGATTCAAAAAAGGACCACTCACTGTATGCAGGACAAAAAGCATAGTAAGCAGTTTGTCTGGTTGTGCTAGATCAATAATCCTCAAAGATGGTAGAGTTGAGGGAAGTAGTTTATCTATTGTCTTCAGCAACCAATGTGCTTTTTTTCATGTCACCCTGGTAGCTAAATTAATTCCGAACACATACTGGCACATACACTTCAAAACTTTCCATTAAACAAAGAGCAGTGACTCTTTGGCTTCTCAGTGTATGATATGATGAATTAATACTTTAGTGACAGGCAGACAGATAACACCAGTGTTTCTGTATATTCAGTTTAATATTTTGGTATTCTGCAGTTTCCCTGGAAGTGACTTGGTACCCTGAACAGAATTGGTCCCTGTCTTATACCCATTGCTTCTGGAATCGACGCTTCTTTCATTATCCTGAACTGGATTAAGCAGTTTTGAGAATGTTATGCTATTTTACTGTTTTAGTACTTGTTTAAACATTTCTGCAGAATTAATTTGAATCACTATTATAGGATCTGGTTAGTGCAAATTCTGTACATATGCCATAAGATTATAACCACCAGGGCAAAGTAAGGCTTTTGTCACAAGAGATAGCACACTGTTTTTTCTGTGCATCAAGGAGTCCAAAAAATTCTAAAAGGTACCATTTACTAAAGACTTTTTTGTGCATGACACATGTCAACGCTTCAGACTTGGGAGTTACACCATAACTTACGATATTTTAACTCGCTTAAACGTGTTTTAAGAGCTTCTGTGTGATTGCCCACATCTGGCATTACCACCTTAAACCCAGGTCATCAATAGCCAGAGACTGTGATGGACTAATGTGAATGAATATATAGAACAGCAAGGAGGAGGAGGTGGGGAGCATGCGCTTAAAGCACATTGCTGCACCCACCACACGACGAACCATCAGAACAGCAAGAGCTGGTGAAAAAAGTGCTGTGTGGTTTTATTTAATTTATCAGTGTCCATTTAAAAAAAAAGGTGCAATGCTTCTTGCCAAATAAATAATGCAAAATAAAAACAGTGTTCTGTGAGGAAGTTAAAAAGTCAAATAAATAATATCAATAAAGATTCCCAATAATACATTCAGAATGGCAATCATCTCCTTTCTCTAGTGCTCTACCACTGTCTCTCTCTCAATCTCGTCTCACCCTGTTCACCCATCTCACTGTATTATTAACTGGGCCAAGACCCTCGCGAATGTGGTCCTCGATCAACTCCTGTCCCAGCCACCATTCCTCAGTATCCACTGGGACATGATGTGCTTGTCTCTGTCTTTCCTACACTCAATTCAGTGAGTGAAGTATTCCTAGGATCCCCAATCACTCCTGTTCTCCACAAGCACAGCAGGGGCAATGTGATCCCTCACGCTTCTCCACAGACTTTCCCTTGACCACTTCACTACCCTCTCACTGCACTGGCTTCCCGACATTTCTGCTCTCTTTTCTCTTCACCTTATTTGTAACTTCTTCCATCTTTTTGTTCATTTCTTTTCCTTTTCATTTCTTACCAACCTGACTTCTTTATACTCCTGTGGGTGTGGCGTCCTAATTATGACCCACAGAGCGTCAATGAGTAAACTGGAACCAATCTCACATTCACCTGCTAGAACAATTAACCATCTCCCGATTAAACACCCTGGGGACACCTTAACATGCACACACTCAGAGTCTGGACTACATCATTTTAAGTTCAAAACTTGGACACAGACCCCTAAAATGCATTACCACAGGGTGTAACTGCAGAGAGTGGGGGAAGACATACTGTAAAACTACTTATTGAAGACTCGGAAAGATGCATAAATTTGAGAAGTCAGTAATTACACCAAAATAAATATTACTTTCAAGCCTCTACTTTTCGGGTAAAATGACATATTTTTATGACATATTGCGCAGACAGGTATTTGGAAAACATTTAAATATAGAACATTTAGTTAAAAACTGGTGCATGCACATGATAAGTTTGAGCAGAAGAGCTGAAAACTATCTTACATTACCAGCACAGCTTCTGAAACTTCTTGGAAAGGTTGTTATTCTTTGATTTTTTTAGCACTTATTAAATAAGAACAATTTTTTCATCTTTTAAAACGTTTCAAATGAAAAGCTGCTTTTAATGCTCGTTTTTCACAAAGTCTCAATAAAAGCAACAAAGATGACAAATAAAGTGTGATATTCATCTATGCACCGAAAAATAACTAAATAATTGAATAAACAGACGTGATTTCCTTTTCAAAGAGCCTGATTATATACAGTGTGAATGGTGGGCCTGAAGGCTTTTTCACTCTAGTCTCTATTTGTATAGCACTTAAATGCAATAACAATGTCAGAGACTTCTGCAGGACAGCCTGATGATTTATAGGTGCCTGGCTTGAAGGTGGAAATAATGCTTTGAAATTCAGGTGACTCAAAAAGAAAAAAGAAGCGGAATCAAGTTTTATTACAGTGGAAATTCTAAAGTGTGTCTGGGAGACATATTGTATTAGGAGACAAATTGATGTCCAATTTCAAATTACAAATGTGCCTCTAGCCCTTCCAAATACAGTATGCTGTTTTCTGTATATACTCTAAGAACTAAGACATTTCTAGAATCTGGTCACATTAAACTGAAGTCCTTCAATTTGCTACCAGGACCTTTAGAATAACTGCATTTTTTTTCCAAAGAGAAATGAGCAGGTCTGACTTCCTGCCATCTGCTAAAAATATTACTTCCTGATCAGTGACCTGAGACAGAGGTGTTGTGTCTGTTTTCTCCACTGCCATATCCCTGATTGCACCATACAGTCCTCAAAGCAATAAATAAAACAAACACTCAATTACTTGCCAACATTGGCTTGCACTCCCACTTTCCTTATCTGGACTAATAATATGAAATAAAAAAAGGAAAAACTGGCTGCCTACAGAGATCCACAGCATATTCGTATATTCCTATTTTTATCAAGTGTATGTAAATATTTCACTCTATATAAAAAGTAAATTAGATAAGGTGTGAATGTTCTATTTTGTCAAGACATACATTAACTGGTATAGACATAAAGCACTAGACAACTTAAAATCAGTTTTCATGTACTGTTTTTTATATACTCATATGCTGTATAATAGCAATAAAGACATAATTCCTTAGTTTTCTCAGTTGATCTGCCTATTTATCCACCCACCCATCCATCCATCCATTCATCCATCCATCACCCTTCAGTGTACTTTGTTCTTTGGTTGCTTTATAAGGAGATCTATGATGGTAGTTGCTGTGGAAAGTCCAACTGTCCGATATTTTAGATTGCCTTTTCTTTTGCAGTATGGACGAGCGCCAGTTCCTATTACACCAATGTCAGGGGAAATTCAGGAAAATGACCATGTTGGAACACGGTATAATTAAACACATACTGTACCCCCACTTGAATTAGGCCAATGTGGTCTGTCAATCAACCTAATGTTCACATTTTTGGGGAACCTCATGTTATTCATAATATTTACTAAACTTTCTTAAGTACAATTCTCCATATCACCTTTGTCCCATTTCCAAACGTTGGCCTCCAACAATTTGGTCACATTCCTAATAAAGTTTGCAACTCATAAGATGCCTTAAATGTTGGAGTATGACCTGTTTTTAGCATGTACCTAGAAAGCCCAGTTCACAAAATCCTCCTAAATTATACATTAGTTGTTTTCATAAGTATACCTGATGTATCTTATGGCTTGCTTTTATAGTTAACTAGCCACATTACCTGTTGAATACAAGGAATAGAATACATTTTTAAATATTTCACATCTCTTGCCCTATGTGTACCTTCAGTGTGTTCCCTCAGTATACTCGTGTGTCTGAACCTCTCTTGCTCGGCACTTCCACTCTCGATTGCATTCCCGTAAAGCCTGCTTCCCAGACTTTGTCATTTCAAGGTGTCTTGCTTGCCTCTTGTCCACTTTTATACTTCTCTACTTTGAAGGCGTCACTCAGCGTGTATCCCCTACCTTTACTCCTCCTTGTGTGTCTCCCACTTGCACTTCCTCTTTTAATCGCATCACTAAATCCAAACTGACCAATCACACCAAAGCTGAACTGATCAATCAGATTGCACGGAGGAACCGGACATATACACACACACATACACATGTACATACACAGAACTAAGAATTTTATTATATAGTACATTTAATATAATTACATTTTGATTATTCTACTATAATGCACTTTCACAACAAGCATAGACTACTGCACACAGTTTCAAATGTAGAGCAGGTAAAAACAAAACACACTAGATGCAATTAAATATGAAAACACAATCCTGAACACATAAACACCATACAAAATGTAAATTGATATATATTAATATACTGTATGCATCTACCTGTATTTTTTTATAAAGTCCTAAATGCATTTTTATATTAACTATGGTGAACCTGCGACTGACTGTACTAAACTAAGACCAACTTTTAACAGGCAAGAGAAAAAACAACACTTTAGTTTATCTCTAATTCACTTTCATTTTCTCCAGTCCTTAGTAAATTGGTCATCCAGCCCCACCCTGAGAACTCCATGTAGACAGAAGCCATTCTGTAAGGAAAGTAGTCAGTGGGCAGACAAGGGTCAAATACATAAAAGGATACGAGAAAACTGATCATCAGAGATTCAACTGATTTCAGTGGTTCACGATTGAGTCACTGCACCCATGGAGGAACATAAGGGGGAGTTGGGAATCAAGAGAGAGATCGGACTGAGAAAGGTAAAAATAAGAAAATATGGAGATAGACAAGGAAGGAGAGCAAAGGTTAAATGGAGAGAAGAAGGAACAGACGGAGAGACAGAGAGCTTGCCCGTGCTGAAAGGAGCGAGAGGCATGTGGTTGGTAGTGAGCCTCAGGGCTACATGAGCCAGAGGCTGAGAAAGGGGCAGTATTGCTGAGTGATCTCCCAGGGACTAGAAGTGGCCTGATATGCTGAGACCCGCAGATGCAGAGGAACTGGCAGTAAGAGATGTGTGAGGCTTGGATTGGGTGCCTGGCTGTGTGCCATGGGCAGCAAGTACCCAAACTTGGTGGTGTTCCCGCAAACACCAAGGGGCTGGCGGTGGGAGATGTATGAGGTTCAGCCCAGCACCAGTAGGGACTTGGGCCTGTCAGTGAAAGATGACTCCATCTGTCTGCAGGCCCAGTCCAAATTAGAAGGGAAGCATAGGGAGTCTTGAGTATATTTTAAAAGAATCTGTCTCTTTGGAATTTTTAACCTCTTTTTTAATTGAATATTTATTGGATGACTTTTAACCTCCACTTCATTTGATTAGTTTCACAGATTATTTATTACTGAATTTTTGAATCACTGCAGTATTATTTAGACACTGTTTTTCCTTTATTGAATTTTAATAAAAGCACTGTTCACTTGTTGCAACGACCCCTTGCTTTAAGTGTGTGTATCCTCATCTGCGCGGCTCATCTCGGTTTTAACCATGGACAAACTGGGTTCAAGAGGCTACTGGATACAACAAGTAGAATGGAACTAACCTGGACTGTTACACTGACACGCATGTGTGACAATGGATTGATGAAAATTATAATAATGAGCAACAGAATAGGTTTCCATACTAGCCGCTTACTTAGTTGATATGAATTTTATACTTAATTAAGTCTTACATTAGTGTTTCCTGATGCCAAAGTAACCTTTTCTGTCAATAGTAAAGGGAAAGATTAAAAAAAGCATCAGCTGATTTTCTGAAGTGGTAAACAAATCAACATCATGAAATTACAAAGAAGCCTTATGTGCACCTGATGCATCAAAGACAAAACCTCACTAAGCAATCAAAAGCAGTACTTGAAGATAATATCCTTAACATACTGGTCATGCAGCAAAAACGCAAATGTGACATCTGCCAGTCTTACATTTATTCCAGAAATGAGGACTTAATTGGTTTCAGCAACAAAGCATCTTTAAAGGAAGGAAGCACATTAAAATGCTCACTGGAAACTAGAAATTAGATTATAAAACAATGCCCAGGGATATTTTTGGATATGGTGATCATAAGATTAGTTAACCTAAACAGTCTTAAAATCTGTTTTTGGAGAGCTGTAGAGCCTGATGGTTTTGCTGCAACTGAGCCATCTGTCCATCCATTCATATTACTCAGACACTCCTTCTGCCTGTTCTCCTTGTTTTATCTAATGCTTCTTTGTGTCTGAACTCAGTGTGTGAGTTTTAATAAAGTGCTCAGTGTGCCGTTTAATCCAATATTCACTTTGCAAGTTGAATATTAGCCCAAAAGTTTGAGTTTCATTTCCTCAGTAGTACTAAGCACCAGCTTTCAGCTTTTCAATGCTTATCTTAAAACCTTTTATTTCAAAACATCATATAATTTTTAAGAAGGAATGCCTACTTATATTTAAACCTATTTATTACATTTAAATATCTAGGATCAGTAGAGCCCAAGAAGGAAAATTAGATACAGAGATATCCCATATAGTGCAGTGCAGATGGAACAATTAGAAGAAGGTATCGGGAGTATTGCAAGAATGAAGGCACAGGTTAAAGGTAAGGTTTTTGTGGTAAGACCAGCAGTGATGTATGGAGCTGAGATGTGGGCAGTAAAGGGAGTGCAGGAGAAGGTAGATGTGACAGAAATGAGAATGTTGAGATGGATGTGTGGAGTTACAAAAAGAGACAGAATAAGAAATGAGACAATCAGTATGCAACAGAAGTCAGAGAGATAACTAAGAAAGTACACCAAAGTAGGTTGAAGAGGTATGGATATGTGAAAAGGAGAGATAATGAATATGTGGGTAATGGGATTGGATCTCCAGTGATGGGATTGGAAGTACAGGGGAATAGAAAGCTGAGGAGGACATAGTGGAGGTGGATGGAAAAACTAAGAAAGTGATATGAAGGAAAAGTGTCTGACTGGAGGGGAAGTGCAGTACTGAGCTGTATGGAGAATTGTGATCAAGTACATCGACCCAATATCGAAGTGGGAATTGAGGACGTGGAAGATGAAGAAGAAGATATAAAAGTATTTATTAAGAAGGAAGGATGTTCATTAAAAATGCACAACTAATTGTTTAGTTGTATATGACTTATTTTCTTAGCATCTTTTATTGACACAATACAAAAATAAACTGTTCACTTAACTTGGTTTCTACTGCTTTTCTCCTAAAATGATTTCCACATATCATCAAATTGTAGAACATCTAAAGGAACAGATATGTCTGCAATTACAGAAACTCACAACTTTAACTTTTTTAAAATATGCTTCTGCTGGTACAACAATCAGTGCTAAATATCTGCTAAGCCATTCCTCCTAATATTTTATTTTGCTTAGTTGGACAATTTAGGAGTCTGAGGCCAGTCCTTCCTGCCACAGTAACCAGCCCTTAATGAGATACCAGGCAATTGCACAGAGCAGAAAAACACACAGTATACACGAATGGACAAAAACGAGAACCAAAAGAGGAGGCACATGCCTGAAAGGTGTAAGTGATAAGCAGAAAACAGATAAAGGGTTCAGATACCAGGGATAACCCAGTTTAATATCCAGGATGAAATAGAAAATAGAAATATTCAAAAAGAAGTATATTGTCACTGTTGACTTGGGCATCTCTTCATAGCCATTGTAAGAAAGACATCCTTCCAGGAGGTGGTGCTTGCCTGTCAGAGGTCTGGTCTATAAATGAAACCAGACTTCCTGTGGTGTTGGGTTTTGTGAAGAAAGTGGAAGAGGTAGGGCTGGTGAACCGAGAGACGAAGTGACATCAGTAGTTTTCCATAAAGTCCTCCTCCATTCTAGGCCAAACTGAAATTGCATCAGTGGCCGTGTCACACTCAAATCCTTCCCGGTAAGTATTTTAGACAAACCCAAAGCTGTGTAACATGTCCGATGCTCATATGCTTGATAAAGGTAAACTTTATCACCGCTAGCATGACATAAAATCTGGGATCTGAGCACATCAGTTAACACTCTCTCTTTTAAATAAAAAAATTAAAGAGATACTGTACATTACATGTCTTCTCATCATCTTTCTGTAGAAGTTGTACACTGATTTTCAGCAGAAATCACAAAAGACACTGACCCCACACAGTGCTGTAATGAATGTAAGTATGGTTGCCCAGGGTTAAAGTTTGATAAAATATTTTTTATTTTTAACAAATAAGAAACATTGTTAGCATTGTTTTATTGTTCCATTGATAGCATCATTAATGTGCGATTTTGTGGTCACCAGCTTCTCATGATATTAATTACTGGGCATGAGATTTTGGATAGGAGTGTAATTTATGATGTCATTTATACCATGACAATTTAAGTTGAACGCATAGAAACATTTGCATCCAAGATTCTGGATAAAATATAAAAGATTTTTAATATCTTATTATGTAGAAAGAGGAATTTTAGGCAGGAGAGAACTTTTGCAATGGCTTATTTTTTTTTTTACTTTGATTTTTGGGTGCTGTATTGTGCTTTGAAGTCTTTCAGCCCTCCTATTTTGACTTATGCCCGTTTCTTGGACTGCTCTTTATTTTAGCCCCTTCTGCTTCATTTTCCGGTAAAATTTTTAACCTCTTTTTTAATTGAATATTTATTGGATGACTTTTAACCTCCACTTCATTTGGTTAGTTTCACAGATTATTTATTACTGAATTTTTGAATCACTGCAGTATTATTTAGACACTGTTTTTCATTTATTGAATTTTAATAAAAGCACTGTTCACTTGTTGCACCTACCCCTTGCTTTAAGTGTGTGTGTCCTCATCTGCGCGGCTCATCTCGGTTTTGACCATGGACAATCTGGGTTCAAGAGGCTCCTGGATACAACAAGTAGAATGGAACTAACCTGGACTGTTACACTGACACGCATGTGTGACACTGGATTGATGAAAATTATAATAATGAGCAACAGAATAGGTTTCCATACTAGCCGCTTACTTAGTTGATATGAATTTTATACTTAATTAAGTCTTACATTAGTGTTTTCTGATGCCAACGTAACCTTTTCTGTCAATAGTAAAGGGAAAGATTAAAAAAAGCATCAGCTGATTTTCTGAAGTGGTAAACAAATCAAAATCATGAAATTACAAAGAAGCCTTATGTGCACCTGATGCATCAAAGACAAAACCTCACTAAGCAGTCAAAAGCAGTACTTGAGGATAATATCCTTAACATACTGGTCATGCAACAAAAACGCAAATGTGACATCTGCCAGTCTTACATTTATTCCAGATATTCTAATCCTTTGATGCCGCTTTTACAATCTAATTTACAACACGTGAAACACTTTTAACCAAAATCATCTTCTAAAAATTGGTACATTGGTTAGTACTCACAGCTTATGAAGACTGGATCTAAATTTGCATGGCATTCCCATGTGTTCCCTCAGGCTACTGTTTTTATCCCATAGGCGTGCATATTGGATTAACTAGAGATTCTAATTTTTCCTCTTGTGAAAATGTAGGTGTGCACGTTACTGTGTCTTGTGGTGCACGGTTGTTGTTGCCTGTTTAGATCCCAAAATTGCTCGGATGTGGCCTGGCCACCATAGTCCATAATGTATTAAATCTGTTAGATAATGGAAACACAAAAAATAAAACATTGTACAAAAGCTCAGCTTAGGAATTTTAGAAGCTCTAAGAGATGTTAAGGTCAGGACAGATTTTTCATGTTAAATCACCAACAAAGGATTTACTGTAAATTACAAAAGTCAAACTTTTATAATACTTTTATAATAAATCAACTCAGTTAAAGGTAGTTTAAAATATGGGCATAGTAGTGCAAACACTACACGTAGTACAAAAATGTACTATAAAAAATATCCACAAATACTGTCAGAATGCTATTCATGAGCATAACCTGTGCTTATGTGCAAGAGATGGGACTGCATTTTCTTAAAATCATTAATCAGACTGTCAGTACATGAGACGTGCTTCTCTGTTAGCTGTAGGCTCTTTAGTGGGGCATATTGCTTTACATAATGGGTTTGATATTGTCTTTTGAAAAGTTAGATTGTACAGTATGCTTTAAATAAAACTCATGCTGAATTTTCTGGCACAAATCCAAAATGTAAAATTGCTAAAAGAGACAGGAAAATGCTGTTATCAGTCTTCCTTTTAGTAAATCTTTCACAACAGGCTGGCACCTCTTCTATTGTTGGTTCCTAACTTCTGCTGGCAGCAGAAAAGGTTTAGAACCACAGGTTTAGGGTGACCAATTAGCATGATAAACACACATTTAGGAAGTGGCACAAGAAGAACGTGCAGGCTCCTCTGACAGTGGTGGAAGCTGAACCCAGATTCTCGGACCAGTGAGGCATTATTAATCGCTGCACCACTGAGCTATTTATTATTGTTGTGGTTTTACTAGGACCAGGAGTGTCCCAATCTCGGTTTTATATCTTTACGCATTTATTCTTTGATTATTGTTGGAATGTTTTTTTGCAATGTTAATAATTTTCCCCTATTTCATAATGGGTTTTTCCAACTTATTACTGTAGTGTATGTCTGTTAATGTAGTGTATGTCAGTTCTATAAACTGTTTATTTTTCTTTGTCTATTGAACATATGGGACAGGGCTTTCTGATACTGCAGCTAGCGAAATACCCCCATTGCTATTTAAAAGCCAGCATTCCAAGTAATGGTTGCCTCAACATTGTGATCAAGAGATGTCCTTTCATCGGATTGGCTGGCCCAGCACTGTTTCAGCTATGGAATGGCCAAATGGGGGAGGCAGCTTGATGGATGAGGTCTCCAGGACTCTAAACAAATCCAAATCATATTATGTGATGTCATCCACTGTTAAATTCTGCTACGTACTTCTAAAATTTTTATTTTTATAGTGTATTGGGGATTTGTATTGTATAGTATTGACCCCCTTCTTTTTGACACCCACTGCATGCCCAACCTACCTGGAAAGGGGTCTCTCTTTGAACTGCATTTCCCAAGGTTTCCTTTCATTTTTTCCCTACTGGGGTTTTTTTAGGGGTTTTTTCCTTGTCTTCTTAGAGAGTGAATGCTGGGGGCTGTCAAGAGGCAGGGCCTGTTAAAGCCCATTGCAGCACTCCTTGTGTGATTTGGGGCTATACAAAAATAAATTGTATTGTATTGTGTCCAATTTTCTGTTTTTGCCTTTTATTTGGATTTTAATTTTGCTTATAGTAAGTGCGTTTTCTGATTACTCTTTGGAAAGTATACTTTGGCTTTGTTTTTTGATTTTGATTTCTGAATTATGGACTGGATTGTATTGATTTTGGATTTGTCTTTTGGGTTTACATTATTTTTGATTTCTTTGCCACTGGTTGTATTCTTAATTTTGAAATTTTGTTAATAAATATAAACAAATACTCATTCTGTTATTTTGAACTAGAAGTTCCAGTCTATCATTTCTAAGCTTTTTAAACTTTAAAAGCTTTAGCCCCACTGTTGGTCTTATGCTGACCCAAAAGTCTACACCTTGAGTTTGGGGGCAAGGTCAGTGTTTGGTTTGGCCTCAATTAAACTTTGAGGACTATATTTTTCAGGTATTGTAATATGCAGAATGATTACAATAATGGGTCTGTTCTGTAATTTAAAATTCTGTAATTTGTTACAGCTCAAGGTGTTAAAATAATTATTTTCACTGTGTTTTATTTCTACTGCCATGCTAGATTTTTTTGTTGTTGTTGCTGTGAGTGCCGTTGTGTTGTGTTTTCTTTGCTGGAAATTTCTGGCACAACAACTTATATGCTGACGCAAGGTGCATACTTGCATCTGAATGTGTGAATAATTAAATAGTCTAATGGCTCTGAGTATTAGAGATGCCTTTTTGACATAGATTGTTTATCTACATTTGGCATTGTATTATTTTGAATACTCATTAAATGTCTTTGCTTGGTATTTGAGCACTTTGAGTAATGAGAAAAGTGCTATAAAAATGTAAAGTATTATTACTATTATTATTATCTATATATATAATTCACTAAGGCAAGACACCCATGGAAAGCACACCGGAAAGGGCGTGGATTCACTAAGCCGCTGACAAGTAAGACACCTATGGCGCACCCAGGAAGGAGCCACGCCCACCAACTCCAAGACCATTGGATATGACGACAACTCGCAGGGCCACGCCCACCAACTCGGACGTGACGACACAGAAAAAACGGCGTCATTTATATTAGTCTGTCGTAGAGGCCACATGCACCTCTGAGCCACGTTGACTGTTCATAGAGGCATGTTTCCCGCGGAGGTGAATCGCCAGAAGCAGCGTGTAAAACGGTTTGCGAGGGGTATCCCATGGGATCCTTAAAACAATCCTTTACAACTGAGGTTAAAACACAATGAAGTGAGCAGTCTTCGGTTAAGACGCTCGACTGCGTGCACCATAGCAAACTGTTTTACACGCTACATACAGTAATTCGTGCTACTACCGTGGTCGGGTGTCTCGGTGGATTATATATAGAAAAGCAGCCAAAACCACACACAGCAATGAAAAGTTTACGTGAGTCACAGGTGCATGTGGACTGTGCAAAGACGACAACGACTCAAGTGACGAGTTGGAGGTGGGCACATGAGCAGGCAGGGCGCGATGGCGGTCCGCCAGTTTTCAGTCACGGACGATTGTGTGTTGGTTCGTTCCATGCATTGTTACAATGTTGCTTTTCTTGCTAATTTATTACATTACCGATTTTTCAAATGTTAATTTTCTCCCTGTGCTTAAAAATCATTAAAAAACCGGCCTGATTATGCGGTGTATGGTACACCGTGGGTTGGCTAGTTATTATTATTATTATTATTGATTATAATCCATCTCCTGATCCTTTTTGACAGCATTTTTTGTAGCAGGGAAGTGTGGGTTTAAAAAGCTGATGGGCTATTCTGTAGTTCAACTTTGTGGCAGAACAGTACTGAGTATAACATTATGAATGGTAATTAAAAGTAATAATTATAAGATAATTTGGATTTTCTTTTGTGGGGTCAGTTGTATTAGAAGTTTTGGAGGAAACTTAGAAGTAGTGAGAAAAGAATTGTTGGACAAACCATATGAGATTTTTTAACTAAAAAATATTAATTTTTGTTTTAAGTAAACTTCTATTGAAATCCAACTTAATTTAATACCTTGTGACATTGTAATGCAAACCAGGTATTTACAAATGCATGCAAAATATAATTTCAATATTCTCTTATTAATTTTGCATTGACCAACAGTCTCACAGCTAGTGGCTTGTGATCACTTCAAAGTGATCCATGCAGGAGGAATTTAAGGACTGAATAAACAATTTAGATGTAAAGCCACCACAGTTGTTGGGTAATTGGTGTGTATGCCAGTGATGGTGTCTGCTCTTTGCTTATCTCCTCCTCTACATATCTCTCCTTCAGGGTCAGCATTTAAAGTTGGCATAACCCTGACTCCGGAACTTGAATCAACCAGTCACTTCCAGAGAATTTGGGGTTTCTGTCTCATTCTGTCCTTTACTAAATGTGTTATAGACAGACTGATAGAAAATATGAGTACATTTTTTTTTAATTTAAAAAAACTAAAAGCAAAAACTTTAATATTGGCTTCTGCATATTTAAGGCTGTTATCGATGTGTTTGTAGAGCCACTGGGCCATATGGGAAGTTTGCATGTCGAGTATAAAGAGCTCATACAACTGAGTATATATCAACAGTATTTCTCTTTTCATTTCATGTAATAAATACTTAGAAAAATTACTAAGCTGCTAATTGCAGCTTCATGGAAATGCAAAAGCATTTTCAGTAGGACATACTGGAGTTTCAAGGAAAAAGGTTTTGTTTATTTTTGAAGCAGCAGAACTTTTAAAGATTGCTTGTTAAATATAGAATAGTCAAGAATGTTTGCAGTATTTGTAACATGGTAGTCATTACATCTTTCAACAGTTTCAAGTCAAAGCACACCAATATATCCAAAAGCAGAATTCCTACCCCTACATTTTCTATTTGTTTGCTTAAGTGCTAAGTCTTTCATGAAATCTTCTTTTTGTAGTTAACACCTGAATGCTTTGTTGTGCCTGCAACCTTCTACAGTAGTGCTGAGCACCTGGAATTTGTGTTGCGCTCACTCAGAACGTGTTGCCCCTGAAATGTGCAGTGTTCCACTCCACAAAACATGCGTTTCTGATAGCAGCTAGTATCAACTATAGTTAGTAAGGCTTTAGAGAATAGCAAAGTTGTCAAGTCAAGTTTATTTGCATGTGTTGTAACTGTTTATGTTAGAGAATATACAGAAAAGTTTAGTTAGTTACAGTGTAATTATTGTTTGCTACATCTTCTAGTCCAAAAGTTGCAATCATTAAATGTGTTTTTTTGTGATAATTTACTGATTTTTCTGCGAAACAGATATGTACATGAATTAACAATCACAGAGTAGAATAAAACACCCATCTATCCATTTTCTGACCTCATTTATTTTACTAGGCTGTTTCAGTAGAGTAGACAGATTAGTAACCATCTGCATGCATTCTCCCCAGGAACTCCTGTCTTCTTAAGATAATCCAAAAATGTAAAGGTTACATGGGTTGTTGATATTATGAGTTAATGTGGATGTGCTGCGGTGGGCTGGCACCCTGCCTGGGGTTTTTTTCTTGCCTTGTGCCCTGTGTTGGCTGGGATTGGCTCCAGCAGACCCCCGTGACCCTGTAGTTAGGATATAACGGGTTGAATAATGGATGGATGGAATGTGGATCTGGACATGATGGGTGGTGTTAGTTCCTAATGACCAAGAAGTGAACTAAGCCAGTTTAAAAATGGATTGACAGTAACATATTCAAGCTGCTATTGGTACAATTACCAGCAAAATGTAAGTTCTTTCTCTCGCAAACATATGTTTCTCTACTTAAACAAAATACAAAGAAGCAAACTAGAAAACGATACAATAATAAATCTTATTTCAGGAAAGGTAAGCAAATACATAAAAAAAGCACATCTCTCTATTATAAAAAAAAATCTTGGGAGGGAGACTAGGGAGACGAGAAGTGATCTTCTCGGAAGACAATTTGACGTCCCGTGAGACAAGGCAGTGAGACAACATTTAAAACAAGTTCACGGACATCTAACCAAGCAGTTGTTGGGATGCTTTTGGCAGACAAACATCATGTGCTCCCAGCTCATTTGAATAATGAGAAGCGACAAGCAGAACACGCAGCTCACCAGCAGCAGCAAACCAGCGGATGATATCACTGTTTCTCCTTAGCATGTGTCCAGCACACCAATAGAGACTCGAAGTGGCAAAAGGACAGCTACTGTACATGCTTCTAAATGATCAACACGCAGTGCGATAAGCAGAAAACGCAGCTCGCCATCAGCAGCAGCAGAAAGACAGTAGCTGATCCGACAGCATCCCCTTAGCGTGCGTTCAGCCGCCACCCCTTCTCAACATGAGCAGCGTTATGCGTCCTGCGAGAAAGATTTAACCATGCCCGGGGACGGAAATAAAGGTCAAGTATTGTTTTTACAAAAGTTTTAAAGTAAAAGTGAAAATAATGCATATGAAACAATTCCCATGAAAATAACAATATCTTTAAATTGTATATCCGGTAAACCAAACCCGGGGGTGGGCGAGTGAAGCAAGCAGGGGGCGGAGCCCCCTAGTTTTTCTTTATAAAAGTAAAGTTTTCAGAGACAGTTTAGATAAAGCTGCCATTTTTTTTGGATGGCAGTGATCAAAGATTGTGACTAAACTGGCCTCTCACAAATCTCCATTCTTTCAACTTCCTCTCCACTGCCTCCTTTCTACTGCTACACAACACAATGTCATCATCAAAAACATTCATCAGGGTGATTAATCTTTAATCCAAAACAAGATCAAAAAATCCTTGCTGCAGACCTACTCTAACTGGGATCTTATCTGTTACCCCAACACGGCTTTAACCCGGGTCCTCATTTTCTTGTGGAAAAAAATCAGCTCACTGATTCTGACCTTATGCTTTTCCTGCTTCTTCTTCTTCATCTTCTTCCATAGCTATTCACATTTTTATAAGGGGTTGCTATTTTGTTGACTAGACTTCTCCTGTATAGCTAGATGCCTTTCCTGACACCCACCCTCCCCATTTATCTGGACTAGGGACAAACTCCAAAATAGACATATTCAAGTATATCAATATTATCATTTTAAAAACAGGGAAAAGGAAACTTACCTTCAAAACAATGAACGCTTGCTAGGGTTTAGCAATTCTAGTGCTCTATACCTTTATTTGTAATTTTGTTAGACAGAGGGTTCTCGATAATGCTTTACATTTTTATTCATGGAATGCCTTCTTCATGATCCAAATACTTTAGAAGTACAAATCCTTTGTACAAATAATAATGTTTATTCTAGTTTAAGCACTCCACATACAAATCCTTTGCATTAATTAATTAATCATATCTATTTTCAGTTCAAAAGCAGTGTCATTTAATGGACCATTATCTGATTGGGAAGAATCAAATGCTTTTATTGTTGTTTAAATGAGAAAATATCCACGGCTTTACATATCAAAACAAAAAGTAACCTGCCTAGAACTGCCATTGTTCAGACCAGAACACCAATCTAGATTCATGTTAACGTACTTATTATATTAATTTAATTTGACAACTCAAGTTCATAAAATAGTTTAATTAGTGAACACTTTTTTTTAGAAATTAAACCCATGCATTTTTTCATATATTAGTGTTTTATTGTGTTTATTAGTGCAGCTTTCAAGCATAACTGAAGGTTCATAAACTGTTTGTATTGTCTTTTATTTCTCCTACCAGGCTTCTGAAATCTATAAAATAATTATGATATAAATATAATATATAATATAAATATAGTGTAATGGTTCTTGGTGAAGATTTTATTATATGCTGGGCCAACTACTAGTATGCACTGTTTGAAAATCCCATCTCAGTTCAAATATTACCTTAACCAAAATCAAGAAAAAAATAGTGTACTGAAAAAGTTGGTGGTGTTGCTGAAGGACAACTAAAGTTTTTCAGGTTCTTAGCAAGTGAGATTAGATGAACCCTAGATGTTTCTTTGATCTCTTCCATTTACATTTAAAAGTTCTGACACCCAGGCCTTCCTGTGTTTCCTGCTTTTGCACATCAAAAACAGAGTACCCATATAATTCTTTGATGTACCTCTACTACCGTTTACTTCTTAAAACTCCAATAATACACCTGCACGTGGTCCTTTGCAATTTTGGGTAAACACATGGTACCCCCAAACATATGGCCTATTACCCCAGTAATCTCATTACCAGCAGTTCTGCTGTAGGCCTGCTTATATACAAGAGCATCTTAGTTGTATTGTATTCCTGCCTAATACTAGTGACCATTCTTTCCTGGCATGACACACCAAGATGAAGTGATGAATTTCCCTAACTCACACCAGTTATTGAGGATTTCTTTTCCCTGTAATGCATTTCCCCATATTCTTTGTTTTTTCTTTCTCACTATTACCAAACAGCCACACATTGATTTCAGATGACTATCTAGGGCTGAGTCACCAAGTTCTTCTACGCTTCAATGTTATCAGTGCAGAGTTTGCACATTTGCTTGTTCTCCATGTGTCTGCATGGGTTTTCCTCTATGTATTCCATTTTTCCACACAAGTTTGTTCAGAGCTGCATTTTAGATAAAATAGTCCAAATGTGGATATGTACATGTGTCATCCACGTAATTGCCCAGGCTTCTCTCCATAGCTCTTTCCTGCCTTACACCCTGTGCTGCTATAATATACTATGGCCCCAAGACCCTAAATTAGATCAAGCTGGTTTGAGAGAGTATAGCTTGAGAAAATATATGTTAAAAATGCTGTGAGAAGAATTTGTGCATTAGGAGTGAAATAGGATTGAAATGTGAGGCTTACTAAAATCTGAGCAGACAAAATGTAACGCATGATCATCTTCAGTATTAGCTGTTTCTTTTCTGGCTGTTATGAATAATAAAAAAACAATACTGGAAACTTTTCATCCACTCAGTACAAGCCCATCAATGCTTCCATAAACAGTTAATTACTGCACATTGTATAATTTTAATGGCTTTATTAAATGATGAAAATAACTGCAATTTAAAGGCAAACAAATAAAGAAATGGGAACTGATTAAATACAGAAAGATGCTTTAGCCATTTGACTTTTCTGTTACCGTATCTTTAATATTATATGGAGATTATTTAAAAAAAGAGAATTGTGTCTTCTTGATTTATTTCAGCGTTATTCAAAGCACAGTAGATAATACCAAGCATTTTAGGTATGCACACTATTAAGAAAATACACAGAGGTGTATTATGGCAACATACAAGGAGAATAGGTTATCATAGTTCTAAGTACAAGTCCCTCCAGAACACATTCATCCAAAAGTTGATTCATAATACTAGACAGCAATAACTGCAAATTCATCATCTGATGGATGATAAAGTGCAAGTTCAGTTTTGTTGCTCCACATAGTAATACTATATCACAATGTATGATGACTGTGTGAAGTTATTATACTAGAAATGACATAATTGCTGTCTGAAAAAAAAAGTGAAAAAAGACAAGACAAAAAACTTATCTCAGCTAACATTATAATAATTACCCTATAAATTTAATTACCCGATGAACCGCTGACTCTGTATGTTATAGTATATTTCTGCTATGGACGGAATTTCCTGAATGTAGTTGTGTAAGTTTTTCCCCCGGCCATCTGCAGCTTCCACTAACAGATATGAACTGCAGCAAAGTAGTCAGTGAAAAACTGCAGAGCAAGTAATGGGTTATAGAACATCACCTTATTGTACACTGTGCTTGAGTAGAGGAGCAATAAGAAAAGGAGGAAAGTACAAAGAATAAGGAGAGAAAAGATTAGTGTCAAGGAGAAGACAGATAGAGAGTTGATTGATGTATTTAAAATTATGAAGGGAATTAGTACAGTGTATTTTAAAATTAGTTCATCAAGAACATGGGGACACAGTTGGAAACTTCCATCCATCTTCTAACCCGCTGAATCGGGTCACGGGGGTCTGCTGGAGCCAAACCCAGCCAACACAGGGCACAAGTCAGGAACCAATCCTGGGCAGGGTGCCAACCCACCACAGGACACACACAAACACACCAAGCACACACTAGGGCCAATGTAGAATCGCCAATCCACCTAACCCTGCATGTCTTTGGATTGTGGGAGGAAACCGGAGCGCCCGGGGAGAACATGCAAATTCCACACAGGGAGGAACCGGGAAGTGAACCTGGGTCTCCTAACTGCGAGGCAGCAGCGCTACCACTGCGCCACCGTTGGAAACTTGTTCAGGGTAAATTTCACAAAAACATTAAGAAGTTTTTCTGTAATCAGAGAAGCATAGACACTTGGAATAAGCTACCAAATTATTGTGGTAGACAGTAAGACCTTGGGGACTTTTAAAACTTGACTTGATGTTTTTTTAGAAGAAATAAGTGGATAGGACTGGCGCGCTTTGTTGGGCTGAATGGCCTGTTCTAGTCTAAATTGTTCTAACTTTTGAATGAAGAAATCTGTTTGTTTTATTGTATTGGACTTTCCTGTGGCCCTAAAAAAAGTGGTCTATGATTTGCAGGAGGGTCATAAAAAAAACTAAAATTTCCCTTTCGTGTAATTTCAGTGGTTTTTACTTTATCAGATCAAAGCTTCACCAATTTCCTTAACCCATTTAATGTAATTCTCTGCTGCAGGGTCGTCATGTATACTATGAATATATAGACATGTAGGGTTGGGCAGTAGTTACCACTTCTTCTTCACAGATCTAATAGCATGTAAATAAATCCCATTTCTGATCATTGTTTTTGTGGACTTTGTACTTTCTCTCTTTGTTTGTGTGGTGTTGCACACGTGTGCATGGGATGCAGCTAAAGGGCTTGAGTAAGGGCAATTCCGAGTCATACCGGGATGTAGCAGAGTGCACTGACTCTTTTTCTCCCTTTA